>NC_140587.1:297354874-297954874 GCF_964204655.1 Triturus cristatus | reverse complement strand
TGATGGAGACCTGCGTGTGCTTCGAAATAAACACAGCAAAACGAATTTCGTTCAGCACACGCAGGTACCCTTCAACTAAATCAGCCCCCAGCTCGGCAGCATGCCAAAACGCCCGGTAGGCAGTCCGGCCCTGGTGGGAGCCATGATGAGTAGAGCTGGTGGTTACATGATGGTCATAAGAACAGTTTTAATGTTGGTTACCATTAAGATGCTTCACACCAGGAAATCTCAGTCCTCCTACAAACTCTGTCCTCTCTCTTTGCCACGCTGAATTTGCAGGATAAATTGTTGCTGTAAGCCCCTCCACCCATGAGTTTTCCACAGCTGTGTAGGAAGATAGTCTCCAATTAGATGAAGCATACACACTTCACAGTTTGAGTGTCAGAAACCATAGCTCTGGACCACGTGATACTATTGGCTGTGAATTTGTAGGTAGAAATGAAGTCAGCACCCTCAGTCAGGCCAGAAGTCACCCATGACCCCGCTCTTCGAGTGGCCTATTGTTGAGCATTTCAAGCTACTGTGTTGCCTTCTTTCCCATTAGGATACCCCTTCATAAAGCTTCAGCAATACTACCTGCCTGTGGTTGGAAGTGGAGCATGCCTGTGTTGATACCTGTGTGGCCATGTCTGTGTACACTGCTTTATTTTTATTGTTTATTTATAAAGTTATTTATAGCACAAACATGACCCTTGCAGGTATCAGAGAACTTTACAAATGTTCAGGAAAGAAAACACTGGTAGAATAAACAACAACATAATCGAGGACGGAACAAGATGAAACTGCTTCCCCGGTGAGGGAAGAGACTACCTCAAGGCAAGGTCCAAGATGACAAAGGCAACAAATAAGATCATAACATGCGAGTAAAAGACATGGGTGAAGACAATGTGATGTGGCAGGGCCGGGAGTAGAGTCTGTGGGTTCTAGAGCAGAAATGTGTTCGACAGTAGCACTTTAACTTTTTTCTTGATGATGCAATTGAGGGGTTCAGTCTGATTTCACTGGGCAATATCTGAGAAGGCTCGGTTATATGTTTTCTTTTTATGACATTTCTGTGGTTTCAATAGTAAGGTGCTGGTGCCTCTATATGCTCTACAGCTACCTGATAGCTCCAGTTTTTGTGCAAGCTATCTCAGAGTGATGAAGTGTAGGACTTTATGAGTCATGGAGGCAATTTCGAAATGAATTCTTGCCTCATATGAGAGCCAGTTTAGACATTTCAGATCGGGTGGATGTGATTGTTTTGTTTCTGCCCTATGAGGAGCCTAGAAGTAGTGAATGTTTGTCTTCTCTTATCTTAGAACTGCCTTTAACCCCTTCGCCGCGGCGGGAATTCCGCCGCGGCGCTGGGGGGTGCGGGGGGGCAGCGCGGTGGCGCTGTGCTCATGACGGAGCCGCTCCGTCATGAGCCACGGTTGAGCTGTGCTCATGACGGAACGGTTCCGTCATGACTCCGCCCAGTTGCGTTGTCCCCCCGCACAGGCGGGGAAACAGCGCCGCGTGGGCGGAGCGTCCGCCAACGGTCGTGGCATGACGGAACCGTTCCGTCATGAGCACACGGCAACCGTGGCTCATGACGGAACGGTTCCGTCATGAGCGGGGAAGGGGTTAAAAAACATGCACCTTTACTTGATAACTTCATAAATGGGTAAAAATTATGCATGGCCACTTAACCACTGAGGCTTAATGTGTTCTAAAACACATCATCTGTCACTCATCCTGCCTATAAAGTTCTTGTGGCAGCACCCCACATTCCATTAGGTTCTACATAATTCCAAACCAAATTTAACTAAAAAGGTCCAGCTGTGTATTAAAGTTATTATTAAAAGGCACCTCACCCTTCTGTGAAATTGTTTAAATCAAATAACCTGGGCTTTGGGTCCTTTAAAATCTAGGCGTGTTGAATCATTTTTGTAAGTTGAGAACACGCCCCCTTGCTCAATATTTTGAGTACCCCCTTCCTGTTGTTTGCTATTTGAGACCTTTTCCCCCCAAAGAAATTCTAGCATCAACCCACACGAAGACACTTTTTCCAACTCTGTGTTTGCAAAAGATTCTTAAATAAAAATACATGTCATTAATGAAAGGTAATCCATGAAAGCATATTTTATTTAAAATGTGCTCCAACTTGAACAAATATAGAAGCATTGGAATTTTACACATTGAAAGTAAACACAAAGGGCATATGCAGCAAAATAAGTCAACTGCATTGAATGAAAACTGACTGGTGGCAGGCTCGTTTTTGGCACAGACAAAAACGTCATCTGGGAATGTAACATACTGATCTTTTTTGTAAACAAACTTTATTTAGTTTTTTCTTGTCAGCACAAATGTACAGTATGTCAAAGTTCGTTACATAATACTACCCATCCCGGTTGCCATTACAAGCTTATAGTGCAGGGTCTCACAAATTGAAGTCTACTTTACATAACAATGTTCCACCCTTGCAGTGCCTAAGACAACGTGAAGAAATAAGAAGAGAAAAAAAAAAGAACAGTCCTCGCTAGTTAGTACCATCCCAGGGTGATAGTTGCATCATAACTTCAAATCATTACTACTCTAATTAAACTCCCTATTCTCCACCCACCCATCCCTCCCCCCCAGGCATGTCACTTCCAACTCTGCATAATACACTCAATATCCATCTGTTATGCACAGGTTTCGCCAGCATATCAAGGCTAACAGTGAAGTCGGTTGTGCGCCTCTACTGTGTGCTCGTGTATCATGTTAGTGCTAGGGGTGTCAGTGCTGCTGCACTTGGGTGCTAGCATTTCAATTTCCTATCGCCAGTACAGTAGTCTCACTGTCTTCATCGCTATCAGTGTCTGGGTCCTTTAATAATCCCAGCAATCTTTCACATGCTTTTGCTGCTTCTAATGCCTTTTCGCTACTCTGTCTCTTTGCCAATTGCAGCCGCACTATCCCATTACATTCCGCCCATTTGATTAATTCCTTCTTCCACCTAGCAAAATGCGATGCTGCGCGCGCAACAAAATTTGGTTTATTTATTTAAATGTGTACTTACCTCCGTTCATCCATATTCCGGTGTGGGGCCAAAAGTGTCAGTTCATATCCTGTCAAACGGGCACTAGTCAGATGCTGTGTTTTCGTTTAATTTAGCAAGGCATCGACTGAATGAAGTACTAACACAAACAATCTATGTGACAAGACTTCCCTCGCTCTGTCGTATGGACACAGCTGCTGCCGCCACCGCTTGAAAACAGCCAGGCAGCGCGTGGGCAACTGGATCAAGGACAGCTGAGAAATATGCTCAAGGACGTTGTTTATTACCGTGTGTCTGTGTTAAAACCGAGAGTGTGCAACCTTCCCTCTCGTGTACATAGAGTGTGAAGGTCTTAGTGTAGTCTGGAGTTCCTAACACAGGTGCAGAACAAAGAGCTTGATGTGGCTGTTGGAAGGCATTCTGGCAATCAGTAGTCCATGGGAGAGGCATCAGAGTGTCTTTAGTCAAAAGGGCCAACAATGGTTTAATAATGTATGAAAAGCTAGGGATCCACTGCCTGCAGAAGGAAGTAAGGCCAATCAATGCACGGATGTCCTTCTGAGTACAGGGCACAGGTGTGTCTAAAATGGTCTGAATGTGATCTGGTGTGAGTGCACGTCCCTCCTTAGACAGGAGGTGATCTAAATATGTAACCTGCTGTCTACAAAATTGCAATTTTATCCGAGAGACTTTGTGATGGTGAGAGGCAAGACATGATAATAATGATAGTGTTCCTTCTTTACACTGTTCAGGGGTATCAACAGCCAACAAGATGTCATTGACATATTGAATAAGAGCCACCCATTTTGGCACAGGGAAAGAATCAAGCTGCCTTTTCAATGCCTGCCTATAAATGCTAGGATTCTCTGTATACCCTTGTGGAGCTCTACAGAATCTGTATGATCTATTATTCAAAGTGAAGCCGAACAAATAACGGCTGTCAGGGTGAATAGGTATTGAAAAAAATGAATTTTTCAAATCAATTACACTAAATGTAGTGGCAGTAGGAGGAACCATAGTAAGAAGTGTTGTGATGTCAGAGACTACCGGATATTGGGGCACTATGATTTTGTTAACCTCTTGTAAATCAATAATGAATCCATAAATCTTAGCATCAGTGTCTCTTTTCAAAATAGGAAGAATAGGGCTATGACAAATGTTATAAGGGACTTCTTCCACAACACCCACCTCGATCAAATCCTGAACAATGTGCGTCAATGCTTCTTTGTCTTCCCGAGATATTTTATATTGGGGCAGTCGAGGCAATGAAGCACCTTCCTTCACTGGAATATGTACTGGTGGAATAACTATTTGTCCCACATTAGTATCTGATGTAGCCCATAAAGTACTAGGTAACGATGCCAGAGTGATATCCTCTTTAATGAGACAAGACCTCTCAACCATTGGATAGTTATCATTTAAGATAACACTCACATCTCCTGGGGAACAACGTATTGTAGCACGAAAATGTTTAAGTATATCGATACCCACAATGTTATCCGGTGTGGTAGGGGAAAGCAAAAATGGACATGCTGCAATGAATTTATCAAGACTAAATGCAAGTAGCTGTGACAGTGGGCTAGATGTAGGTGTCCCTTCGAATCCTATCGATGTTATCATTGCGTCAGACAAAGGAGCCCTTGGAACCAATTTTTTAGACAGAGCACTACGATTAGCTACTGTATCAACCAGAAACCGATCAGTAGAGCCCAAGACATTTGCATCAACATAAGGACCCTTCTGATCTAATGGGACCTCAACCGGTTCCTTACCCAATCCTAGGCATTCCTATGCATAATCAGAATCCCCAAGACCATCAACCGAATAATCTGACATTTGATATTGATTTCGTGAATCAAAGTTATTAGAATAATTTGGTCCGTGTTCAACTACCTCAAACCTCGGACGAGTTCCTATTCTTCCCCTATTTCCTGAATTGCCCGGGCATCCTCTCATACTTCCCCTACCCCATTGATACTGCTGGCCTCGTAAAAGGGGGCACTCAGAACTCCAATGTCCAATCTCTTTACAATAAGCACACTGATCAGAAGACAAAGGGTGATACATCGCACGTCCACCTCTTCCACCACCTCTAAATGGTGGACCATAGACTTGAGCCAACATAACTTTTGTTTTTAAATCCTTAACCTTCCTATCCTCCTTGCCTTTTGCTTCCAATTCCTGACGCTCATAATACTGGGCCATAGTCAAAAGGGAGACGGGGGAAGATGTGGTCCATGAACTCTCGCTGGCCTTTAGGCAACTAGCTATTTCTGGCAACGTATTAGCGACAAATTTGTCGACGAAGAGATGCTTACCCGTGTCATCTGTCAATGACTGCCCACTAAAGTCATGGAATGTCTTTTCAAATCGTGTAAAGAAATCAGAAACGGCCTCATCCGCTTTCTGTTTACAAGACGCTAACGTTGTCTAATCTATTTTCTTAGGGGGTATTAGAGTTTTCAACTTAGTTACAATAGCTTTGGAAAGATCTAATATCTCCTGTTGTGGTTTCTGCACAGGTTCTCTAGCCACATTTATTGCTTCTAAATGCATCCAAGTATCACCATATGCTACATTATCATCTATTTTCCGAATTGTGCAGGAGCTAATGGCGCCTTGCACTTCTTCATAGAAAGTGGCCGGATTTTTCCGCGGGTCGGGCAAAGCAGTCTTAAGAGCCATAACGTCTGCTCTACTCCAAGGAGTATAAGCCCAATTATAAACAAAATATCCTTTTGCATCATCTGAATCTTTATCGACACTTGTTCCCGGACCCTTCAGAGGAACATACAAAGGCACGGCTTCACGCATCGGTTTTACAGTACCCACAGTATCACTAGGGTCATTATCTGTCCCCAAAACAGTTTTAACTTTACCAGCTGATTTTTGCTCCACTTTTAAACATAGTATATCATGTCTTAATTTAACCTCTCACCTAATTAAATCAGGTATATTTGAAAATAGAACAGTTCTATCATTTAATTGTTTATAATCAGAATTGATATCAGTGGGCTCTAAGGGGCAGATTTATGTTAACTGGCGCATCCCTGCATATCAGCAGGGATGCGCCAATTATTATGCGCCACAGCTGCGCCACCATGGATGCGCCGCATTTATAATGCGGCGCACCATGGGGCAAAAACGACACAGATGCGTGACGCATCTGTGCCGCAAGCGCGACGCAGTTCCAGCAATGTTCTGGGGGGCCCTATCTGTACAATGCTGCGTCAATCCTTACGCCTGCTTCAAGTAGGCGCAGGGTTTTGACGCAGCATGGGCCTAAAAGTGACTGAGTGAAATCTTGTAGATTTCACTCAGCCACTTTTAGGAGGCGTTCCTGCGCCGGAACGCCCCCACCTGCCCTGGAGCGCCTACATGTGGCGCAGGGCTTTACAACATGACGCATCTCCCAGATGCGTCACGTTGTAAATACCCCGCACCATGGCGCAGGATTTGCGCCGCTGCTGCGTCACAAAAGTGACGCAACGGCGGCGCAAAAGTGGCGCAAGTGCAACATAAATCTGCCCCAATGTTTTTAGAAACGTTTCTAAAACCAAGTATTACCTCCCAGGTGAACTTCTCTGCAAAATATAACTGCTCTAAATCCTCTAAATGCTCTAAATCCTTCCACTGCTGAACCATCGCTACAACGTCTGGGGCAGAAGTAGCCCCACGAGCTTCTTTGCGAGCAGCAGATCTGATTGTGGCTTTTTCGTTAACAGTCAAAGTAGAGCGAGTCTTCCGCCATCTTGCTTATATATGTCTTTACCGTCTAAAGAAAGATGTTCTTCTTCAGAAAGGTCATCCTCAGGGGCAGAGGTAAATTTATGCGTGGCGGAGGTCGATCTAATAAGATGCAATCATCCTGAGGTTTATTAAGTATGGGATAAATGGGTCGCCTAATAGGGTACTGGCCAGTTACCTCTAAACGCCGCTCCCTTTCCTCTTTTTCTTTTATTGAATTCATCTCTTCATTTTTTAATTCCAATGCTTTTTGATATATCGTTATTCGCTGTTCTTTTTCTGCTATAGCTTCTTCTTTCCTCACTCTCTCTTGCACTTCTTTCTCCCACATTCGTGCACAATCAAACATATTTTGTCGACTCTTATGCTTAAACAAACACTGCTCTACATACTGAATCTTTTTAAAATCAAATGACCCATTCACTGGCCATCGTAGATCAGGATCTTTTTTCGTATATTTATTCCACAGTGTACTATACATTATGGAAGAAATACCGTATTTAATGTACATATGCGTATTAGCTGTCCCCTCTGGGGGAGCCGGCTGACTTCTTTCTAAATCCATTTTGGTACCACCAAGACAGCAACACAACCTACGGAGTGTGCTAGGAATAGGCATGCTACCAAGTTTTTGTAAAATATTACATCTTCATAATATTCAAAAGTACAGAAAAATCTCCACATTACCTGCCTTTATCTTTTGCAAAGGATAAATCAAACAAACAAAACCAAAATCTTGGCCAAGCAAATCAAGAATGCCGCTTCAGCGACCTTACCAAACAAAAGTCTCCAACTGCCAAGCTCTTGAACCTAATGGTCACTTCAAAAATAACGCCAAAGGATACCTCAGTCAGGACCGGCCAACAACTCGAGGGTTCAAGAAACCCGGAAAAATCACTTTGGCTGCAAAGACAAGGGTCTCCTAATGCAGGACGTCTCCTCAGCAATATTCCACTATTCCGTCAAGACCACTCCTTTGGACGGCCGCGTCTCCGATGAGGACCCACGACCCACGTTTCGGGCGCCAACTGCGGAAATGTGCTTTTCAATGAGCACACCGGTGCAGGGGCCACCCTTCTCTGTCCACGGGTCCTTAGACCTACAAAATAGAGATTGGCACTGAAGCTGGAATTCAAATAGCAAGTTTATTAATCACTCATGAGTGGGACTACATCCACACAGCACTCTCAAGTGCTGCCTGAGGTAGTACACTGGATACAGAGACCATGGTGCTTATATACAGAGTTTGTTGCAGAGTAAGCATGTAGGCACAAATAGAAGGTACAAACATACACAGGAATAACTACATACAAACATGGGCAGATGGGAGATCACTTAGTCAGCAAAGTGGGAGGGAGAGCAAGAGTGCTTATAGCAGCAGACAGGGATTGACAGTTGAGTCTAAGTCCAGGTGATCTGGCAGCTACAAACTCTTTAGCATGCATATTGCTTTTAGCTGAGTCAAGAAGTCAACTAAAATAGACAGCACAGGCAGGGGAAAAGACGAGCAGCAGAGGACAGGAGAATTACAAATCTAACAAAATGGATGCCATAACCAAGATGGTTTCAGCTTATGCTAACAGAAATTATTTAAGATTTCCACAGAGCAAAAAGTCCCCTTCCCGCAAATCAAACCGCTCCTGCAAGTTGTGAAAAGGCAGCAAGTTACCATCTCCATACAGATCCCCTACGGTAGTCAACCCTCTCTCACCCCAGTCTGCCAAATCCCGCCATGAGCATCCGTGGGGCAGTGCCTCACACACGAAGAGCGGTATATCAGGGGCATATGGCACCGCGATTCCTGCCCATTTTAGGTTCCGTTTCCGGCACTGCCTCGCTGTTTTAAGGTACTCTGGGAGGGCACTAGAACGGTCCATTTCGATTTGAGAAAGTAATCTCAACGCCGAGGCTCTATCCCTCCTCTTTTCCAGTCCACGCAGCCATGCTGCTACACTTTGCGTAACCCATTGCAGCCGTGCAGCTATGTAATAGGTTTCAAAATCAGGAACTGCCCATCCCCCCTCTGACCTTGGGCGCATTCATATTGTCAAAGCCACCCTCCGTCTACCAATTCTACACAGGAAGCCTGTGACCATGGTTGTGAGCTGTTTAAAAATCTGTGCTGGGATCCAAACTGGCGGGGTCCCAAAGTAATATAATAGCCTGGGGAGGGCCACAATTTTAAGTAAGGCTACTCACCCAGCCACTGAGAATGGAAGTGTCCCCCAGAACTCAAAACTGTTCGCCAGATCTCTCACTGCCCTGCAAATATTGTCCTCCAACATATCCTCTTGTGTATGGTATATCTTAACCCCTAAGTACGGGAGATACCTGTATTCTCACTTCACTCCTGCTATGTCCTGCAAGCCCTCTTTGTCTCCGACAGCTGGGAACAGACATGACTTTGCCCAATTTACTCTAAGTCCAGACACCTAGGAGCGCTTGCCCCGTATCTACCAAAAACATTAGCCAGTCGGCGGCGTACAGGGCTATGTGGTGAATCTGGCCATGCGCTTGTAGGCCTTGGTAGTATCGACCAGTCCGGGCCTTAACCGCCAGTGGTGCCATGGCCAGCGCAAACAGGAGTGGGGACAGCAGGCATCCCTGCCTCGTACCACGGCCTATGACACAAGCATCAGATATCAACCTACCCGTTCTCACCCGTGCAGTGGAGCAATTATATAGTAAAGACGTCCACTCTATACATTTGTCCCCCAGTACAAATTCAGCCATGACGTGGAACAGATAGGGCCATTCCAGGCTGTCAAAGGCTTTTTTTAATATCGACAGCAAACACAGTGGCTGTGTCTTTCGGATAAGGGTCTGCTTCTGAAATCTGCATTAAGCGCCGATTATTTAAGGCCGTATTCCGAGCGGGAATAAATCCAGCCTGATCCTGATGTATTATGGTCGACATGAAAGGTAGAAGTCGAGTGGCCAATATGCGACTCAGTATTTTGTAATCTGTATTAAGCATTGATAGCGGGCGGTATGCAGATCGGTCCCATGCTGGCTTACTAGGTTTAAGGAGAGGGATGATACCTGCCTCTCTCATTGATACTGGAAGCTGGTCCAAATGGTTCGCATTGTTATATAGCACTACCAATCGTGGTGCTAGTTGCTCAGTGTAGGTTTTATAGAATTCTATCGGGAGACCGTCCGTCCCCAGTGTTTTATTCCATGCCATATGCTTAATGGCCGCCCTCACTTCTCCAATCTCAATATCTCTGCCTAATAACTCCACCTGATCATCATCCAATCGTGGTAGTAGCAGTCCGTGTGTGAACCTATTCAAGTCACCCTCCATCTGGGTCGTCTTGCTCTTATATAAGTCCTTGTAATAGTCGAAAAACAACAAATTTATACCCTCTTGTGTATAGCAAGTGCCCGCCCGGAAGTCCCGGAGGTCGCGGATCTCGAGAATCATTGAACCTCTGCACGACAGGTTGGCCAGCCATGCCAAGAGAGCTCCGGATTTGTCTCCCTCTACGTGGGTGCATGTGATAGAAGCTTTGTGATCGAAACAACGCAACCGCTCCACTTGTGCCGCTACCGCCTCCCTTGCCTTTACTAGCTCCCCCTGTTTATCCGGCCTCCCAGGGCAATCTTTCTCCACTTTCCAAAGGTGTTGTTCCGCTTCTCCTATTTTCGCTAGCGGCACCCTGCGTACGCCCACCATCTCAGCGATACTACAACCCTGAATCACCGTTTTAAAGCCGTCCCATTCCACTTAAGATGTTGAGGCTGTGCCCTCATTGTCCCTAAAGTATTGAGTTATGGAAGTGCCCACCGTGTCACGAAACACTTGGTCCTCCAATGCCTCTGGGCGTAAGCACCAAGTTGGTATCTTGGCTCGCAACCGCAACCATTGCATCCGGAGTAAAATGGGGTTGTGATCTGACAATGTCTTAGCAAGGTACTCGCTACCCTGCACCCCTGCATGCACATCCGGAGAGCATAAAAACGCATCTAAGCGCACATGGAGGTCATGCAAAGCGGAGAAAATAGAGAAGTCCCGCTCCCCAGGATGTTGAGCCCTCCAAGTGTCTACTAGCCCCCAGCGACTCTGCCAATTCCACCTCGCCTCCGCTATCTTATGGATGGGCGCATTAGGAAGTGGGTCCAAAATCACATCCGATACACAATTAAAGTCTCCACCAAGCAATACTGACCCAGTGATATAGGGTGCTAGTTTCCCTGACAACTGCGAAAAAAAGGCAGGCTGTTCTGTATTAGGAGCATATATGCTCCCCAAGGTTATGTAACGCCCATCTAGTTTCCCAAGTACCACTACATACCTGCCCTCTGGGTCTATAAGTCTTTCCCTGCACTGGAAGAGCACCCCTGCCTGCACCCAAATGAATGCTACCCGAGCAAATGAGGAATAGGCAGTATAGAACACCTGACCACCCCAGCGCCGTTGTAGCGCTGCTCCTTCCTGTGCCTGTAAGTGGGTTTCTTGCAGCAGCACAATGTGAACCCCCTGCGGACTAAGTATGCGTGTATTTTATGTTGTCGCCACATAGAGTGCATTCCCTGTACATGCCATGATATACACTTCAAGTGGTTGGTGGTACCCATCCCAACAGTGTCGGTAAATCTGCAATGAAAACTGCTCTAGTGACATGCCTGGCCCTAACTAACCCCAAATCTAACAAACATCCCCAACTACCCTTCCCCAGGACAGCTACTGTTAAACTAGTACCCATCCAAACCATAAGAAAATTCACACTAAGTCCTCTGTCAACTACAGAGGCTCTAGGGACTGTAGCTGGCTCGGGACTTCACTAACCATTGCACATCAGCCCCATCATTAGCAGGACAGTCCGGGCCATTCACCAAGCCTAAGAAGCGTAAATGTTCTTCTAGTCACTCTGCCCACATTAGCTTACCACCCCCGTTCAGATAATGCCATCTGCCGTCTGCGGCATCACCCCAGGTATCTGTTCGCCGCTTCCATGCGATGTGTCCGAGTCATTGCCCACTGAGCCTCTGGTAGAGCCAGCCTCTTCTTCCGACATTGCAGTCCGATCTTGCGCCAGTGCATCACAGCCTGCAGAACCTCCGCCCGCTCCTGCGCAGTCTGATATAACATGGGTTTCTTCTGGTTTCTGTTACGGGGACCTCGGCTCGGGCTTAATGTCGGGTGTGTGGCTCATCCCTGTGCTTCCCCAGGGTTCTCTCCCTGCAGTGTTTCTTTTTTGTACATCTCCAGCCAGTCCCATGCATCTTTAGGAGAGTCAGCATAGTGTGTATCCCCATCTAGGATAATGAGAAAGCGGGCCGGGAACATCAGGGAATACTGGAGGCCCTCGTCTCACCGTGCTTTCTTAACTACCACGTAGGAGGCCCGCTTCCTCTGCACCTCTAAAGTATAGTCCGGAAACAGCGTAACCCTAGCGTTATCCACAGTGATGGGACCCTCCGTCCTTGCTTTCTGCAGAAGTAAGTCCCTATCACGAAAATGGAGTAGGCGGGCCACCACAGGTCTTGGAGGTCTACCCAGGACCAGCGGCTTGGCTCGTACCCTCTGAGCTCTTTCAAGAGTGTAGAAGGCAGTGAGACCCTCGTGGGCCACAACACTCGTGAACCACGTCTCCAGGAAGGTCACCATATCGTCCCCTTCTGTTCTCTCCGGCAGCCCCACTACCCTGACGTTGTTTCTCCGAATATGTCCTTCTGCATCTTCGGCCCTGCTCTTCAGAACATTCACCCTGTCTGTTAGGGCCCTCATCTGTTGTGTTGTGTCCTTCTGTGCCGGCGTCAACTCTGCAATACTGGCTTCAGTTTTCTTGACCCTCTTCGAGAGCTTTTTGTGTTCATCCCTTAGTAGCCCAAGCCCCACTGCAACAGTACTGATATCCTGGTGGAGGGTCACCTTTGTGTCCGCTATGGCCTCCAGTATTTGTTGAAGTGGTTGCTGCACCAGGTCCTCCTGGGCAGTCCACGGCTGGTCCGAAGCATCTTCCTCCTACTCCTGGGGGCCTCCAGCCTGGCGACCCCTGGGATTACCCATGACGGCGAAGGTCCACCCCGCGCACCTACACTCCCTCCTCTGTCCGGTGGCAGGCGCTCTGCAGGTGTGATCCAACCCAAGTTCACCACACGGCGGTAGTGCAACCTTATGATGAGCACCAGTGGTTCGGCAATATCCCCTCCGCCTCCCCGGATCAGTTCAAGCTGTGAGCGCAAAGACTAGGCTCTTCTCCTGCGCCCCAATCTCTCAGCCATCAGGGCTGCATGCGAGGGTTATTTGCTCCGCTCCAGTCCCGCTCAAAGTCGTCCCTCGGTCGCTGCTTCCGCTGAAGGTCCTGGAGCCTCGCTCTGTCCTCCTCGTCACCTCCCAACAGGGGCCCACAAGACGCCGGGTTGCCAGCAATCAGTTCTACCACGTGTGCCGCAGTTCACAATGGGGTTCTCCTACGCCACCGCTCTCTTTGCGTCCGCTATCTTTCTGGCCAACGTTGCGCACTTCTCCATTGCAGCGCGTGGCTCCCACCAGAGTCCTCGATCGCCCTTGGGCTCTCTCTAGGGAGGGGGCGCTGCCCGGCGTCCCGGCTCCTCTGCCATCAGCCTCCTCAAATTCTGGCCCTGAATGAGACAAGCAGTTACCGCAGTGCTCACAGGTTTCACCTGCTCGAGGTTCTCCACTGGGCAATGGGCTGCGTTCTCCTGGGCAACCCCCGACCACGCTACTGGGCTCAAATCCTCCGGGGTCCTCCCATCACGGTGACTTCCTCAGGTCTACCCCCTCAGGCAGCGCCGGAAGGCACCCCACGCAGCTCGATCGGTGTTCCAGGGCAGTAGCCCGGTCCGAAGCCAGGGGGTCGCAGTACAGTCTCTCAACCAGCTCTGTCCCTCAAACCTCTCATGAACCGCCTGCTCGCCTCTTGTCTCCAGGCCAGGTGATGGACTGTCTACAGCAGTTTGTACTCACTGCACCGCTCCCGGTTCTCCAGGGGTCCGCCGGTCACCAGCAAGCGTGTCAGAGCACTCGTCTTAGTCCAGTCTCCATGTTGGCACCAGAGCACGCCCCGGTGGACCTTCTCCGTTGTCGGGTAGGAGTCCGCCCCGCCTCCGGCCTAGGGACTAAGGGCGAAGTCGCTTGTGCCTCCTCAATGTCACCGCATGCTGTAGAGTGGCCAATCGTTGTTCCCCTCTGCAGACTGTTGCAGTGGAGCACCTTATATATCAGCGCACCACCAATCCAGCACCACAAAGCTGCCCCCACTCTCAGATCAGAGCCCAGCACACTGCGCGTATCGCGGTCGCTCCCACTGCCATTTTGAGCCTTCCCGATCTCCTGGGACAACTCCTCTGTCACCGCCGATAGTCTGTGCGGGCTGCGATGTGTAGCTCTCTGGGTACGCTCCTCGTGTGCTCAGCCCCCGCAGGGGGCACTGATGGCGTACTGGGCGACTCCGGACGTCCAATTTCTCAGGATAACTGCAAGGCTGATACAGAGCTCTTTGCTCAGTCATCAACCCTCATCTCTGGCCAAGCCACGCCCCCCCTGGGTATGTGACATACTGATGTAATCAAATATATAGCAGTGACTTTACAATTTCGCATTAGAGAGACATGCAACTTTTGGGATGCACCATGTGTAAGGTAAGCATATCAGTGGGAGTCTATTTGTGCAGCAGATGTTCATTCAAATAAGTGTTTTCATTTACAGTAAGGCACAATTCTTAGTGGAATACTTTCAAACCTTGTGCTAGGTCCTCGTGCAAGCTCCCCCTGCGACAGTACTCCTGTCCAGCTTGCACGCAGTCCGCTACTCTCTCCTGCCTGTCTACCTGCTGCCCTCTGTTTGTGCCTCCTATGCTCGTTTCTTACTCTGTTTGGCCTTTTCTGCTTGTTTTCTGCCCTCTGCTTTTCCTTTTCTGCTCGTTTTGCTGCCCTATGTCTTGCGCTTCCTGCTCGTTTTCTTGCCCTCCGTTATGGTTTTTCTGCTTGTTTTTCTGCCCTATGTTTTGCCCTCTTCTACTCTGTTATGCCTTTTCTGCTAGTTTTTCTGCCCTCTGTTTTGCCTTTCTGCTTGTATTTCTGCACTCTGTTTTGCCTTCTTCTGCTCTCTTTGCCTTTTCTGTTTGTTTTTCTGCCCTCTGTTTTGCCTTTTTCTGCTAATTTCTTTCCTCATCCTGCTTTTTCACTCCCCCTGGCATTTCCCTCCGCTCACAACCCAGCACCCCACCCTCCCCCCAGGACCTACTTAATGAAAACCGCAGTGCAACCCCCTTGAGCAGGTCCTCATGCCATTTCCCCCTGTGACAGTTCTCCTGTCCAGCTTGCCCGCAGTCACTACCCTTTTAGTTTAGCCTTTTCTGGCCGCCCTCACTTCTCCAATCTCAATATCTCTGCCTAATAACTCCACCTGATCATCATCCAATCGTGGTAGTAGCAGTCCGTGTGTGAACCTATTCAAGTCACCCTCCATCTGGGTCGTCTTGCTCTTATATAAGTCCTTGTAATAGTCGAAAAACAACAAATTTATACCCTCTTGTGTATAGCAAGTGCCCGCCCGGAAGTCCCGGAGGTCGCGGATCTCGAGAATCATCGAACCTCTGCACGACAGGTTGGCCAGCCATGCCAAGAGAGCTCCGGATTTGTCTCCCTCTACGTGGGTGCATGTGATAGAAGCTTTGTGATCGAAACAACGCAACCGCTCCACTTGTGCCGCTACCGCCTCCCTTGCCTTTACTAGCTCCCCCTGTTTATCCGGCCTCCCAGGGCAATCTTTCTCCACTTTCCAAAGGTGTTGTTCCGCTTCTCCTATTTTCGCTAGCGGCACCCTGCGTACGCCCACCATCTCAGCGATACTACAACCCTGAATCACCGTTTTAAAGCCGTCCCATTCCACTTAAGATGTTGAGGCTGTGCCCTCATTGTCCCTAAAGTATTGAGTTATGGAAGTGCCCACCGTGTCACGAAACACTTGGTCCTCCAATGCCTCTGGGCGTAAGCACCAAGTTGGTATCTTGGCTCGCAACCGCAACCATTGCATCCGGAGTAAAATGGGGTTGTGATCTGACAATGTCTTAGCAAGGTACTCGCTACCCTGCACCCCTGCATGCACATCCGGAGAGCATAAAAACGCATCTAAGCGCACATGGAGGTCATGCAAAGCGGAGAAAATAGAGAAGTCCCGCTCCCCAGGATGTTGAGCCCTCCAAGTGTCTACTAGCCCCCAGCGACTCTGCCAATTCCACCTCGCCTCCGCTATCTTATGGATGGGCGCATTAGGAAGTGGGTCCAAAATCACATCCGATACACAATTAAAGTCTCCACCAAGCAATACTGACCCAGTGATATAGGGTGCTAGTTTCCCTGACAACTGCGAAAAAAAGGCAGGTTGTTCTGTATTAGGAGCATATATGCTCCCCAAGGTTATGTAACGCCCATCTAGTTTCCCAAGTACCACTACATACCTGCCCTCTGGGTCTATAAGTCTTTCCCTGCACTGGAAGAGCACCCCTGCCTGCACCCAAATGAATGCTACCCGAGCAAATGAGGAATAGGCAGTATAGAACACCTGACCACCCCAGCGCCGTTGTAGCGCTGCTCCTTCCTGTGCCTGTAAGTGGGTTTCTTGCAGCAGCACAATGTGAACCCCCTGCGGACTAAGTATGCGTGTATTTTATGTTGTCGCCACATAGAGTGCATTCCCTGTACATGCCATGATATACACTTCAAGTGGTTGGTGGTACCCATCCCAACAGTGTCGGTAAATCTGCAATGAAAACTGCTCTAGTGACATGCCTGGCCCTAACTAACCCCAAATCTAACAAACATCCCCAACTACCCTTCCCCAGGACAGCTACTGTTAAACTAGTACCCATCCAAACCATAAGAAAATTCACACTAAGTCCTCTGTCAACTACAGAGGCTCTAGGGACTGTAGCTGGCTCGGGACTTCACTAACCATTGCACATCAGCCCCATCATTAGCAGGACAGTCCGGGCCATTCACCAAGCCTAAGAAGCGTAAATGTTCTTCTAGTCACTCTGCCCACATTAGCTTACCACCCCCGTTCAGATAATGCCATCTGCCGTCTGCGGCATCACCCCAGGTATCTGTTCGCCGCTTCCATGCGATGTGTCCGAGTCATTGCCCACTGAGCCTCTGGTAGAGCCAGCCTCTTCTTCCGACATTGCAGTCCGATCTTGCGCCAGTGCCATCACAGCCTGCAGAACCTCCGCCCGCTCCTGCGCAGTCTGATATAACATGGGTTTCTTCTGGTTTCTGTTACGGGGACCTCGGCTCGGGCTTAATGTCGGGTGTGTGGCTCATCCCTGTGCTTCCCCAGGGTTCTCTCCCTGCAGTGTTTCTTTTTTGTACATCTCCAGCCAGTCCCATGCATCTTTAGGAGAGTCAGCATAGTGTGTATCCCCATCTAGGATAATGAGAAAGCGGGCCGGGAACATCAGGGAATACTGGAGGCCCTCGTCTCACCGTGCTTTCTTAACTACCACGTAGGAGGCCCGCTTCCTCTGCACCTCTAAAGTATAGTCCGGAAACAGCGTAACCCTAGCGTTATCCACAGTGATGGGACCCTCCGTCCTTGCTTTCTGCAGAAGTAAGTCCCTATCACGAAAATGGAGTAGGCGGGCCACCACAGGTCTTGGAGGTCTACCCAGGACCAGCGGCTTGGCTCGTACCCTCTGAGCTCTTTCAAGAGTGTAGAAGGCAGTGAGACCCTCGTGGGCCACAACACTCGTGAACCACGTCTCCAGGAAGGTCACCATATCGTCCCCTTCTGTTCTCTCCGGCAGCCCCACTACCCTGACGTTGTTTCTCCGAATATGTCCTTCTGCATCTTCGGCCCTGCTCTTCAGAACATTCACCCTGTCTGTTAGGGCCCTCATCTGTTGTGTTGTGTCCTTCTGTGCCGGCGTCAACTCTGCAATACTGGCTTCAGTTTTCTTGACCCTCTTCGAGAGCTTTTTGTGTTCATCCCTTAGTAGCCCAAGCCCCACTGCAACAGTACTGATATCCTGGTGGAGGGTCACCTTTGTGTCCGCTATGGCCTCCAGTATTTGTTGAAGTGGTTGCTGCACCAGGTCCTCCTGGGCAGTCCACGGCTGGTCCGAAGCATCTTCCTCCTACTCCTGGGGGCCTCCAGCCTGGCGACCCCTGGGATTACCCATGACGGCGAAGGTCCACCCCGCGCACCTACACTCCCTCCTCTGTCCGGTGGCAGGCGCTCTGCAGGTGTGATCCAACCCAAGTTCACCACACGGCGGTAGTGCAACCTTATGATGAGCACCAGTGGTTCGGCAATATCCCCTCCGCCTCCCCGGATCAGTTCAAGCTGTGAGCGCAAAGACTAGGCTCTTCTCCTGCGCCCCAATCTCTCAGCCATCAGGGCTGCATGCGAGGGTTATTTGCTCCGCTCCAGTCCCGCTCAAAGTCGTCCCTCGGTCGCTGCTTCCGCTGAAGGTCCTGGAGCCTCGCTCTGTCCTCCTCGTCACCTCCCAACAGGGGCCCACAAGACGCCGGGTTGCCAGCAATCAGTTCTACCACGTGTGCCGCAGTTCACAATGGGGTTCTCCTACGCCACCGCTCTCTTTGCGTCCGCTATCTTTCTGGCCAACGTTGCGCACTTCTCCATTGCAGCGCGTGGCTCCCACCAGAGTCCTCGATCGCCCTTGGGCTCTCTCTAGGGAGGGGGCGCTGCCCGGCGTCCCGGCTCCTCTGCCATCAGCCTCCTCAAATTCTGGCCCTGAATGAGACAAGCAGTTACCGCAGTGCTCACAGGTTTCACCTGCTCGAGGTTCTCCACTGGGCAATGGGCTGCGTTCTCCTGGGCAACCCCCGACCACGCTACTGGGCTCAAATCCTCCGGGGTCCTCCCATCACGGTGACTTCCTCAGGTCTACCCCCTCAGGCAGCGCCGGAAGGCACCCCACGCAGCTCGATCGGTGTTCCAGGGCAGTAGCCCGGTCCGAAGCCAGGGGGTCGCAGTACAGTCTCTCAACCAGCTCTGTCCCTCAAACCTCTCATGAACCGCCTGCTCGCCTCTTGTCTCCAGGCCAGGTGATGGACTGTCTACAGCAGTTTGTACTCACTGCACCGCTCCCGGTTCTCCAGGGGTCCGCCGGTCACCAGCAAGCGTGTCAGAGCACTCGTCTTAGTCCAGTCTCCATGTTGGCACCAGAGCACGCCCCGGTGGACCTTCTCCGTTGTCGGGTAGGAGTCCGCCCCGCCTCCGGCCCAGGGACTCAGGGCGAAGTCGCTTGTGCCTCCTCAATGTCACCGCATGCTGTAGAGTGGCCAATCGTTGTTCCCCTCTGCAGACTGTTGCAGTGGAGCACCTTATATATCAGCGCACCACCAATCCAGCACCACAAAGCTGCCCCCACTCTCAGATCAGAGCCCAGCACACTGCGCGTATCGCGGTCGCTCCCACTGCCATTTTGAGCCTTCCCGATCTCCTGGGACAACTCCTCTGTCACCGCCGATAGTCTGTGCGGGCTGCGATGTGTAGCTCTCTGGGTACGCTCCTCGTGTGCTCAGCCCCCGCAGGGGGCACTGATGGCGTACTGGGCGACTCCGGACGTCCAATTTCTCAGGATAACTGCAAGGCTGATACAGAGCTCTTTGCTCAGTCATCAACCCTCATCTCTGGCCAAGCCACGCCCCCCCTGGGTATGTGACATACTGATGTAATCAAATATATAGCAGTGACTTTACAATTTCGCATTAGAGAGACATGCAACTTTTGGGATGCACCATGTGTAAGGTAAGCATATCAGTGGGAGTCTATTTGTGCAGCAGATGTTCATTCAAATAAGTGTTTTCATTTACAGTAAGGCACAATTCTTAGTGGAATACTTTCAAACCTTGTGCTAGGTCCTCGTGCAAGCTCCCCCTGCGACAGTACTCCTGTCCAGCTTGCACGCAGTCCGCTACTCTCTCCTGCCTGTCTACCTGCTGCCCTCTGTTTGTGCCTCCTATGCTCGTTTCTTACTCTGTTTGGCCTTTTCTGCTTGTTTTCTGCCCTCTGCTTTTCCTTTTCTGCTCGTTTTGCTGCCCTATGTCTTGCGCTTCCTGCTCGTTTTCTTGCCCTCCGTTATGGTTTTTCTGCTTGTTTTTCTGCCCTATGTTTTGCCCTCTTCTACTCTGTTATGCCTTTTCTGCTAGTTTTTCTGCCCTCTGTTTTGCCTTTCTGCTTGTATTTCTGCACTCTGTTTTGCCTTCTTCTGCTCTCTTTGCCTTTTCTGTTTGTTTTTCTGCCCTCTGTTTTGCCTTTTTCTGCTAATTTCTTTCCTCATCCTGCTTTTTCACTCCCCCTGGCATTTCCCTCCGCTCACAACCCAGCACCCCACCCTCCCCCCAGGACCTACTTAATGAAAACCGCAGTGCAACCCCCTTGAGCAGGTCCTCATGCCATTTCCCCCTGTGACAGTTCTCCTGTCCAGCTTGCCCGCAGTCACTACCCTTTTAGTTTAGCCTTTTCTGCTCATTTTTCTGCCCTCTGTTTTGCCCTATTCTGCTCTGTTTTACCTTTTCTCGTTTTTCTTCCCTCTGTTTTTCCTTTTCTGCTTTTTTTCTGCCCTCTGTTTTGCCTTTTCTGCTACTTTTTCTGCCCTGTTTGGCCTTTTCTGCTAGTTTTTTTGCCCTCATCTGCTCTGTTTTGCCTTTTCTGCTTTTTTTTCTGCCCTTTGTTTTGTCTCTTCTGTTTGTTTTTCTGCCCTCTGTATTGCATTTTCTGCTCGCTTGTTTTTCTGCCCTCTGTTTTGCCTTTTCTGCTCATTTCTTACCTCTTCCCGCCGTTTCCTCAAGACCTGGCTTTTCAACGGAGACCTCGCACCCCAGCACCCAGATACCCCCAGGGGTGACAGTGCCGTGTTCCACAAATGCTGATTGATTGAACCAAGTGTATAACTCATGTACAAGTGATTTTCAGACATTCTATTTTTGTTTGCAGTCTTCATTTCAGCAAAACATATCTTTGTTAGCAGGCTTCTCACTTTACATTATGGCAAATTTGACTAACAGATTTCACTTGAAATATGCAGTTAAAGAGCTTGAAACGCCCTGAAGCTCCTTCCACTGCTTCTGTTTAGTTGCATTCCATACTTTGATATCCGTTACTTAAGTTTGTTTTTTTCAAAGTCCATGGTGAAATGCTGAACTTATGAGTTCAAGTTTTAAGAATTACTATATATTTCAGACTTCTGACCAAAAACAATAAACAAAAAAACATTGTAGGCCCGTTTTCAAACCTTAAGCATTGGCAAAACCAACAGGTCTTGTCTTGGCAGCCCTGTGATTTTTTCATGTATTTTGTTGTAAACATGTACAATAGACATTACAAGTATAAATAAAAGGTAAAACTTCTGCATTCTAAAGGTCACATGCATACGTTTGCAGAAATAAATAAGTACAAATTGGCAGATTGCAAAAATAAATGAAATAACCTTGAAATTATGGTGGAAATTAAAGCAGAGAATTTGTCTACCAGCCCTGGGACTGTAGTGGAATGCTTTCTAGGTAGAGGTGTCCATGTTCAAGAGAGAGCAAAATGTTATCACTCAAAGTAAAGAGAGCCATTAGCTGAAGTGGGATTACCTATTAACCATGGTGGAAGGAAGTTAATTGTGAATGACACTTGAACAGACTCACGGATAAGAGGGCTGACCAAAAGTCCCTCTATGTACATCTATATGTAGGTATTTGTATTGCTTTGTTATGGGAAATATGAGTTGGCAAGAAAGAAAACATTATCTCTAGGTCAGACCTAAAATGGAATAACCCACTTAAGTTATAGTGATGAACTTAGGGGACCTCACAACTCTGTTCCACTCCAAGGGACTGGAAGTGGCGAAAAGGGAGACAGGAGACATCTCAAGTGACGGGCTCATCGGTCAAGAAACTCTATGTTGCCCAGTTTTTAATAGGCCATGTTACATTTTACGTATTTGGAGTAAAGGATAAAAAATAAATACAGCCAAAACATGCATCTTTATTGCACATGATAGATTGTAAAAGACAATAGCAGACAAATAAGCTTACAAACATGGGAGGAGGGTCATAGTAAGTAGGTCTCACAAATTAGTTAGCAAACTTCTTTTATAAACAGATCTTACATTCAATAGGGTGCATGTCATCGTGCTCCTTGATCTATCAGCCGCGTTTGACACTGTGAACCACACTGTTCTGGTGCAGCGGCTGAGGGACATAGGGGTAGGGGGGGCCGCCCTGGCCCTCCTGTCCTCCTTCTTGGAGGCAAGAGAGCAGAGGCTGTTCTGGGATGGCTTGAAGTCGGACAGTTTCCATCTCCCATGCGGTGTCCCACATGGGTCCGCCCTCTCCCCAACCATGTTCAATCTCTACGTCACCCCTCTGGCCAATCTTGTCAGGAGGCATGGCTTTGCTCTGGTCTCTTACGCTGATGATTCCCAACTTGTCATCTCTGTCACCAATCAGCCAGAGACCACAGCAGCCAGATTCCATGCTTGCCTAATTGAGATTATGGCCTGGATGAGCCAGAGTTTTCTGAAAATAAATACAGATAAGACAGAGGTGATGGAGTTTGGGCCGGGCCAGCCCCTGTTGAATCGGTCCTGGTGGCCAATTGAAGCTGGGGAATGTCCCTGCCCAGTAGAGAAGGTCAGGAACTTAGGGATCATCTTCGATGATAAATTGAATTTTGGTTCCCAGGTAAATAGCCTTACTTCATCGTGTTTTTTTCTCTTAATAACCTTGAGAAGATTTTTTCTATACATCTCTTAAGAGCTACAAAAGACGGTGATGGTAGCTCTTTTTCTATCCAAACTGGATTATTGTAATGCTCTATTTTTGGGAATCGATAAATTCCAACTGCAAAAATTGCAATCCCTACAAAATGCTGCCTCGAGACTTCTCCTGAGGACAGCCAACCTCTGCTGGAATCACATCACTTCATTGGCTGCCTATCAAACAGCGCATAGAGTTTAAATCCTTAAGCCTTGTGCACAAGGCAATCCATGATGACGGTGCTGAGGACTTTCAAAAACTATTTTCACCTTACATTCCCTCACACATTCTCAGATCGGCTAGTCTAGGTCTCATTAAAACTACAAAGATAAGACGGGTGAGATGGGGCGGCAGAGCAATAACACACTGTGCGGCTAAGCTTTGGAATAAACTGCCTCTTCCTATGAAGCTTCAACCCAACCTTCAGCTTTTCAGGAAGAGTCTGAAAACCTGACTGTTTACAGCCGCATAGGCCTTCAATTATAGTGTACCTCTCCTGACCACACGCCCCAGCGCCAAGACGCCACGGCAATCAAGCGCTATATAAGCATACAAACATAAACATAAACATGATGGAGCAACTAAGGCACTGAGATCAAATGGAATGATAGCATATATGCCTGAGTGATCAACGTTTAGAAAATTGATACTGGAGGAAATCCATTTGTGGTCTTCAACCTGAAACGTAGAAATGTAGTATGTCGATACAAATCTTGGTTCCATGTTGGAGGTTGAGGATAGTGATGAATAAAAACAAAGAAAAGAAATTAAACATGCTTGTTTAGTTATGAAAATATTTACTATGCACGGTTATCTTTGGGACATGATAACGTTCAATACAGCCACATACCTTAATGTTGGAGGACAACAGGAACAAATACCTGCATATAGAAGACAGGAATGTTGTTTGCTAAATCTATGTAGAACGTGTACCATGTATGAGTCATCGGGAAGTATGTAATACATTTCCCAGTAACATGTTCTGGTACTGACAAACTTGGACATGCGTCCAAGACCCCATTCCTATGTTGAGGCAGTCCTGAAAAGACAGAGGAGAAGACAACGCCACACACTGGTTATAGGCAGTCACTGTATATGCTGCTTATAATCAGATCCACCAGAATGTTGCTGCCTGAGATAGCACAAAATCTCTGTGAAATAACTACAGCCAGAGATATATCTCTCATTTTTGGCTTAAATTTCTTAAAAACTACTGGACAGATTTGCACCAAGTTACAAAAAACACAATCTGCATAACAACATCTACCTTTCTGCCAAATTTGGTGTAATTCCATCCAGCGGTTCGGGCTGTAGGTTCGACAGCTTGTTCCTATGGGAATTAACATTTAAAATGCAATATATATATATATATATATATATATATATATATATATATATATATATATATATATATATATATATATATATATATATATATATGTATGAATGTAAATTCGTCTCTAATGCTGCTGCCTCGGTTAGGAAGACGAAAGAACGGACCCAAAACTTCGGTGCCAATCACTGAGATTTTATTTCATATTTCTCTGTACCAGTCCGCCATGACGCGTTTCAGCCCCCACTCGGGCCTTGATCACATGACACGTTGTGGTGGGGAATAGCAGTTTTTAAAGGGGAAACAACACCGGAAATGACCTTATCATGGACATTAAAGAGTTACTACATATCCATAGTTTCAATCTTATTGTATAAAATACAGGAATAATCGTGCGCCAATGTGGATGATTCACAATTCGTACTCGTATTTACAAATAAATAGTTATATAAATATACTATGTACATATATACAACATAGAAAAATATTTATATACAATTTCATATCAAAAATAAATTCATGACATATATAATATATATATAAAAAAGTTTTCCTCTAATACATCCACTGCCACTGTCTAGATGTCCTAGTTGCATAAAATGAATCTTTACTTCCAACAAGATTTAGTTAAACGATTCATTGCGCACTGCGATAGTTCGTAATCCCTTAACCTGATTGCGCCCCAGTGGGCCAATTTGTCTTAGATTTCATTTCTATCTTGGTGACATCCTCTCACTTCGTCCCCTCATATCTTGCTAGCAAATCAAATGGATGTTCATGTATAAATACTTGCACTCCCATTTTATCAATAAAAGACAGGTAATTTCTACCCTATCCAATCATTTGCCCCCCACTTTACACATTTGCAGAGACTGTCAGTCAGTTCCTTAACATTCAAGATTGGGATTTTTTTGTTACATAATTTTACAATTTTTTCTCATGTTTATATTTTCACGCCTTATTAAAAAGATATACCTCTAATTATTTTCTATATTCACTTCATACTAATTTCATTAATTTCTCCTTTTCCCCCTGTTGGGATTATACCTCTATCTACTGTTTTCTATCTTCACATGGGAATGGAAAAGCAAAGGGAAAGGCGAAAAAATAACAAAAAAACTCCTATTAAAAACTTGTTGGGAACACATTATGAGCCCATACTGTGTCCCATCAAAGAGTACAGGATGGGAGAGATTCGAAGTGGAAAATGGATATTGTGGAGGCTGTAGGAGGTAATAGATACATTCATTAGCCTTATGGAAACTAGAGGCATGTGAAAAAATCCTCACTAGAGTTAAGACCATTCGGGTTCTTCGTATCTAACTCTATAATGTATCTAGTTTCAAGTAGCCTAAGCTTAGCCTCCCGGTTGCCACCACGTTTCAGTGGTAAGACTGTATCAATGACATAATATTGGAGGAGGCCAGAATTGCTATTGTGCTTCCCTTCAAAATGCCTCGCCACGGGATAGGTCTGATCTTTGTTGGAAATCGCCCTGATATGCTGTAAAATCCTTTTGTGGACTGGTAGCTTGGTGCTGCCGACATATTTAAGTCCACAGGGACATTCCAGAATATAGATTGCAAATTCTGTTTTGCATGAAAGTCTTTTGGTATGTTCTAAGGTGATTTTACCATGTGAAAAAGCCTTCTGCCGGGATATCATCAATCATGTTTGAGAGAAAACTATTTTCTCATGCTTTTCCCACAGAGGTTTGGAAGCTGATCTATAAGCTAAACTGAGAGCATATTTTCTGTAAATTCACATTATCTTTCTCAGTCATGTGAGAATGAAGTCTGACATTCTCAGTAAAACATGTACATCCAACAAGGGCAGAGACTGTCAGTTGATTCCTTTGTGTTCTACTGCAGCTTCCCAGAGTGTTCCAAAGAACATCTAGAGTGCTAACAGTCCTACTTATGACAAACGTATGGCACACCTGAAGCCATCTTGATTGGAATAAAGTGGTAACTCTTAAAACATTTAATTTAAAAGGAACAAAATGAGGGGATTCATTTTGCCATAGAAAGTATTATTAGTGCTGCAGAAAGAAAAATTAGGGCACCTTTTGAGTGACTTCTGAAATCCTCTTCTATTTCATTAAAACATTCTGACATGCAGACTGAAACATGCACTTTCAATACCAGCAGCAGACTTCCCAGGTGAGCAGTAGCTTTACTACATTGATCTAATGTGCAACTAGAGTGCTAACATTCTGAATTGATGGCAAATGTGTGACACATCTGAATGCCTTCTTGATGGAATCAACGTAAAAAACTGAAAGTATTCCTACTGAGGGGTCTGCAGTAAATGAGGAAATTAGGAAACTTCATAACAAATAAGTCTCCCAAGATAGCCACCAGAGACAAAAGAGCCCAAATGTAGCACAAATATCACCCAGATGTAGCCCACGTGTAGCCCAATGATAGAATGTCCCAGAGTCTTCTAAAAAACAACTAGAGCGCTAACAGTCTTGTTTACGACAAAAGTATGGCACACCTGAAGCCATCTTAATTGGAATAAAGTGGTAATACTTAAAACATTTAATTTGCAAAGGAACACAATGAGGGGGTTTATTTTGCCATAGAAATTATGATTAGTGCTGCAGAAAGAAAAATTAGCACACGTTTTGACTTCTCAAATTCTCTTCTATTTCATAAAAAAATTCTGACATGCAGACTGAAACATCCACTTTGAATACCAGCAGCAGACTTCCCCGGTGATCAGTAGCTTTACTACAGTGATCTAATGAGCAGCTAGAGTGCTACCATTCAGAATTTATGGCAAATGTGTGACACATCTGAATGCCTTTTTGATGGAACCAAAGTAAACAAGCATTGAAAATGCAATATGTCTCGCCGTCGTTTAAGTTAAAGCAATTCTGTTTGTAATTAGGTGGCTTTTTAGCTTTGCTCTTATAAGTGTTTTTCAAACTTTCATGTACTTAACATGCATATGCATGCATATATGTATATGTATGCATGCATTTATATTTGTATTTATAAAGATATGCAGATTATATATATATGTATGTATGTATATATATACACATACATATATATAAATGCATATGCATATATATATCTGCGTGTGGAGAGAGATAGAGAGGTAGAGGTGTAGAGGTAGAGAGGTAGAGAGTAGTAGAGAGAGAGGTAGAGAGAGGTAGAGAGGTAGAGAGTAGAGGATGAGTAATAGAGAGTAGAGAGTAGAGCGTGAGTAGTAGAGAGTAGTAGAGAGAGTAGCAGAGAGTGAGTAGTAGAGAGTAGTAGAGTGAGTAGTAGAGAGTGAGTAGTAGAGAGTAGTAGAGAGTGAGTAGTAGAGAGTGAGTAGTAGAGAGTAGTAGAGAGTGAGTAGTAGAGAGTAATAGAGAGTGGGTAATAGAGAGTGAGTAGTAGAGAGTAGTAGAGAGTGAGTAGTAGAGTGAGTAGTAGAGAGTAGTAGAGAGTGAGTAGTAGAGAGTAGAAGAGAGTGAGCAGTAGAGAGTGAGTAGTAGAGAGTGAATAGTAGAGAGTAGTAGAGAGAGAGTAGTAGTGAGTAGTAGAGAGAGAGTAGTAGTGAGTGAGTAGTAGAGAGTGAGTAGTAGAGTAGTGGAGTAGTAGAGAGTGAGTAGTAGAGAGTAGTGGAGAGAGAGTAGTAGTGAGTGAGTAGTAGAGAGTGAGTAGTAGAGTAGTGGAGTAGTAGAGAGTGAGTAGTAGAGAGTAGTGGAGAGTGAGTAGTAGAGTGAGTAGTAGGGAGTAGTAGAGAGTGAGTAGTAGAGTGAGTAGTAGAGAGTAGTAGAGAGCGAGTAGTAGAGAGCAAGTAGTAGAGAGTGTGTAGTAGAGTGTGTAGTAGAGAGTGAGTAGTAGAGAGTAGTAGAGAGTGAGTAGTAGAGAGAGTAGTAGAGAGTGAGTAGTAGAGAGAGTAGCAGAGAGTAGTAGGGTAGTAGAGAGTGAGTAGTAGAGTGAGTAGTAGAGAGTAGTAGAGAGCGAGTAGTAGAGAGTGAGTAGTGGAGAGTGAGTAGTAGAGAGTAGTAGAGAGTGAGTAGTAGAGAGTGAGTAGTAGAGAGTAGTTGAGTGAGTAGTAGAGAGCAGTAGAGTGAGTAGTGGAGAGTGAGTAGTAGAGAGTGAGTGGTAGAGAGTAGTAGTAGAGTGAGTAATAGAGAGTAGTAGAGAGTGAGTAGTAGAGAGTGAGTAGTAGAGAGAGTAATAGAGAGTAGTAGAGTAGAGAGTGAGTAGTAGAGAGTGAGTAGTGGAGAGTAGTTGAGAGTGAGTAGTAGAAAGTGAGTAGTAGAGAGAGTAGTAGAGAGTGAGTAGTAGAGAGTAGTAGAGTGAGTAGTAGAGAGGGAGTAGTAGAGAGAGTAGTAGAGAGTGAGTACTAGAGTAGTAGAGAGTGAGTGGTAGATTGTAGTAGAGAGTAGTAGAGTGAGTAGTAGAGAGTGAGTAGTAGAGAGTAGTAGTAGAGTGAGTAGTAGAGAGTAGTAGCAAGTGAGTAGTAGAGAGTGAGTAGTTTAATTTAAAAGGAACACAAGGAGGGGGTTCATTTTGCCATAGAAATTATGATTAGTGCTGAAAAAAGAAAAATTAGGGCACATTTTGAGTGACTTCTCAAATCCTCTTCTATTTCATAAAAAAATTCTGACATGAAGACTGAAACATGCTCTTTCAATACCAGCAGCAGACTTCCCTGGTGAGCAGTAGCTTTACTACAGTGATCTAATAAGCAACTAGAGTGCTAACATTCCGAATTTATGGAAAATGTGTGACACATGCCTTCTTGATGGAATCAAAGTAAAAAACCTGAAAGTATTTCCTACTGAGGAGACTGTAGTAAATGAGGAAATTAGGAAACTTCATAACAAATAAGTCTCCCAAGATGGCCAACGGAGACAAATATCACCCAGATGTAGCCCAAGTATAGCCCAATGACAGAATGTCCCAGAGTGTTCTAAAGAACAACTAGAGCGCTAACAGTCTTACTTATGACAAAAGTATGGCACACCTGAAGCCATCTTGATTGGAATAAAGTGGTAAGACTTAAAACATTTAATTTGCAAAGGAACAAAATGAGGGGTTCATTTTGCCATGTAAATTATGATTAGTGCTGCAGAAAGAAAAATTAGGGGCACATTTTGATTTCTCAAATCCTCTTCTATTTCATTAAAAAATTCTGACATGCAGACTGAAACGTGCACTTTGAATACCAGCAGCAGACTTCCCTGGTGAGCAGTAGCTTTACTACAGTAATCTAATGAGCAACTAGAGTGCTTCCATTCAGAAGTTATGGCAAATGTGTGACACATCTGAATGCCTTCTTGATGGAACCAAAGTAAACAAGCATTGAAAATGCAATAGGTCTCACCCTTGTTTAAGTTAAAGCAATTCTGTTTGTAATTAGGTGGCTTTTTAGCTTTGCTTCTATTAGTGTTTTTCAAACTTTCATGTACATAACATGCATATGTATGCATATATGTATGCATGCATTTATATTTGTATTTATATATATATATGCAAATAATATATATGTTTATATTTATGTATATATATATATACACACACATATATATAAATGCATATGCATATATATATGTGCATATGTGTGCATGTAGAGAGAGGTAGAGAGCGGTAGAGAGGAAGAGGTAGAGAGGTAGAGGTAGAGAGGTAGAGAGGTAGAGAGTAGTAGAGAGAGAGGTAGAGAGAGGTAGAGAGTTAGAGAGTAGAGAGTGAGTAATAGAGAGTAGAGAGAGAGTAGAGAGAGTAGCAGGGAGTGAGAAGTAGAGAGTAGTAGAGTGAGTAGTAGAGAGTGAGTAGTAGAGAGTGAGTATTAGAGAATGAGTAGTAGAGAGTGAGTAGTAGAGAGTAGTAGAGAGAGAGTAGTAGAGGGTGAGTAGTAGAGTAGTAGAGAGTAGTAGAGTGAGTAGCAGAGAGTAGTAGAGAGTGCGTAGTAGAGATTAGTAGAGAGTGAGTAGTAGAGAGTAGTAGCGAGTGAGTAGTGGCGAGTGAGTAGTAAAGAGTAGTAGAAAGGGAGTAGTAGAGAGTGAGTAGTAGAGAGTAGTAGAGAGTGAGTAGTAGAGAGTAGTAGCGAGTGAGTAGTGGAGAGTGAGTAGTAAAGAGCAGTAGAGAGTGAGTAGTAGAGAGACAGTAGTAGAGAGTAATAGAGAGTGAGTAGTAGAGAGTGAGTAGTAGAGAGTGAGTAGTAGAGAGTGAGTAGTAGAGAGTAGTAGAGAGTGAGCAGTAGAGAGTGAGTAGAAGAGAGTAGTAGATAGTGAGTAGTAGAGCAGTAGAGAGTGAGTGGTAGGGAGTAGTAGAGTGAGTCGTATAGAGTAGTAGAGAGAGAGTAGGAGAGAGTAGTAGAGAGTGAGTAGTAGAGAGTAGTCAGTCAGTGTCAGTCAGTGTCAGTCAGTCAGTGTCAGTCAGTCAGTCAGTGTCAGTCAATCAGTGTCAGTCAGTGTCAGTCAATCAGTGTTAGTCAATGTCAGTCAGTCAGTGTCAGTCAATCAGTGTCAGTCAGTGTCAGTCAGTCAGTCAGTGTCACTCAGTCAATCAGTGTCAGTCATTGTCAGTGTCAGTCAGTGTCAGTCAATCAGTGTCAGTCAGTGTCAGTCAGTCAGTGTCAGTCTGTCAGTGTCAGCTAGAGCAGCTCGCCTGGCCTGGTTCGCTGGCTCTAAAGCAGCTCTGCTGACCTGGTTCTCTCCCTCTAAAGCAGCTCTGCTGACCTGGTTTCTCTGGCTCTACGGCAGGTCTGCTGACCTGGTTCTCTGGCTCTAGAGCAGCTCTGCTGACCTAGTTCTCAGGCTACAGAGCAGCTCTGCTGATCTGGTTCTCTGGCTCTACAACTGCTCTGCTGACCTGGTTCTCGGGCTCTAAAGCAGCTCTGCTGACCCGGTTCTATGGCTCTAAAGCAGTTCTGCTAACATGGTTCTCTGGCTCTAGAGCAGCTCTGTTGACCTGGTTCTCTACCTCTAGAGCAGTTCTGCTGACCTGGTTCTCTCCCTCCAAAGCAGCTCTACTAACTTGGTTTCTCTGGCTCTACAGCAGCTCTGTTGACCTGGTTCTCTGGCTCTAGAGCAGTTCTGCTGACCTGGTTCTTAGGCTCTAGAGCAGCTCTGCTAACCTGGTTCTCTGGCTCTAAAGCAACTCTGCTGACCTGGTTCTATGGCTCTAAAGCAGCTCTGCTGACTTGGTTCTCTGACTCTAGAGCAGCTCTGCTGACCTGGTTCTCTGACTCTAAAGCAGCTCTGCTGACCTGGTTCTCTGGCTCTAAAGCAGCACTGCTGGCCTGGTTCTCTGGCTCTAAAGAGCTCTGCTGACCTGGTTCTCTCCCTCTAAAGCCGCTCTGCTGACCTGGTTTCTCTGGCTCTACAGCAGCTCTGCTGACCTTTTTCTATGGCTCAAGAGCAGATATGCTGACCTAGTTCTTAGGCTCTAGAGCAGCTCTGCTGGCCTGGTTCCCTGGCTCTACAACTGCTCTGCTGACCTGGTCCCTTGGCTCAAAAGCAGCTCTGCTGACCTGGTTCTCTCCCTCTAAAGCAGCTCTGCTGATCTGGTTCTCTCGCTCTAAAGCATCTCTACTGACCTGGTTTCACTGCCTCTACAGCAGCTCTGCTGACCTGGTTCTCTTGCTCTAGAGCAGCTCTGCTGACACGGTTCTTTGGCTCTAGAACAGCTCTGCTGACCTGGTTCTCTGGCTCTAAAGCAACTCACCTGAACTGGTTCTATGGCTCTAAAGCAGCTCTGATGACCTGGTTCTCTGGCTCTAGAGCAGCTCTGTTGACCTGGTTCTCTGGCTCTAAAGCAGCTCTGCTGATCTGTTTCTCTCCCTCTAAATTAGCTCTACTGACCTCGTTCTCTGCCTCTAGAGCAGCTCTGCTGACCTGGTTCTATGGCTCTAAAGCAGCTCTGCTGACCTGGTTCACTGGCTCTAGAGCAGCTCTGCTGACCTGGTTCTCCGGCTCTAAAGCAGCTCTGCTGACCTGGTTCTCTCCCTCTAAAGCAGCTCTGCTGACCTGGTTTCTCTGGCTCTAGAGCAGCTCTGCTGACCTGGTTCTCTGGCTCTGAAGCAGGTCTGCTGACCTGGTTCTCTCCCTCTAAAGCAGCTCTGCTGACCTGGCTCTCTGCCTCTAGAGCAGCTCTGCTGACCTGGTTCTCTGGCTCTAAAGCAGCTCTGCTGACCTGGTTCTATGGCTCTAAAGCAGCTCTGCTGACCTGGTTTTCTGGCTCTAGAGCAGCTCTGCTGACCTGGTTCTCTGGCTCTAAAGCAGCTCTGCTGACCTGGTTCTCTGGCTCTAGAGTAGCTCTGCTGACCTGGTTCTCTGGCTCTAAAGCTGTTCTGCTGACCTGGTTCTCTGGCTCTAAAGCAGCTCTGCTGACCTGGTTCTCTCCCTCTAAAGAGCTATGCTGACCTGGTTCTCTGGCTCTAGAGCAGCTCTGCTGACCTGGGTCTCTGGTTCTAGAGCAGCTCTGCTGACCTGCTTCTTAGGCTCTAGAGCAGCTCTGCTGACCTGGTTCTCTGGCTCTACAACGGCTCTGCTGACCTGGTTTCTCTGGCTCTACAGCAGCTCTGCTGACCTGGTTCTCTGCACTCACGATGCACGCACCCGACTTCGCGAAAATATATTTTAAAATAATATAAGTTTATTATAAGTACAAATATATTATTTTTATGAATATCTTAGATAATCTCTTGCCCTAATATGTATATTAAAGACACATACATATAATTTTGGAACATATATTTTTTTTGCGGGAGTCGCTCACCCAGCGCGTCCCAGCACGTATATGATATCACACGGGACCCGCAACCGCGCAAGCATCTCGTACCGTAATGCGCATGTGTCGTGAATGCGTGGGAGCAGGAGTCATGGACTGGTCGCAGACCAATCGCGCACATCACGTAATATTAAATGTATATGATGTAACTGAAAAACACGCAGCCGTCGCACACCGTACGCGGATCCTTCACGACTTTTCTAAAATAGTGGCTAGAATGCGCGCACCCACCGTGATGTGTACGCTTTGAGTGCGCAACTGCGAATCTTTTTTTTTTTTTTTTTTTAAAGAAAATGATATAAATATATTAAAATAAAAATGAAAACAAGAAAAAGAATCAATATTTCAGTTTGAAATTGTTTTTCAATTTTTTTTCAATTTTCAGAAAAATATATTATGTTATTTAATGAATAAAATATTTATAAATAAACAGTTAAAAAACTGTAGAAAATCAGTACAAAAAAATAGGTATAACTACTATCACACTTAAAAATTAGCATTTAAAAAACCTTAGAAATTCACAGAAAAAACCATAGGTTTGAGGGGTGTTATAGTTAGCTGGCCATTTCACTCGTACAAAACCATAGAAATTCCTCCGTTATAGTTAGTTCTGCTAACTATAACTCGCGCGCCCACAATGCACTGCTGATGATGTCATATATTGCATCATTCATGACATGGTCAGTGACATCACTGATGACATCACTGATGACATCTCAAATGACATCACTGATGACATCATCCACGTGACAATCTGATACATCTCATCATACACTAGAATAACCTTTTATCACTCACTGTAAAATACAGAGTACCATATTTGAAACTATTGACACACCAATACCAGTTACTAAATACCCACTCACTGATTCCTAAGTCTACACACACAACTACCCATTCAACAACAGAATCATTTATACATGCAGTCACTAATTAATACAACACTATCAAATGCACTTATACACATATATAGACATTGACACATCAGCAGTCATCTTAGTCGGTTATGCAGTCATCCTACTCACTCATGAAAAAAATTAATCACACTTACATTTACTCACTTACACAATTATCCAACACCTCATTTATTCAAACACATAGTAACTCATAGTTAATATGTTAAAAAATCACCATTACAATTATACACTCATTCATATAGTTGCTCTCACAATCACTGACTCTTACACAAACTTATTTATATACTCCAACTCTCACATAGAATGCCTTTTATTGTTTTACTTTGTTGAAGATGTACAACTAAAACATATATTCGCTCACCAACACACAAATAAATACACTCAGTCACCCAAACAACTGTTTCCACATACACTCTTAAACCTATACACCTAGTCAATCAACCATTCACACATCTATGCAGAGTTACACACACCCCATCCAACCACACACAAACTCAGTGTCCCATACAAATACTCACCCAACTAATTAATAACTAATATACACACTCATGTAGTTAGTGACCAACTGATGCAGCATGTTATACAACAACAGAGACAGTTCTGCACACATTCACATAGTTTAGTTACTAATCCATGTATTAAGTGAGACACTTTTAATTACTCACTTAAAAAGACAGCCAGACAGCTACTAAATCCTCCATCCAGACAGTTATATACCCACTCCATCTTCAATACAGATTGGTATATATATAATACATATTTAAATTTCAAACTAAACCACATTCACTGGATGATGTCATCAGTGATGTCATCAGTGATGTCACTGAACATGTCATGAATGATGCAATATGTGACATCATCAGCAGTGCACTGCGGGAGCGTGAGTTATAGTTAGCAGAACTAACTATAACAGAGGAATTTCTATGGTTTTGTACGAGTGAACTGGCCAGCTAACTATAACACCCCTCAAACCTATGTTTTTTTCTGTGAATATATATATGGTCATGTGGTTCACGATGTAACATTTAAAAATAATGGCGGACGTAACGCTCTTTGTGTGATCAAGGGCACTCAGTGCTCGAAACGCATCGCAGAGGGGGAGTTCATTGAATAAAATACTTTCCTGCCTGAGCCGTGAGGGTCCGTTTCTCCTTTTTTCCACCGGAAAGCAAACCCGCCTTTCATAGCAGGCAGTGGTGCGCTAAAAACGGCTGGACGGCCGTATTATTAAGGTTCACAGTTTGTCCACAAATAAGCGCACTCCACACTGGGAAAAATAAAGCCTAGCACTTCAAGGCGGCTTCGTGATGTCGAGGCCAGGTGGAACACTGGGAGCCGATATTTTCATTTCAAGAGAGCACTTTTTCATTTCAACCTTATCAAGGGTAATGACGATTATTTAATATTTACAGCAGCATTTCAAAGTTAGATGGATTTTGGGACTGTGAATACCAGCATGCACTGCTTGTTGATGTCATACTCACCTGAGTGTTATTAAAGAGATTTAAGCAGTGCTGGCAGTTTCGTGAAACCTTGTAACTATTGCTGCTGGCCCGTGACCAAGGAAATGTATTCCGAAACGTGTTGGGCTGTGATTGATGAAAGAAACTTGCCGCCTTGAAGTGCTAGGCTTTATTTTACCCCAGTGTGGAGTGCGCTTATTTGTGGACAAACTGTCGACCTTAATATATATATATATATATATATATATATATCAGAAATACTTTCCCAGCTCTTCCCGCTTCCCGTCCGGCAAACAGCGAAGAGAGAGTCACGGACACCAGTTTTCTTCGTGGCAAAGTCAGGTCTTTATTTGAATTGCAGCTTGTCGACGCGTTTCGGATAACACAGTATCCTTGTTCACATGCGGAAGTGCAGTCCGCCAACAGTTTTTATACCCATATACCTTTTTTTTTGTGTTACGTGTGTAAGTGCATAGTCACGTGATAATAGACATAAACAACATCCTCTTTTAGCGCTGATCCATTGTCGTTTGGTTTATACATAATGCGAATATAAATTCAAATACACATTGTATGACACTAGACAGTTATTATCGTCCATGCAAATATGTATTGCATATATTGTTGCTTAATGCTTGCATAAATGCTGTACACGTTCCTCAATATATCCTATTTCTCGATACATTACGTTATGTGGCATGTAAATACCTAAAAATAGGATGAATCCTATGCCATGTCAAAAAATGAATATTGCTTTATATATCTAAGATCCATTTGACCCCAAATACATAAGTTATAAAAGCATGAATGCTGATTCCTAAACAATTTCATGTGAGGATCGATTTTATGAATATAGTGCAAAAGATGATAATATATATATATATATATATATATATATATATATATATATATATATATATATATATATATATTGTTCTGCAATGGCCCGAAAGCATTCAAAGGACGCACTCGCAGCAGTTTACCATCAGGTTCTTTATTAGGGGAAAGTCAGAATCTCCAATTCAGGTAAGTTCATCGCCGACGCGTTTCGAGGACAAGCCTCTTCATCATGGGCAAGCTCCAGCACCGCACAGATGGCTCCAATTAAATTATTTAAACATGCAGGGACCCCCAGTAGGTCATGCGCAGTACGTTCATTAGTATGATGCATGCTGGGATCTTGAGTCCCAATCGGAGAAACATTGTTGCTCAAATTGAGCTCCATGCGGTGCTGTTCGTGAAAGAGTCTAGTTTACCTTAGTAGGCCCCCAATTGGCACGATGACTTTAGTGTCTCCCAAACTGCTGCACTGATCGCGGCGTTTATGGCAAAATTCCAACATGCCACGCAGTCCCTCCACGCTTGTGAGATGGTACGTCCTTTCACGGCAGGGCAGCCGTGGAAATTTTATTGTTCTGCAATGGCCCGAAAGCATTCAAAGGACGCACTCGCAGCCGTTTACCATCAGGTTCTTTATTAGGGGTATGTCAGCATCTCCAATTCAGGTAAGTTCATCGCCGACGCGTTTCGAGGACAAGCCTCTTCATCATGGGCAAGCTCCAGCACCGCACAGATGGCTCCAATTAAATTATTTAAACATGCAGGGACCCCCAGTAGGTCATGCGCAGTGCGTTCATTAGTATGATGCATGCTGGGATCTTAAGTCCCAATCGGAGAAACATTGTTGCTCAAAGTGAGCTCCATGCGGTGCTGTTCGTGAAAGAGTCTAGTTTACCTTAGTAGGCCCCCAATTGGCACGATAACTTTAGTGTCTCCCAAACTGCTGCACTAATCGCGGCGTTTATGGCAAAATTCAAACATGCCACGCAGTCCCTCCACGCTTGTGAGATGGTGCATCCTTTCAAGGCAGGGCAGCCATGGAAATTTTATTGTTCTACAATGGCCCGAAAGCATTCAAAGGACGCACTCGCAGCAGTTTACCATTAGGTTCTTTATTAGGGGAAAGTCAGCATCTCCAATTCAGGTAAGTTCATCGCCGATGCGTTTCGAGGACAAGCCTCTTCATCATGGGCAAGCTCCAGCACCGCACAGATGGCTCCAATTAAATTATTTAAACATGCAGGGACCCCCAGTAGGTCATGCGCAGTGCGTTCATTAGTATGATGCATGCTGGGATCTTGAGTCCCAATCGGAGAAACATTGTTGCTCAAAGTGAGCTCCATGCGGTGCTGTTCGTGAAAGAGTCTAGTTTACCTTAGTAGGCCCCCAATTGGCACGATGACTTTAGTGTCTCCCAAACTGCTGCACTGATCGCGGCGTTTATGGCAAAATTCCAACATGCCGCGCAGTCCCTCCACGCTTGTGAGATGGTGCGTCCTTTCACGGCAGGGCAGCCGTGGAAATTTTATTATTCTGCAATGGCCCGAAAGCATTCAAAGGACGCACTCGCAGCAGTTTACCATTAGGTTCTTTATTAGGGGAAAGTCAGCATCTCCAATTCAGGTAAGTTCATCGCCGACGCGTTTCGAGGACAAGCCTCTTCATCATGGGCAAGCTCCAGCACCGCACAGATGGCTCCAATTAAATTATTTAAACATGCAGGGACCCCCAGTAGGTCATGCGCAGTGCGTTCATTAGTATGATGCATGCTGGGATCTTGAGTCCCAATCAGAGAAACATTGTTGCTCAAAGTGAGCTCCATGCGGTGCTGTTCGTGAAAGAGTCTAGTTTACCTTAGTAGGCCCCCAATTGGCACGATGACTTTAGTGTCTCCCAAACTGCTGCACTGATCGCGGCGTTTATGGCAAAATTCCAACATGCCGCGCAGTCCCTCCACGCTTGTGAGATGGTGCGTCCTTTCACGGCAGGGCAGCCGTGGAAATTTTATTGTTCTGCAATGGCCCGAAAGCATTCAAAGGACGCACTCGCAGCAGTTTACCATCAGGTTCTTTATTAGGGGAAAGTCAGCATCTCCAATTCAGGTAAGTTCATCGCCGACGCGTTTCGAGGACAAGCCTCTTCATCATGGGCAAGCTCCAGCACCGCACAGATGGCTCCAATTAAATTATTTAAACATGCAGGGACCCCCAGTAGGTCATGCGCAGTGTGTTCATTAGTATGATGCATGCTGGGATCTTGAGTCCCAATCGGAGAAACATTGTTGCTCAAAGTGAGCTCCATGCGGTGCTGTTCGTGAAAGAGTCTAGTTTACCTTAGTAGGCCCCCAATTGGCACGATGACTTTAGTGTCTCCCAAACTGCTGCACTGATCGCGGCGTTTATGGCAAAATTCCAACATGCCGCGCAGTCCCTCCACACTTGTGAGATGGTGCGTCCTTTCACGGCAGGGCAGCCGTGGAAATTTTATTGTTCTGCAATGGCCTGAAAGCATTCAAAGGACGCACTCACAGCCGTTTACCATCAGGTTCTTTATTAGGGGAAAGTCAGCATCTCCAATTCAGGTAAGTTCATCGCCGACGCGGTTCGAGGACAAGCCTCTTCATCATGGGCAAGCTCCAGCACCGCACAGATGGCTCCAATTAAATTATTTAAACATGCAGGGACCCCCAGTAGGTCATGCACAGTGCGTTTATTAGTATGATGCATGCTGGGATATTGAATCCCAATCCCAAAACGTGTTTTCCCCATGCATTTTCCCATAGGACCTGTTGACGCAGCTACTGCCCGAACTGCTGAACGGAATTACACCAAACTTGGCAAAGAGGTAGTCCTCAGTTCAGACTTGTGCAAATCCATTCAGTAGTTCCTGAGAAAATTAGAGTTAAAAAGATAGATATATCTGGGCGGAGCCTAACCACACATCTCATCGTGAGATCTGATTGGCTGTCAGTACTTTATCCAAGAAGTGTTGGCAGCCATCTTGGGACCAATACACATGATAGCACCTCATTAAAAAGCATTGCAGTTAATAGAAGGTTTTAAGACTTTAGTTACATTATAAATCATTTGTTGATGGTACCATGCTCATTTTAGGAATTGTGGTGTGTTCTAAGGTGATTTTACCATGTGAAAAAGCCTTCTGCTGGGATATCATGAATCATGTTTGAGAGAAAACTATTTTCTCATGCTTTTCCCACAGAGGTTTGGAAGCTGATCTATAAGCTAAACTGAGAGCATATTTTCTGTAAATTCACATTATCTTTCTCAGTCATGTGAGAATGAAGTCTGACATTCTCAGTAAAACATGTACATCCAACAAGGGCAGAGACTGTCAGTTGATTCCTTTGTGTTCTACTGCAGCTTCCCAGAGTGTTCTAAAGAACAACTAGAGTGCTAACAGTCCTACTTATGACAAACGTATTGCACACCTGAAGCCATCTTGATTGGAATAAAGTGGTAACTCTTAAAACATTTAATTTAAAAAGGAACAAAATGAGGGGGTTCATTTTGCCATAGAAAGTATGATTAGTGCTGCAGAAAGAAAAATGAGGGCACATTTTGAGTGACTTCTCAAATCCTCTTCTATTTCATTAAAAAATTCTGACATGCGACTGAAACATGCACTTTCAATACCAGCAGCAGACTTCCCTGGTGAGCAGTAGCTTTACTACAGTGATCTAATGAGCAACTAGAGTGCTAACATTCTGAATTTATGGCAAATGTGTGACACATCTGAATGCCTTCTTGATGGAATCAAAGTAAAAAACTGAAAGTATTTCCTACTGAGGAGACTGTAGTAAATGAGGAAATTAGGAATCTTCATAACAAATAAGTCTCCCAAAATGGCCACGAGAGACAAAAGCGCCCAAATGTAGCACAAATATCACCCAGATGTAAACACAAATCCAATTAGTCACACACTGCTCGTCCTACCAGCGTGTTACCCCAAAGCATTATGGTCCATGAAGTCAGCATCAGCGAGTGCGCCTCTGCCAGAGTATTAAGCAAAATTAAAGTCGCGTTGGCCATCCCTGGACACGTGTTTCGAGGTTATTACCTCTCGTCAGCAGGGAATAGGCATGTGTGTAGGGTTGCTGCGTAGGCTGCCAAAAATTGTTCTCAGGACCAGTACCGCTCGTGACACTCAGGTGCGTAACCATGAGCTCGTCAGCCCCACCGGCTCAAGGGAGCCTGAATATTAACACAAATCCAATTGGTCGCACACTGCTCGTCCTACCAGCGTGTTACCCCAAAGCATTATGGTCCATGAAGTCAGCATCAGCGAGTGCGCCTCTGCCAGAGTATTAAGCAAAATTAAAGTCGCGTTGGCCATCCCTGGACACGTGTTTCGAGGTTATTACCTCTCGTCAGCAGGGAATAGGCATGTGTGTAGGGTTGCTGCGTAGGCTGCCAAAAATTGTTCTCGGGACCAGTACCGTTCGTAGCACTCAGGTGCGTAACCATGAGCTTGTCAGCCCCACCGGCTCAAGGGAGCCTGAATATTAACACAAATCCAATTGGTCGCACACTGCTCGTCCTACCAGCGTGTTACCCCAAAGCATTATGGTCCATGAAGTCAGCATCAGCGAGTGCGCCTCTGCCACAGTATTAAGCAAAATGAAAGTCGCGTTGGCCATCCCTGGACACGTGTTTCGCGGTTATTACCTCTCGTCAGCTGGGAATAGTCATGTGTGTAGGGTTGCTGCGTAGGCTGCCAAAAATTGTTCTCAGGTCCAGTACCGCTCGTGGCACTCAGGTGCGTAACCATGAGCTGGTCAGCCCCACCGGCTCAAGGGATCCTGAATATTAACACAAATCCAATTGGTCGCACACTGCTCGTCCTACCAGCGTGTTACCCCAAAGCATTATGGTCCATGAAGTCAGCATCAGCGAGTGCGCCTCTGCCAGAGTATTAAGCAAAATTAAAGTCGCGTTGGCCATCCCTGGACACGTGTTTCGAGGTTATTACCTCTCGTCAGCAGGGAATAGGCATGTGTGTAGGGTTGCTGCGTAGGCTGCCAAAAATTGTTCTCAGGTCTAGAGTGCTAACATTCAGAATTTATAGCAAATGTGTGACATATCTGTATACCTTCTTGATGGAATCAAAGTAAAAAACTGAAAGCATTTCCTACTGAGGAGACTGCAGTAAATGAGGAAATTAGGAAACTTCATAACAAATACATCTCCCAAGATGGCCACCAGAGACAAAAGAGCCCAAATGCAGCACAAATATCACCCAGATGTAGCCCACATGTAGCCCAATGACAAAAGTGTGCAAAACACTTTTTTTTTGTGTAATTGCAGTTTTATATAGTGCAGACTTGTCAGGTATTGGAGTGCTTTACATGAGCATTGGTTACATCACACAAGGTCAAATTCATTTTGGTTGTAGACATGGGGAGATTAAGTAATTTGACCAGAATCACAGAATGTTGAGCTGAAGCAGAAACTCCAACCTGGTTCCCCAGTTGCAAAGTCTGCAGCTCTGGAAGTAACACCACATCCTCTCCCCTAAGTGCAACATTTAATCAAGTGGTCAACTGGATAAAAAAACATAAAGATTACAAATAATTTAAAAGTTCTTTGTCGCTGTTGGAAAACTCAGAAAATATGTCCTCATTTTAGTTTTTTAGAGCACTAACCATAATTTTGATGCAAATAAGACCCTCTCATATATGTAATTTCTAAAGGAAATGCTCTAGGTATTGCAGTTTTGATTACATCAAGATGACATCAGGCGTTCCATACTTTTGTAATAAATATAGAATGTTAGCAATCTAGTTGTTCATTGGGATACTGTTGAGAGGCAGAGGCCAGGGGCACGGATTCTGAAAATTGAAGGCAGGTAGGAGAGTGCAGAGGCAACAATTTGACCACACTTGGCAGGCAGGAAGGGCAGTGGCAGCACAACAGACTATGGAGGGCAGTGGAAAGGGGGGCAGGGGCAACAAACCAACAATACAGGGCTGGCAAGAGAGGCTGTGGCAATATAATAGACCATTGTGGGCAGAAGGAAGAGGCAGTGGTAGTACAACCATACATGCCAACAGACCCGTTTCAGCCAGGAAACGTCCAATGTTTTTAAGCTCAAATAGGCTTTATTTGATCTGTCTCCTGTCTACAATCTCCTCTTTTTCAATGTAACTCAAAGGGGAAAATCAATACCCCAGTTTTTTTTTTTAAATCTCCCTCTTACCAAGTTCACAATGTTCACAAGTATGGTACATTGGATCAGGGTAGGCAGGAGGAATTGGGGTAGGGACATGGACTCGGATAACAGAGGACAGGAGGGACATGGAGAGGTGCACCAAACTGACACTACAGGGCAGGCATCAGGGTTTGCAGCAGCACAATATACCACAAAGGGCATGCGGGACCGGAGTGCAGCACAACAATCCATAGAAAGCGATAGGGAGGGGACAGGACCATGCACATGGACAACAGAGAACAGAGGGGAAAGAGGCCATTGCAGCCAGCTGACCATAATGGACAGACAGGAGAGAAAGCTGCAGCATAACAGACCATAAATGGCTGGAGGGACGGATCAGGGGCATTACAATGGAACAGACAAGCCAGGAGGGAGGGAATAGGGGTCTGCACATGGAAACAGAGGGCTGGGGGCAAGGGGGCAGGGCAGGAGCAGCAAGATGAACATGGAGGTCAGGCAGGATGGGCACTAGAAACAAGACACACAATGGAGAGCAACAGTGAGACTATGATGGCATACACACAGACCATGGAGGGAAGGTGGGAGGGGGTCAGGGGCAGCTAGCTGACCACACAGGGAAGGTGGGAGGGGCAATGGCAGCACAGAAGACCATGCATGGCAAGCCGGAGGGTTAGTGGCAGCACAATGGCTATGATGGGCAAGAAGGAGGGTGCAGGGGCAAGCACAAAGGACCATGGAGGATAGAAGGGAGGGTCAGGACCTGGGCACAGACAAGAGAGTTCAGGGGAAGGGGCATCACAACAGACCACGCGGGGCAGGCAGGAGGAGCAGTTGCAGCACAACAGACCAGGGAGGGCAGAAGGGTGCGGCAGTAAATTGGACCATGGAGGACAGGAGGAAGGGGATAGGGGCATGGCATGTGGACAGGCAGGGTGGAGGTGGCAGGGACAGTTTACAGTCATCTGACAATGCTAGGCAGGTGGGAGGGGAGTGGCAGCTCAACAGAACACTCAGAGTAGATAGGAGTGGCAGGTCCATGGAACATGGTGGGCAAAAAGGATGGAGCAGGGGCATGCACAAAGACATCGGAGGGCAGGGGAAAGGAGAATAGGGGCAGCAAGCTAAGTACATAGGCTAACCACGAGGTCAATGATGGGCCATATAATTGGGCAATGGAGGACAGGAGGAGTGGACTGGTACATCATGCTAAATGGAGGGCAGTGGCAGCACATCAGTGGCAGGTGGGAGGAGGCTAGTCCATGGATTCAGACAACAGAGGATAGGGAGGAGGTGGATGGGACAGCAAGCTAACTGTTCAGAGAAGGTGGGTATTAGGAACTTTATTGTTTTTAAAATGTGTGTCTGTGCGAACTACTTAAAATATGAACAAGTATGCAGCATAATCTCACTTTTATTCAGGAAGAAGAGGACGTTTGTGACTGTGACTCCGGGTATCACTTGACAGAAACACCCCTTGACCCTCCACCCCCATCGCAAAATGTAATGCCCGTGAAAAGGGTAGGTGGACGCAGTGTTATATAGAACATAGTCCTGAGAGCACGATTGAAAATGAAAACTAGATATAGTATATGGTATAAACTATGCACCAAAAAGTGTGCTATAAGATGAACCGGGCGTGAAATATAATATGAAATACATTGTGCGCAATGACAGATTCATTGGAGAGAGCGAGATAGCACAGGCACTAGTACGTGCTATGCGATATGCGCCTTGGAGTGTAATATGCACAGGGCAGTGTTGTGTAACCTAACTAGTCTCTAAAGTTGTAATATAAAATATGTGCTGCGGAGTGTAACGTTGCCGATGCACTGTGACAAAGATATGGATCCCAGATTGTAATATGTATGGCATAGCGCTGTGCGTTATAACATAGTGATACTGAAGGGGATGATGGACGGAGCGTTTCAGCTAATCAAACACTCACCCCCAGTCAACTGATCTGGGTTTAATCCATCATCATTCTTTAGCTCACTCCACCACCCCAGTTCAGACATGGCCATATGCAAATCAGTCTGACCCTGTGCCTCATGGGAACTGTCCAGCCCGAACTGCCAAGCCATGTCTTCCCTGGACGAGAAACAAGCATCCTGGGACTGGTTTCGGGTTCATAACCCTCCTCAGCCAGGCTATCTTGAATCCAGTGTCAGAGTGAGCAAGGGATCCACGTCTGGGCATACCCTGCCAACTCAGGGCGAACAAAGTGATACCAAAGGATATGATGGACGGAGCGTTTCAGCAAATCAAACACTCACCCCCAGTCAACTGATCTGGGTTTAATCCATCATCATTCTTTAGCTCACTCCACCACCCCAGTTCAGACATGGCCATATGCAAATAAGTCTGACCCTGTGCCTCATGGGAACAGTCCAGCCCGAACTGCCAAGCCATGTCTTCCCTGGACCAGAAACAAGCATCCTGGGACCGGTTTCGGGTTCATAACCCTGCTCAGCCAGGCTATCTTGAATCCAGTGGCAGAGTGAGCAAGGGACCCACGTTTGGGCATACCCTGCCAACTCAGGGCGAACAAAGTGATACCAAAGGGGCTTGGTTCAAACTGTAACGGCATGGTGAGCAAAAAAACGATGGATTTAGGCCCAGATCTCTGTACTGGGGTGAATGTGTGACATTGTTCTGCATTCTGTCCATCAACTGTTGTTTTTGCATTTGTCACCCCGAGTGGGAAGGGTATGCCCAGACGTGGGTCCCGTGCTCTCCATGCCACTGGAATCAAGCTATTCTGGCTGAAGAGGGGTGAAACCCTGAAACCGGTCCTAGGATGCTTGTTTCCAGTCCAGAGAGGACCTGGCTTGGCAGTTCGGGCTGGACTGTTCCCATGAGGCACAGGGTCAAGACTGATTTGCATATGGCTTGGTTCAAACTGAAACGGCATGGTGAGCAAAAAAACGATGGTTTTAGGCCCAGATTTCTGTACTGGGGTGAATGTATGACATTGTTCTGCATTCTGTCCATCAACTGTTGTTTTTGCATTTGTCACCCCGAGTGGGAAGGGTATGCCCAGACGTGGGTCCCGTGCTCTCCATGCCACTGGAATCAAGCTATCCTGGCTGAAGAGGGGTGAAACCCCGAAACCGGTCCTAGGATGCTTGTTTCCGGTCCAGAGAGGACCTGGCTTGGCAGTTCGGGCTGGACTGTTCCCATGAGGCACAGGGTCAAGACTGATTTGCATTTGGCTTGGTTCAAACTGGAACGGCATGGTGAGCAAAAAAACGATGGATTTAGGCCCAGATCTCTGTACTGGGGTGAATGTATGACATTGTTCTGCATTCTATCCATCAACTGTTGTTTGTGCGTTATAACATAGGCATCTAGGAAGGCACGTTAGATGGGGCAATATAACCCGTGTGAAGGCAAGTGTGGCATGACATATTCACGGGGTGGTGTGACAGTGCAATGAGCTAGAGAGTGTCATAGCATACGCACTAGCTGGTGGAATACAACACAGAGGTGTGTGGCACTCGGCGGGCACTGGTGGGTGTAACACAGCATTGGGCCCAGCCAGGAGCACGCTGTGACTCTCAAGTGAGGTTCATCTCCTTTCCAGAGAGCAAAATAAAAAGTATTACACATCCGGCGGTGGATGTGTATTTTATTAACCGTGAGGGGGGTTTCTTGCATAGTTTAGTCGAATTTTTGTCGAATCCTCTTTGAATGGCTTGGTGTGCGTGTGTATTAAATGTGCCTGTCAATAGCTACCCATGTTTGTATAAATAAACAACAAGGGTGTCTACTTGGAGAGTACCCACCGGCGGGGGCGCCGGGATTAGTCACGGTAGGGCGTCAGACACGTCAGAGCTTCACTAACGGTGTAAATACATTCCACGTGGATTCATTGTATGCCTTTTAATAAATATCACGCAAATCGTCATGGTGATAGGTACATACGGTTTGTCCAGCATGTCCTAGGTGTTTCTATAAATATATATTTTTTTAAAATAATAAAAAACAAAGGCCGGCCCCGGGGGATGGGGTCCCCGGGGCCATAAGTGGCCTGAGGAGGGGGGCAACGCAGCCCCCTCCTAAAGAATAAAAAAAAAAAAAAAAGGCCATGACCCGGGGGTTGGGGTCCCTGGGGCCGATGAAGGCCTTGGGAAGACGGCCACGCGACCCCTTCCAAATTTATTTTTTTCAAGAAAATAAATGAGGTTGCAGGCCCTGGGGGATGGGGTCCCCAGGGCCAATAAATTAGAAAAAGAAGGGGAGCCACACAGCCCTCCTTCTTAAAAAAATAAAATAAATAAAAGACCGGCATCGCGCCGGAGGCCACGCCCCCTCCTTGCAGCACTTTGCAAATGCACCCCCTGGCCAGTTGTAAGTTGGGGCATTAATTCCCCTTCAATACTGAGGGTCTCTGAGGGCCAACTAGCCCAACAGGTATCTCCAGTATGCGCCAGGGAGCTGCGCTGCAGACAGGTGTTCTGAGGCCACGCCCCTTATTACACCGCTATGCAACGCAGCTTTGTGGTGCTTACTGGAGGTACCTAGTGGGCTAGTTTGACCCTAGGGACCCTTAGGATTCAAGGGGACTTAATCTCTCAACTTAGAACGGCCACAGGGCGCGTTTACACAGTGGTGAAGGGAGGGGACGGGGCCTGAGGTGACGTGTGCAAACACGCCCTGTGGCGCGTTTTAAGTTGGGGAAATAATTCCCTTTCAATCCTGAGGGACCCTGGTGGCCAACTAGCCCACCAGGTGCTTCCAGTAAGCGCCACTGCTCTGCGTTGCAGAGAGGTGGTGCAGGCCGTGCCTCTTTTCACACCTCTCTGCAATGGTGCTTACTGGACGTACCTAGTGGGCTATTTTGCCCCTAGGGACCCTCAGGATTCAAGGGGACTTAATCTCCCAATTTAAAATGGCCACAGGGCGTGTTTACACAGTGGGGAAGGGAGGGGACGGGGCCTGAGGTGACGTGTGCAAACACGCCCTATGGTGAGTTTTAAGTTGGGGAAATAATTCCCCTTCAATCCTGAGGGCCCCTGGGGGCTAACTAGCCCACCAGGTGCTTCCAGTAAGCGCCACTGAGCTGCGTTGCAGAGAGGTGGTCCAGGCCATGCTACTTTTTACACCTCTCTACAACGCAGCTCTGTGGCGCTTACTGGAGGTACCTAGTGGGCTAGTTGGACCCTATGGACCCTCAGGATTCAAATGAACTTAATCTCCCAACTAAAAACGGCCACAGGGTGTGTTTGCACAGTGGTGAAGGGAGGGGACGGGGCCTGAGTTAACGTGTGCAAACACGCCCTGTGGCGCATTTTAAGTTGGGGAAATAAATACCCTTCAATCCTGAGGGACCCTGGGGGCCAACTAGCCCACCAGGTGCTTCCAGTAAGCGCCACTGCGCTGCGTTGCAGACAGGTGGTCTAGGCCATGCCCCTTTTTACATCACTCTGCAAAACAGCTCTGTGGCACTTACTGGAGGTACCTAGTGATCTAGTTGGACCCTAGGGACTCTCAGGATTCAAGGGGACTTAATCTCCCAACTTAAAACGGCCACAGGGCGTGTTTACACAGTGGGGAAGGGAGGGGACGGGGCCTGAGGTGACATGTACAAACACGCCCTGTGGCGCGTTTTAAGAGGTAGTTTTAATCCCCTGCCCTATTATATACTAGGGGCTTACAGAGGAGGTCATGCCAATCACAGGGGGGCCCCAACGCATAGTGTTCCCTAGTGTATGTAGGTGTTTTCACTGTATTCTGAGTGTCTTTTAATATAGCACTGGCTCTAGGACTGGTTAGTCAGACTCAGTTACCACCAGTATCCGTCTGAAAAAGTTGAGGGTACAGGATGATTTTGCAACCAGGCTTCTTTCTGCTCTTCTGTTTGTTCTTTCTGCACAATATCCTTCTCCCTGCACTTTCTTCGTCTTTAAGGACTTCTGTTGCTTCTTTCTGCATTTCTTTTTTTTCTTTTTGTGCGTTTTTTCTTCTTTCTTCACATGTCCTGTCTCTGTAGGCATAGTTAGAAATTAGCATTTAAAAAACCTTTGAAATTCACTGAAAAAACCATAGGTTTCAGGCACGTTATAGTTAGGAATTAGCATTTAAAAAACCTTAGAAATTCACTGAAGAAACCATAGGTTTCAGGGACGTTATAGTTAGCTGGACTTTTCACTCGTACAAAACCATTGAAATTCCCCCGTTATAGTTAGTTCAGCTAACTATAACTCGCGCGCCCGCAATGCACTGCTGATGACGTCACATATTACATCACTCATGACATGATCAGTGACATCACTCATGACATCACTGATGACATCTCAAATGAATTCATCTTCAGTAAATTTCTCAGGTTTTTTAAATGCTAATTCCTAACTATAACGTGCCTGAAACCTATGGTTTTTTCAGTGAATATATATATGTATATGTATATGTATGTATATAGATATGAAAGCTCCAAGGTGCCCACAGGCAAGGTTGTACTTGAACAGCAGCACTGTAACTTCAAACTGGTAAAAGACATCACCGCATGCCGGCTATCTACAGCTCTCATGTCTCGATTTGAAGACGACGTGTTTCTGAGCCTTCGCTCATCTTCAGAGGCCCAACTTGAGTTCCTTTGGCGCTTTGACACTCTCACTTATTTATACAATTAACTGCCCTCAGATGGGCAAACTCCTATGAGTTTAATGCATTGCTTTGTGGGACTAGAAGTCCGTGTCAATTCACTGAATGGGTGCGTCTCATTTCAGCTGGTACCATTTCACAGCCCTTGGATGGGCCCTGGGATGCTAGTGTCCATAAATCCCTTGGCCACTGCTTCACTTAAGAGGCTCGGCGAATTCCGGGCCCTGTGACCCCCAATATTCTCGTGGTGGTGCAAACCTTTGCGGCTGGGCTACTGCGTGAAATATGAAAGCTCCAAGTGCCCACAGGCAAGGTTGCACTCGAACAGCAACACTGTAACTTTAAACGGGTAAAAGCCATCACGAATGCCAGTTATCTACAGCTCACATGTCTCAATTTGAAACCGATGGGTTTCTGAGCCTTCGCTCATCTCCAGAGGCTCGACTTGAGTTCCTTTGGCGCTTTGACACTCCCACTTATTTATACAATTAACCACTCTCAGATGGGCAAACTCATATGAGTTTAACGCACTGCTTTGTGGGACTAGTAGTCCGTGTCAATTCCCTAAATGGGTGTCTCATTTCAGCTGGTACCTTTTCACAGCCCTTGGATGGGCCCCGGGATGCAAGTGTCCATAAATCCCTTGGCTACTGCTTCACTTAAGAGGCTCAGCGAATTCTGGGCCCCGTGATCCCCAGTATTCTCGGGGTGGTGCAAACCTTTGCGGCTGGGCTGCCGTGTGAAATATGAAAGCTCCAAGGTGCCCACAGGCATGGTTGCACTCGAACAGAGTGCCAGAGGGGCCTGTCAACTAATCATGTTGTGGCTCATTGAAGCAGCCTATCAGAAGGCAGTTTAGGCAATAAATGTAGTGTGGCCCAAACGCTGTTTGAATCTGTGGGACTGAGCCTATGAGGAAGGAGGTTTCCGAAATACATCAGGCTGCTCCTGCTGCGTATGTGGTCTACTGTGCATTGCTGCTGACCGAATGCTTCCTCAACCTGTGGGTAACTTTGTAGCAACATATTTTTGCAGCTGCCCAGCCGTGGAGGGAGCACCACCGCTAGGATTGGCAAAGCAGGCTAGGAGCTGGAAATACGTCCAGTTCCACATGGGGCAAGCTGCGCCAGGAATTCAGACTGCGCACACAGCGGGGCCCATTGGAGGGCTATGCATTAAGGATCCAGAGGACATGGCACCCATCAGGGTGAGATTGCCACACTACATTTCCCAGAATTCTAGAGGGGCCTGTGAACTAATCATGTTGTGGCTTATTGAAGCAGCCTATCAGAAGGCAGTTTCGGCAATAAATGTAGTGTGGCCCAAACGCTGTTTGAATCTGTGGGACTGAGCCTATGAGGAAGGAGGTTTTCGAAACGCGTCAGGCTGCTCCTGCTGCGTGTGTGGTCTGCCGTGCATTGTTGCTGCCAGAGTGCTTCCTCGACCTGTGGGTAACTTTGCAGCAACATATATATATATATATATACATATATATATATATATATATGCAAAAAAAGAAGCAGAGAACTCTGGGTAGTTCTCAAGTTTAGGTGTAAAGCAGCTCCTGTATAGAGTACTCTCAACACCAGCGACGCTCTAGATCTGCTCACCACAAATGTTTGCTTTTCTATCAAAGTTTTTAAGCATAGGATTAGCACAGTGCTATCCACGGCGAGATAGAAATGGACAAAGTCTTTTACCATTTCTACAGCAAAGTCTTTAAGCATAGGACTAGCACAGTGCTGTCCTTGCCGAGCTGTAAAATGACAAAAGCCATTTACCACTCCAGGCACAGTATTACAGCTTTGAATTGGTAAAATACCAACCAAGCCAACCTGAAATGAGTAAAAGCAACCCCTGACACAGTGTTTCGCTCTAATTTGAGTTCTTCAGAGAGGTATACCTTTGTTCAGACACAAGGGAGTACCCAGTATAAGTCAAAAGAATACCCTTTCAGGCATAGAGTGACAAATAAATTATGCAAAAAAAGAAGCAGAGAACTCTGGGTAGTTCTCAAGTTTAGGTGGAAAGCAGCTCCTGTATAGAGCACTCTAAACACCAGCGACACTCTAGATCTGCTCACCTCAAATGTCTGCTTTTCTATCAAAGTTTTTAAGCATAGGATTAGCACAGTGCTATCCACGCCGAGATAGAAATGGACAAAGTCTTTTGCCATTTCTACAGCAAAGTTTTTAAGCATAGGACTAGCACAGTGCTGTCCTTGCCGAGCTGTAAAATGACAAAAGCCATTTACCACTCCAGGCACAGTATTACAGCTTTGAATTGGTAAAATACCAACCAAGCCAACCTGAAATGAGTAAAAGCAACCCCTGACACAGTGTTTCGCTCTAATTAGAGCTCTTCAGAGAGGTATAGCTTTGTCCAGACACAAGGGAGCACCCAGTATAAGTCAAAAGAATACCCTTTCAGGCATAGAGTGACGAATAAATTATGCAAAAAAAGAACAGCACAGTGCTGTCCTTGCTGAGCTGTAAAATTACAAAAGCCATTTACCACTCCAGGCACAGTATTACAGCTTTGAATTGGTAAAATACCAACCAAGCCAACTTGAAATGAGTAAAAGCAGAGGTATAGCTTTGTCCATTTCTATCTCGGCATGAATAGCACTGTGCTAATCCTATGCTTAAAAACTTTGATAGAAAAGCAGACATTTGAGGTGAGCAGATCTAGAGTGTCGCTGGTGTTGAGAGTGCTCTATACAGGAGCTGCTTTCCACCTAAACTTGACAACTACCCAGAGTTCTCTGCTTCTTTTTTTGCATAATTTATTCATCACTCTATGCCTGAAAGGGTATTCTTTTGATATATATATATATATATAGGTTTCAGGGACGTTATAGTTAGCTGGACATTTCACGCGTACAAAACCAGAGAAATTCGGCCATTATAGTTAGCTGAGCTAACTATAACTTGTGCCCCCGCAATGCACTGTTGATGATGTCACATATTACATCATTCATGACATGGTTAGTGACATCACTGATGACATCATCCAGTGAATGTGTGTTTCTGTAAAGTTTAAATATGCGTGACTGACTGTATAAGTGAGTGATTAATCGTGTCTTACTGAATGCATGGGTTAGTGACTAAACTGTGTGAATGTCTGTATTAGTCTGTCAGTTGGTGTGTAAGCGGCTGCATGGGATGGAGAGTAGCTACATGAGTGTCTATATGGGTTATTGAGTGGTTGTCTGAGTATCTGTATGGGTGCCCAAGTGTCTGTGTTGTGACTCTGTGCATAGATGTGTGAGTGGGTAATTCACTGTGTGTATGGGATCAAGAGTGCATCTGTGAAGGACTGTAGGGGTAGGTGAGTGTGTGTATGGGTGTTTTGGTCGAGTGAATGGTTGTCTCAGTAGTATATGTGTGAGTAACTATATATGTGAAAGGCAGTATATGTGAGTGTTGGGGTATATAAATCACTATATGTGTGAGTGAGTGATTGTGAGAGTAGCTGTATGGATGAGTGTGTGCTTGTATCAGTGATTGTATAAGAGAGTACGTATATGTTAGTATCTGGATGAATAAGCGAGGTGGTGTGTGTATAACTGTATAGGTGAGTAAATGGGAATGTGAATAATTATTTGCATGATTGACTAGGTGTGTGAGTAACTATGGACGAGTGGCAATGTGTGAGTGTCTGTATAGGGGTATGAGTGCAAAAGATAGCGCTGTATTGATAAGTGACTGCATGTATGAGTGACTGTATGGGTGAATGAGTGGACGCATGTGTAGACCTAGGAATCAGTGAGTGGGTATGTAGCAACTGGTATTGGCGTGTCTATTGTTTCAAAAATGGCAGTCTATTTTAGAGTGGGTGTATCAAAGTTTACATTAGGGTGTGAGGAGGTACATCAGATTATCACATGGATGATGTCATCAGTGATGTCATTTGAGATGTCATCAGTGATGTCGCTGACCATGTCATGAATGATGGTAATATGTGACGTCATCAGCAGTGCATTGCAGGGGCGCAAGTTATAGTTAGCTCAACTAACTATAACGGCTGAATTTCTCTGGTTTTGTACGAGTGAAATGTCCAACTAACTATAAAGTCCCTGAAACCTAGGGCTTTTTCAGCGAATTTCTATGTTTTTTTAAATGCTCATTTCTAACTATAACGTCCCTGAAAGCTATGGTATTTTCAGTGAATTTCAAAGATTTTTTTAAATGATAATTTCTAACTATAACGTCCCTGTAACGTATGTTTTTTTCTGTGAATTTCAAACGTTGTTTAAATGCTAATTTCTAACTATTCCTACAGAGGTAGGACATGTGCAGAAAGAGGAAAAAATGCACAGAAAGAAGCAAAAGAAATGCAGAAAGAAGCAACAGAAGTCCGGAAAGAGGAAGAATGGTGCAGAAAGAAGCAAGAGATATGCACAAAGAACCAACAGAGGTGCAGAAAGAGGCCTTGTTGCAAAATCATCCTGTGCCCACAAAGTTTTGCGGACTGGTACTGGTGGTAACTGACTTCGACTAACCAGGCAAGGAGCCAGTGCTATCCTGAAAGACACATTGAATACAGTGAAAACACCTACATACACTAGGGTACAGCATGGGTTGGGGTACCCCTGTGATTGGCATAACCTCCCCTGTAAGGCCCTAGTACATAATAGGGCAGGGGATTAAAACTACCTTTAAGTCAGAGGTGCAGAAAGAGGCAAGAGAAGTGCAGAAAGTAGCAACAGAGGTGCCGAAAGAGGCAAGAGAGGTGCAGAAACGGGCAACAAAAGGTGCAGAAAGAGGGTACAGGGGTGCAGAAAGAGGCAAGAGGGATACAGAAATTTGCAACAGAGGTAGAGAAAGAAGCAAGAGCAGTGCAGAAAGAAGAAAAAGAGGTGGAGAAATAGGGAAGAGGGTGCAGAAAGAGGCAAGAGGGATACAGAAATTTACAAAAGAGGTGCAGAAACAAGCAAAGAAGTGCAGAAAGAGGCAAGGGAATTGCTGAAAGAAACAACAGAGGTGTAGAAAGAAGCATGAGAAGTGCAGAAAGAGGCAAGTGAGGTGCAGAAAGAAGCAAGAGCAGTGCAGAATGAACCAACAGAGGTGCGAAAAGAGGCAAGAGGGGTGCAAAAAGAAGGAAGAGAAGTGCAGAAAGAGGCAAGAGAATTGTTGAAAGAAGCAACAGAGGTGTAGAAAGAAGCAACAGAAGTGCAGAAAGAGGCAAGAGAATTGCTGAAAGAAGCAACAGAGGTGTAGAAAGAAGCAAGAGCAGTGCAGAATAAAGCAAGAGAAGTGCAGAAAGAGGCAAGAGAATTACTGAAAGAAGCAGCAGAGGTGTAGAAAGAAGCAAGAGAAGTGCAGGAAGAGGCAAGTGAGGTGCAGAAAGAAGCAAGAGCCGTGCAGAATGAACCAACAGAGGTGCAAAAAGAGGCAATAGGGGTGCAAAAAGAAAGAAGAGAAGTGCAGAAACAGGCAAGTGAAATGCTGAAAGAAGCAACAGAGGAGAAGAAAGAAGCAAAGCAAGGGAAGTGCAGAAAGAGACAAGAGAGGTGCAGAAATAGGCAAGAAAGGTGCAGAAAAAGGGTACAGGGGTGCAGAAAGAGGCAAGAGGGATACAGAAAATTGCAACAGAGGTACAGAAAGAAGCAAGAGAAGTGCAGAAAGAGGCAAGAGAGATGCAGAAACGGGCAAGAAAGGTACAGAAAGAGAGACGACGAATGCACAAAGAGCCAACAGGGGGGCAGAAAAAAGCAAGACAGGTGTAGAAAGAAGCATGGGAAGTACAGAATGAAGCAACAGGGGTGCAGAAAGAGGTAAGAGAAGTGCAGAAAGAAGCAACAGAGGTGCAGAAACAAGCAAGAGAAGTGCAGAAAGAGGCGAGAGAATTTCTGAAAGAAGCAACAGAGGTGCAGAAGGAAGCAAGAGAAGTACAGAAAGAGGCAAGTGAGATGCAGAAACAGGCAAGAAAGGTACAGAAAGAGGGAAGACGAATGCAGAAAGAGCCATCAGGGGGGCAGAAAAAAGCAGGACAGGTGTAGAAAGAAGCATGGGAAGTACAGAATGAAGCAACAGGGGTGCAGAAAGAGGTAAGAGAAGTGCAGAAAGAAGCAACAGAGGTGCAGAAACAAGCAAGAGAAGTGCAGAAAGAGGCAAGAGAATTTCAGAAAGAAGCAACAGAAGTGTAGAAAGAAGCAAAAGATGTGCAGAAAGAGGCAAGTGAGATGCAGAAACAGGCAAGAAAGGTACAGAAAGAGGGAAGACGAATGCAGAAAGAGCCAACAGGGGGTCAGAAAAAAGCAAGACAGGTGTAGAAAGAAGCATGGGAAGTATAGAATGAAGCAACAGGGGTGCAGAAAGAGGCAAGAGAAGTGCAGAAAGGAGCAACAGAGGTGCAGAAGGAAGCAAGAGAACTGCAGAAAGAGACAAGAGTGTTGCGGAAACAGGCAAAAGAGGTACAGAAAGATGTAACAGAGGTGCAGACAGAGGCAAGAGAGGTGCAAAACAGGTAAAAGGGGTGCAGAAAGAGGCAAGAGGGGTGCATAAATGTGCAAGACAGGAGCTGACCGGAGCGGGCCATCTTCTTCGGAAATTTTGCGAAGATTTGTCAAACAGCGTCAAAGTTATTGGCAAAACCTGTTTACAATGAAATGCACAGGTTTCAAGGTGTTAAATAGCTGGCTCTGCACAAGAGAACTGTGCACTTCCCAGCAATATATCTGAAAAGTACAGTAGAAAAAAACCTTCTCAAACAGCCCTTTAATTAACAATGTGATGTATACTGGCCAGAGCCACAGGAAATATGTTGCTGCAGCAGTTTCTGCTTAGTTAAGGATTTACTGCATTTGCCACATAATCCATCATCAGATGAATAATCCGTGGATTTTAACAGGAAAATATTGTTTCTAGGTCAAATGGATCAAAGGTTACTAAAAATGTGGCAACACGTATTACAGTCAAGTGGAGGGCCATTTGCAAAGGTTGACTGGTCCCCTTTCTGTTGGTTATTGTTGGATTTTGGTGTCAAACTGTTACTTATGATGTGAAGCATTTACCAAGACAGTTTTAACCTGTTTAAAGAGAGCAACATAATTGAGTAATACACAAAATGTGCCTTATCATAATGCATAATTTGCCTTTTTTGCTGCATAATTTAGACAACTCTGCCACATAATTTGGTCCTCCCAGCCACATAATTCCAGGGGCCATGATGTTGGCCTAAAAACATAATAGAAAGCGTATTGCTCTACAAGTACACACAATGCAAGGACAGATCTGCATTTTGCCTCATTGCACTATTAATCAGACCAAATGCCTGAGGGAGATAAGCCACCACTAGTAATACAGGACAATTGCAGTGTAACAAAAATATATTGTCTAGGTACCACTTATCAAAATGTCAGTATATTTCAGTAGAAAAGCTGTGCAGCCTTTTCTAGGGAGAAAAATACATCATGAAAAATATAAGGGGCACATTATCAAGGGCTTTAACTCCGCTTTAGCGGCACTTTTCGCCGCTAAAGCGGAGATAATGCCATCGCCCTATTAACAAGGCAGCGCAAACATGCATTAGCGCATGTTTGCTGCCTTTTTAGTAACGCCTCGCTTTGCATCGCTAATGAGATGCAAAGTAGGCGTACCTTCAGGAAACAACATGAAAATGATCGCTGACCGCACATCGTTGTATTTACAAGCCGGCCTTGAAAAAGCTTAGCGATGTAAAAATCCACGCTAGGCGCGGATATCGCCTAATACTAACGTCTGCTAAATTCTCGACTTCGCCATGTACATAATGGGAGGTGGATTGTAAGGTTACATCCACTTCTCCTTATTAACAACATTTTCCTAAGCGCTGTTCAAACATCGCTGGTTTCCATGCGATGTTGATGACAATCGGCGTATATCGCCGGATTTCATTTTTCCTGTTAGCAAATCGTTGCAAATACGCCGCTAACATGGCGATGTGATCCGGCGATATACGGCGATAATGAGAAATGCGCTAGATGCGTTTAGCGATATTTATTGCTCGTTTTTGATAATATGCCCCTACATCTTTAGTTGGTAACACCATGGTCTTGCTAGCTTCTTCGCTAACCCAGCTGGTTGCCAGAAACCCATGTTCCAGTGAAGATAACTTTATTCAATTTTGGCATAGCAAATCATAAAAAAAGTACATTAAAGAATTCAGTTCAGTAGCCTAATTAAAAAACAGAATCAAATAATGAAACACAATTTCATACATCGGAGTGAAACACACCGGCTTAAAACCACAATACATAAAAGCAAACAATAAAATCATCTAAAAGTTGCAATAAGGACGGTTTTGCTGTTTAAAATCCAGAGGCAAAAGAAGGGGACAAATATATTTGCGTCTTAAGATAGCCCGTTTGGGTGAAATGAGAGTGATATGTAACATGTCTAGTGCAGCAGCGATATCACATGAGCATATCGGATGGTCTGAGGACTTATGCCACCCCACATAATAATTGTGTGAACAGATTCAAACGAAAATACGTTAAAAGTCTTCTACGAAAACCAGCATTTCAAGTAGCAAGTACAAATGTATCTTACTTGAGGGTTTCACCATGGCATGATGTAGACACACACGTTTATGCAGTGAGCTTTTGGCCCTTTTTTAGGTCTCGCCTGAGCCAGCGCTTTAGCGCTGCTCTGGCGAGAGCTATAGAAAACGGGGATTTGGAAGTGCAAACGAGTGCTTTTCAGGCCCCCAACTACAGTGCATGTGCGCCGGGCGCGCGCACCATTTGGCAGCCTGCGTGTACATTTCGCGGGCGCTTTGATGTTCTCAGTGAGCCGCGCGGCCACTGCGAACATCAAAGCGGCCGCGAAATGATTACTTTCACAAGTGAAACATTTGCCACCCCCTCCCTTATCCCACTTCCTGCTTGTTCTCATTGTAAATTCAATCCAAATCATTTCCTTTAAGATTCCATACGTATTTCTTCACTAGCCCCTCACATGTTTTATGATTTACTTTCTAGTGCTTGCCATTAGAAAAGCATGACTACACATCCCAAAATTCAATACTACGCTGATTTTTTATTTATTTATCGCGAACTCGACCCGCATTCATTTTGTTAGGCACAAAGAGATGCAGTCATCTGCCCAAAATCACAGGGTGTTGAGCATCCCTGCCGGGACTGGAACCAGATCCCCCAGCTTCCAAATTACAAGAAGCAACACATTGCACATCAAAGCTGCAGCCACAATCTGCTCTGCACATAACACGCTATCGGCCGCAGCGAAGAATCAAAAACTCTCTCGAGCCCAAAAAATATGCCTTATATTTTTACTTTTAAAAAGGGAGACGTGATCAGGTCATCAACAGTTTTTCTTAAAGATGAGCCTCCTTCAAAAGGGCCTCGCCTTATCTGCGGCTGCCTCTAAGAGTGTTGTGTAGTGGGACTACAAAGCTCTTTCGTACTGGAAAATAATTAATACAATACATATGCTCACGGCTAAATCTTCCGGAATATCAGCGCCACCAAAAGCACAGGTCTGCTTGGCTGTTACGCCACCTGGTGGTTGTAATGTGTTAGGAACTTTACAAGTAGGTTGAATTCACGGTACGGGGAAAAAATAATGCAAAACGTAGAAAAATATTTTTATGGCCTAACGTCCCCAATTTGAAGCTCTAATTAAAATGTTTCTTTTGTTTTCGGATCACCTATCTGCGTCACTGTTAACAAGTCATCTGGACAAAAAAAAACTGAACACACGAAGGGTCACAAAAAACATAAGTACGTTTTTGTATTTTTTTCAAAGTAGAAAGGGGAAAAGCAGCATTACGCAGGATGAACGAGATAAAATGCTTTAGATTAGTGAAAGGGGAGTCCCGGCATTCTACTTTGTAAAGGATACCGTGCAAGTAATGCCAAGGTAAGAATGATTTTACAGTGTGATATGGTGGGCTTTTATTGCCACCAAGTTCACAATGCTGGTGGGCCGGCGCTTAATACCTGGGCAGACAAAGGCCTAAATAAACACAGATCCTTCCCTGGGAAACAAGCATTTGCAATGCATTAGGTCTTGCATTTACGCGAGTTTGAGCTATTGACATTGCAAATAACAATGTCTATTGGCATTGTCATTTACAATGCCAATAGCTTTAACTCGTGTAACTGCGAGACCTATTGCATTGCAAATGCTTGTTCTTGCATGTAACACACAAAGGACCCCTTTCACCCAAGCAACATCTAATTTAGAGATGGAGCCTGGGTCACTAAAAAGCTGTTCCAGTCATTCATTGAGCAACATTGTAAAAACATTTCAAGGGATCAGCAGCTCAGATTGGCACTATTTTCAGTTTCTGGTGTTACACAGACATTTCCTCTCCCACGCACGGAATTCCTAAAGAACTTCCTAGAAAATTCCAAAGAGGACGAAAAAGTACCCGACAGCCCTCCCTCCACGTGTTACAACCTGCAGACCTGTGTCTCAACATTACCATGCCAGGGATGGGTCTTCTTTCTTACAAAGTAAATATTTGATAGGACAAACCAGCAGTGGTCTTCAAAGTTATGAAACAGTAAACTTGTTTTAGACAAAGGAATGTGGCAAAAATATTAACTGTAAATATGCTATACGTTGATGATCATACTGGAATCGGAGGCATATTTGGTAAATCTTGTAGTACACCCGACAGGTCACCGTGAAAGCACCTACCTATGACCATGCTGCCGGAGTCCTGATGCCTGCCCCAGTCTCCCTAATTGCACAGGAAGGGAGTTATAAAGAGTTGAATGAATGAATGAATGAATGAATGAATGAAAATGTATAAACGCGCAACTAAGCCCGAAGGCATCAAGGCGCCTAACCAAATGAAATCATAAAAGGCAAATCAAAAACTAAGGGTAGGCTTTGGCAAATAGCCACGTCTTAAGGGCCCTCCTAAAGGCTTGCTTTGAAGGAAGGAATTTAATTTCCGCTGGAAGAGTGTTCCACAACTTAGGAGCCAAAGTTGAAAAAGCTCTGCCCCCCCACTTAGCTCTACGAACCCGGGGGACTGATAGCAAGAATTTTTTCGCAGAGCGGAGGGATCTGGAAGGGGTATAGGGGGCCAGCAGGTCCCTTAGACCTCCAGATCTATTTGTAGCCAAAGCCCCGTGAATCAAACACAGAGACTTAAAAGAAATCCTGGCCTCAATTGGGAGCCAGTGCAGTGTCTTTCTGGCAGCCAAAGCAGAGGCCCGCTTAGGCAAATCTAATACAAACTTGGCGGCAGCGTTTTGCACCATTTGAAGTCGCAATAACAGGCCCTTGGTAATGCCTAAATATAAGGCATTACAATAATCAAGTCTAGAGCCTATTAAAGCAATAACAATTTGTTTTCTGGCTTGAAGGGACAGATAGTGTTTAATCTTCCGTAAGATGTTTATTAGACCCCAGCAAGTGGAAATAGTTCTCTTTACTTGCTGACCCATCCCCAGGGTAGGGTCAATCATGACTCCTAGGTTTCTGGCCAATGTAGTGGGTAACGGACACTCACCCAGCGAAATGGGCCACCAATCCGCCGACCAGATGGTCTCCTTTCCTCCAAACACCAGAATTTCTGTCTTTTCGCCATTAAGCTTCAATGAATTGCAAATCATCCATTGAGCAACTGCCTCCATACAGTGTCTAAAATTGGAGGCAGCAGAGATGGCAGGTTGGGCGAAAGACATCAATATCTGCGTGTCGCCGGCATAGGAGATTACCTCCATCCCATAAGATCTAATAAGCCTGGCAAGTGGGGTCACATAGATGTTAAAAAGGGTCGGACTTAATGCCGACCCCTGAGGGACCCCACAATGCACAGGAAGGGATGGAGATAAAAACTCCCCCAGCTTAACTCTCTGTTCCCTCTGGCTCAAAAAAGAGGCCAGCAAATTTAATGCGGGCCCCTCCACCCCTATTTCCCTCAGCCTAGATGTTAGAACTGAAGGAGACGGGTATCAAACGCAGCCGTAAGATCCAACAGGATAAGGAGAGTGGTCTGACCCTTATCAACTCTAGTGCGGATGTTATCAAGCACAATGGTAAGGGCAGACTTCGTACTATGCTCTCTCCTAAATCCATGCTGCGAGTGATCTAACAGGCTAGAGGTTTCCAGAAAGGCTGCAAGATGCAAGTTAAGATGGGTTTCCAGCATTTTTGCAGGGGCTGGGAGCAGCGAAATGGGGCGGAAGTTTTTAAGAACCCCCGGATCTAAAGAAGGTTTTTTTAACAAAGGTTTGACCACCGCTTTCTTCCACTGAGAGTTAAGAGTTACGCTGCCTCGTTCCCTGTACTGGGTTCAATCAGAGGTGAAGTAGAAACAGAAGTAGGACAGTGCCCCTCCCATTCCAAAGTAAGGCATCGAAGGAGGACTATACTTTCACCCACAGCAGAAATATGGTAGGAGAGAAGAACAGTTTAGGCATGTGCATTGCATGGGTGTGTACAAGTGATAGATCTATCCCCATTTTGAACAGAATTTGCCACAGCTTGGTCCTGTTAACACAGTTGAAAGCCATCGACAAAGCCATGAAACCAAGGTATGAGGATGGCTGTTTCACCAGAGTGCAGTTATCCATGTTTAGGTGTAAATTAAGACACTGTTCTTCTGTTCCAATGTCATTGTGGAAACCAAGCTGACACTCATTCAGGACATTACTTTCATTGGCCCATTCTAATATGCTGTTATACAATGTTCTACCAAAGATTTTAGCAGGATTGTCAATCAATGAGATTGGTCCATGACATTTAGGTTGAAAGTGGCTCTCTTTTTTGAAATTCTATACTATTGTTGAAGTTGCTCAGGAAGTTGGAATCGTAAAATGGCTCATACTATTGCAAATATTTGTCAATAGTAGCGTCCATAAATTCACATTGCATTTAACCAAATCAGCTATAACTTAATGGTTTGACATGGGAGAAGGCAAATTATCAGTACTATGTTAAACACCATAAATAAACAATGGAACACATTTAGACTTATGCTCTAATTTACCAAACCAAAACATATTATACACCAGGAGTTCTTTGACACTATCCACAAGTCTGGGGGCTTGTGATTTTGCTGCCATCAGTCATCCCTGGTTAAAAGAACAGATGATGGACGAAATGCCGAATAATGCAAACATTCACCCCCAGTTAAGAGATCTGGGTTAAATCCATTGTTCTTTTGCTCACTAAGCCATCGGTCCTGACCCTGCTCCTCATGGAAACAGCTGAGCTCAAACTGCCAGGCCCGGTCCTCCTTGGACTGGAATCAAGAATCCTGGGACCAGTTTCGGGGCATTGCCCCTCATCTGCCAGGCTAGATAGAATCCAGTGGCACAGTGAGCAAGGGACCCACGTTTGGGCATATCCAACCCACTTAGGATGAAAAATGCAGCAGCAACAAATGATGGGCAGAATGCTGAATAGATCAAACATTCACCCCCATCTAAAAGATCTCGGTTACATTCATCATTCTTTTGCTCACTATGCCACCCCATTTTTGACCCAGCCATATGCAAATCAGTTTTTGCCAGGGACGATTAAAGGCAGCAAAATCACAAGCCCCCAGACTTGTGTATACAGTCAAAGAATTCCTGGTGTATAGCATGGAGTGGTTTGGTGAATTAATGCAAAAGCCTAAATGTATTCCATTGTTTATTTTATGGTGTTTAATATAGCACTGATAATTTGCCTTTCCACGTGTCAAACCATTAAGCTATAGTTAGACTCATGTAGTAGGTTTATGCTAATCTACAGCTACTCTGCATACATTTGCCTGCTTGATGAATGCAAAGCAATATGCTTCAGCAAACATCTCGTATTAATAAACCCACACTGATTCCAGTGATGGATTTATAAATACATGTGCCCAGAGAGTACCTTAGAGGTACACCCTGAAAGCTACTAGTTCACTAGTGTGCTGGCTGACTGGTAGAGTCCAGCCTGCCAGCACAGAGATGCTTCTGACCCCCAGGAGGTGAGAACCTCACTCTCAGAGATCAGGAACAATGCCTGCTCTGGCAGGAGGTGTTTACATCTCCTCCAAACAGGATGGCTAGCAATCAGCATACCAAGGGGGGAGGCTTCCAAGCCCTGCCACCTTTGATATGCGACCCCAGTATCCCCCAGACCCAGGAGATGCCACCCCCTGCCCTGAGGCCCATTTGTCACCAGGACAGGTGGGAAATTAATATGTGAAGTAGGCGTGGAACACACCCAGGTCAGTCACACCCCTAAGGTGAGCTGGCTGATGTGCCCCACCCTAGGAAAATGATACCATCTTTGTGATGGCAGAATTTAGGAAACTGGGATAGGGTTATACACACTTACCGCAGGAAGTGGACATTAAGGAGGCGTAGTGACCACAAGGGTAGGTAGCCCATTCGCTACTACTCTCCACTCTTCTAACACCCCTAAATGTAGTATTTACGGGGCTCTCTGAATCCAGAACTTCAGATTCCCCTGACTACAAAGAAGAGGACACTGAAGAGCTTATCCCCACAAGAACTGAAGACTGTTGTGGACATTTGGTGCAAACCTTGCCTGCAGCACAGAAACTCGACAATTGCAAAAACCTGACGTGTACTGCAGCTGTGCATCCTCCACAAGACCCGGAGGGTTGCCAGCACTTCGCCAAGCAGCCAGCATCTCCCTTGGAGTAGAGGAGCTGCTCCTCTGCAGCCTGCAGGCACCGACTGCGACATCCGGTTTAATGAAGTTGCTGTTCACCGGGTCCACTGAGAAATAGCTGCCCAAGAGAAGCTCAGCACACTCAAGGAGGTCAGATCTGTCATCCTGCCAAGCCTGAAGACTTTAAGCCTCCAAGAGCGCTCCTGCATCAATCCCTGGGGTACCCGACCCTTGCTGCGACCAAAACTTGTTGAAAGTCCAGTCCAGATGTCAGCTCCACAGAGACCAGCACCAAGAGTGGCCCAGCTGTCCTGTTTTTGTCCCCCTTGCAGGTCCTGAACAACAGTAAGCGCCTTGACGCACGAGAGCTAGCCAGCTACCGACACTCTGCACCCGAGCAGCTTGGCCTGGGGGCAGGGAAACTGACTGATTCCTGTGCTCCTACCTCAGGACCGAAAGGGGTCCCACATGACAAGTATTGCAAGCATATGTATGCAAAGAAAGCTCTTTCTCCAATAGGAAGGCATTACACGCAAAAATGCACGGTTGGTTAACATTGCTAAAATTGTAAAAAGTCAATTGCGAAAAAGGTACTTACTTTTTTATAAAGTTCTTGGTTTCAAAATATATAAATATGAAAGTACCTGTTATTTTTCTAAATTGGTGTGAATCTACTTTTTGGATGATGTGCATCATTTATTGACTGTGTGTGCAACAAATGTCTAACACTCCTCTCTGATAAGCCTAAGGCTGCTCGACTACACTACCCCAGCTAGAGCACCTTGGGATTGCTAGACCTAGCCCCTGTCCACCTATAAGGGATACCTGGGCTCTTTACACAGCATATCTCTTTTTGGTATACTACATAAAGAGCAAGCTTCCTACATTTACATATTGTCGCTCTTTGGTACTCCTGTGCTATCCTACCGACAATGTCTACACAGCATGTCACTGAAATAATCTGGCATTCCAGTACAAGCACCCCTGGGTAACTTCATTCTTGACCCTCGGCCACACAAGTTGTAAAGCCCTAGAATGCAGGGGTACCACATGTACAGTAGCTGTTCTCCTTCAAGGACGATACGCATTTCTGCTGACTGTTGAAAAACTAGAACCCAACTTTCTTTCTGATTAAAACAAACTATTTTCTCCCTCATTATTTGTGCATTTGGGAGATTTATTCGCCCCCTTAATTAATTTGCCAAGTAAGAAAGATTTATTGTTGCTAGGGTTACTAACTAACAAAACAGAGGAGTGCATAGACAATAACATGCTTTTAATCATGAATTAAGGGTTTATAAAATTAAGGAAAGTGGCAGGAGGGAGTTGATTAAACAGGAATCGCCAGCATATAAAAAAGCACTTTGGGCCAAGCCATCACCAGCTGATTAGCGCCAGAAAGGTCACTTCTGAAGGTAAGTACTGCACTCAAGCAATACTACCGAAAAGTCTGAGTCGAAAAACTACAATTAGAAGACATCTGACGACCCACCGCATAGTGCAACAAACACCATACAAGTGAATGCGAAATGCCCCAGTTCAATGCATTGAACACAGTCGTGGTTGCAAAAAGGGGCGGAGCATAGTCCAATGACACAAAAGAATTCAGCATTTTACCAAAAGTGATGGTCTCAAGTATCAGTGAGCACACAAAGAGGGCCCTCATTTTCAGTGACACTTCTTTCCCCTAAAAACAATACTCATTTATTAAGCATAAGGGGTGCACTTTAATACTACTGACTGGTCACTTGCAAACCATTTACCGTGGCATGAAGCAGAAAGAGCATTCGCCACAGACCTATCTTAGATGACTGCAGCTCCTAGAGGTATCTGCAGGGATTCTAAGAGCTATCGAGCATCATCAAGTCAGACATCAAGACCAGCGAGAAAATATTTGGGCCACGATCACCTTCATCCGATTAATTGTGAAGGAGCCGTAACTGGTTACTACATTAATTGCAATAACATGTTGTGCACTTTTTCAAGCCCCGGCATTGCTGGGTGCTGAGATTTCTGGCCCAGCAAAGGCACAAATATGGCAGGTACATGATGTCCGCCTAATACCTAATCAGTGCCAACATACTATGACTAGTACCACTGCTGCTGCTACTACTACTACTGTTGCTACTGCCACTGCTTCAACTACTAATACTGCAGTCTCTCTCTACAGTGTCACTTTTTCTCTCCAAAATGCCACTACTGAATATTTCACGGTGGAAACAAATTCACTATGATTTTTTTTTAGGTCTGGTGTTAGCCAAGACCTTTTGATTTTACTAAAAGTGTATGTATCAAATACTTACTTAGAGGAGTTTTCAGCCCCCTCTCTTCTTCCAGTGGTCTGTTGCTGTGTCATTCACAGTTTGCTTCTGCTCACAAGAGCATACATCCTGGGGTAAAGGGTCTGCCTATTTTTGGCTTCTTGGCGCTATATCTATATACACATTTTAAAATCCATATCTCTGGTTTTTCCTATTGGATATTTTGCCAATATGGGTTCATTTTGTTGATTAAATTTTACTTTATTTTTCTCATTTGTTTTTGGATGTTTATTGTCTTGCATGATGACTTCATTACTGTTTTAGTACTTCATAAATACTTTACACAGACATTACCTCTAAGGTAAGCCTGTCTGTTCAGTGCCATAGCTACCAGGAGGTTGAGCTCAGGTTTACTGAGTGACGTTAGCGGTTCACCCTGGCAAGGGCTGTGATCATTACTTGAGGTGGTAGATACATGGTTTCACAGCTACGAAAAGGCACATTACGTCATTCCTATATTTACTATGGAAAATGAAGATGTTCCTAAACTATGCCTAAATTATGTTGTAAATAAAATTATTATTTTGCAAGGCTTATCTCTCATGCTGGAATGCCAGCTCCTGTGCTGTAACACTATATTTTCTAAAAGTAGAATGAAATGTTAAAACAGATCCTAGGGTGACCCATTGCAAAAATTTAAGGCGTATTCTTATGTATGGCTTATAAGCTACTGAAACATAAGCTGATAATAGGAACATTAAAAGAAGTTCAATAGTGGCGGTGCTGGCGAGCACGTGGTACGGATCATTGTTAATCCAGTTATTAGAATCAATTCCTATACATGTCCCTAGGACGCATGAATTAATGTAGGCTTTGTCTACTAATGAGGCAATGCCGAACGACACGTTTATTGACTGATTCCATGTTGGCTAATTAGGATAAGCTACAATAGAGCTGCTGCAGTAGCTACATATGGAAATTATTTGTAATGGGTTTTGCTTAACTCTTTAATGCGAGGTTCTGTGTTTGGACCGCAATATATTACATTTTTATATCTGGCTTGACAGCACAGCTGTTATCAGACCTTCGCTGATCAACAAAACAAGCATTTGCAATGCAATCGGTCTCGCCTTTGGGACCTTATATGCATTTAGCTATGCAGCACATTAGCCTGGGTGCTGAAACATCTACTGTTCTTTAACATGGAGGGAAAGTAAGCACCAAACTGCGTGACACGCCAGGCATGGGAACACATGGAGAGAAATAATGCCTTTCAGCAGGAAATGGTATAATCCAAAGCTCTGTTTTTCATATATAAAACAGGGCCTTCGGTGGTCACATCACTGAAAATACAAGATTTGAAAAAAATATTGTCTACGGGTGCTCGTGGAAGACAATTTCGATGGACTGGAATTTAGAGAATGCTATAGTGATTCTGGTATTCTACTGACCTCTGCTGGTCGTTTTCTATCAAGAGAGTTAAATAGAGACAGTTGCCAGAAAAATTAAAAAAAAGAAAGTCCCTCAGCAGCAAGCAATTCTGGCATTTTACTGACCTCTGCTGGTCGTTTTCTATCAAGACAGTTAAATAAAGGCAGTTGAGCAGAAAAAAAAGTTCCTAAGAGGAAGCAGACAAGTCCTAGGGCTGATCTTCAGAGCGCAAAAAGTACATACACATATAAGTATATACTAAAGTATATATACTAAAGTATATACAAGAGGTCTTGAATGCTCGACCTAAAAAGAGCTTTAAGAGGCACTACTGAGAGGTGAACTTAGCATCCACCACATGTTGACTTTCTTGTTTACAGAATTTTATTGGGCAGCAGTTTTGTGCTTCTGACTTGGTTATGGTGATAATCTGGTGACCAAGACTATAAGCATGATATGTTTCTTACGAAAGCTATGTCAAAGGCAGGAAACCTGACATATTTATTGTGAAATGAAAGAATGGATTATTGTGACAGTGTATTCAGTGCCAGTAGAGATGTATTTTTTTTTACATGGATCTCACACACTACTGTAGTAGTTTTTGATTTGGTTATCCCCTTTAACAAACTCAGCTGTAATTTTGAACACACATGTAATTTTAAATACATGCATGATGGTTGCCTTGTGTGAAAGTGTAATACAAAAGGCCCGACTTGGGTATCGTTAATAAAGGCAACAGGCCTATTTAGGCCATTGGAAAAGCTATGTCAGATACCAGGTTTGACCTGTTAAGTTAGAAAAGTCAGGTCAAAGGCAAGAGGTCTGTCTTATTTATTGTTAAAATAATATGTTAAAGAAAATAGGCTTATGAGAGTGGATTGTTATTAACTTTGTTGAAGTCATAGAAAGGTATTTGTTACATGGAATCTCCAAATTAGCGTAGCAACTATGCTTTTGGTGTTGGTTACTGCAGGACTTGGCCTTTTGGGCTAAAGTTCCCTAAACCTTTTGCTATCACCCCTTGACCGTTTTCCTGACATAGAGTTGCCAATTTAGATGCTTTGGGTGCGTTGCCACTGCTGATCAGTGTCAAAGTACAAGTGTTCCCTGTGTAAAGTGTAATGGTGATTGGTTGGCCATGATTGGTATGTTTGCCTTACTAGTAAAGTCCCTAGTGATGTGCACTGTGTGTGCCAGGGCTAGTAATGCGAAGGTGCGCGGAGAAGGGAACTCAGGCCTCCAGTGTAGGCCCTGCGCGCAGTTTGCTAAGTTAGCATTGTTGTTCTGACAAGTGCAACCACTTGTCAAGCCTTACTTTCCCTTTTGCGTACACAGTGGGCACCCCTGTGGTAGGTCCCAGGTAACCCCTGGGCAGGGTGCAGTGTAAGTAAAAGGCAGGACATGTGCTGAGGTGTGTGCTATGTCCTGACGGTGAAAAGCACTCCATTTTGTTTTCACTGGAGAAAGGCCATCCTGCTCATAGGACAGAATGGGGGAGGCTGGGTATTGTGATTATTAGCCTAGTTTCCCATAGATTTAAAATGGAGAGGTGAAGTTTGGTATCTTTGAACTCACAGTGTCATAACACATCTTTCTATGAAAGGGGTTTTGTCACTGTGCGTTCAGAAACCACTCTTTCAGAAAGTGGCTGAGTTTTGTGCCTTAAGCATTTCTCTGCTGAATGTGGATTGACTGTCTGGATCTGAGAGGTGAGAGGAGCTAGGGGAGGTCTTGACCCAGGGAGGGGTTGAGATGGCACCAGGCTGCCCTGCAGCTGGAGAGAAGCCCCGGGAGGTGAAGAGGCCTGGGTTGCTGCTCTAAAACAATCGACCCATCTCCTGCTGAGTGATTAAGGATCCAGACCCCCAGTATCAAAGGGAGAGAGGTGAAACTGGGAGGGAGACACCCAGAACTGATTTAGGCAGGGGTCAGGGACCCCTGAGCACAAATGAACTTCAAAGACATTTATGGGTATAACGATGAGAGCTGGGACCCCTGAACGTTGGAATGGAACAGAAATGGATTGAGACTGAAAAGGCTTGGACCCATTTCGTGGTCAAGAGGAACCTCTGCTAAGGAAGAAACATATGAAGAGACTACTGAGAGAGGACTGACCCTTGCTTTGTGATCTGGGGCTGTTCTGCAGTTTGTTGGTCTTTACCAAGGAAGAGGCTGTTGGGACTGTGTTGTGGGCGCTGAGTCCCCCTGCTTGAAAAAGACTGTACTTTGTGCTGTGTTTTGTAACACCAAGGGCCCGAGGTGAGCTGGCTCCCTGTTTGGAAAGACAGGAACATAAAGGTTTCCGGAGAAGTCTCAAGCAACTCAGTGGGCGCGTGTTGTGGCAGCTTGAGACCCTCGGAAGGTGTGCCCTGTGATCTTGGACACATGAAGGAGGAGTGAGACTCGGACGTGCTGGGTGCGTGTCATGGTGCACAGGAGGCATTGGTGAGGAGCACCTTGTCAACGTGCGCATAAGAAGTGGGGTGAGTCTCAGACGTGCTGGGTGCGTGTCGTGGTGCACAGGAGGCGTTGGTGAGGATCACCTTGTCAATGTGTGCATCGGAAGCGGAGTGAGACTCGGACGCGCTGGGTGCGTGTCGTGGTGCACTGAAGGTGCTGGAGAAGAGCATCTGGTTGGCGTGTGCATCGATGGAGAAGTGAGTCTCGGACGCCCAGGGTGCGTGTCGTGGCGCACAGAAGGCGTTGGAGCGCCTGGTCAACGTGTGGATCAAAAGCGGATTGAGTCTCAGATGCGCAGGGTGGGTGTCGGGGTGCACCGGAGGAGCTAGTAAAGAGCGCCTGGTCATCGGGTCACTGGAGGAGAAGTGAGACTCGGACATGGTGAGCGTGTCATGGTGCGGCCGAAGGCGTTGGTGAAGAGCGTCTGGATATCGGGGCACCGGAGTTGGAGTAAGTTTCAGTAAAGCAGCTTGCATGCTTTGTGCAACCTGAGACTGTGGAGGTGATTGGCTGATCATCGTGTGCACCGTAAGAAAGTGAGCCTCTGCAACGCGGTGTGCGTGTCTTGGTGCCAACTGAGACCGCAGGAAGGAGTACCTGGTGAACGTGCACTCTGAGTCGACGAGAAGTCCTATCAGTGTTGTGTGTGTGGCTTCATGCCAGAGGAGACCCGGAGGGTGCGGTGGTGAACATGCACCCGGAGTAACGTAATCTCAGAGGTGTGTTATATGTGTGCCCCGCGGCCGCCTGAGACCTTCCTAACAGTCGCGGCCCAGACCGGCAGCCCCTGAGGAGCTGAGCTGCCAGGCTGAGCCGCTGAGGCCCATTGGGAAAGTTCTACACGGAAGGACCAGTTCGCTGACGGAGGAAAGGAGAGTAGGGTCGCGCCCCCAGGTAACATGGATCACTACCTGGGTGGGGTGCGGGCTTGGAGGGACACTCACTCGGCCTCTCATTCCTGCTGGCGACGTGAGCCTTTGCTTCGGCTCAAATTGGAGCCTGTACTGACCAAGGGAGTGGTCGTACTGGGGCCAGAGCGGGAAGCTGTACTTTATTTCATCGTTGATACGTGTGGGGGCAACTGTTATGGAAGAGGCTGATTGTCATAATACACATTGCCAATATTGCTGCAAACGAATTGCCGGATTGTCTTATGACGCCTCACATTATTGTTGCATAACAAAGTACACGATTGTAGCGCTACGCATTGCATTATTTCTCCAGTGCAAAGTACATGATTGCAGCTGCGCATTGCATTATTCCTTAATTGCAAAGTACATGATTGTAGCGGTGCGCATTGCCTTATTTCCTCATTGCAAAGTACATGATTGGGGGTGTGACACATTGCCTTATTCCTTCATTCCGCAGTACATGATTGTGGCGGTACGCATTGCATTATTTCTCCCATTGCAGGGTATTGAGGTGTATCGTTAAGTATTGTATTATTTCTCCTTTGCCCAGCACAGGATTGTATCGTTACGCAGAGCATTATTGTTTGTCAATTGCAACGTGTGTGATTCTAGCATTACGACCAGCATAGCGTTTGGAAAGCGGTGTTTGGGATTTGAACCTACCAACCAGCCTGAACAAATATTACACTTTATTATATGTTGGGTTTTGTAACGTGTGGTCTGATCGTCTACCTTTTTATATAAAGTTTATACTTGTTTTTATCAAACTTGTTTGGAGTCTATTTGTGGTGTCACCAGTGGGTTGCTGTGGGCATAGTTGCACACACTGTACACTCGTGCCTTGGAGATAGGTCTGGCTGCTCGTGCCAAGCTACTAAGGGGGTGAGCAGGGCTATCTCAAACGGTGTCCTTTCTTGGCCTAGCGTTGAGGTAGGAGTCCCGAGTCGCACATTGGGAGACAGTGGTGCGGGATGGGGACTCCGGCTTCCAACAGTTACCCTTTTGAAAAACCCTATTGTAGGACTGGACTTTGATAATACTTGCTAGACCCTCTTAGGATAGAATGTTTGTTGTTTTACTAACTATAGTTTTGTATATGTTTTATGAATTCATGATTGTAAGCTTGATAGTTGCTTTGTGGGGAAGGTTACACACAATACAGGAGGTCTGATTTGTTTATGATGAGAAGCTGTAGGTTATGTCAGAGGCCATAAGTATGATCTGTTTATTCAGAAAACTTAAGACCAGCAGCGGCTTCTCCATATTGGCGGAGAAAGTGAAAAATAAAATGGTAATAAAGCGACTTAATTAACATTTAAATTTTTTGCTCTTTTAGCTGGAGCTCAGTGTGAGGTCATTGCAGAGCGGGCCATTGCTGCAGTGCAGCCTGGGAGCAGGAAGGAGTCGTGCCTGCTTCGCAAGTTTAATCTGTGCATGTCACTTTGGCCGGCTGTCTTGCGACGGTCAGCCTGACTTGTGCAGTTTTTCCAACCCGAGCTGTGTTAGACAGCTTGGTGCAGACAGCACACGCCCCTACAGCCAGTGTGAGTGCTGAGCCAGCCCGGTCCAACCAATCCTGGTGCTGTTTTCATGCTGGTTAACAGCATGAGAGCAGTGTTGAGATTGGTAGGGGGATTTGGCTCTGGAGACCTGCGCTCGGAAGACTGGAGTGGAGAGAGCGCCAGAATCGGAGTGCAGCCAGAGGGTAATTTCGGTCAGCATTGAAGGCCATAGAAACGTTTTTGCAAGAATGAAACTGATCTGGGTCTGGTGTCAGACACGCCCAACGGTTACACCGGTTTACTTCTTCACTTGCTCCGTTGGTGGTGCGAACAGTAGGTTGAGCAAAACATGAGACCAGGCTTAAAAACGCTTACAGCAAAAAACACAAACTAGAAAAAGTACCCCAGTTTCCTCATAACACATTTTCAGTATGTGCATGATATCATTGACTAGTCATATAAATTGCCCCCACATCACTGTTAGGGCTCAGTGTTGCACAATAACCTATGTCTCATTAATTTTATTGCCCTTAGTAAGATGAATGTCTGTGTTGGCCACCCTCTAAATTCTCTCAGTTGAAATTAAGACACTGTGCATTCCCTTCCAGGCTTTACTGTAACAAATCAGTGCATTGTGGGACCTATAGTCGTTATCTGCTTCAGTTAAACCAAATGACCCGCACGCCTGTGATGATGCCATCCGCAAGATTTCAGAAAGTGAAGAGCTGCAAACTTAATTTACAAGTGAGAGGTTACCTGGAGATCATAGGGAAGCAGGACGTAGTCCTTGATGAAGAACCGGTACAATGACTCTACGAGACTGGATCCTGGTAGGTCGTCGAAGGTCTTCAGCCTCTTGCTGCCAGCTACTGCTCATGCCACTGCCTCGGTGGCATATGCCCTTGGTTGTCTGGCACGTGTCAATGGTGATGCATTTCAGCGATTTAGTTATTTATTGCACGCAAGCGTTTTAATTTAATGTTGCTGGGGTCGGCAGTCGGCACCTTGCCTTCCGCCTCAGCTATTAACCCTGTTTATAACGAGCCGTGACTGAGAGCTTTGACTCTGAGCCTAAAGGCATTGCTGGTTTCTTTTAGTTGATGTTTGCTTGCCCAACCACTTTGAATCGTCACCAGCCGCCACTGCTTAAGACAAATAAGGTTAGCCTGACATTTATTGTGAAAAGCATTTGTTCAAGGCAGGTCTTTACGAGTCGTTTTTATTACACTGTTTTAAAAGTCCCTTGTCAAGCATCTTGTTATATGGAATCTCAGCCATTATTGTAGTGGATAAATGCTTTGGTGTTGGGCTTCCTCTATGGCAAACTATGGGCGTAGTAGATATGCACTGTGATATCCCTTCATAGGCGCTCTTAGGAGGGCTTAAGCATTGTTTTGTGAACTAAACTTTTGTACATATGTATAATTACATGACTGCATGCAGATGGTTGTGTTTTGGGAAAGGTTAGAGTCCAAACAGTGAGCTTGAGTGAGTTATGCCAATCTGTAAACCTGTATGCTTGGTGCTTTAATTGGGAAAAGCTATGTAAGATGCAACAGATCTGTTCTACTTTTTATGAAATGTTAAGACAAGGGTAGTAGACCAGACTTATCTACTACGAAAAGCATAATTTAAAGGCAATAGGCCTTCAAGGTTACATTGTTATTGCACCATGAAGAAGCCTGTTGGTGGGTAATTTGTTTCATGGAATTCACAGATTACTGTAGTAGGCAATGGTTTTGTTGTTGTTACACCCTTTGAAAAACTTTGGGAGTAGAAGATTTGCACTGTGACAATCCCAGACAGGTTTACTTGTCTGCCAGGCACATGTAGTAAAAAGAAAAAAGATGATAAATTGTATGTTTATACATAAATATATATGCCCGTGCAGAGGGGGTTTGGGTCAACTCTTTGGGGCACATGCATTAAGCTATTTTGCGATTGCAATCAATCAACCAGGAGTTTGTATAGCGCGCTACTAACCCGTGAAGGTCTCAAGGCGCTGTGTGGGTGGGGGGCGGCTGCTCCGGGTCCGTCGAAGAGCCAGGTCTTGAGGTCTCTACTGAACGTGTGCAGGGTTGGCGATTGTCTGATGTTCACAGGGAGCTTGTTCCAGGTTTTCGCTGTCGATGTAGGTGAAAACTCTCCCGCCGGTTTTGTTTCTGCAGATGCGGGGGACATCTGCCAGGATAAGGTCGGCGGAGCGGAGGTTCCTCTTGGGTACGTGGAAGGATAATCTCTTGTTGAGGTATTTGGGTCAGACGTTGTTGAGGGATTTGTAGGTGTGGGTGAGGAGTTTGAAGGTGATCCTCTTTTCGACGGGGAGCCAGTGGAGACCTTGTAGGTGTTGGGTCATGTGCTCGAGGTGCAGTGTCCCGAGGACGAGTCTGGCTGCGGCATTCTGGATGGTTTGAAGCTTGTGTAGAAGCATTTTGTTGATTCCAGTGTAGAGGACGTTTCCGTAGTCCAGTCTTCTGGTTATGAGTGCATGGGTGACTGTCCTTCTGCAGTCAGGGGGGATCCATTTGAAGGTCTTACGGAGGATGCGAAGGTGGTGGAGGCGACGGCGTTGATTTGGCGGTTCATGGAGAGGGAGGAGTCAAGGATGATGCCAAGGTGTCGAGCGTGGTCTGTAGGGGTGGGTGGGCTCCTGAGGGCAGGGGGCCACCAGGTGTTGTCCCAGGCGGAGATGCGGGGTCCGAGGGTGAGGACCTCGATTTTCTCTGAGTTTAGCTTCAGGCAGCTGTCCTTCATCCAGGCTGCCACGTTCTTCATTCCTTCCTGGAAGCAGAGTCTGGTGCCTTCGGGATTCTTTGTGAGCGAGAGGATGAGCTGAGTGTCGTCTGCGTAGGATACGATGCTGAGCCCATGCTGTCTGACAATGGCGGCGAGGGGGGCCATGTAGATGTTGAAGAGCGTGGGGCTGAGTGGTGATCCCTGGGGTACTCCGCTGCTGATTTCCATGGGTTTGGGGAGGAAACGGTGCAATTCGCAAAAATCAGCCATTTGCGATCGCAAAATGGCAGTTTCTAATGCATAAAAGGTTTTTTGATTCACATTTTGGGGAATCACAATTTTTTTACGATTACCTAAATTGCTAATGCAAATAGGGAATCGCAATTTCCGAATCCCTATTGCACATGCCTTTCCTAAATGCGAACTGTGCATTTAGGAAACGCTAATTACCATCAACTTCAAGTTGATGGTAACCATGTGCATACTTTGAAAAATGCACAAAAATGCATTTTTCAAATTGCCATGTAGCGCACACATGCCCCTAGGGCATGTGTGTGCTTTACATGCGCACACTTTCTTTTGGGGGTGTTTCATGGGGAGTCTTAGGCCCCCAGGCACCCTTGGCTTTCCATTTGCTAATTGCGATACCCAATTTGGTAATCTCAAATTAGCAAATGCAAAACCATTTATTCCTATGGGCCTTTAGAATGGAGCCATATTACCTACTAGCGATTCGCTGTTTACCAAATCGCAATTGTGTAATGTAAATAGGTACTTATAAAGCACGCGGCTACTCCACAGAGTGTCCCAGCACTAAAGGACCACAAGACAGGCACCAGCGCTATAACAAGAAGAAAGCGAACAGACTATTGCTGGAAAAGCCAAGTTTTTAGCTGTTTCCTGAAAGTAAGCAGACCCTGGACCTGTTGGAGGGACAATGGCAGACTATTCTATAAGCGGGAGGCCAGCACTTGGAAGGAGTGCGCAAACTTGGGCATGGACGTCAGAAACAGCGCAGAGGACCTCAGGGCTCTTTGCGGCATATAGTGCTGAATCCTCTTTCTAATGTAGCTAGCTCCGGTATCATATGGCCCAGAAGGCCAGAACCAGAGCTTTAAACTGAATCCTCTTCCTGACCGGAAGCCGGTGCAGGGCCTTCAGATGGATGGACATACGTGCTCTAGGCCTGACCATGAGATTTGCTCTAGCCGCTGCGTTCTGAACCACCTGCAGGCGGTTTAATAGGTACTCTGGGAAACCCAGGTACAGGGTGTTGACGTAATCCAACCTTGATACAATCAGGGCTTGGACTACCGTCTTCCTGTACTTAACCGGCAGCAGGGGAAGAAAGTTTTAAAACATTTTTAGCATGCCATAGCAGGTGCCGGCGACTGTTTGGATCTGCGCCTTCATAGATAATTTGGCATCTAACTTGACCACAAGGTTCTTTACAGTGCTCACTGAGGCTGTAGGGGGGGACATATCCTGGGGCCACCACTGGCGCCACACTTTGCATGGTGCGCGACCAAAGAAGATAATCTCAGATTTTTCTGGGTTACACTTAAATTGGTTCCGTTTTAGCCAGGAGAAGACCTCCATCAGGCAGATGTTAATTTCGCTGCCTCTAAAATCGGCGCCTTTGTCGCAAGTGAACAGCAGTTGAGTATCATCTGCATATGATACTATTTTAGCACCGTGTGCCTCAGCTAGAAGCGCAAGAGGGGCCATATAGATATTAAACAGTGACGGGCTCAAAATAGACCCGTGCAGGACCCCCACCTTCATGGGAGGAATGAGGGCCGCAAAGGGAGGGCACCAAATTGTTTGCTGACGGTCTCACAGAAAGGAAGAAAACCACTCGAATACCATGCCCCCAATGCCGCACTCCCGGAGTCACTGCAAGAGCCGGTCATGGGGCACAGTATGAAAAGCCACGGAAAGATCTAACAGTATCAGCACTGCATTTCTCCCTTTGTCTAGTGTCTCTTTGATAGCTTTGGAGACTTCCAGTAGGGCTGTCTCTGTGCTAAGATTGGCCCTAAAGCCTGACTGACTGTTGTGGAGTACATGGTTGGCTTCCACATATTCCGTCAAGACTAAATTCACAAATTTTGCCAAAACTGGAAAAAAAGGGCAGTAGCGATATCGGCCTATAGTTAGAGGCCACCCCAATGTCTGCCGAAGACTTCTTAAGTAGAGGGAGAATGTTAGCATTTTTCCAGCTATCAGGGACCAGCCCCTTTTGCAGAGTGGCATTCAAGATCAGATTGACCGCTGGATTAATATTCCCAGCTATTGAAGACAGTATTTTAGCTGGGCATGGATCCGAGGGAGAGCATGACTTCAAGATTTTTATTATCTGAAGTGATTTCTCCAAGGGAATAGTAGGAAACTGGGTGAGACAGGGCCCAGCCCCAGAGTAGACGGGGAGAGATCAGTCGCGCAACGCCCATTGGGTTCAAAGGGCTTCACCCTCCCCCCATCGTGTGTCTCAGCCCGGCTGAGACAGCTTTCCGGGCACAGACACAGCCGCACCCGAGTACTTCACAGGTCTTTTAAAGACCATTTACTTGTTAACGAGGCTTTGTTGTTCTTTCACCACTTCTTAGAGCCCCTGCAACTTCAGTCTGCTGATTGCTGGAAGAATGACCCCCCTCCAAAATTTGTATTAGCCCCCCCGAAATTTCACTCTAGTTACGCTTCTGGGAGAGATGCTCTTGTGGTTGCTTATATTGCCAGGGACGAAGTCTCAAATGAGTTTTGGATAGTTTTGATTTTTATCGTGAAAGTATCCAGCAAGATATTCGATCCACTCATTCATGAGGTTAAACGGATTTTGCACCATGCTAGGGGATGAGAAATCTTTTACAATTTTAAAATGTCTTTGCTTTTATTCCCGGCTACCTGAATTTTAGAGGAGAAAAATGTCTTCTTTTCCTTGCGGATTTTATTATAATGGGCTTTCAGGGCTTGTTTGTATCTCGCTTTGTCCTCAGGGTTGAAATTATTTTGCCACACTCTCTCCAAGAGTTTACAGGTACTTTTACTCTTTTTCAGTGCTTCTTTAAACCAAGTGACAGAGGGGCGGATGGATTTAGCCGCACCGGTAGTGGGAGGCCAGCTCCAAAGCACGACAGTCAAGCCAGTTCTCGAGGCTAAACACGTCAGCCTCAAGATTGCCGCTGAAGGGAATCGGGTGCTGCCTGAGCGCAACCTTCATGGCTTCAGGGGTGATCTGGCGAAAAAGGTCTAAAAGTGCAGGGGCGGGGCTTGCCGTGAGCTTGAGGGCCAGATGAGTCCTTGTGGACTCTAAAACCTAGGAGAAAATGGTCAGACCACACTAATGGAAATGGTGCATCAGTTTCTATTCCGATGTTAGAGAAAATCTGGTCTAAGGTGTGTCCCTTCTCGTGAGTAGGGAGGTGAACATAGGGAGCCAAATTGAAAATCTCCAGGGATTCCAGCAGCCTACTCGGCTCATGTTAAGGAATTGCAAATGTTTTGCGATTCCTACATACATTGCATTTTGCGATTTCAAAATAGCGATTCGGTAAAAATCACTATTTCAGAATCTTAAAATGTATGTTTGATGCATCGGACCCTTTAAGTTTTAGTCTGTTTGAGAGTCATTACATTTAACATCTATCCATGACAGCATATAGCCGTAGTTGGTAAGACCTCCTCCAGCCATTGGTTCTGTTGCTCCATTGAGTAACTGCACTTTTCATGATAACATATGCACGTCTGTCGAAAAAAGCATTGCACTTCAGTACCAGGGTTGGGGGGCCAACATCTCCCACAGACTGCACCCCTTGCTTTCCGCACATTTCATCTGTAGTGCACCGCATCTCACATGCCCACTGCTTCTATATTAGGCAGCCATCTTGGAATAATATCTCCATAGTGAATTTGTTGGACCTAGCCCTTTCTGCAGATCAACCCCAAACCTTTTGCTTTCACTCCGCCTGTATTCTGAACCGATCTTTATTAGCTTTTAGTATTCTGTGTATTTTACAACTGCTAACAAGAGCTAAAAGTGTTAGTGCTCCCGCCTTTAAACATGGTAAAACTAGCTTACACCCAACTGGCACATTTAAAAAATTTGTCAATCACTAGTTAAGTGGTACTACATGTACCGAGGGACTGTAAATTAAAAGACACTAGTGGGCCTGCAGAACTTATTATTCCAATCACTTAAGTAGCCTTTTCAAACATGGCTCAGCTCTGCCCCTGCAGCCTGTGTGTGCAGTGTTAAACTGCCAGTTCTATCTGTCATAACAAAACTTGATGAATGTTGATACCCTGAAACTGGTCCTAGGATGCTTGTTTCTGGTCCAGGGAGGATCTGGCCTGGCAGTTCGGGCTCGACAGTTCCTTTGGTGAGCAGGGTCAAGGCTGATTTGCACATGGCTGGGTCTAAACTGGAAGGACATGGTGAGCAAACAAATGGAGTTCTGTCCAGATGTCTGCACTGGGGTTGAATTTTGACAATTTTCAGCATTCCATCCATCATCTTTTTGTGTTGCCACCATCAGCCCAAGTGGGAAGGGTATGCTCAGACGTAGGTCCCATGCTCACTATACCATTGGATTCAAGTTAGCCTGGCTGATGAGGGGTGATACCCCGAAATCGGTCCCAGGATGTTTGTTTCCGATCCATTGAGGACATGGCCTGGCAGTTCGGGCTTGACTGGTTCCATGGCGAGATGGTCACGGCTGATTTGCATATGGCTTGGTTCAAACTGGAATGGCATGGTGAGTAAAAAAACATGGCTTTAGGCCCAGATCTTTGTACTGGGGGTGAATGGTTGACAATGTTGAGCATTCCGTCCATAATCTTTTGTGCTCCTATAGTCACCCAAAGTGTGAAGGGTATGCCCAGACTTGGGTCTTGTGCTCACTATACCACTGGATTCAAGCTAGCCTGGCTGATGAGGGGTGATACCCCAAAACCGGTCCCAGGAGGCTTGCTTCAATTCCAAGGAGCTCCTGGCCTGGAGGTCTGGGCTTGACTGTCCCTATGGAGAGCAGGGTAGATGCTGATTTACATATGGCTGGGTCCAAACTGGAATGTCATGATGAGCAAAAAAAACGATGGATTTAGGCCCAGATCTCTGTACTGGGGGTGAAAGTTTGACAATGTTCAGCATTCCATCCATCATCTTTTTGTGTTACCAAAGGCACCCTTAGTGGAAAGGGTATGCCCAGACATGGGTCCCGTGCTCACTATGCCATTGGTTTCAAGCTACACTGGCTGATGGGGGATGATACCCTGAAACCGGTTCCAGGATGCTTGTTTCTGGTCCAGGGAAGACCTGGCCTGGCAGTTCAGGCCGGACTGTTCCATGGGGAGCAGGGTCAAGGCTGATTTGCGTATGGCTGGGTCCAAACTGGAATGGCATGGTGAGCAAGAAAACAATGGATTTAAGCCCAGATCTTTGTACTGGGGGTGAATTTTTGACATTGATCAGCATTCTTTCCATCATCATCTTTTTGTGTTGATATAGTCACCCCAAGGGGTAAGGTTATGCCCAGATGTGGGTCCCATGCTCACTATGCCATTGGATTCAAACTAGCCTGGCTGATGAGGGTTGATACCCCAAAACCGTTTCCAGGATGCTTGGGGAGCAGGGCAAGACTGATATGCATATGGCTGGGTCCAAACTGGAATAACACGGTGAGTAAAAAAGCAATGGATTAATGCCCATATCTCTGTGCTGGGAATGAATGTTTGACAATGTTCAGTTTTCCATTCATCATCTTTTTGTGTTGCTACAGTCACCTGAAGTGGGAATGGTATACCCAAACGTGGCTCCCGTGCTCACTATTGCATTGGATTAAAGCTAGCCTGGCTGATAAGGGGTGATACCCCGAAACTGGTCCCAGGATGGTTGTTTCTGGTTCAGGATGAACCTTGGCTGGCAGTTTAGGCTGGACTGTTCCCTTCTGGAGCATGGTCAAGGCTGATTTGCATATGGTTCGGGTCGAACTGAAATGGCATGGTGAGCACAAAAATTATGAATTTAGGTCCAGATCTCTGTACTGGAGGTGAATGTTTGAAAATGTTCAGCATTCAGTCCATCAACTTTTTGTGTTGCTAAAAAATGGGACCCTCAGACCCACTCCTCAGTACATTCCTGGACCTGTGGATACTACAGAAGAAGGACTGCACTGCTGCCTGAGGCCTGCCCTGCTGACTGAGAAGGAAGACTGGACCTGAACCCTTCATCCCAGGCAGAAGTGACTCCAAGGGTCAGCTGGCTGGCCTCCTTTTCTGATCTACAGGGAATTAACAAGCTTCAGAGACCTCCCTGCAACCTCACAGCTGGCCTGTAGCAATTGGACCTTCCTGGACCTACAACTCTACCAGCTTGAGCCCTGCTGGCCTCTGCTGGAGTGAGTTCCTGATCCCCAAGAGGTGCCTAACAGGTCCTGGACCCCTGCAGTGGCATCAATTGAGCTTCTTCTTGAATAAAAGGAGAAAGCCTGAAGTTTTGGGCACTTCGACACAAAGAACTAGGCCGTTCATGCCAAGATCTTGCTGCCGTGCCTACAGCCAATGTGAAGGTCCAGTAACACAGACTCTTCATGCTACAGTGACCACCAGCAATGACCGACAATGCAAGATCTGCATTTCAGGCTACAGCATCGACAGCCAGCGGTTACCGCTAACATGAAACTCCAGCAATAACCATCCACGATACCCAGCCTGCTCTTTGCACTGCAGCATTGACAGGCTGAGGTGTACTCCAACGCGAATCTCCAGCAATCACTGTCCGCGACACCCGACAGGATAATTGCACTAGAGTGACACCAGTCCGCAAAGCCTGGTCTGCTCTTCATGTTACCCCGATGACTATCTGCAACTCTCTCCTTGGTCCCTGTGGTCTCCTCCACCATGAAGGGAACTCTTAGCGCTAGACTTCAGAAGGCAACTTTTTCAGCGGGACTAACCTAGTTCCAGGATCAGGCTCCATCGCGGTCGGTCTAAACTTGTGACTTTCCCCTGGTCTCGCACTACCAAATGATCGTGAATGGTGCTTTGTGCTTGTAGGGGCTACACTTACTTGAAACCTTTAATTTTGCATATCTCTGGTTCTACTCATTGCATTTTTGTTGTTTTGGTGTCCAATAATTTATTAAACTTTATTCCATTTTGCTAAATTAGTGTGGGATTTTTTTTATGTTGTGTTTTCATTTTATTACAGTTTGTGTGCCACATACTTTACACATTGCCTCCAATTCAATCCTGACTGATTTCTTGCCAAGCTACCAGAGGTTTGCGCACAGGTTAATTTAGTGACTTTTTGCGGTTCATCCCCTGTTATGAAATGGGCACCATGCTTAAAAACCTTATGTAAACCCTCTTGCATAAGCACAAGAATGATTGACTATGAATAATATAATTCCTTGATGGCCCTGAGTATGTTGTTTACTGAGTGGCTGTCTTGTAATTGTATTGTGCATAGTCTACTGAAATCCTGTCTAAGAACCAGGTCGAGCCAGTCTTCTGGGGACAGGAGAAGTGAATTGAGAAAAGAAAATAACATCCTCTGTTCAGCCTGGTACTTTCAGCATAGGTATGTCATACTGATTCCTCTTCAAGAAACTATTTGAAATACATAAACATGCATCTATTAAAACAAAAGCAACTGTGTAAACTTCAGAAAATTGTAACACAATATCCTCATTCACTGATACTCTCCATAGTACCAGGCTTACCTAAAACTTCCCTCTTTCCCAGCTAGGAATCAGGGTTGTGGGGGGACAAATATGAGCCTTCAATCATTCCTGGGAAAGAATGTAGATAGTGTAACCATGTGAGACCTTCCTGGAACAATGTCTGTTTTAAAGTAATCACCTTTAGGAGTCCATTTGATTGCCTGACATATTACTCAGGTGAGTGGCATACCATATTCAGATTTACAAATGATATAATAATTCCCAGAAAATATTTGTTCTGTTTTAACGCAAAGATAGTTGCAGACCAGGTCAGTGGAAAATCAAATAAAAGTTTTAAAAATCCTGCTAAGGAATTAAATCATTAGTCCCTTAGGTGGTTGAAAAATGCACTTTTCACATCAATTTACATAATGTGCTTATGATTCAGGGACTTGGGGTTCGTGGTCAAGATGGCAATGGTGTAGGTCGCACATCGCGGAGCTCTGAAGCCCTTGGCCTCTTCATAAATATCCTGATCCATCCACACAACATCCTGGCCATTCTCTGTACTTGGTTAGACCCTCTGGGAGCCAGTTGAGGGGCAGGAAAAGTCAATTTATTGACCCGGAGGGCGGGGTGTTCTCAGGTAGCAGCCGCTGGCTAGCGTGCACGTCGAGCGCGGGAGCGGCCTAGTGGAGATAGCAACGGGAATCTAGGCAAGTCGAGAAACCGCAATCCAGGTTTTTTGCCTTGCCAGCAATGGGATGGGTGAGTGGCAGCCCCATCAGAGGCCTGAAGCCCCCGCCAAGAGCCCGCACTCCAACACAGACTCGGCAATACTGTGGGACAATCACGGGCAGCAGTGGGGCCACAAACGTAAGAAGCTAGGACGGCGATCGCACTGACCTTGTAATTGTAAGGCCTGTGCAGCTTGGTCTGGAGCCGCAACTGCCTCAAACCATCAGAGGCGCAACAAGACTCCACTCTCCCCCTGCAAACACAGAACAACCTCACAAACAGGTTCCTAAACGGGTGAGGGCCTGAAGTAGCTGCGCGTCACCTCCTTGAACAATAAGCCACCAGAGATACCTACACGGCTCTCATGAAGTACTGGGGCTAAAGCCTTGTGTATTCTCCCCTGTCAAACGAGGGGCACCAACACAGCGCGGTAACGGCGCTTCTGCTCAACTCTCAGCGCACATGCATACAAGCGCTTACCGCCCTACCCCCCTTAAATCTGATGCTCAAGAGTTCACTGGCTTACATTTAAGAAGCGGGGGTTGTTGCTCCTCCCACTGTCCTTCTGGAGGTAGAGCGTGATACTGTACCCACAGCACTGTCTTCTTTGTGCCTGCATGTAGCCTTAGCCTCACCTCGACAAACGACATAAACGAGGAGCACTAAGTGCATCAAGGCCTACTATGTCCAGTCACCGAGAGCCCCAGAGGCAACTCACCATACCATGGTACAGTCATCATGGTCCGCCCGAAACAGGACAAGGCACCAGGAGGCGCAGATGAAGGAGAAGCAAAGCATCTAGCTGGGGGAGCACTTGAGACCACACTGACGACTCATGCAGATTCGCCAAAATATTAGCGGCTGTGGTGGACATTAAAACTATATTTGAGCCGAAGACTGGCACTTTGCGAATAGATATGGGCCTCTTTATCACAAAAAACTGAAGGACCGAGTCGAGAACACAGAATCTGCTCTAGCCTCAATTAGGCTAATGGTCTTAGATACCTCTGTGCTCACCAAAACCTTGCAGGACGAGGTTTACCATCTCAGATGACGAGTCAAAGATCAAGAAGGCAGGTTACAAAGAAACGATGTCAGGATTGTAGGTTTTCCGGAACAAGTTGAAGACCCCACAATGGAACTCTGCCTTGAGGAAATGGTTTTCCACAATGATCCTGCAAGGCAAACACTGATCCTTCTTTTTGGTGTAACAAGCCAATAGGGTCCCGGTCAACCCCTCCCCAGAAAGAGCCCCACCACATCTGGTGGTGGCCCGACCTCTTAAACTATAGAGACAGAGACCACATCCTGCAGGTCCCACGAGCCAGAGGTCAATGGACTGTGGAGAACATACAGGTCCTCCCAGATTACACATAGGATGTGCAAAGGCAACAACCCTTGTTTCTAACTGTCAAACAGTGCCTCCCTAGCATGATATCAAGTACGCTTTGCAATTACCAGCCACACTCAAAATAATGCAGGGGGATAATGCCACTTTCTGCAAAACCCCCAATGAGGCATGGAATTGACTATAATGCAAAGAAATAGCCACCCCACTCCTGGGTCTGCAGACACCACCACAAATTGGAGAATGCAAGGGTGTCAACGCACCCAAAAAACATGCTCCAAGGTGGGCCCCTCCAAGGAACAGGCAGCCAAGGAAAGGGCGCAGGGGGTTGCAGAGTTGGAACAAAGAGTGATTACCCTGACCCCAACCGGATCTATGGAAAGCTACGTAGAGGAGGAGACACAAGACAGCCCATCAGCACTGGTTGATACACTGCTTGTGGGGTGAGGGAGGATGTGATATAGCAATAGGTAAAGATTTGACCCATACCGGTTACTGGCCCCCCGTGTAGAAGGGGGCAAAGGAGGGATGGCCGAGGTATGGTACATTGCTTATATGGTTGGGTCCTGCGGAAGCACAGATCACTGTCAATGGTACTGCTTTACTGATTCTACGCCACGTTTGCACAATATCACAGACTATGACTATCTTACATGTTGATTTTCTAGTTACATCTTTGTGTAGCAGGCTGGGCTCCCGTTGGCATACTAGCCTGGGAAGAGGGGATGGGAGGAGGGGGGGGGGGCGGTCTGGCAATTGTTATGCAGTTATATTGCAGGTTTATTTTTGAATTCTCGTTCAATGTTGGGAGATAATGGTATATGGGACATGAGGTGGGGGGACTGGATAGCGGTGGGGGGACTAAAGGAAGTGGTATTACAAACTTTAAGCTCTGCACAGTGACAGTTTTTAAATGGACCTGCATGACATGGGGACTGTAACACACTACCTGATACTGACCCGGAATGTAAAGGGGCTGGCAAGCTATGTGAAGCGTTATCGGGTGCACCAATACTTACGTAGGCGCAAAGTTCAGGTTGCACTTATAAAAAAGACAAATCTGACAGCACTGGACATATAGAGCATGCACAGATGCTGTCGAGGTACACTAGTAGGCAACACATATTCCCGTTATGTCAGGGGTGCACTTATTTGGGTGGTACCAGGAGCTACACTAGAGGTGTCGCACAACAAGGTAGACCCAGAGGGGAAATATGCAGTGTTGGAGGGGTTCTTGATAGGGCTCCCAGTATCCTTTTTTTCTTTATATGCCTCCGATACCAGTCAGGCTTACTTTGTGTAGTCTCTCACACCGGCCCTGCTCAGCAGTGCACTGGCCCCCAGTTACTCAGGCGGAGACGTTAATTATGAACCAGACCTTGAAAGGGACTGGTCTCGTCCACCGATGCCGTGGTCGCATTTAACACTCCTCCCCCAACGTTTAGCACATTGGGTAACACACACTCAGGTAACAGATGCATGGCGTAGTCTCCATCCCCTACAAAGGGAATGTTCTTTCTACTTAGGAGTTACATGATTTACACACCAGGATTGACCTCATTTTCTACAGCAATGAGGCTCTCTAGAGGGTGGTCAAAGCTTAATATTTAGGCTGCACCACCTCAGACCACTGCCCTTTGCAACTCCGGCTGACATGGGGCAACGGACGCCCCTGTATTCCAATATGGTGCCTACATGCTAACGCACTTCAAGACGAGGCTTTTCGTGCCACCCTATCTGAACATATCACCTCCTACTTTACAGAAAATGAGAGAATGTCATCTGTTGTTGATATAGAGTGGGATGCCTTTAACGTGGTCTTATGGGGACACATGCTCAAGACTGTATATGGTACTAAGGTAGTATTGTGTAGGGAACTGCACACACTAGAAATGGATATTCATAGACACAAGCGGAGATTACCAGAAGATCAGACGGTGCTGGCTCATTGGCGAGGGTGTGGATGGCACACAACACAACTTTAGAACAATTGTGCAGATTAGACTATAAAGAATACCAAACCCGGAAACACATGGAAGGAGACAAGGCAGGTAGGCTTTTGGCCTGGCTTCTCCACTCCGAGTCACCGAGGGGTCCCATTACTGCAATCAGTGATAGAGCATTGTTAGAATTGGGGCCCTGTAAGGAAATGGACCACCTCAACAGCTTTGGATTCTCACCCCTCATCTGCATCAACCATCTGAGGGGCCTGTGGTCTGTCTGAACCCGGAAGTGAGTCCCAAACAAGTATGGTCTCAACTTCTTCAGTGCCCAGACCACAGCAATTGCCTCACTCTCAATTGCACTCCACCTCTGTTCCCGTGGAAGTAACCTCCTACTGATGAAGGCTTCAGGTTGGTCTAGGCCCTTCTCATTCATCAGTGAAAGAACAGCCCCCACACCATGCTCTGAAGCATCTGTCTGTACAATGAACCCTTTAGAGAAGTTGGGCGCCAGATGCACGGGCGCCGTGCACGTGGCAGTCTTCAGGGCATCAAAAGCTTTCTGACAGGTGTCAGCCCAATTCACTTACTTGGGCTGCTTCCTGGAAGTCAGCTCTGTCAAGGGTGCAACAATGCTGCCATACCCCTTGAGAAACCTTCTGTAGTACCCAATGAGTCCTAAAAAGGCTCTCACTTCTGGCTGGGTCTTGGGGGGTTGCCAAGCCACGATGGTTTCAATCTTGGGCTGTAGGGGCGCCACCTGGCCTCTCCCAACCTGGTGTCCCAAGTACACCACAGAACCCTGCCCGATTTGGCACTTACCTTGATCGTGAGGCCTGCTCTCCGCAGCGCCATCAACACTTCCCAGAGGTGGTGCAGATGTTCTTCCCAACTGGCGCTGAACACAGCAATGTCATCCAGGTAGGCGGCACTGAAATCTTCCAGTCCAGCCAACACCTGGTTGACCAACCTCTGAAAGGTGGCAGGGGCATTCTTCATGCCAAAGGGCATAACCCGGAATTGGAAGTGCCCATCTGGTATGGAGAATGCTGACCTCTCTTTTGCCTATCAGTTAAGGTGATCTGCCAGTACCCAGACATCAAATCAAATCTACTGAGGTACCGGGCAGCCCCCAACCGATCAATGAGCTCATCAGCTCTGGGGATGGGGTGCGCATCAGTCCTGGTGACTGAATTGAGCCCTCGGTAGTCCACACAGTTCTGGTGTGGCATCCATTGTGGCAGCCTTTGGGACCAAGACCATTAGGCTGGCCCAAGGACTGTTAGAGGACTCAATCACCCCTAATGCAAGCATCTTGGAGACCTCCTCCTTGATGCAAGCTCTCACCCTGTCAGTCACTCTGTAGGTTTTGTGCTGAACAGGAGGACTGTCCCTGGTGTATACATCATGGACACACCAATCAGTGACACTGGGAATCAGGGAGAACAGATCAGAAAACTGTCCCAACAACTGGCGACAGTCATTCTGCTGCTCAGGGGTCAGAGTGGACGAGAGATTTACACCATCCACTGACCCATCTTGCTCTGTTGCAGACAGGAGGTCAGGTCTCCTCCTCCATTCCATCATATGTTGCTAGGAGCATGCCCACTTCAGAACTCTCTAAGTGGGGCTTCAGGCGGTTAACATGTAGGCCGCAAAGGGTTCCTGGGAGACCGCAAGTCCACCAAGTAGGTGACATCACTCTTGCACTCCACCACCTCAAATGGTCTGGTCCACATATCCTGGAGCACACAGGGTTCCACAGGGGCCATGACCCAAACTTTCTGACCAGGCTGAAGCTCAATCAGAGTGGCATTCTGATCGTACCACTGCTTCATCTCTTCCTGGCTGGCTTCCAGATTCGCCTGAGCGAGTTGCCTGAAACGCCAAGTTTGGTTTCTGAAGGCCAGCATGTAGTTATATACATCCTGGGGAGGTTTCCTGGGAGCTTTTTCCCAGCCTTATTTTACCAAACTCAGAGGTCCTCTTACAGGGTGACCATACAGCAGTTCAAAGAGGACATCCCACTTACGCCTCATAGGTTCCTCTTGACCCACAATCATGCCTTTGAAGGTCCGGTTGAATCTTCCAACCAGCTCATTACCTTGGAGGTGGTAAGGAGTGGTGAACTTAAAGGTCACAGCACAGTCCTGCCACAGGGACTTCATATACTTGGATATGAAGTTGCTACCATGGTCTGACACCACCTCTCTGGGGAACCCCACACGGGAGAAAATCCCCATCAACGCACGACACACCACGGGGGCCGTCACCGACTGGAGAGGGCTTCCGGGTACAGGGTGGCATGGTCCACCAAGACCAGAATGAACCTGTTCCCCATGGCTATCTTGGGATCCAGAGGCCCAACAATGTCAATGCCCACCCTTTCAAAGGGGGTGCTGACTGCAGGGAATGGCTGGAGAGGAGCCTTGTGCTTCCTCCCACTCTTTCCACTTGCCTGGCAAGTCTGACAGGTCCTGCAATGAGTATCTGAACTCTTGCGCATGTCGGGCCAATAAAAGTGGGTGACAAGCCTTTCAAAGGTCTTGTCCTGCCCCAAATGTCCTGCTAAAGGTACATCATGAGCTAAACCCAGTAGGAAGGCTCTGAAGCAGCACACAGGCTGACCCTGGCTCAGCAACCGTAGGTTCGCTATACAGGAGACCATTCTCCCAGTAGATCTAATGTGATCCAGACTGATCACCTGCTGCCTGGTTTGTGGCCTGTTGCCGCAAACCCACAAGAGAAGGGCACTTTTTCTGCTCCTCGCAGAACTCCTCCCTGGAGGGTCCTCCTTCCTGCTGCCAATGGGTCAGCTCAGGCAGGTCCCCCAGTTCAGCTACCTGTTCCCTGTAGGTTCCAGGGCATACCCCTCAAGGTCTGCCTCCTCCTGGATCGTGGGAACGGTGGGGCTGGTTTCCTGTGTCCCCTGCCTCTTTCTCTTTAAGGCAGGCACCTGGGCCACTCTTTCAGGCTCCAGGTCCTCTTGAACACCCTAACTGGCTGCCATGGACCGAGTGGTCACACACGCCCACTCAGGCAGACCCAACATCCCCAAATGAGCACTTTGCTCCACCTTAGCCCAAGGGGAACTCTCCAAATCATTACCCAACAGACAGTCAACAGGCATGGCTGGCCTCACAGCTACTTGAAGAGTACCTGAGACCCCCCCACACTCAAAGGGAACCTGAGTCACCTTGCAGTGGCACTCTGTGTTGTCAGCGGCAACAACCGGGTAAAATGCATTGGGGACCACCTGCTCTTCAGACACCAGCCGACAACTGACAGCTGTCACACTGGCTCCAGTGTCTCTAAGAGCCTCCACTCTATGGCCATTGATGATCACCCACTGATTGCACTTTTTAGTGTTATCAGGCAGCTGTGTCCTGGGGACCACCTCACAGTCTCTTAAAGAGACTAGGGACATCTCTGCGGGACCCCACCCACCTTGGGCACCCATACACCCACCCAGGGCTACACTAGCCATCTGCCGGGGCGGTGCACCAGTGGGTGCTGTTTTTTCTCTGAGGGGGCACTTGGGATCATAGTAACAGTGGCCCACCTCACCGCACTTAAAACATTTCAGGGGTCCCTTATGAACAGGTTTACCTGTCAGGACCCCTGGCTTCTTCTCAGTGGGAGGCTGGGAACCCTTACCTTGGCTCCCTTGGGGATTACTTTGGGGCCCTCTCTGGAACTCCCTCTGTTTAACCTTGTCACCCCCACTCTTCTGCTGGGGACCCTGCTCACCATTGGCAAGTCTCCCACATGACCCTTGTGGACCCGGGTGCTAACCCAGCGTTCCGCCTCCTCAACGAGCTTCCTAGGGTTAGTCAGCTTGCTATCAATAAGGTGCTGGCATAGCTCTGGAAATCAATTACTAGACAAGTGCTCCCATGCAATCAAATCACAGAGCCCCTGATAGTCATTCACATAGCTACCCTTCATCCAACCATTCAGTGCTCTGCAAAAAAAAGTCACATATTCTACCCTAGTGCTAGACTCCAGTTTCTTACAATTCCTAAACCTTTGTCTATAAAGCTCAGGGGTCAAGCCATACCTGGTCATTAAGGCCTACTTCAGGTGCACATAAGAATTCTGATTCTCAGAAGGCAAATCCAATAAGGTATCCCGTCCATCACTGAGAAACCGCCCCCACAACCCTGCTCCCCAATCCTTCTCAGGGACCCGGTGGGAGGTCATAGCTACCTCATAGGCCTTAAACCATTGCCCAATATCTTCATTCCTATGAAATTCCTTAATGACATCCTTGGGAATAAACACTCTTGTTTCTACAGGCACGGATGGTGCGCTGCCACCAGAGAAAGAAATTTCTAAACTTTTAGCTTTCAATTCCAATTCCCTCAACATCCTCTCATGCTCCAAATGCATTCTTTTCTCCTCCATGGCCATTGTCTTATTTTCTAACTCCATCTGACCACCTAGTTTGAGCTTGGCTAGCTCCATCTTATGCATTCTATCTCTCTCCCTGTCCTCCAGCTCTCCTGGGGACAGGCCCTTTGAAGAAACACTGCTGCCTGTTCTGGAAGGCACTTTCTTCCCATCCAAGCCCAATGGCCCCTCTAGCTGCCCATCTAAATTCTCTGCCTCCAACCTAGGCTCTTCAGGATGGTCACCGGCATTCCTAGATTCTACCCAGGCCCTCAGCGCCTTTTGGTATTCATCCTTCCTGGTGAGGCCTTTCATAGTGATTTTAAATTTTCTGCACACAGCTTTAGGGTAAGGCACAGTGTAGGTATCAATCCTATCTTCTTCAAAATCAATGTCAACAGATGCAATGGATGCTGCTTTGCTCAGGGTGAAAGACAGTTAGCAGTTCTCAAAAAGCAAAAAGAAGTTCCAAGGAAAATTATACCAAAAAGTATGTGGTCGCGTTGTGGTCTGCACTCACTAGTAGTGTACACCAATCACTGTATATGAGTCTCAAATGCAAGTCCAAATCCTTACCGCTGACCACCAATGTTAGAATTGGGGGTCTCTAGGTACCTTTGTCCAAACAGGGACCCTTGCTTCTAGTCAGGGTAAGGGGGCTACCCTCCTAAATAACCCCTGCTCACCCCCTCGGTAGCTTGGCACGTGCAGGCAGGCTTATCTCAGAGGCAGTGTGTAAAGCATTTGTAAACACATACAGTAATACAGTAAAAACACTACAAATGGACAGCACACCAGTTTAGAAGAATAAGTACTCTTTAGTAGACTTAACACAAGACAAAACGAAAAAAATCCACAATACTGTAATCAAAAATAAGAATTTAAAATGGTAGAAAATAGCTTAGTTCAATGTAGATGGTAAATGCGACACTTTACTCTCAAAGTACCTTAGATGTGTCACGCAATGCAAACAAATGGATCTCAGGGAAGTTGATGCGCTGTTGCTTACACTCAGGGGAGTGGATGCGTCAGTTCCTTACTGCTGCGTAGGGGAGGTGATGCGTCACTTCCTTACTGTGTGGGGAGTTGATGCGTCATTTTTTCCTGCGGCCCGGTGACGATGCGACAAGATGGCGCCTCGATGCGATGCGACGATCCGGTGCGATGCGACAACATGGCGGCTTTGAAGCGATGCAACAACGTTGGATGCGATGCGTGCGGCGAACTCGGTAACTTCTGAGCCATGACAGGCCCTGCGACATGCTTTTCCGGTGATGCGACGGCTACCTCTGCGGTGGCGACATGCTTCTCCTGTGATGCGACACACTTCGTCGGTGATGCGACGGCAAACAGCTGCGGCGGCGACATGCTTCTTCAGTGATGCGATGGCAACTGCTGAGGCGGCGACGCGCTTCTCCTTGTTGCGTCACGCTTCCAGCTCCCAGCGACACACAGTCTTCTCAGAGGGCCCAAACAACAGTAGGCACCTCTCTGCAGGTAGAATTCCCAGCAAGGGAATTCAGGGGAGCTGGTGATGAAGTCTTGTATCCCTGAGACTTCAGGCAGGAAGCAAGCACACTTCAAGGTCTTGGAGATTCTTCTTCAAGATGATGAAAAGTTCAAAAAAGTTCTCTTCCCCTTTCCTTGGTAAATAAAGTAACCACTGCAGGCCAACCCCAGAAATAGCAAACAGCACAGGGGCAGTCTACTCCTTCAGCTTCCTTGGTTCTTCACCTTGGCAAAGGTTATCTTGATTCCCAGAAGTGATCCAAAGTTCTGGGGTCCGGCCCCAATATTTATACTGCAAAATCCTTTGTTCCCTGATGGCAGAGAGTGTCTGTACCTAGTCAAAACCAGTTCTGTCCTCCTGGGTGCAACTTTCTGGCAGGAGGTGGAGACAGCATTGTTTAAGAGCAGACCTGGCCCAGGTAGCTGAAAGGAAATTTCCTCCCCCTACTCTCTATTCTATGAGAGCTCAGGTCAGTGAAAGGAAATCTCCGCCCCCCATTCTCTATTCAATGCAGGTCCTATTCAGCCCAGCCCTGACCCATCAGACTGCTGGAGCAAAGGCCCTCTCCAGCCCCCTGTCACTCACAAACCAGACATGGAATACACAAACCTAGCAGAGGCATGCTGGATGGTTAGGCAAGAAAACACCTACTTTCTGAAAGTGGTATTTTCAAACCCAGAATGTAAAAATCACCTAACTAAAAGATGTATTTTAACAATCTGAGTTCAGGCATATTAAACTCGAATTTCTACCAAGTTCCCTGGGTCAGTTAGGATTATAAGATTTTATAATCAAACTGCCCATTCTGGCCTATGGGAACAGGTAGCCTTGCAATAGTGAAAAACGAAATTGGCTGTAATTCACTATCAGGACATGCTACACACATCAGGGCATGTCCTACCTTTTACATACAATGCACCCTGCTCATGGGGGTACCTTGGGCCTACCTTAGGGGTGACTAACATGTAGAAAAGGGAAGGTTTAGGGACTGGCAAGTGGGTGCACTTGCCAAGTCGACATGGCAGTCCCAGACTGCACACAGGCTCTGCAATAGCAGGCCTGAGCCATATTTTACAAGCTGCTTCTGTGGGTGGCACAACCAGTGCTGCAAGCCCACCAGCAGCATTTGATTTACAGGCCCTGGGCGCACATGGTGCACTGTACTAGGGTCTGACAAGTAAATCGAATAAGCCAATCATGCAGTCACTAATCCATTACAACAATTTACAATAGGGAGCACTTGCACTTTGTCAGTGAATAGCAGTGCCAAAGTGCCCAAAGCATTTAGATCACCAAAAACATAGCAAAACCACAGTATGCCACAGCAAAAAATGGAAGGGAGACCCACGCCAATGGTGCCAGGTCTAACAGGCAGGCACCATTCTCAGTACACAGGAGGCTATTAACACAGCGTTTCACTCCTATTATGCTGCGCTCTACATTGCCCCATACTAAGCAGATGCCATTCAGAACAGCGCATTACTAGATGCATTACAGCTACTGCTTCTGCGGGTATCACAGCAGACATATTTTGAAGCCCCTTTAACTGAAAGCGAGATCGTGGATGCAATCAAGCAAATGTCACGGGGCAAGACCCATGGAGCTGATGGCTGACCGGTAGAATTTTACACCGCTTTCAGATCCGAACTTGTCCCCCCACCTGCTTAAAGTGTACAACGCAGCCTTCACAATAGAAATACTCCAAAACTCACTTCCGGACACAATCTTAGTATTTCCACCTAAACTGAACATAGATCCCCTGCGGTTAGGGTCATAGAGACCACTCTCCTTGCTGAACACAGACTATGAGATATTAGGGAAGATGCTAGCTAACTGGCTGATCCCCATAGCGCAATCCATAGTACACCTGGGCCAAAACAGATTTATACCCGGAAGAAATACTTTTCTGAACTTATGCCGCCTGTTCATGCTGATGGACTGGTTACGTTCCACAGTCACAAAGCCCTGACTGGCATCGTTGGCGTTTGACACCATGAACTCAGAATATTTAAAGGTGGTACTGGCAGGGAATTGGATAGGTCCCACGTTCGTCTGTTGGGTAGCTCTGTTTTCTAACATACCACTAGCCTGGGTTTAAAAAGGGCACATCATATCAGACCCTGGAGATAGAAGAGGGCATACATCAGGGTTGCCCACTATCAAAGGTAATACTCACACTGGCGATGGAACCTCTAGAATGCACACTTAGAGCGTGTGCCCCATAATTGGGAATTGAGGCCGATGGGTGCTGGCATATAATATCGTTGTATGCCGATGATACACTAGTTTACCTGAGAAAGGATGTTGCAGTGCTGGCTTGGGTCATGGACCTTCTCCGACGATTCGGGATGTATACTGCCTGAGAGTGAACTGGTACAAATTCCAACTTTTCCCATGAAAGCCTTGTCCGAGACCCAACAGACGGAGCTGCCATGCACCACACTGCCATGGTCCTGTAGAACCATTAAATATCTAGGTGTCCGGGTATAAATTCAGAAAAAGATCTCATAGAGGGCAACGTGGGCAGAGCCATCACCGGTGCGCGATCCTTCCTCCAGTTCTGGACGTCCCTGCCACTTGCACCAGTGGGAAGAGTGGCTATCTCCAAGATGATAATCCTACCCAGGCTCCTATACCTTTTCTCTGCTATACCGGTACCGGTAGCACTACCTGCACAAATGTTTGCAGACCAACGGATACTCCTCACTAGTCTACTATGGGGCAAAGGCAGATGATGAGTGGCACTGACCAAATTATATGCCCCTCGGACCGTGGTGGGCTGGGCACCCCCAACTACCAACACTACTATACAGCGGCCCAACTACAACGATCCATGCTATGGCTAGTGGGCCAGAATATAATTGAACTGGGACACTGGTTTGGAGGGGCACTATCTCTGCCGATCCTACAGTTGCTGGGTTCAGAAATGGAGGTACCTAGAAAAAGTGGAAATGTCCTCATGCAAGTTGCGAAAAAATGCTGGGCTAAATATGTGGCTAATCCTCACGACTGCCCTCTATGTGCAGCAAAGTTGTCATTGTGGACACTGTTGGATTGTCGGACACTGCAATCGCACCCAGAGATAGCGTACTGGACTGAAGCAGGCATTAATTTCTGGGGAGACCTATTTACAGACAAGATACTCATCACGTTTGACAGTGTGGTGGACGACTGTGGTATTCCTCAGGGCTCTTTCCCATTATATATCCCCCAATCATGTGACACATGTACAAGACTTGGCACAAAATGCACAACAAACCAGAGACCTCTCTGCTCCTCCTGACGCTGCTGACACGTGGAGAAGGACACTAAGCAGTCACTCACCTCTATGGCTCTATACATTCTGATAGAGAAGCTCCCCTCCATCAATTACGCACTTATTGGGAAGCCACACTCAACACCACACTAAGAGACAAGCAGTGTTCAAAATGTTTAGAAGCACCAAAACTATTATCCACGAACGCTAGGTTGAAATACTCGCAGTTTAATTTTCTGCAACACACATACCTCACCCCCGAAGCCCTAGCACGAATGTACATCATTTTTTAGCAATCGTACACAGGAAGTTTGGCTGCCCCCATTTGCTTCTCAAGCCAGAACACTGACTGTGGGTGTACTACAGGGATCTGCCCTTAGCCCCACCCTGTTAAACATTTACCTCACCCCCCCGGCTATACTGGCAGAGTCATTGGGCACCAAAGTAATTTCTTATGCTGATGACACACAGCTTCTCTTCTCCTGTAGGGAAGGAAGGGAACTGGATGGGGAGGTCATTTCCCAGTGCCTTGCCAGTGGCTGGCCCGGCACCAACTGAAGTGCAACCCGGATAAGACAGAGATTGTGGTCTTCGGAGATGTCCCCCACAATCTAATGAGTACTTGATGTCAGAGCGATGGGCCTCCGCCTTGTCCCTCCCAAAACTTTGTGAAGAATCTATGTCTCAAAATCGACAGTACCCTCTTGTTCCAACCGCAGATTCAAGCTCTTTCTGGCCTTTGCTTCCACACTCTCTGCACGATAAAAAATGTTTTACCCCCTCTGTCTAAGTCAGCAGGCAAAAATGTTATTCAAGCTCTGATCACAATGAGACTGGATTATGGGAATACCCTCTATCTCGGTCTCCCAGATTTCCTTCTCAATAGAGTCCAGGTGGTGCAGAATTCGGCGGCCAGACTGCTACTCAAACTCCCACCGAGGTCTCATATGTCCTCTCATCCGAGGACCCTCCACTGGCTCCCCATAAAAAAGAGGATTCTTTTCAAGGCCATGGTTTGGGTGCACAAGGCCTTGCACGTCGTAGGTGCGATATACCTCAGATAGAGGATTAACAAATACATCCCACCGCGTACCCTGCGCTCCTTCTCCACTCGCCTGACAAGTGTGCCCTGGATCAACTAATTTAGAGTAGGCGGGATATCGTTCTCCTACTTAGGGCCACTCACCTGGAATAAACTCCCGAAAGACCTCTGCATGGTCAACAATCTCGCTGCCTTCAAGAGGAATCTGATGATCTGGTTTTTTATGCAGTCAACCTAGGTACTCTGGTCTGTTGCTCCTAGCCTTAGCGCCAGGACACTCTGCTGAGTAGCGGTGCACTTTTCAAAGTGGGCTAACATAACCCAGGGACTACCGACACCTGCCCCCGCTGCCAATTCGCACCCGCATATTTCACACACATGATGTGGAACTGCCCTCAACTAATCCCCTTTTGGTACATGGTTACGAAGTTCCTTACAGAAGCACTGGACACTCCTTCCAAAGAGCGGGCACACATTGTCTCCTGAGACTCACCTCATCCTTGGCCGCTCGTAAGCTGATTAACAAATTCATAGACCTCGCTTTGGTACTGGCAAAGCGGCAGATAGCCATGTGCTGAAAGTCAGCTATGCCTCCACTATCCTACCTGTGGCTCTTGGATCTAAGATCTGGCATCCTGGTGGAACAACACGCATTGACAAGGGGGGACTGGAATACTTGACACCAACCATACACCCAGACTGGCAGAAGTATCTGGAGAAAGTTGAGGCTAAAACAGATGGTAAACCACCTTAAACTTCGGAATTGCATTTGCATTCAAGGGCACCAACCTTCAGGAAGAAGCAGTGAGGAGGAAATCAAAGCAACGAACTCCAGGTGGCGTTCTCGAATGCAGCTTTTGTGCATTGCTGTTCCCGAGAATCATGGGCGCGACATGCATGGACTTCTGGGTGCAGTGCTCTGATGCACAGGACTTGGCTCAGAAGACCACAGTACCTCCTGCATGTCGGAAACCACCAACCAAGTCACAGCAGCAAACTTGACAACTCACACAGTGCCACTTTGTGACACATGATATCGGCTCCCTCCACACGGTCACCCGGTGAGGAGCAGATATCACACGGTAGCAGGTAAAATGAGCTGAAAACCACTGTATACAGTGGATTTCCCACATGCTTTTGGAGGCTATGAAGTGATGAAGTCCATTAAGGTGTGTGTAAACAATCCAGGACATCAGCCACAGCCTCAGCAAGCTTTTTTTCTTCTTTTTGGAAGAGGGGGCTTGAGGTTGGGGTGGGGGCAAAAGTGCCTCTTAGGTACTTCTAGGCACAAGGCCCTGCCCCTCCATGGCCACGCCCCTCCCCCTCCTCACACAGTAAAATCTTTGTTATAGTTGGCAGGTATACAGCCGCATCAGTGCTGCATCTGTGTGTGCATGAGCAACTTTGATACATTGTTTTACCACTTTAAGAAGACCAACACAGTGCTTCTAAATGTTGTAGGATTGTTGGAGCTTTAAAACAATGATACTCAATGTGCGACTGCAAGAGCTGCTGCTAAGTTTGATTTTGTTTTAATTTTTAGCATATGCACACCTCATTTAGGTGGTGCCATGTTTTTTCCTACTGTAAAGAGAGTTAACTCTTTTTTCTTTTTATTTATACCCACTGGGAATCCAGGGGAGAGGCCCTGTAGGGGAGACCGTACTACTCCACTCTGTTTACTTACCATGCATATTATTTTTGAGTTGTGGATATTTAAGTTTGTAAATGCAAAACACTAGTCAATGTGCGAATGAACGGCTGCATGAATGCCAGGATGAAAACAGGGTGTATGTGTGATGAATTATTAAATGCCTGTGCTCAGCAGGGACTTCAGAGGCCCTTTTTGTTACAAGCCAGACCGAATGGTGTTGCCAGTGCTTGTTTGTCATGCAGATACATGATAAAATTAAACAATTAACTTAGTAAGCCTGCAGGGTTTCTCATTTGCATTTTACAGGGGATTAATAATCAACCCATATATATTATCAGATGTTCCATACTGACACTGACCTCTAATGAAAAAAGAGAAACCGCTCTCAGCCTCTTCTAGGTGCACAGTGTCCTTATCCTGCATGCCTGCCTATAGCTGGAAGGACAAGATATTTTCTAGCCACTTTAAGCCTGGGTTTCAAACTGTTTTGGGTATAATTTCCCGGATTGTAACTACCTCACGGATTTCAAGGCTGTTTGGCTGACAACCTGAATCAAATCAAATCAGGTGTTTGTTAAGTGCGACTACTCACCCGTGAGGGTCACAAGGCGCTGGGGGAGGGGGGTTTTGCAGGTTCCAGTCCATCAAGGAGGGGGTCTGTCGAAGAGCCAGGTTTTGAGGCTTCTTGTGAAGATGGGGAGAGATATTGTGAAACCAGCACTGTAAGACCAAATAACTGCAAAGAATGCTAAACTATATTGAACTCTGCCTTCCTTGATAGACAAACTCCGCATGCCACGATTTATGCGAGACCCTGAAGGTAATATGGAACTTCTTTAGTACTGAACGTCTGACATTACCACTCTTATAGGTGGCGTTTAGAAACATTGTTGAATAATGTTGACTTTGTAGTGCTCATAATTTTATTCTGCTCTGATGAACTTTGAACAATTTTTGTATTGCTCTATTGAAAGTCACTACCACTTCTCTGTTTTGTCATGAATCTATTTATTCTGTTTGACATCCATTTTATTCTAGATATACCAGATTCTCTGAATTCCCTAAATCTGTGTCATGGTAATTACCAGTTGATAAGTAATTTGCCGTTTTAAATCTGCCCGTGGAAAATGAAGCTACCCCGTAGACTGCTGTACAGAATAATCTAACAGGCATCAGTTTCCCTCACACCATTTTCACACGAGGTCGAACAGTCTGTTTTCTATGTCTATCTCTTGAAGCACTAATAAGCAAACTTCTACAATAATTACCCACTTCATTTGCCAAACTCTTTATGTTACTTCTGATAATTGAATGCGCTTCCTTTTGTCTCTGCTTGGGACAGCCTTCATTTTTGGCACATACATGTCATCTTGGATGACCTGGTATCTGTCGGGAACGACACTTGCTTCCAGCGCTCTTTCGCAGGTGAGCTTCCTCATCCCTCTTTCCACATACCTTTCTTTGCTCCATCCCTTCTCGGACGTTGCCTGACTCCAACGTTGTGTTTTTTTTCCCTACTACGAATCTCCTCCGCTTCGGAATCATTCTCATTGCGCTCTAATAACCCCTTGCCTTTAAGCACAACTTTCTTCATATTCATACTGCGGTTATTTGGGAAATGTATCCCCTTTGAATACAAATGCCTCTTCGTTTCTCCACATCCAGGCTGCAATTAATTGAACAGTTCTGATAAATTATTTCTGCACGTACCTTCCTTGGTCTGAAGATGTATCAGTTATGGACCTGTCTGTAACTGCACCCTTTGGGGGGTTTCACCCTTCCTTTGGGGAGTGCTTCTCTAGGGGGCGCCTCAACCTCTAGATACCCCCCTTGCACGGGAGCTTGCATTCGCCTTCCGAAGCCCGCCTTTTTTTGTACTAGTTACACTGTGTTTCTTATTAAAGAATGATGCCATTATAAGCCCCAATCCTTATGAAGACTTCAGCCCATTTCGACGTATGCAGTAAATATGTCGACATTATAAAAAAATCCTTAGTTGGCGATATAAAATGATTTGTACATACTGTTGGCATCGTTGCTAACGCATCTTCAGTCTAAATTTTAACTTTATTCACTGTGCATCACTGTTCACTGTAATGAAATATATGTATTGTTTGGTTAATTAAAACCTTTACAATGACATAAAACATTTGCATATCAGCTAGTGTTTAAAATCGCATGGCAAATAAAAACCATACACTAATAGCAAGGGTAAAAATGTATAAACTGACCCTGGTGATGTTGTTGGTCAACTACAGTGCAAGAACCTATGAAATCGCCATCTGGGGGCTTAGGCAAAACCGATCAGTATTGTGTCATGATGTGAACACATCATGTTGAGGTTCTATTTATTTGCATGTGTTCAATGAGTAACATTCTAATTTAGACTCATGTGAGGTTGAGGGAATTCCAAGTTCAGCAGTTCTTTCCTGCACCTTCAGGAGGACTGACACCAGGTTGTATTACCAATAAAGCACACCGGAAAAACCCTACCTACATGGTGTGGAGCAGTGCTTTCCTCCAGGACATATTGCGGGTCACTTCGCTTTATAAAACTTAATTGTAGTTTGATGTCGGTGAAGCTGTCCCACGCAATTGAGTATACCTCGCATCAAGGGGACTCACACAAAACTCAATTTGCCATGGTGCCCAAGTGGATGACATTTGTGAAATGTGTGATTCCATGTGGCTGGGTTAGACACCCCAACAACTGCGCTTAAGTATGGTTCCTGGTTTGATTGAACCTTGTGCACTTTTGAACAACTTTAGGGGATACAAGTTCCTCGTTGTTGCTGATGTGCCATTGAAGCTTAGATGAATATGGTTTTAATTTTAGATTCCTTTCCATGTGCCACACTGGCTCTATCAGACCTCTCGCTCTCCTGTGTTTGTAACTGTTTTTTTACTGATTGATGAAACTTTGTTGCCCTGCAAGCATGCTGCAGTGACTGGCTATTCAAAAGTGTCATCACGGCTGGTCAACAGAATCTCATCCGAAGAGACCGGAGGGCTGGTAGTAATAATCGCTGTCTAAGCGGGCCAACCGTGGAGCAGATGGACAGGAGATGTAGTGGTTTCTTCAGAAATGCTGCATAGCCTGAAAGGGAGGTTCAGCCAGGTCTGTTTCCAAGATGGGACCTGGTCTTTTGATGAAAAAGCTCCCAGACAAATGAGAAGAAGAGAATGCTGTATTGATGGGGATATATGGCTTACGAGGTAGAGTGTGGGGCCCCAATTTGCATATAATTGCAATACCATCCATCCTTTTTTTTCTCCTGCCCTTTCAGCTTTATTGAGTGACCAGGCTTGTATTTTTGAAGGTTTGTTGGCGATTGTTTTAAAGGCGGAAAAGCTGATGTTGAGGTCCCATGCTTCATTCAGTTTGAGAGAGGTTAGCACCTGTTGGAGCACTGTTGGCCAGTCATTCTTAGATTTTGGGTGGTTCTTTATTTCTGTCCAGCATAGGGCGGCCAACGATTCTGGCTGTGCCACTATCAATATCCAGCAGTTTGATAAGTGCATCCGTCCTAACGGGATTGGTGGAATAGGTCAAATTCAAATCTCACCTGTGCCTGAGAGATGACTCGCGGGAGGCAGAAGATACATTTAAACTGAGTGGATTGCTGTTGACTCAATATAGCCGAATCCTTTCCATTTAAAAGTTATGTCTGAACCGTAAGTAAATGTAGCTAGAAACATGGCTGAGATGACTTGTAAAAGGTGAGCATTGGACGGGCACCCCAACTTTGTTCGTGGTGTATTAAGTGTGAATCGAAGTTTATTCGCCTGGGCCCGTCTGCGGACTAGATGTTCTTTATATTTTAATTTAGGATCCAGGACCACCCCTAGATATTTATAAGATCCTACCAGATCTAATTTTTTCCCTGTTACTTGAATTTCACATTGTGAGTGTGCCCATTTGCAGAAAAACAGATCACCTTAGTTTTATTATAGTTTAATTTCAAACCAAGCTCCTCCGTATATTCGTGTAATGTATGTATCAGGCGGCATTCATCACTTTATTGCATTTCACTGTTCTACCAATTTGTAATTGCAAATAAATGTAAATTAAACTATTTATTTAAAATGAAATAATAAAATAGGATTGCTCCTCATCGCCTAACACAGGCCTTAGCCAACTTTTTGCAAAGATTTCTGCTGATTGCTTACTCAGTTTAATTAAATTTATGCAAATAATGCTCTCATATGTAAGACAGCCTTCGTATCAGATACTGAAGGCAAGTCACAAGTATTCCGTTTCACAAAGAAACACTTCTTACCAGCACTGGTTCAAAACCCCAGTACACACAGCATAGCATTTCATGTATTAGACTTCCGTTTAATACCATCTCTCTGGTTACAACCTTGGTACTAATTACATTTCAATGGCCACATATTTTAAAAACGCAGAAGATCGAGGCCTCGAACAATCCAATGAGCCTCTTCCAAACCATCAAATACTGCATAAACGCCAATTCAAGGAGCAAAAATATCAAACACAAATACACGTAACATAGCTAACGTCTTCTCTGAAAAGATCCTAAAAATGCAGAATGCGATTAAAAGCGCTCCCTAACAAAGGACACGACATGCATTCCTGACAGAAAGGCCTCAAAATGGTCATCATTTGTAGGACTACCGCCTGCAAAACATGACTTCCATTAAATCCTCATTATATGCTGATGACCACGTCGGAACAAACCTGATAAAAGCCTGTGCCCAGGACGTTTGTTTCTTAACCCTGAGTATTGTCAACTGCTCTCTCATCAAAGGCACATTTCCCTCTTCTCTTAAGCGTAGACAGATTTCACCCTTACTAAAAAAATAAAACATGGACCCTAATGACTTCCAAAACCTGAGAACTGTATCAAAAAAACCATTCCTTGGAAAAGCTTTAGGAAAGAACTTCTTCTAAACAACTCATAGCTCAAACACACTGCTTGACTCCTACCTATCACCCTACAAATCAGGGATGCCCTACATAAGATGAAGAAGGTGATGTCTGCTTTCTGGTGTTGTTAAAATTATCATTAGACACCATCGGCCATGAGACCCTACTTAACATCCGATTCAGAAGAATAGGACTGGAAGATCTAGTTCTAAACATTTTCTGATTCTTCATTGCATTTAGATCTAAGTTTGTGAAAATAGAATCCTTTATATCAGTTTCCTAACTACTCTGCTGTGCAGTAGCACAAGGATATACTCTCTTCTCTTTTCTATTCAACCTCTAGATTGAATTGATTGGACCGACACTGAACACTAAAGGGATGTCATAGTACCAGTACGGTGATGTCATGAAACTTTACCTTGAAATATCAAATACTTCTGAACTCATGACCCTACAGATATTGCTGGAAAAACCACCTGAATTGGATTAATACATTTACCCTCAAACTAATCCCTTTAGAAAACCAAATTTCTCTTACTCTGATCTCACATGTCTCCACCATCGGTCCAGAACTAGCTAAAAAGTCTTACTGACCATATTAACTGGACAGGTCTTGGTCTTCTCACACATTGATGGCGTTAATGTAGTACTTGCAGACCTCACTAAAACAGCAGTAGCGCCTCTCATGGGCATCCTACATGCTGCTGACTGTCTCATCAACTGTATTAAGAAGTCAGGATCAAAACATCAACATTATGAAAGAACTCCAGTGACTCCCCATAGAGGCCAGAAAACCCTTGAAATGGAAATGCATTGCCCACAAACTCAACACCAAGGCCTGCTCACCTATTGAAAAGAGAAACTCGTGATCTCTGATGGGATAATCATGATTAATCCTAGAAATACGAAAAATCTTTAAAAAAAACATTGAATCAAGCTGTCTCTTGCCCGGCTCCAACACTTTAGAACGGTCTACCTGAGGATCTATGACTCGATAACAACCTGCTATCATCCAGGAGAAACCTGGAGACTCTCCTGTTCAGACCGCACCTAAAAGACTACATTTACCTGCAAATTCCATCCACCAACATATCTTGCATTGTATTTCTTGTTACCTGCAAAGCCCTCTGCTGCCCAACTGAAAGAATCAATTTAATGTTACCCTATTTCTACCACCAATATTTCCCTTTCTGGTTGTTACTACTGTTTTCATAAATTTTATCTCTTACAATTTGTGCGTATACGTGAAGACTTCTCCCTCCCACCTTGTTAGGTCTGCATTTAATAAATATATTTTAAAATAGTTAAATAAATAAATATATATTGTCTATGGGTCAACGTGTCCCTATCACAGCAGCAGGATTTATTGTAACACCAAACACCTAAAGTGTATTTTCCCATGCTTGGCAGAAGAATGCAGAGACACAAAACTATTCCATGTGAAGACTCCAAGCTAAGTTTTTATACTACCCTCATGGTAGAGAAAGAATATTGATGTCAGAGCTGTTACGAATATGCCTCAGAATGATTGCGCAACATTTGCTCTGAGATGGGTATATAGGTTGCTAGTGAAGGTCTGAGGCAGATTTAATCACTTTTAAACATGAAGCACCAACACCACTCTAAGAAGAGATTCAGATTCTGTGCTTCAGCTGCAACTCTTTATTCCATAACCAGAATTAAAATGACCAGAGCAGTAGGCAAATCATTCCCATGTCATGCAGTAAAGACTAGGCCCATATTTACTAAGTCTTTGCATGGCCCTTGCATCACACAGGGCAACACAAAGGCTTATTTGAGATATACACAGCCATGCAAGGATTGATTTACGTGCCATTCAGTGGCTGTGTAAAGAAATGTAACTCAACACAGCAGCTTGTGCAGCACTGCATTGCATTTCTTAGTGTTGTGCTTTCCATGGATGGAGCACAGGTGTTCTCGTGCATCCATCATGGATTTCACGCAATTCCAGGTTTACCAAGGTTTGTAAAGCTGGAATTGCTTGAAATTGGCACACCAGCCGCAGAGGTTGGGGCTTAACGGCTAGAGTGGCTGACTTTGAAGCTGGAGAACCAGGTTTGAGTCTGGCGGGAGGCTCAAGCATCTTGTGATTCTGAGCAAATCACTTAATCTCCCCATGCCTAAAAATGAATGTGTCTGTCTGTCATGCAACTGGTGCTCATGTAAAGTGCTCTGATACCTTCGGGTCGAGTTTGCGCTATAATAAAACTAACAAAAAAATGTAAGTGCATTGCTATTCTTTCCGTAAATTGTGCATCCTTCATTACCTAATTTATTTTATATCAACATCACAGATGTAAATGCTATATTTAGATTCAGAAATAAAACAATGCACAGTTTTGACACAACATTTTAGCATTAGAATTCTGAGGTATATCAAAGAACATCGAAATCTTGGTATCATCTGCTCTCAGAGTGAAGGTGAATCCTTATCATTCTAAAATGGCCCCTGATTTACATGCTGCTTTGTGGGCTATGATCCATTGCTTGCACAAGTTGTGTTCTCCAGCAACATCACAACTTTTGGGACTTATTTGTAGGTTTGTAGCTAAAGGCTGCGTCATGTCTATTCGTGCCCCGCCCCTGCAAGACTATTGTTGCTGGTGCCTGTCCCAGCATGTCAAAGTGTTCTAAGCTAATGTCAGCATGAGTTACTACAACGAACCACACGTGCGCAGGAAGTCACAGTCCATGATCTCGCAATGATCTGTCACTGACTCACTCTCTTGTGATACCCAGGCATCCAGGTTGAGAACTCTTACTATCTGTTGGTTGCTGTTAGCGACTAAGAGGAAGGAAAGTTGGGCAGTGCAGATAGATTAAGAAGGACATTGATCTATTTGTACAAACAACAGGCGAACTTTAAGGGCCTTATTACGACTTTGGGGGTCCCTGCACCGTCCGCTGTAGGGCCGCCAAAGCCATGGTGCTGCCACCTGTCAGATTAAGAATAAAATCCTGGTCTGGGGGGTAGTGCTGCGGCGGTCTGTCAGCCTCATTGAAGAGCCTGACATGCAGACCACCTTTCTCAGAGCGACAACAGCACCTTCCTGCATGGTGTGGCATACACTGGGGGTGCAAAACTAGGGGGGTACTACATGTGCCCCCACCACATGCGGCGGGCCCCCCTTTGTTGCCTCTCTGCTATCCTTTTCATGGTGGGCTCACTGCCATGAAAAGGGCGGTGGACAGGTAACTCCTAAAATGCTATGCTTAGTGCTCCTGACAGCTGCGTGACTGCCTCGAGATCCTTGATCCCCGGTGGTCGCAGTGGTCCTGTGGCAGTCCAACCGCCACACTCATAATACTACAAACTCGTAATAAGGCCCTTGGTGTCGATGAAGTAGTGGGATTTTTTTCAATCTTAACTACTACTCATTAATGTCACTATGACAATACTGTTACATTGTTATCAAGATGATAACTATGACATATTGGGCCTGTTATAATACCTAATGACTAAGATGAGGCCTCTACTACAGCTTTATAGAGCTTTTCGGTCACACTATGGCAGAGATCAGGCTTTCTACTGCAGTGTGATAATAGAAACAGTGGCGACTGTCTCTATACGGGGGCGGTGATGCGGGGTAGCCTGGATAGCCAACATGGCGGACATGGCTTAAGCGAACACAGCGCGTCCACGCCATAATCCGACTTAAATCTGCCTAAAATCTTGATCGGCTCAGCGGCAGCCAATCACCGGTTCCCAGTGATCGGCTGCCGTGAGCCTTGCAAATGCTCCGTGTCGTGGAGACGCCACGGGAGGGCCGCAGACCGGAGCCTGGTGTAGGCGGCTCCTACCATTGGACATCAGGCCAGCTAATTGTGGTGCCGCGGTGGGACGTGGGGCCGGGTCGAGGCCCAGAAGGTGAGCATCGGCGCTTGAGCCCAGGGGGTGCGGCGGTGAGTGCCCCCCGCGGCAAACATCCTTAGGCTGTGACGGGCCTGCAGAGAAAGGGGCCGGCTCCCCTCGGTGCTACCGGCCGCCCGGGAAAGTTATTGGTGGGGGCTTCCAGCTGCACCCGCACCGCGGAAGAGACCCGGTGTGGGCTTGATTAGAATTGAAGCTTGGCCGCAGACCGGAACCTGACGTAGGTGGCCCCACCCATCGGACATCGAGCCGGCTGATCGTGGTACCGCGGAGAGACATGGGGCCGGATTGAGGCCCAGACAGTGCACCATGACAGAGACTCGTGTCCTCCCCAGACCCTGTATGAGTGCCCTGAGTGGGCCTAATTAGAATTGACGCTTGGAGCGCCGTTATGGGGATCGCTCCGGCCGGCATACCGGCCCGACCTGTACTCCGGCGCTTTGGCCTTGCTCCCGCTCCACTCCCTCATTATTACACTGGCGAGTGGGAAATTGTCAGCAAAGGCAGAGGCCTATGCAGATGGCAAAGAATAGCCCCCGTTTGCACTCCATCGACCGCATTTGAGGCCATAAGACCACATGTGGTCACAGAAAGACTCGACAGGGAGGATCGACCCCACTTGCATGACTGAGTGGCCCAGGGCTCCTCATCTTCCTTCCCCCCATGACCAGGAGTTTATTCGGCTCCCTAGAGCCTTGGATGAGACACTGATGCCTGGAACCTCGATTTTAACTTGGGAGCGCTGTAGGTGGGCGGTCCGGCGAGTCTGGTCGGACTACGGGGCCTACTTGGCAGACAGTCGTGGGCTGTGGAAGTGGCTGAGCTAGGCTCGGTTTGGCTTGTGGCCCAGGACATGCCTGATTCCGAGAGAGCCTTTCGGCAGTGCATCCCTACTAGTGGCCTGGCGCCGTCTTTACGGCAATCCCCGACACGGTGGTGCTCCCTTCCATCAAATAGGCAGCAACCTTACAGCAGCATTCCCGGGGGCCCCGCACATGCCCACCCTTGCATTCAATCATGGGCAAGGACAAACCTGGCGGGGAAATCTCCAAGCAGAGTACCCTGGACCAGTATCCCACGTCTACAGGGGTCGCCACTGGGGGAGACGTGGAAGGTACGGTGCCGGACAATGCTGCACTCCTAGTGGCGATCCATGACGCCAGAGACAAGCTTGATGTCAAGATTGGCACGGTGGGGGCCGAAATATCGTTCCTGCGCCAGGACCTCAGGAAAGCGCCGGACCGGATCACAGAGGCTGAAGCACGTGTATCAACTGTTGAGGACTCGGTGGTTACCCTGCAAAAAACACTTAACAAGCTAATGGTGGTGTCACAGGAACTTGCCTCCAGAGTGGAGGAAGCAGAAGGCCGAGCAAGGCGCAATAACCTACTCTTTGTGGGTCTCCCGGAGGGATGTGAAGGTACCTCCATGGCTCGCTTTATCACCCAATGGCTTAAAGATCTCATGCCCAAGGAAATGTTACCCTCGTGCTTTCTCGTTGAGAGGGCTCACCGATCACTGACAAAGAAACCTCCCACTGGCGAGAATACTGGACCAGTGATTGCGCGGCTGCAGAACTATGCAGATCGGGATGCCATCCTGCAGTTTGCTAGATCACATAAAGATAAACTTCATTATGACTCGAAGCCCATCATGATATTTCCTGACTACACACGCGTGATCCAACAGCAATGCCAGTCTTTTGTGGCAGCGAAGCGTAGATTACGAGACCTTAACATGCAATACATGCTTTTATACCCAGCCAGGATGAGGGTTATATGTAACTCTAAGTCATATTTCTTTGATACGCCGGAAGCTGTGTTTGCATGGACAGACTAACGCACACATCTCAAACCACATACACCTCCACCACAGGACTCCGACTCTTCCTGAGGCTCGTGGCGTACCTGACCCAAGCGGACCAAATCGAAACGACGTCATAGATCCAGGCCAGGCAGTCGCTCCTCCAGTCCAGTACATGTATCCTGAACCAGCCGGATAGCCAGTGTTTGGTTACCCATCAATGCCATAGAACATATGTTTTACTGTGATTACCTTGCTCTTCACTGACCTCCAAACGGGTGTGGATGCCCAGCCATGGGGCTACCTGCCATGGGGCCACCTAGCCAGGGACATTTTTGCCTCTCCCTGTTAAATGTTCTGTGGGTGGGGTGGGTGCTTTTGGCGGTGGGTCCCTGGTTCCCCCCATTGGGGACTGGGCTTACCCCTCGCTGCGACAGATGCCAGTAGTTCATGGCAGTATCGGGTGGGGGGTGGGGGATTGTTAGGGGAATTTTGGGGGGTGGTTCAGGGGGGAAGTTTCATTGTTTTTATTTGTGCAGACACATTATCTTGACCCCGTCACACTACACGCAGTGTTCTCATGGATATGGGATGACAGCACAGATGGGCACATCCCCTCTTGGGGACCTTAGAGTGGTTTCTTGGAATGTCAGGGGTATGCTTAATAAAATGAAACGGGGTGCGGTCCTACACCAGGCCACGAGATATGAGGCTGATATACTACTCTTACAGGAGACACATCTTCTCAGCACCAAAACCATTTGCCTGGCTAGATTCGGCTACCATATCATATATCATGCATGGTTCACAAGGGGATCGCGGGGGACGGACATTTTAATACATCGTAGACTTCCTTTTGTACACACAAAGCAATGTGTGGACCCAGGGGGCCGCTATGTAATTGTCACAGGCATGCTATATGGTGAGCATATCACCATTGGCAGTATCTATGCTCCCCCTCTCCCCCACTGGGGACTACCTTTGTTGACAGGGTCTCTAGACTTTGGGGGGAACTTTCAGAGGGCTTAACCCTTCTGGGCTTGGACTGGAATGGCCCCTGCAGATAGACAGCGCAGTTCAGACCACCACTCGCCTGCAGGCCCTTCCAAACTGCACCTCCTTGCCTCTACTTTAGGATGGGCTGGCATCTGGAGCGAATATCACCCAGCCGAACGAAGTTACACCTATTTGTCTGCAGTACATGGTACACAGTCCCGATTAGACCACTTCCTTACACCTCACACATATATACATAGGTTCTCACAAATATCTCACCTCCCCAGAGGGCTGTCGGATCACTTCCCAGTCACCCTCAAATTCCATACCGGATCCTGCAGACCCCCTTTAGATGGCGAATGTCCTCGTGGCACCTTCGAGACCCAGACTATCAAGACATGTTAGCTAAGGTAATATCCGAATATCTCGACACTAATGTAGCGTCGACTCCCTTGAAAGGTATCCTCTGGAAAGCCCTAAAGCCCACGGTCTGGGGGGCAGAAATTAGCTACCGCACCGAAGAGAAACGTGCGTGACAGGCACAGTTGGCGGACCTAGAATTGCACCAGGCGACCCTGGCGACGCAACTTAATATGGACCCTAGCCCCTTGCTTCAACACAACTTGCTGCAGGTGCAACAAGCTATACAGCAATACCTAATGGGCGAAGCAAAGGCGATCTGGGAGGCATCGTAACAAAGGATATATCAGTGGGGAGACAAGTCAAGTAAAATGCTGCACAGGCTCTGCCAATTAGATAGATCCCCCACTGCAGTCCCTCCCCTACGGGACGCTGATGGGGGCCTTTGTTCATCCCCGGGGAGGGTAGCTCATGAATTCGCACAGCACTTCACCTCACTATACGAACGTCACAAGCAGCACTTAGAAGCTCAAATAGTGGAATTCCTTATAGATATCCCACCCCGCAGGCTCACAGACCAGGTGCGGGACCACCTAGAAGCCCCCATTACACTTGATGAGTTGAGCCGGGCCCTACACGCCAGGCGCCCGGGGCGGGCCCCTGGATCCAACGGATTCCCAATAGAATTCCTGCGACCGCACATGCACACTTTAGGCCCATACCTGCTAGCAGCAATACAGGATGCCCAAGAACAGAATATACTACCCCGGGATTGGTGCCACACAGAGATTGTTTTATTCCTCAAACCAGGTCACCCTCCAGAAGAGCCCTCTTCATACCGCCCTATTTCCCTCTTTAACTTCAAACCAAAAATTCTACGGAAGGTCCTGGCAGATCGCCTGCGGACCTGTGTGTTGGACTTAATCCATCCAGATCAATCTGGCTTTATGCCATTCAGAGCCATCCGTCACAACATCCGTAGGGTGCATAATGCCATGGCATTAGCCCCAGAACTAGGACGCCCGGCGGCTATACTATTAGCCAACATAGACACAGCATTTGATTCTCTTAGCTCGGTCTATCTTTTTCATTTACTCGAAGTGGTTAATTTTGGCCCTCGGTTTATAACATATGTTCGTTTGCTGTATATTGATTTGACAGCCTCACTCTGTAAAGCAGGACATCACTCGGACCCCTTCCATATTTACAGGGGTACGAGGCAAGGTTTCCCCCTGTCCTTGCTGCTATTTGTTTTGGCTGTGGAGCCCTTGGCAGCGTGGGTTCAGAGTGACCCGGTGTTCCGCGGATTTGAGTGGCCTGAGTCGAGATCGGATCGCATTGAACAATATGCAGATGATGTCCTCTTCTTTTTAACAGACCCGTGGTTCTCAGGCCCACGTCTCTTACGAATCCTCAGAGTGTTCGGGTAAACCACAGACTGTCACACTAACCCTGCTAAATTTGTGCTTTTTCCAGTATGTGGCAACCAGGGGCGCCTGGGCGACGTAGCTATCACACTCGACTGGGGGTTTTAAATATTTGGGCATCTTTGCGTCATCCTATCCAAAGATTTCCTGGGCACACAATATTACCCCCGCTACTTACAAATCTAAATAACAAAACAACAATTCGGTCCTCCCTTCCATTATCGTTATATGGTTGGTCCACCATCTTTAGGATGGTTTCTCTGCCAAGAATTCTCTACCGACTACAACACTTCCCTTACACCATACCACAGTCCTGGTTCGCGCAAGTCAATGCCATACACAATAAATTCCTATGGAAAGGGGGGAGATCTGGGTGGCACTACATACATGCGCACAATCCACATATTGTGGGGGAATTGCAGCAGCGGACATACATGCATACTACGTTGCATCCCACCTGCTAATAATAAATGAATGGTTGTATAACTCCCCAACCGACCTGGCTATTGCGCTGGAGCATGCGGCAATGGAGGGGGCTCCCCTTCTTGAGTTCCTATATAGCTCCAGGAATCTAAATGTACTACCCCCTGCGAGTAGAACTGTGATTCAGCTCTCGCAGTACACAGTGAGGTAGCTGGGATTGGCGCAGGACTTTGACCCAGACAACCCCTCTTTGACAAGGCACATACTTATGCCCGTGACGGATTTACTCAATGGGACTTGGTGGGAATATCTACGTTGGGAGACGTGATGCAGGGGTCCACATTGAAATCCTTTCAACAGTTGCAAGAGGAATTTCAATTACATAAGACACAATTCTATAAAGATCTTCAACTATGCCATGTGTTGGGCCCCCAGATTCGCGCTCTAGAAACCCTACCGGAATTCCACCCACTTGAGGGCCACCTACTGATGACACACACATGAACAACACTTAACAAAACTAGGAGAGCATGGCAAGACTATATCCCTGATTTGACAGATGATGACTGGGCCGAAGCCATAGCCAGCCCTGGGGGCGCCGCAGAATCTACACGCTACCGCCTCATACAATTCAAGTATATACATCGAGCATACTACATTTGATCCCGACTTTGGAAAATGGGGGTTATACAGTCCCCTACCTGCTTGAGATGTGAGAGGGAAGAGGGTACGTTTCTACACACAGTCTGGAGCTGTTCTGTGTTGCAGCCGTTCTGGAGGAGGGTGGCTTCTTGCCTTAGTGACATACTCTCATGGGAACTCCCACTGGATCCAAGACTTTTTCTTTTACACAGTACTGGCGAGATAGGGGGTAACAAATATAAACAACATTTACTCTTTTTGGCTCTTACCATTGCCAAGCGTGACATAGCCTAGCTGTGGAAGGGGGTCTCCCCTCCGACCATAGCTAAATGGAAGGCTGAACTAGACAGGTGTATGGGTGCGGAGATCGCGGTGTTTCTGGTCCGCGGATGCCCCCAGAAACATAGAAAAATATGGAGCCATTAGGTGACATACCGAGGGTAAGACCTTCCCCCCCTCCCATCTTTGAACCCGTGATAGAAATTACCACTCATACCAATGTTTATTAAACGTTTCATTCTGTGTTATGTAACAGTCTGCCTTTGTACATATGTAACTCTTACGTAACCACTGGGATCTAGGATTGTCTGCACCGTGTTTATATTGTTGGACCTGCAGTTCTGCAGGAGTTACAATCGTTTAAATGCATGGTACTCCTGACTCATTTTGTTGTTTTACTGGTACTTGTAGGGCTACGGCCCATACAAATATATTTGTTATATTAAAAAAAAAAATATGGAATACTATAATGAATTTCCGTTCATTAAGAATATTGCATGGAATTCTATCACCATTTTTAATACCATTGTGCTGATGTCCATAGGCCAGGCTGATCTTTTGCGCATGCCATCTTGACGAATTACCAATAGCCTGCACTTGGCTGCAATTCCATTTTGTGTAAGGGTCATGGTTAAAATCTACTCTGTTGCCCTTCAACTTTTTTTTTTATAGAGTTTTATATAGCACAAACTTGACCCAAATCGGGTATCAGAGCGCTTTACATAGCACCAGTTGCGTTACATTAGGACACATTCATTTTTGTTAGGCATGGGGAGATTAAGAGAATTGCCCAGAATTACAGGATGTTCAGCGTCATTGCTGAGACTCGAACCCAGTTCCCCAGATTCGGGGTCGACCGCCCTAGCCGTTAGGCCAACTCCTCTTCCCTGAGTGAAGCCAAAATAGCTCGTTAGCCAATACACCATTTGACTGGGCTAACCCTCAGGATTTTCACCAGACAACTTTCCCCATACCTTTGTAAGGGGAACCTCGCCACATGTACATGTCGTATGATTGATAAATTCCCAGAGCACGCCTAGACTCTACAGTAAGCATGGGCTTGACCATCACTGAAGAAACCAAAGTTAGACCCTTGCAGTCTAACACATTATTGAGCGCTTGCCAAATACCTCTGCTTGCCTAAAATTATTGATAACTTTGTGAATCAGCAGTGGGGCACCACGTGCGAAAGGAATTATTTCTGAAAGATATTCAGTCAGGACTTCCTCCCAGGACAGGAACTGAGAGTGCATTACTATATGTTAATGACCTTGCACCTGACAAGTGTCATGCATCAGGCATCACTTTTTATGGTGCTGGACCCGCCATCAGCTTTTAACACCACAGATCCTTCCATACTGATGGACATATATATAATAGTAGGTGGCGGCGCATCTGCGGGTCGCATCCAAGACCGCGTGCATTCGCTCATTTAAAGCTGATACCATCTGTTTGTTCTGTGATGTTTCACATGGATCTTCACGCTTATATCACATTTTAACACACATTTTTAGCCCTTACACGACATATTACAGGTAAAAGTTATAATTATATAGAAGATACTCAACTCTCTTTCTGCTTACCTTATATTGTGCTCTTGATACCAAGACCCTTACTCACCACTATGATTCAGTAAACACAAAGGTTAGGTGGGACCTAGTAGGCTCCAAGCAGGAGTAAAAAATGCATTTATGGCAAGGGAAATTGAGAACTTACTTGATAATTTACCACACATCTTTTTAAATAGAGTGATGTCAGATTGGTGCTGTCAAGAAGGTCAACGCGTGGGAGTGACACTTTACCCACAGTACACAAAGGAACACCGTATAAATATTGTTACAGTAAGCAGTTTTCTTTTAAAGCATTACACATACTTCAAACTGTATTGAAGGAGAGGTATAGAAATATAGTATACAAAATGCATTGTGAAGATTGCTACCATGTTGCATCCAGGGACAACGTGGCAATGATTCGACAATGTGAAAAATAATGTTACACATTGACCAAATGTTACTTTCTGTACTGCAAACATGGCACCATGTTGTGTTTATTACATGCAAAGCGAAGGTCATTCCGCAAGTATAGCAAATACATACCAAGATGTCTGGCCGCCACTGTCGGCTTTGGCATTGCCAGTACAATTTCGCATGCATTGGCAAAGCCAATATCATCAAGATGAAAGTGGTAGCCGTGGGCAAATGGAAAGGTGTTTGGGGAGAGAGAGAGAGAGAGAGAGAGAGAGAGAGAGAACTGCAGCAGTGCTCATTGTCTGGGAGGGAGGAGAAAAAAATCAACGGCAGTGGGGAATGTGGGAACACATGATGATTGGTGGCAGGGAGAGAAAGGCAGGGCCAGCTTGCTAAAACAGAGAAAGAGAGACATGCCCTCCCATGGAGTACTAAATCAAAACATGTGCTGATCAATAAAACGGAAAGAAGAATATTTCCTTGAAGCAGGCAGGATCATTTTATAATGAACCAATCAAAACTCAGGGTGAAACCCAAAAGCTTCAGGGGCTGGAAAAACACAAGCATAAAGAGGAAAGCCAATGAAAGAGGAGAAGGGAATTGAGATTGACAAACAAGTTGTCCAATCATGAGCAAGGGGCTGAGCAGAAGCATGTTCCATGAATACCTTAAAGTATGGTTATAAATTATGCTGTCTATAGCACGTTTGCCCCACTGCACCAATATGACAGTAGAAAGGAAAACAGTTGTATGTGCTTCCCATTCGAAAAGGTAGGGATGCTTCCCTGCTAGGTTGAAGTTCCATCATCGTACATTGATTATGAGGTGCAGAGCTGTCATGCAGTTTTGTGATCTTGTTGTGCTGCCGTGCACTGTGAGTCTGTGCATCTCCTTCAACACACACGGTGGCAATGATTAAATATATCACACAACCATATAGTGTTCGTTTTTAAGGCCAAAAGGTAAACTCGCCTGAGCTCTTCTTGTCTCCCAATGAAACCGTGGCTCCCTAAAGACCCACATGGAAGTGACAGACCTATAATCTATTGCTATTTTACGTTTTACGTTATTTAATTATAAACTTATTTTAGAGTTTTTGTAAACTGCTCAAACCACTGGTTTGTGTCTCAGAGCTCCGGGGAAGGGGGACAAACATTGACAAACGCAGCAAGCAGCGACGCCGCAGGAGAAGCAGAAGGGATAGAGACAAAGATATGAAAACAAGAATAATAATGTTTCAGATGACGTAAATCCTTAAGCACGAGAGCTGGTGATCAAGAGTCCACCTGGGGTAACTGGCTGTAATATTCTCAGGTCATAGGTCGCGGTGTGTTACGCTATGCCGTTTTGTCAAGTGGTTGGGCACCCACAAAGGCTATTGGGCATAGTACCCCCAGGGGCACCCCGCTGTCCCCCCTCCCCCATAAATAGGTTACCCAAATGACACACACCAGACAGTTGGTGTTGGGTAACAATGCTGCAGGTTTATTACATAATTCCAGTATATGTAATGGGTGGGTTATTTTACGGGCGATCTAAGGGCAGGCAACCAACTGGGTCGCCTGCCCGCCTGATGAGCCGGGCAGCGCGGGAGCGATGCCCGCCGTTGCTGGGCCGCGGTCAGCGGCATAGATTTGACAGAGCAGATACATATATGGCTTTTGTCTTATTTGTACTGCAAGGAAGAATGTAATGCATATTTAAAGGAACATTTAGGTGTTTACAGTGCAGATGGCGCTTAACATTCGCTTGTGGTGCTGCTCATCTGAATTTCTCAATAGCTGTAAACACCTTTGAGAACAAGTTTGGCAATAAAAGGGGGGCGATCAAAGACTACTTTGGGCCTTCAGTACTCTCAAGCAGGTTGGCAATAACTTTTTATTTTTGGCAAGTAACGCTTTCTTATGCAAATATTGATGCTGAAATGAGCCTCTTCCCAGATGTGTATGAATCAAAATGAAAAGTTGCTATGGCAAATGAGATTGGCTGAGGCATGTTTCCACTGGGCTAATGGAAACTCCAGGTGGCAGCCTCGTGCTGGGGCTTGTAATGGGTTGAAAAACTCGTTTTGAATGATTCAACCACCCAATAAGGTATTCATGATATTTTAATCCCTTTCATGTCCCTTTAAATGATATTCTAAACCCTTTTATCTTCCTCTGTGCCCTCCTTCCTGTCGGCTTTCTGCACTGGGCGCATTTATATTGTCTCATGTTTTAATTTTATTAGGAAACGCTTTTGAATAAGGAATATTTGATGCTCTTTGATGTTCAGCGCCCTGCACAATTTTGAATAATCTAGTGGGTTGAGGCGGGGATATGCCTCGGTGTGTTAATTTCATAACTAAGGCCCAGATATGGGACCGAGCTCTCAAGAAGGGTCAGAGCACACAGGATAAGGTGGAAGGTGATTAATACTGTAAATAAGCTGTGCTTGACAGCACATATTCATACCTCTAGCCGATGGAACAGACCAGTGTAAGGCATCATTGTAGCAGGTCTTGGTGAAACTGCAGGTCTGGATAGCTAGTGGCCATTTTGGCAATATTGTGAGCATTGGGAGTATTTTGGGGTTAGGTTGAGTTTATTATAAGCAGGGTCGGGCTTACAAACGTTTTGCATTTACTTTGTGTCACAAATGTGGTGCAAACCTGTGCAAAATGTTTTTGTTGGATTTACTATCCAGTGCGACACTGGTGCTGTAACTTTGCATGAAAGTATCGACAAACACCGCAAAGCGATGTTTTGCATTACTATGAATCAGGGGACATTCCATGGGTGGCACATGGGCTTTCCCATGCAACCACCCATGGTTTTTGGTGCAAAACCCAATCTTCTAACAATAGCAGACAGGGATTTGCACCCAAAATAACACCACAATACAGTCAGGTGCATGCTGACTGAAGAACAAGTATGGAAGGATAGACCCTGCTCTCAAAAGCATACCAAATTTATACTTACCTGCTTGGTGTAGGCATTCATGGTAAAGGCCAGTGTATGGTAAACTCATGCGCAGGGTAAAAGCATGCATTGTACATTTACTGTCTATTAGAAAGTCATCCTTTTGCCTTATTCACCCCATTCTTTGCTGAATGATACTGGTGGTAACTGACTTTGACCGTACCCTGGACCCTGCTAACCAGGTCCAGGGCCAGTTTTATACTTAAAAATGTACATTTAATAGGGGACCCTTACAATTGGCAATGACAGACACTATAACACCCTAGTATATAAGAGGGCATGGAGGTGCAATCTATGTATAATTCACTAGTATATAATGGGGCATGAGAGTTTAGAGGCCCAGCAGATTTCCTGCACTTGCATGTATGTGCTGCTGTGTACCTGCTGTCCTTTTAAAGGCAGTCCTGCCTTTCAACCTGTCTTTAAAAGTTAATTCTCACAATTAGTATTGACAGACCCTATATGTTCCTAGTATATATTAGGACTAGGGTGGTTCAAACTACCTATAAGTCCCTGGTATATAGTAGGGCATGGAAGTTTAGAGGCCCTGCAGATTTCGTGTCCAGGCATGTGTGCACTGCTGAGTGCCTGCTGCTACTTTAAAGGCAGCCTGGTTTGGCAGACTATCTTTAAAAGTTATGTGTAAACCAACTCAGCTTTGGTGGTATGGGCACTTTAAAAGTGATAAGCTACTTTATGTTTCTTATGTTTACATATTAGGCAGCCCAAGGTCTCCCCTAAGTGTCCCAGGGGTGACGGGGCATGTAACTATAAGCAGGGAACTTATACAAATGTTTTATATACCCTGGTGAGGGAAAAACTGCCCATTTCATTTTTCCCCTTTGAGGATACTTAGCTCCATAGGCTAACATTTCAATATTTTGTTTAACTATTGCTAGGACAGGAGTAAATATATATCATTCTAAAGACTTAAAAGATTGGTATTGTTAAATTCAACAATTTGCCACTGTTGAATTTATCATAACTAGTACAGAAAAGACGTTATAGAACGTCCTCTTCTATAAGCCAAAATTCAGCCTTCTAGCAGTCTCTGCTGATTGGTCAATCTTAGCAGGCTGAGCCACGCAACTCTGATTAGGTGATGAGTAGTTTGGCCGGAGCAGAGGTTATCTGATGGAGAGGGCTCTGAAGCTGTGAATGATAGGTCATGCAGAGGGGGCTGGCTAAATCAAACGGAGCTCAAAGAAAGAGCAGGTCAGAAAGGAATGTAGGGCATACCTACCCCCACATCCTGTACCCAGCCAGATGACAGACTTAGGGCAGGGATTTGCAGAAGTCAGGGGGAGCAGAGCTAATGGAAATGAGCTACACTTTGGGTTGGTTTAGCCAGCCCTTACTCCCCTGGAGAGAAATCTTCCATGTTGGGTTTTGTAAGTGCAGTGCTTTGTGGGACAAGTTGGTGCCACACTTTGTAGGAAGTTGTGATATTTTTGGGTGGCACCCATCATCTGATAGGACAGAGGTGCCCCCCTGCTTGGTGCCCCTGAACACTGAATAAATATGTTAGAGCTGCTGCCTGAAACTACAATGAGAAGAAGGACTGCCCTGCTGGAATCAGGATCTGCACCTGAAGGACTGCACTTTGAATGACTGCGTCTGCTGCACAATCTGGTACTACAGCCTTGGGGCCTGTGCCTTGCTTCAAGAAGGATTAAGAAGTGGACTCCCTTCACGCTACAGGTTAACAGAGCCCACCTGCGTTATCTCCACCAAGAGACCCCATCCTGGAGTATGTCCAGTGGACGTTTTAGGATTTGGCCAGTGCATTGTCGGAATAGTAGTCCAGACATCCAAGAGACCATCTAAGAGATTCCAGACCTTTGGCTTGGTGTATTAGACACTTGAAACCTAGGAGACCTTCAGGAAGAACCTCCTGAAGTTTGGAGAACTTTGGAGAGCTTTTGTGAAAAAGCTCCATGAGGTGACCGACCCGACGTCAGGAGTCAAGCCGACTACCTTCAACTGTGACTCTGCCAGGATTTCAGACTTCCAGGATTTGACTGGGGCCTCGTGGATGGACAAGCTGGCAAATGCTCATCGAATTTTCCTGCTGTGGAGGGTCTAGTGATGTCGGAAGAAAAAGCTCCAGAAAGTTTCTAAGTGTGAAGGTAACATTTTGACTGAGGCCTCCAGCTTATTGTATCTGTCAAGGGCTCCATAACAGTCAGCCTCAAACTTTGACTTTGTCTCGGTCAAAATGTCCCAGAATGGAGATTTATGTTTTTAAGCACTATAAAGTGGTTAATCTTTCCAAATTCATATCTTTGGATCCCTACATTGGATTTTTGTCATTTTGGGGTCCATTTGAAGATAAAAATATTTCCTATTTTCTAAATGGGGTTGGGGTTTTTATTGTGTGTTGTGCCTTACTTATTTTATGTATTGTTGTTTTTCATAGCTTTACTCTCTTGTATCCTAAGTTAGTCCTGACTGCTCCATGTCAGCTACCAACGGTTCAGCAAGGGACTAATTTAATGAGACCCTTACTGGGCCCTATACCGTGTTAGTGGCCATCTTACTAGTGGTAGGTGCATACTTTCCTCTACCAATGATCCACTTTCCAACATGTTCTCAATGTGGTTTGTTGATCTTGATGAGATGATAACAGCATAATTAGTCATGGGGTCACACTAATGGGAGATGGTGGAGATGGGCTGAATACAGGTGAGGTTGATCCATCATATAGTTGATTGTAATCCTGAAGATGATTTCCTGGTTTGTAAGCCACAATGCATGGGGTTGTTGTTTAGTTTTTGTCGTGTTAATGTTACAAAACACTCAATAAATAAAACAGATTTTTTTTTAAAGTACGCCACTTTTTAGTTAAATAGTTTTTATTGAAGACAAAAGCACACAAGATAAGCAATACAAAGTAAGCTAGTAGGAGCAAGTAATGTGTAAAACATGTCAGCAAGTAAAGAAGGTGCCTATACAACAAGCTAATACTACAGAAAGAGGAAACAAAATTAAAGCAGTATAAACAGTAAAACTTAACAGTTTGCTAAGAACATGCAGTAAAAGTCAAAGCATAGTAAACCACCAAGAAATATAAAACTCCTAAAAATATAACAGTGCAAATATACTATTTAAATAGAAGAGTGAAGATTTTTATAAAAAAGGAGAAAAGGGGAGAGAGAGAGGAAGAGGATAGGAGAAGAGAAAAAAGAGAGGTACAGAAAAGAGAGGGGACAGAGAAAAAAGAGAGAAGAACAAGATGATGAGAATAGATAGAGACTATGGTGTTGATGACAAGAAGGATGTGAAGGGTAACCATAGTAGGTCGGACTTAATCTGTACGTGAATGGAGGATTTAGGGATAGATGCAATTCTATGTTCGTCACAGATATAATTCCACCAATGCAGAAAGGATAATTTAGAATTGTCTTTCCAGCAAGTGAGTATAACTTTAAAAGCCACAGCAAGGAACAAATCTAATAGCGGAGAGGCAGGAGTGGCTAAAACAAAATCTGGTGAAACAGTGCCCAAAAATACATTTTGAATATTAAGTTGTACATTATAAGGAAAGATCTGAGTACATTTTGACCATATCTTCTTCCAAAAGGCATAAACTTTAGGACAGTAAAATAATAAATGTATTAAAGAGCCCTCAGCTGTAGAGCAAGACCAGCAAGATGATGTGACAGAGTGATTGTTTTTTTGTAACAAGAGAGGAGTAATGATGACTCTGTTAAAAATAAAGAAGAGGGATTGTGTGAGATTTGCAGCTTTGGAGGTTTTGAATAGTTTCTGCCAGAACTTATCCCAATGTGACACAGATAAAGTCAAGGAAAGGTCAAGCTCCCACTCTAGTTCCACCTTAGATTTAGCCCGTGTGCAGATAGGAGTAGATAGAGATTTATAGATATAGGAGGCACTAGGAATAGTATCGGCAGAAGTGAGACATAATGAAGAATCAGAAGGAGAGGAAGGAGGAGTTGGAGGGGAAGAGAATTTCTGTAGACACTCCTGCAGAATTGGGGCTAGTGTATTATATTGCAGAATACAGGAATCAGGAAGATTGAAAGTAACTTGTAATTGATGGAAGGAGAGAATTACATTGTTGACAATTAGTTGATGTACAAAAAGAAGGCCCTTTTCTTTCCATTGTTTGTAATAGAATGACTTGTGGCGAAATTTAATGTACTTGTTAAACCAAAGAGATGAAGCTAGAAAAGATTCATAGTTATTCATGTTCTTAAAGAAAAGTGTGTGCAACAACATATGTGAATGTTTCAAAATGGGATATTTGGAAATAAAAGTACAGTTAGACATGTGAACAACATCTCGTATTGAAAATTCATTAAGCAAGGAACATTCAACATTAACCCAAGAGGGTTTAGGTAAGTCTTGATAATCCCTAGACAAAGCAAAAAATTGACGAATCAAGAATGCATTGTGATACAAATTAAAATCAGGGAACCTTACACCACCTTCATTTTTAGGATGAATCAATTTAGCCAGAGCAATACGTGCATGCTTGTTATTCCATAGAAACCTTGAGCATAGCGAGTTAATCTGGGAAAAATAATATTTAGGAATTTTGAAGGGTAACATTGATAATATAAACAAAATTTGAGGAACAATCATCATTTTAATTGTATCAAGTCTACCCCACCAAGAGAGGAACAATGGAGACCAGAGATTCAACAAATTAGTAATTTTAAGTTTTAAGGCAGAGAAATTCTGAGCAAGTGTATCACGAATGGTGGGGGTAAACCATGTACCAAGGTATTTTATTTTTTGGGGACACCATGTGAAATTAGACGATTCAAACATATATCTGTAACATGAAGGATTTAAAGGTAAAACCTCAGTTTTAGAAAAGTTCAATTTGTAACCTGAAACCTTAGCGAACGATGCAATTTCGTTCAAAAAGGGGGGCAGGGAGGATACAGGGTTAGACATATAAATAAGCACATCATCAGCATATGCGGACAGTTTAATTTGTTGAGATTTAAGATTAAAACCAGTAATAAGCACATTATTTCTGATACGTTCTAGGAATGGTTCAAGACATAACAGGAAAAGTAATGGGGAAAGCGGGCAGCCCTGGCGTGTACCTCTTTGAAGAGAAAAATAAGGGGAGAAAAGACCATTGACAAAAATACAGGCTTTGGGGTTGGTGTATAACAATTTAACATAAGAAATAAACTTTGGACCAAAGCCAAACCATCTTAAGGTGTGAAGCAGAAAATCCCAATTAACACGATCAAAGGCTTTTTCAGCGTCCAGGGATAAAGCCGCTAACGGGGAGGGATATTTTGTACTGAGAGCAAGGATATTGGAAAACATTCTGGCATTGTCAGAAGCCAGACGACCTTTAACAAAACCAACTTGGTCAGGATTAATGAGATGGGGAATAATTTTCTCTAAGCGAGAAGCCAATATTTTTGCAAAGATTTTACAATCATAATTAATTAATGAAATAGGACGAACATTTTTACAGTAGGAGGGATCTTTATCTGGTTTGGGGATTACAATGATAAGAGCTTCCAAAAAAGAACCACAGGCTTGGGAGTTGGAGATAAAAGAATTAAAAAGTTCTAATAATTTGGGTGCAAAAATTGAGGAGTAAGCAGAAAGTAATTCAATAGAAAAACCATCCGGGCCAGGAGCTTTTGCTTTCTTCATAGATTTAAGCGCCTCAGATAATTCTTGTAAAGACACTTCATCTTCAAGGGGTTGAAAATTATCTTGGGAAATCTGAGGCTTAGGAATATCCCTGAAAAACGTAGCAAAATCATCTTCAGAGGGATTGGTGGTTTCTGGGTATAGGAGCTTGTAATATGATTGAAATGTGTCAATAATATCTGAGTCAGATGAGAGGAGGGAGTCATCAAATTCTGAATGGATTGGGCCAACGGCTTTTCATTCTGATTTAATTCTTAAATAGTTTGCTAACATTTTCCCGGCCTTATTTTGGCCTCCATGATATTTCGACTTAACCTTGAGGAGAGTATTACAGGCCTCCGTTGTGGCAATCTTATTCAGGGTGGATTTAGCTTTGATTAACTCTTGTAGATATGATGAGGATTTGGAAGAGTAATACTTATGCTCTAACGCTTTTATGTGGGCTAAAGTTTCTTTATATTTAGCATGCAGCAATTTTTTCTTCTTCGAGGAATAGGCAATAGTAAAAGCCCTGAAAGATGCTTTAAAAGCATCCCAATTGTTGTGTAGGGAGGTATCTAAAGATTTATTAAAAGAAAAAAATTCCTTAATAAAAGAGGTCGCTTCTGAAATAAAAGTGCGATCTGATAAAAGAAAGTTATTGAAACGCCATCTACCTTGTTTGCAAGTGGTGAGGGATAAGTCAATATGGGTGGAGACAGGAGCATGATCAGAAATAAAAATAGATCCAATCTCAGATGATTGGAGACAAGGTAGCAGTGATTTGGAAACAAGAATATAATCAATACGAGATCTAGTATGATGTACAGGTGAGAAAAAAGTAAATTCTGAGGTATCAGGGTTACAAGTTTTCCAAGTATCGAATAGCGGGCGAGAGGAAATGGCTGTTTGAAAGGATTTGTGGGATTTGTCGGGTTTGAATTTGCATTTGGATTGCCTATCAGTGAACGGGTCCAACCAATTATTAAAATCACCACCAATCACTATATTAGAATTGGGAATTGATAATAATTTCAATTTTACAGAATTCCAAAAGTCAATATCTGGTTTAACAGGCCCATAAATATTGAAAAAAGACAGTTGTCGTTTATTAATGATAACCTCAGCCAATATCCAGCGACCATTCGGATCACACTCAGATGACAGGATTTGAGCATTAATGGATTTATGAAATAAAATAGCGACACCGCCGTGTCTGTCATTGGCAGGAGAGAAAACAATCTGGTTGACCCATTGACGTTTAAGTTTAAGTGATTCTTTATCATTGCAGTGAGTTTCCTGTAAAAAAGCAACTTGGGTGTTAAGTTTAGCAAGATGAGACAATACCTTTTGACGCTTGACGGGATGACCCAGACCACGAACATTCCACGACACGACATTAACCATATTTCCGGGACCAGGGGAACGTACGAACATAGGACCATAAAACTGTAGGACTGACAAGAGGAAAAAAGGAAAGACATGTTACAATCAGTAAAACATGAAGACAAGTCATATGAAATAAGCCAGACCCAGATAATAAGAGTAAAAATGAGGGAAAACGAAGAGGAAGAGGGGGATAGAAATAGATTAAAGAGAGAAAAGAATACAATGGGAGAAGTAGGTGGAGAAAAGTAGACAGATCAAGGAAAAACATCCAGATCTGTAAAAAGAGAGACGATCAAAGAACGGGGAGCATAGTGACACCGGAGGACACGGACCACCATGAGAACAGGTGAGGAAAACAATGAAATGAACCAGAACCTCACAAGTAGAAAGAGAACAGAAAAACAAGAAAGGAAGACCTGCATATCAATATAACAATGAAGAAAAACATTCCGTCAATAGGGAAGAAGGAAATCAAGAGCCAGTGTCCATGCCATGTGCGGAAAAATTTTGAAGAAAAAGTTTGAGTTTTCCCGGATCCTCGAAGGAGCGTGTGCGACCTTCATGTGTAATTTTGCACAGGCAGGGATGAAGAAATCCGTATTGAATGTTGAGCTGACGCAATTGAGGTCGAAGAGCAAGAAATTCTTTACGTCTGGCATTGGTAGCGTTGGAAATGTCTTGAGATATAAAAATATTATGGCCAGACCAGGTGAGACGGTGTTTGAGTCTGACAGCTTTCAAGACTTGCATAAGATCGGTGAACTCCAGGAAGAGCATTATAATTCCACGCGGTCTGTTAGCAGAAGGTAGAAGTCGACCCAATCGGTGTGCTCTTTGTATGTTAAGAGGATTTGATGGGGATGGAAGGCCTAGAAGCTCTGGAAGGAATTTCTTTAGGAATGATACTAGGTCAGCCCCTTCAACATTTTCCGGCAAGCCAAAAAGGCGAAGGTTGTTTCTGCGATTGCGATTTTCAAGATCCTCCGTGTGAAGCTTTAGTTTAAGGACTTCCTGTTCAAGAAAAGGGATCTTTGTGGAGATATCCTGCAAATCACTGACCCGCTGTTCGAGATCTAGTACCTTACTCTCCACAACGATCCATCTTTCCTCAATTTGTTTAAGTTTGTCATTGGTAGCGGACATGAATGGCTGGAGGCCACGAACCTCATCTAAGATGGATTCCAGGACAGGGTTCTGTGAGGATAAAATCGGTGAAGGTGGGTCGTTTTTGTGCCTTTTCGGTTTTGTACCTGAGCTCGAAGCTCTGGGGACATGAGGCTCGTTTGACATCCTGGAGCAGTAGAGAGTCCGGGATACAGTAATCCACAAGCAGCAAAAGCTTAGCGCCACTTAAACGCGGGATAGTAGTAAATACAGCAGAAGCAGGAACACGTCTTAAAGGACTGTTATGCAATAAATAATCCTGGAGCAGCTAGACCATTTGGACACTAGAGTACAGTTCAACAAGACCCCACCATGACTGGATTTGGCACAGCGATGTCAAAAGGAAAAATGCCTCACACAATCAGCAAGTAATTGAGGATACCGCAGCTGAGGAGAGAAAATCACGTTATAGAAAACGTAAGCAGGAAAAGCTCATTGACTGGGAATCCACGAATAACAAACGTAGTAGCAGGAGGTGAAAAGCGGCAACAGAAAATATAGCCAAATAATACCCTTGAGGAGCTTCAAACCTTGTGTAGGAACATTGTAGACAAAAGAGTCACATTTCCATAGTCTTTTGGGTGAGAGCATAGTTAGAAGATGAAAAAAGAACCGAGCACCGCAAAAGAGTCATACAAAATGGCGGTCGCTCGCATCTCAGAGGTAAATAATAGCATCAACTGTGAAGAACCACATTAAACTGGTGAAATGGCGGTAAAAATAACTCATTGTACTGTCCTCATCATAAAAATGCAGAGAGAGCAAACTTAAAGTCATTAAGCACCAGGCAACGAATATTAGAAGATGAAGAAGTCAGAAAAATCGGAACGCGAGCGCCGCGATTCAAAATGGCGGACGCTCGCGTTTTTTTGAGGGAATGTTCACCGCCGCAGCTCCTAGGGCGAAGAACAGAGCAGGAGACTCCGTTTGCTGCATGCCGACTCACCGACCCATCGTGTACATGGAGAAGCCTTCCGAGCGGGAAGAAGTGGTGTCCGAGGGTGGAAAATTGATACAAAAGCTCCGCGTCCGCACGGAGCTCACGGAGAAGCCGCCATGTCGCTGCGGCGTCCAAGCCACGCCCCAAAGTACGCCACTTTGAAGAAGATGTTACCTCGCCAACATTTTCCCACTGCATGTGTTCTGCACTGTACAGCACACATCCAAAGTGGGAAAAGTTTTTAAAGTTGGCCTAAGCATACTGATTTGAACTAGAAGGGTACTCTTCCAGTACAAAGTCTATGCTAGACTCAATCAGACCTCTTTGAACAAAGATGCAAAGATGTGTGCGTGGTGCTAGGCCATCTGATTGCGTGCCAGCACCAGGGAGAGAGTAGGGCACCCCATCCCCGTAGATATGGCACTTTGCTGCTCTCTCCTTATCAAGCAACCCAACACAGCAACTGTCGTTGTTGCGCGATATTGTGTGACAGTTTGCTAAATCTGGGCCGAAATCGAGGACAGTAACAACGAGCCTCAATAAAATTGCAACCACTACATCACCTACTGCTACATCCCAACATGACCATACATTTACTATACATCATTACTATTATAACCTCCATATCTACTTTCCTAATCTTAACTTGCAATGCGGTTATTAGGTCGATGCAATGTATGCGATATTATTGCCATGTAAAACAATGCATTGGATGAAGTAGGAGTATGCTTAGTGAAATAACCAGAAGAGTCATTATTTCCTCCTGTCGTTCTTGGAACTCCATGCCAGTAGCAAAAGGCTGTGACAGACAAATCTGATCATTTCCAGGAGGTGTGCAGTATTACCTTGAAAACTCGCAGCATTACCGCAACAGCTCCTGGAAATCAACGGAGTCGCTTCTGTGATGCTTAAGAGAGGAGTTATGTTGAGTAAGAGCATGTTTTCCGTTTAGGGAATATTATAGCATGTTGTGCATGAATGGCTAAAACATGAATATGCACCATGTGCTCATCTGAGCAAAAAAGTGGTTGCTACGGAGACACAGAACTAGTTGTGGAAATCGAATTACCAAAAATAGCCAGACCGCAAGGTAGGCAACTTGATTGGTCATAGATGAAAGCTGCAGGTACCTTTTTTCTCCTTGTTTTTTTCTTTTGTTGTTTTATTCTTTTTTTTACATTCAGTGATATTGATTATATTAAAAAGAGTATCTGATCAGCATCAGATTCACATTGGAAACAATAGCATTTAAACTCCAGATAACACTGAGCTTCTCCATATGTGGCCATCAGTGATGCCTTAAAGTGCAATTCCCCTAGTGTAACAACCTCTTAGATTGTACACGTGTTCATACACTGACACTACGGGTCTTCAACAAAACATAAAGTAACGTAATGTCAGGTAACGTAACAACATGCTTACAAAGCCAGGTGTGTTGTCAGAAGTGCAGACCTATGTTTTGAGGCGAAACGTGTCTAGTTTTAGTTTACAAACTATTTCCTAAATTCCACATACCTTTAGAGTTAATACAGGTGTGAAGGATCCATATTCTTGTGAGTCACAAAGATGAATTACATTATGCTTCAGGGACAGATTTCAGCTTTTACTCCACAGTTGTCACACAGATGTTTCTGATTTCCTTGGGTACTTTCGCTAGAAAGCAAGTCAATGCTAGACAGCAGCCATTTTAAGGTGGGCGTGTACCACCTTGTGCTGTTGATCTTCAGATCATTCCATTGGCTAAGGAGAGACTCGGCTGCTTGGTGGCTTGTCTGATTGTAGCCATTTATTACCTGAGACCTAATGTTGCCAGCTGAAAGAAAACAGAGCCTGGTTGATGGAGCATCTTCACAGGTGTCTATGTTTTTAAGTGTTTCTGTTATTAATCGAGTGGCATGTCCCCTTCTTCACTGTTTACTTCATAAATTGTGGTTAGGGTCACTCTTCAAGGTGCTCTTGTTGGGTTCAGCCATCTTCAGTGTGTTCCAGTGTATGATGTATGCAGTGTGGTAGGTGTTACTCCTTGTTGTTTTTAGATATCAGTTATGAGGAGTAGGTGTGTTGTGATGAGCTACCAGAATTACGTTGTTCAGAGGGAAGCTCTTGCGGTACACTGGGCCACTAAGAAACTCAAAAATCTCCTTGTGGTGCCAAGTTCATTGTGCGTACGGACCACAAGCCACTGTGTGAAGTCTTTAATAAAGAAGGTGTTGATGCTATATCGAGCAGAATTTCAAAGTGGGTTGTGTCTCTTCAAGGTTATGATTTTAATGTAGATTATTTGCCTGGTGCACGTAACTGAATTGCTGATACTCTTTCAAGACTTGTACCCTCCAATGATGATAACATGGACTATGAAGACCAAGAGTTGAGTGAATGGGTATGTAACATTGAGAATGATGGGATAAAAGAAAACACATGGCGTGAGGAGTGTAAGTCTGATGAGGAACGTCTAGGACTATGTTCCTTGATCAAAGAAGGGTGGAATAAAAAATCCAAGATAACTCAGAAAAATATTAGAATGTGAGACATGAGCTGTCCAAATCTGGTGGTTTGATCTTTCGAGGATCAAGATTGATTCTTCCCATGGTATTTCGCGGTGAGTTAATTGAGTTAGCTCATCAAGAGCATCAAGGGATGTCAAAAACTAAAGAGAGGCTGAGACTCAATTACTGGTTGCCAGGGATGGATCTTCAAGTTGAACGTGTAGTTAGAGAGTGCATACCATGTACCTTAAGTGAAAAATATCTCAAACCCAGGGTTCAACCCATGGTCATCAAAGAGCGCCCTAAAGGTTCATGGGAAGAACTAGCTCTGGATATTTTGGGTCCCATACATGGTAACGATTGTGAGTCCTATGTATTTGTTCTTATAGACATGTACTCCAGGTTGCCTGAAATCAAGTTTACTAAAAGAATTGACACCAAACATGTTATTTCTTTCCTGAAAGATATTTTTACACGTGAAAGTCTACCTGGATTTTTATTGACAGATAATGGGGTACAGTTTGTGTCTTGTGCAATGGAGGAGTTTTTGCAACGTTGTTCCATTAGACACAAACGCTGTTCACTTTATCATCCTGAGACGAATGGTATGGTGGCACGCTTTATTCGTGTCCTAAAATAAACCATAACCATGTCTAAACAAAATGGTTTGGACTGGAAAGAAGAGGTTAACAAAAAGGTTGAGATATATAGAATCTCCCCTCATGCAACCACTGGAAGTACAACCTTTGATTTATTGAAAAGGAGACATCCTAATACACTTGTAGCACCCTATTGGGTGAATGATATTGAATCAAAAAGGGAGAGTTTGTCTTCACATGATCATTAAGGGTTCAAAGAGGCTAAAAAAGTATTGCACGAAAACCAAATTATGATGTTAGGAAAGCTGTTAAAACTACTATTGTAAATGTTGGTGATTTGGTTATGATCAGGGAACCGTTGGGGCGTAAAGCTTCAGGTTTGTTTCAAAGACCACACAAAGTTGTCAAACTGTTAACCAATGCGATAAAGACTGAAGATTCTCGCATTTGGAATCTAAATAGAGTGGTGGTTATCAAAAACAGTTCCTTGTTGAATAATGGGTCTGTAGTGAATCCAACAAATGCTACCTCTTGTCCTTCTACACTCTCAACTGCACCTCAAGGGGAAAGAAGTGTGAGAGCTAGAGTAAAACCTTCAAGGTTCAAAGACTTTGTAATGAAGCGTTAACAGTATATTTATTTGTTCTCTTTTGTATTATATGGAGGGAAGATGTGTAATATTGTGCTTATTTCTATTTGCTTATGTTCTCCTTATTACAGTTTCCTGTTTCAGTCATGCTTAACTCTGTTACCTTTTGCTTCCTCCTGTGACTGAACCTTAAAGTACCTCTAAGGACACAATACTTCTGTAGCCCTTCTCCTATTCATTGACATCTTTGCATGCCCTCTATGTTCCCATCTGCTGACATTATCCGACAACGTCCATTTCCTACCAGGTTTAGTCACTCCAGAGCCTTCTGAAGACTCTGACCCTTTGTCAAGAATTGTCAACTCTCCATTTATCCTTTAATCTGTTTTGAATTGAGACAAGTTTTCTCTTCATCCTACATGACATTTTGTGGCTCAAACCAGTTACTGCATGCTGAGCTCTGGCTACCTCAGTGAGACTTCATGCATCTCTGCCTGTGAATAACTTCACCCAGCTTCAGTGGAAACTTGATTATGCACATTAAACATGACATAAATGCAATTTTTTTTATTTATGTTTACATGTATGATATTTCATATCCTTCTGGTCTACATGAGACGTGCCCATGACATTTTAGGATAAAGTTAAGCGCTCTCCTCTTTGTCAGTTTGATGGTAAATCCCCTAATGAACAATAAATAAATAATACATAGGCTATAATGAAGAGCTGACGGGAATGTATTTCAAAGTGAATGTATACATCAGATTTCTTAAACAGCGTATTCCGTGATCCGTCGTCAATGCCGGCAATCCCTCTCGCCCATTTACACTATGTCACATCCTTTTCAGTGGGTGAATCAAAGAAAGAGAACACACTGAAATATTGATATAAAACCTATCAAATTCAATTCAATTCTTTATTTGGATAGGTACATATCCATAAAAAGCACAAATTGTATTTCAGCACATAAAAACAGTTACATCATAATAAAATATATAAAACCAGGTAAGTATAAAACAGTGTTCATTAAGTGCACATGGTTTTGCGGGCCCACACAGCAGTTTTGAAAAAGACACCTACTCAAAAGGCCAGTTCATCGTCTTCCAGAAGGAGAATGGATCTGTATGCAGATTCGAGGTGGATAGGTAAGTTATTTTTAAAGTAGGGTATTAAAACCATTTAGCATATTTGTTATAAAAGTTGCAGAAAGATAAAAAGTGGAATATAGATTGCCCACACTGGCCATCGCACTGGCATGGCAGGAGATCAAGGTTAATATGGAACCTGAGAGGGAAGCAAAGTAAATATTTCACAGTGCTTGCTCTTAGGCGAAAAAGGAGTCCCCTCTCCCACCGGCCGATGGGATTTGTAAGGTAACTAGCCAGCTGGTAAGAGGTGTTCTCAATTGGCAGAAAAGCAGCCATAGTTGATTTCTTTGCCTCCCTATCTAATCATGCCTTACTACAGTGAGTGTAAAGTGCAGTGCGAACATCTCTTTAGAAGATGATATGTGGCTATTTTGGATTTGTAAAAAGATGCTCATAGTTAACCCTGCTTAGACTTGGGCGCACCTCTGCTAGCCATGGAATGTCCATTCCCTTTTTGCATTTAAGGCAATCTCCTATGATCTCCTGTGTGAGGGTTGCCGCTTGATTTTTCCACATAGCTAGCCAGAATAAGTGGCTGTATATAATCTTCAACATAATGAAGGTTCAATTCGCTATGGCAGACATATTGTGATGTAGAGATAGGGGCGCCCAGAAGTTTCCGACAAAATCCGTTTTCTTTGCGCTGGATACTGCAACCCCTAGAGATTCCCCAAACTTCTGCGCCATAAGTAGCTGTGGGAATGCACTGAAGTTTAACATTTTTTAAAATAGCTAGGACAGCCCCTGTCATCCTTGGTTGTGGGAGGCTGAGGACCAAGTTAATGGCTTTAATGAACTTGTTCCTACAGAAGGCCATGTGGTCAGTCCAGGAAACATTAGCAGCAAAAACGAGCCCCAATTAGGGGAAAGTGCTGGTGCGTTGTAAGCTCTGGTTAACCACAGAGATGGCGTTTGAAAGGTGCTTCCTTTGTCCACATGCCATTATAAAAATGTTTTTTATTTGGTGCATACATCTAGGGTGGCCATAAATTCAACAAAACCAAGTACTAAGATGTGTAGGGCATTAGGTGTGCAGGCCATTAAAACCGCATCGTCAGCATATAATATTGCGGGGAGTACGTTACCATTAACTCTGGGAACATCGCTGATTAACTCGGTTAATGTTCTGTGTAGGTTATTGATTTATATGATGAAGAGCAAGGGAGCCAGGACGCACCCCTGCCTGACTCCTCTGCCTATCTTGATGTCATCAGAAACCTCGCCCCAGTGTTAATCCTGACTCGGCCTCTCAGGTCCTTATGAAGATGTGCTAAAAAGTGTACCAGGGCCTTGTCTAACCCATAGTCTAGCAGAGTTGACCACAGCTGTGACCAATTTACATAGTCAAAGGCTGAGGTTAAATCCATGAAGGCCAAATAAATAGGTGACTTCTGTGCAATTGTGTATTTCCCTTTTATTACATTTAGAATGAAGCATTGCTCGATCGTGCCCACACTGCTCCTAAAGCCCATTTGACAAGCTTGTAAAATAGAATTGTCTTCGGACCAAGTTTTGATCTTATTATATAAGACCCTCCCTAACCTATCATCACAGAGTGGGCTATGAAGTTACTGTTCTGCCTGGTCTCGTGTCCCACTCCTGTAAAATGTCCACAATCATTTTTTTTTTTTTTAAACAGGACGGTCATTCATTTATTCAATTAAAAAAAGCAGATATTGACAATGGAATTGCAATTCAAAGAGTTTACTAATACATTAATAAGTAATCCGCTAATTAAAAGGTGAATGGATTGTTAGGAACCCTTTGCAGGCAAGGTGCTTCATCTTGTCTTTGTTTTGGATAGAAAAGATGCCAGCCTTCAAGCAGAAGCCACAATTAATTCTAGATGTGACCTTTACTTACAAGATCACAACTTCCCCATCACACGGATAACTGATGCCCCTTATCATGAAATCAATCAGTGGAACAGCCGAGGATGGAAAATTATAGTTTTGCTGAAAGTAATTAAAAGCCCCTCATCCTCAGAGCAGCAGGTTCCATCTGTCATGGTTACCAAGAGCTTCTTGAGCTGGATGAACCGCGAGCAGGCACAGCACACATGCAGCTAAAATTAATTGGAAACAATAAATGGCTTTTCATATGGAGTAAGAAAAATGTTAGACATGCTCTGTCCCTGCCAGGAATTCAATGTGACCATTATGAGTGGGTTCAACTGGATTCATTTTACAGTGCATGCGTTTACTGAACGGCCATGACAACTATTTCAATTCATTCCAGTTAAACCTTAGAGCTGGTTATTGTTGTCTAATGGTGTCTGTTGATTTCAGTTATTTCCTAATCAGTTGAATTTAGCTTCATTGTAACTTGAATTGAATTTTCACATGGGGTGACATGCATTGACTTTTTATCGAGTTAGATACTTAGGGCCATGTTTATCATTATTTCACTCAACATACCACAGCAAGACACGCTGCTGCGCTGTGTGAAAGGGAGAAGGCAGGAGTGTGCCATATCTACCAAAATTTGGCACATTCCTGCTTTCTGGCTGCTATCGCGCAAAAATTGCTGCCTAGCACCAATGCAAGCACCCTTGCACGACGGACCATGGGTGCCTGCATTACAGACAAGATTGCTCTTGTGCAGCAAGCAACATCTTCCTGTACAAAAACAATCCTCGGAGGCGTTTTCCTCTTTAAAAAAACGAGGAGAAATAAGGATATTTCTCCTCATTACACCTCCCCTAGGAAGGCGTAGCTTTCTGATGCATTCCCAGGTCTAGCAGTATTGGTAAATCTGGGAACACCCACACTCCACCCGTGGAATGCCTGTCTGTGGCAGAGTGATGCAAGGCAGCAACTTGTGCTGCCTTGCAATACTCCAGATTAACCAAGCCACGCAGGGTCACGCCAGGTGGCCTCGTGTGGCTTGGTAAATCTTACTATAGGTTGTGAGTTGCCCTGCAATGCCTAAAACAATGGATGTTTATGTATAAAAAAAGAAAGTGGTCTCCTAGACCTGGTCAGGTTTGATGTGTGTTGGAAGGTTGAACCCTAATAGATTTAATTTGTATAGTGCCATCAGGATCTTGTGATTGGTGCAGTGAGAAAGGGGTGGAGTGTTCCTGCATCAAGAATGGAGTTTAGCTTGTGCACCAGCATCAGCTGTTCCCATCCAGACCACTAGTAGAAACACCTATGTTGATACAAATCATTCAAACTGGACCTCTGCTGTTCAGCACTCTCTATGGGTTTAGTATATTATAATTTCACTTCCAGGCTAAAGCCATATCAATACTGGTTAGCAAATGGTTATGTCTTGCTGAGTGGACCAGTAGAACAACTTATTGCATGAAATGCTACATGCCCCTTGAGATGTATAAACATGCAACGCTTGGAACATCTAAATAAGAACAGAAGGATAGAGGTTCTTATAAGTAAAATTCTAAAGCATATAAGGAAGTGTGGCATGAGCCTTTTGAATTGAGACAGCAAAATGTAGTCATTCATTTCATTCACATGCATTATTATTGGACATAGTGCACGCAAAATTGAACATCATCATTTTTACATCCAAAGCTAGTATGTTCATTCATCACATGGTCAACTCCATGCTCATACTTACTGCCAAAAATGTGGCAAATGATGTCTCCCCGAAGCACAGCAATGAGTGTTCTGATGCACAATACTATGTTACACTGAAACAATCTTGGTCTTGAAAGAGATTGACGATTTAAAGACCAAGAACATTCACTTCAACTACAATTGTAAGAAGCTAGAAATAGAAGCCTTACATCAACTTGGCACAAGCAACTCAATCATTATTGAACTGGCTACAAAGGTCCGAGGCATAGTTGTACTTGACAGTGAGACTTATAATCAGGAAGTCCTCCATAAGTTAAACATAGGATCCTACAATGATCCTACAATGAGCTTGACCAGTAGAATCAAGGAAATAACCAAACATGTTATAGAAGAAGGGTGCATTTGCTCAAAAGAGTTCAGATTTTTAAATAAAAAGGATCCATCTGTACCAGTGATCTATATCCTTCCCAAAGTTCACAAAGACCTTAATAATCCTCTAGGCAGATCTTTCATTTCTGCATACGGTTCCCTGCTAGAACTTCTAGCACAATATATAGACAACTTTTTGAAACCTTTTGTATGTTCTACCGATGTATACATGAGAGAGTATGGATCTCATTCTCATCAATAAAATAGAGAGAAGAAGCTTTAATAATCAAGGAGAACTTCTTACAAAGTCTGATATAGAAGTTCTCTACGCTAACATCCCCCCAAGACAAGCCCATAGCAGTGATGAAAGGGGTGATGAATTCAGGGGCACAGCCACCTAAGGTCCCTATGGAATTCTTGGTTGAACTGACATCGATTTGTCCCCCCCAAAAAAAAAAATCTTTTCATTTAAACATATCTTTTTTTTTTTTTACAAATCAAAGACGTAGCTGTGGGGTGTAGTTTTACCCAGAGTTGGCTAAACTCTGTATGTCATTTGTTAAAAATAAGTGGATCAATGGTGCAGATAGTCCTTTTAAACTTTTCAACAAAAAGTGGTACCTCTGAATAGATGATGTGTTTATCAGTTGGGAAGGTCCTATGACAACTCTGAACGCCTTTTGCAATTGGCTGAACCACTGGACTGAGGCTTTAAGATTTACTATGACGTACAACAAGGATAAAGGCAATTTCTTGGACTTATCTATTGAACTTAGAGAAAGTGAATTAACAGCTACTTGTACACCAAACCCACAGATCGTAATACAATATTATACTTTACCAGTGAGCACCCAAGAACATTGAAAGAAAACTTACTTTTGGACAATTTCTCTGTATCCAGAGAAACTGTACCCCTAGAGGAATACTTTCCAAATGTCAATATGCTTTCTAACAAACTCATCAATTGAGGATATCCTAAGCAATTAGTTAAAACCTCTTTAAGAGGGCATGGTTCACCCTTTGTGAAACCTCCTAGCACCTAAAAACAAGACAAGTAGTAACCCTCTCACTTGTGTGCTGACTTATAACCCTAAAGCAAATAAAAGCAAGCAGATCATTGATAAAAATTGTAAAATACTCCCCAGTTTTGACGTTCCACGACCTTAATTCTTTTTAAAAAGAAGGAACAATTTGTGCCAACATCTAGGTAGGGCTACAAGGGCTGCAGACGAGACTAAAGATCTCTCACAAATGCATGGCCTACTCCGCTGTTTGACCACTACAGATGTCAAAGTTGTGCAGCTTGTATATTTACAAGCGATACTAAAAATGTGACACTTAATGGAATCTTTTACAATCAGACTAGATTTTCTAAATGTAACACGAAAATTGTTTATCTGCTTTGAAAAATGCCCTTGTGAGAAAAAGCAGCTAGGTCAATCCACCCAACTAGTTAAGTCATAAACACAGGTCTTGCATCAAGTACACCTCTGGCTGAACATTTTATGACCATAAATCACTCTCATAACAATCTATTTTGGTCTGTCTTGTTCGTAGCACAACATGACCTCATAGGCAGTTCAATTCTGTCTGTACAGTCCGTAGTGGAAGTCAAAATGATTGAAACATTTCAAACAGCTACAATTGCTTTGAATGATCTTGATGAAATGTGGTCATTGATATGTAATATTAGTGTGTAGTCCAGCATATACTTTTACATGTATCAAGCCACGCAACGTACCATGGCATACTCATTTTATAGCAAGTTGTTTGAAGTGGAAGCAATGCACTAGCAATGTGGTATTGTACATCAATGCTTGATCGGTATGTCACGAATGGGTGCTGATCAATGTATTGCAAGAGTATTTTAATTTTCATTAATATGTGATTATCCATATATGATATATACAAGTAACAGGTTTTACACAACACCAAATGACCGGTATGTCCAGAATATCAACTTTGTTATGTATACTGATCTAAATGTATCCAAATGACTGCCACACATTAGTATACATTACATTAAAACAGATTATATGATTCACTCCTATTACCAGCATGCCTTGCGCACTCTATTTTCAATAGTGTCTCCTGCACCGTGTCTGACATGAGCCCTGTACGGTGCGTACTCTTGCTTCACTGGGGTTTACATATGCTGAATGTAAAGCACATGGAGAGGAGTATTCTGTACTTTTTGGGGCGTTTTATTTTAAAGTTGAATTAAGGTAAGGATAGTCTTCTGTTCCCTGCATATAATCATTTGCCAATCCAAATACTGGTCCTCTTTAATGAGAATTTCCATTTGGCATTTCTTCCCAGAAACGTCCCCCGGTGGATAACGTTTTCTTTCATGGTAATTCACTTTGGTTAATGTTTCAATCGGAGTGAGTCTTGGATGGGGCTGATGGAGATATACAATGTTGTATCTTTATTTTTAAATTAATGCCAATGCATTTGGTTTTTGCTTATGATGCTGGCAGCTTTCTTCCTTTTTAGGTCTCACCTACGCAGAGCGCATGCGCTGCATAGGCAAAAGACCTTTAGTAATCGGCACAGCTTTGCGGGCAAAAACGTGCACGCGTTGCATTGCTTCCAATGGCAACGCATGCATGTCTGGTAATTCCCTTGCGGGAGCGAGCTTTTCGCCATGTGTTATCAATTATCGCTCCTGGCGCCTCTCGCTCCCGCAAGGGAAACACTTTCACTTTTGCCGGGGCTTTCAGCTGAGTTCGTTTATAAATGTTGAAAGCGTGTTTCCGCTTTTTCAGAATCCAGGTTTTCTTTCAATTTTGCTGCGCGCTTGTTATGTAATGCTACGGCTTTAAGCTAAGTTTGTTTATTTAGGAATGTTGAAAGCGTGTTTATCCTTTTTTTGTTTGAATCTAGGTTTTCTTTCACTTTTGCCGCGCGCTTGTTGTATGTGTGTGTGGTGTATATATATGGAGCCTCTGCGTGCGAGTGCCTCGGAGTGTGTCAGCATGCGTGTATACTATGTTACATCATGTCATCTGGCACGTGTTTGCGTTCTTGTGTTTGTGTACTTGTATACTCAATTGGCCTCCGCCCTCCACATCGGAAACCCGGCATTTCACTGCTCACTAAAAGAGGAAGAGAAGCCGTAGCTTTGAGGGCGCGTGCACTCCACCAGCCTATGGCAGCACAGTCTAGCTGCTCCTGCCAATAGCTCCCTGCATGCACATTGCTCTTGGAAAAAGCCCGAAGACAAACATTAAGATCTAATTCGCAACACAAAGTCAGTGCCACCACAAGCAACCACCGGTACAAATTAAGTACTGGAAAGTTTGATCCCTAGGGCACCGAAGGCCCGCCACTTTAAGGCCCCACTTCCATCCCATCCCCGCCGCAGCGAATACGAATGAAACGGTGATTAGCACAGGGGGCTGACCAATTTGCCAGAAATAATGGCCCATATTTTAAAAGGTGCAGTGGGGGTGCAGAGGGCTTAAAATGACCCGCTGCTTACAGCAAGCCAACAAGCACCTTGCGCGCGGAGCGAGAAATTGTCATATTTTGTCAGTTACTAGGTGCCAGATTTTTAAAATGTTGGAGGTTGGCAGTTATGGGCTCAAGTAAGGCCAGACTCACGCTTTCAGCGTGATTCATGCGTGACAGTGTACATTATCAACTACGCTTGGTAACCAGGGGCAGGCGGCCTAGTCGAAAGTGAGCGGCGCTGCCAGACATGTGAAATAAGCGCTATGAACTTTGCATAGCAAGTAAATAAAATGCCTTGGCTGACTATGTGTACTGTGCTCATACAGCACACCCAACTTCTATCCCTGAGCGCTTTGAAACGGTAGGAGGAAAACAGAGTGGCGCCATGGAAACCACACTTTAAAAATAAATGCACATACTGGGAAATTCTTTCTTGCTTTGTTTTAGAGGCGCCCCTGCACAACGTGCACGTGTCTCAGCACATATACGAGCTATTTGCACGTATGTGCAAAGTGAACGATTTACTAGAGTTTAAATAATGTTTACACTCAGGGCTTTAAGTGGGATGTAAAAACTGGGGGGGGTCTCTCATAGGGGCATAATCTATGTGATTAAGGGCGTGACTTAAAACATTTACGTTAAAAATCTGTACTTATCACAGTGTGCTGCCTCACTGGTATTTTGCTGCTTCTGTCCATACTTTCAAATATATAACACAACAAGTAACATTACACCTACAAGCAATGACTATTGGCTTTGTCAATGGTTGCTAGGTGCGTAAGAGAAACAACTATGACTTCCTTGTATATAATAATGAAAATGCTTCGGTTCTTGTGGGCGGGTCTGTGGTGTAAGGCTAGACTTTCGAGCTAAGAAAGCAGGTTAGAGCCTGACCTGAGATCAACATTCTGTGATTCAAAAAATAAATATGTCCCTGTGTAATGTAACTGTTGCCCAGGTAAAGCTCTCCAATACCTTCAGCCGACTTTGCGCTATATAAAACATACCAAAAAGTATATTTGTAGTTACATACAAGCAGTGAAGGGTGGTACTACTGCAGAGTTATGTTTTATTTTTTTACCCTGAAGGCAAAAATGGACAGCCCGAGAGGGAGCCGTCTCAGCACCTGCTTTTAAGAACTGCCGGTGCTGAGCACCGACAGGACCTGGCCCACTCAATGTCCTGTTTACACTTGTTCTCTCCTTCTCACAGTCTGCAGGTGTTATTGAGTTATATGATTTTGTTCACTCGGTATTAAAATGCACGCTGGAGTTAGCCTTGGTATTTATTTACCACCAGTCACAGCTTGGCGGTATTTTTCTGTGTAAATCTAGGATCGAGTGAAAAAACCTCTTCTGATTGGCACGAAGGCTTAAACAGGAGTGTGCTGAATTATAACCGGACGCCAGTAATAATGAATAAGCATTGGCATAGCCAATAGGTCTCGCCTTTGGGACCTTATAAGTGTTTAACTATGCAACAGTTGATGTTGTTGCACCAAGGATATTGTGCTGCATAACTAAATACTTATAAGGTCCCAAAAGCGAGAACTATTGGCTATGCCAATGCTTGTTGCATTCGTTTTAGTGCTTGGTGCTGTAAGCCGTTTACTAGCATGTACCTTAACGACTGTGATCTTAATCCTATGATATGCTTTGGTGGACTATGCATGGATCGCATGAAAGAACAGACACCTCACTAGATGCTGCATGATGAATAAGTACTTGTAGATAGTGGTTGTTGCACGTCTCTAACAATATGATCGGTATAAATGGACTGTGGATTTGTTAACTTTTCTTGTTTTTCGTTATCTGATGCTAGTGAAACTCAGAGTTCTTGTTTTCACATCTACACCCGGTGACATGGCGTACATTTTGAGTGACAGATTCATCTGAGTGTTGTATGGTGCATGATATCACACTAAGCCTAGGTCATGGCTTATGACCACCAATGACATGGTTGTTCTCTGTAAATAGGTGTAAACATATTTGTATATATGTATGTAATTGCATGATAAGTGTCACAAATTGTTCCTATGTGCTGTCTCTTAGGTATGTGTTTTCTTTTCTTCCTTTGCCCTGAGGAGGCCTTAAACTGTTATGGCCAAAATCTGTTGACTCTAAGTTTGGAGGAGTCCAACAAATATAGTTTTGGTTGGTTTGATTTAGTCACCTATAAGTAGTGCAGTAACAAGGGGCATGCTCCGTAGAAGACTCATTTACACTGGAACAACCCCAGGTGGTTTATTGAATTATATGACCACATAAAGACCTATTTTACTTCTAGTATTAATGAGGCAACAAGGAACATATGGACTTGATATAATCCTGCTTTTAGTAGGGACTGGCAGGTAAGATTATGGTTTTTCTCTTAGTGAAATCTGTGATTATTCATGTTCTCCTTGTGATTGTGTGTTTTTGTTCAGAGACCCATAAGTATTCAAATGCTAAAGAACTATAGACAGATATATTGTTAGGCTGGCTCAATAAATTATACTATGAACAACCGATTCCCAATGAAAAATTATGATTTCATGGAGGCAGAGTACCACTGGTTGAATTCATCCCCAGGTTATACCACACCGTTTCTTTACTGGTTGGTACAGTATATCTATTCTCAAATTGTTTCAGCCTTGAGGGAGCCCCAGGCCTGCACACCAGGAGTGGGCAAAACACGTGTTGGCTGTCAGTTTTTCCTGGTTCTAAGCTTGACCCAGCAGTTTGGTTCAACTACAAATAAACCAGTACTTCTCAGTTACTGCTTGGATCTCTGAATTTTCTTTTGAAATACGCACAAGATGAGTATTAATTTCTGACCTTAAGTTCCCATAAAAAATGAATGTAACACAATTGCAATAATTAATAATCAATTACATAATTAATAATGAATTGTTAATTAATTGTTTATTAATTATTTAATTAACTTCTCACCCTATACCCCTACAAACTCAGCAGCCCACACTGAATATATAACTTAAAATATATAATTATTACACAATTTAAATAATTGTATTAATCAATTAAGTAATCAATAACAAATTAATAATTAATTGTAAATTAATAATTAATTTCTCAACCTATACCCCTACAAACCCAACAGCCCGCAACCATAACTTACAAAATGTAACTGTTACACCATTTACATATTTATTAATCAATTACATAATTAATAATACATTAATAATGAATTGTTAATTAATCATTACTTAACTTCCCACCCTATACCCCTAGAAACCCAACAGCCCACAACTAATATAGAACTTAAAACATATATAATTATACAATTTATATATTTATAATCAATTAAATAATTATTAATAAATTAATAATTAATAGCTGATCACTTATTATTTAACTCCCCACCCTTTACCACTACAAACCCAGCAGTCCACATCTAATATATAACGTACAAAATACAATTATTACACAATTTACATAATTAATAATGAATTAAATAATTAAGAATACATTGTTAATTATTACTTAATTAACTTCCCACCCTAAACCCCTACAAACCCAGCAGCCTGCATCTAATATATAACTTACAAAATATAACTATTACACAATTTACATATTTAATAATCTTTATGAATCAATTACATAATGTACTATATATTACTAATTAATTATTAATTAATTATAATTAATTAACTTCCCACCCTACATCCCTAAAAGTGTAGCAACTCATTATGACAATATGCATTGCTGTTAGCAATTGGATTAAAAACATATAAATCACCTACAATTACAAACTATGTTTAAAAATATTATTAACAATTATACAAACAACACATAAAATAAATATATGAACGAACATACATAAAGATAATTTAAAAGCAATATTTTTACAACTATATTATTGAAAATGATATTAACAACAACATGTTTGAAAACAATATTACTTACCTGAAAAATATATATTCTTGACAACAATATTTCTGCATCACAATATTTCTGTATCACAATATTTTTTGCCGATATTTCTGCAACTCGATATTTCTAATTCAATATTTTGTTCAAATACCGTGTTTCCCACTGCATTCTTTGCTCTGCTCACCTGAAGTGAACCATCCTGTGCTCCCCCGATGCACACAGCCTTTCACTTTTACTGCACAGCCTTCTCTGCTCCTATCATTCTGTGTTTCTGTGATGCACAGTTCTATAAAGAGAAGGATCCTGCCGAATATCAGATCCACCATCTACTCTTGAGCTAGATTCGGGATCCAGGCCGGTCACAGCAATAAACCATGTTAGTGTCTCAGTGCAGTATGTGGACTTCGGTAAACACAGGCACCAGCGCACAATCACTGTGTGATTGGTTGTGCCTGCAGGGGAGATTCAAGTGCCTTCCTTTATGGACGATCAATTTTCCAAGTTGCATCTTAGTTGGGAGCTATTGGAGCCTAATGCTGGGCCCAGGAGGGGAAACAAAGATGCAAATAGGGTGCCACTTCACAAGTTGGTAAGAAGTATAGCTACAGCTAAAAACGTTCTCCAGCGTTTTCCCAAGTTAAGTATATATAAGTTTTGCTGGCTTGTGAGAATGCCAGTTTTAAATGGCTATGTGTGTGAATGATCTCATAATAACATATAAATAGTGCATACAATGCAACCATAATTTGATGGCACTAATAGGTGTTGAATACTACCTAATAGAATCCATTGTATTAATATTTGAATAATAGCTTAGGTAAAACAGCACAAGGTATTAAACCTATGCCTAGCAGGTTGCTCGGAGTTGTTTGAAGTGGCTGCATTAATCATACAACTATTTTACAAGGACTGTGAATGTGGGTAAACAAGGATCTCTGCAATAAGATCATTAACTAACTGAGCTATCGTACATAAAACGCAAATCTGTGCCCCCCAGGTCCCTCCTGTCCTCGTCCCATTCATGATTTATGGAGATAACCATCTCCCACCCACCCACACCAGAATGCGGGTGACGCAGACGCATGAGAATTGGGGAGAAAGGGCAACGGAGAATGCATGCAAATACAAACACAAATGATCAGTAGCCCAGTAGAAAGAGGGGCTCAAACAGTGTCCTTGGGATGCCTCATGGCAGGGGCACTGGGAGCAGGCGATTGGTCATCAAGGGTCAAAGAGTGGCTCAAACGGTGTCCTTGGGATGCCTCATGGCAGGGGCACTGGGAGCTGGCGATTGGTCAGCAAGGGTCAAAGAGTGGCTCAAACAGTGTCCTTGGGATGCCGTGCTCACTACGCCACTGGATTCAAGCTATCCTGGCTGATGACGGCTGATAGCCAGAAACCGGTCCTAGGATGCTTGATTCCGCTCCAGGGAAGACATGGCTTGGCAGTTCGGGCTGGACTGTTCCCATGAGGCACAGGGTCAAGACTGATTTGCATATGGCCATGTCTAAACTGGGGTGGTGTAGAGGGCAAAAGAACGATGGATTTAACCCAGATCTCTTGACTGGGGGAGAATGTATGCATTGTCAGCATTCCGTCCATCATTTGTTTTTTGTAACGCTTTTCGCCCTAAGTGGGATGGGTATTCCCAGACGTGGGACCCGTGCTCACTACGCCACTGGAATCAAGCTATCCTGGCTGATGACGGCTGATAGCCAGAAACCGGTCCTAGGATGCTTGATTCCGGTCCAGGGAAGACATGGCTTGGCAGTTCGAGCTGGACTGTTCCCATGAGGCACAGGGTCAAGACTGATTTGCATATGGCCATGTCTAAACTGGGGTGGTGTAGTGGGCAAAAGAACGATGGATTTAACCCAGATCTCTTGACTGGGGGAGAATGTATGCATTGTCAGCATTCCGTCCATCATTTGTTTGTTGTAACGCTTTTCGCCCTAAGTGGGATGGGTATTCCCAGACGTGGGACCCGTGCTCACTACGCCACTGGAGTCAAGCTATCCTGGCTGATGACGGCTGATAGCCAGAAACCGGTCCTAGGATGCTTGATTCCGGTCCAGGGAAGACATGGCTTGGCAGTTCGGGCTGGACTGTTCCCATGAGGCACAGGGTCAAGACTGATTTGCATATGGCCATGTCTAAACTGGGGTGGTGTAGTGGGCAAAAGAACGATGGATTTAACCCAGGTCTCTTGACTGGGGGAGAATGTATGCATTGTCAGCATTCCGTCCATCATTTGTTTGTTGTAACGCTTTTTGCCCTAAGTGGGATGGGTATTCCCAGACGTGGGACCCGTGCTCACTACGCCACTGGAGTCAAGCTATCCTGGCTGATGACGGTTGATAGCCAGAAACCGGTCCTAGGATGCTTGATTCCGGTCCAGGGAAGACATGGCTTGGCAGTTCGGGCTGGACTGTTCCCATGAGGCACAGGGTCAAGACTGATTTGCATATGGCCATGTCTAAACTGGGGTGGTGTAGTGGGCAAAAGAACGATGGATTTAACCCAGATCTCTTGACTGGGGGAGAATGTATGCATTTTTTTTTTCATTCTAAATCTTTATTCGGTGCTTAAAAAACACCATAAAAGCACATATATATACATGGATAAAAAGTCATTAAACATTAATCAAGATCCTTATACAAAGTTAGTGCAAATAGAGATATCGACAGACAGGGTCATAAAAATAGAAAATCCAAAGTCTTTCATTCCTCTCCCCTAGTCATCTTTAATCGGACCGCAACCTTAATAAAATTCATAATACAGCACAATGTTAGTGGATCAGAGGCTTTTTGCAAAAAGACTAATGCGTCCCTGGCACGTTCCTGTTGGGCTTTTTTAAAAATATTTACAAGAAATCTGCGCCTGGGCATAGAAAAATAGGGACAGAGCAAAACAAAATGAAGGGAATCCTGCGGAGACCTGTTGTCGCAGCCGCAGGGTCCCTTCTGCTCAATTGACGTGGTGAAACCTGCTGGTGAAGCCAACATAAAAGGAAGTAAATTCAGTCTAAAACGGCACATAAGAAATCTATCCTGTGCATTATGCACAAGATACAGATAAGGCTCCATACCCTCCACACTCTTTACCAGATTATGAGCCCTCACAGTCTTTTTAACACCTTCAGCCTCAGCTCTACATTGGCTTTTCCGCTCTAGGAAAGTTTCCCCATCTTGTTTCTTGTGCTGGGCTGAAATTGTTGTGGGGTTCGTGAAGAGGTTTCCAAAGCCTAAATCTTCAAGGGTGTTTCTTACATATTTAAGCCAGGGGATGCGCATACAATGGGTCCTATCTAAGCAGTCCAATAAAATTTCTCTGCTTAGATGCGCATCTGGATTAAACCATATTTTTAGCCAGGCCACAATTGGCCTAAATTTTAACAGGTCATCCAAGTATGGTCTCCCTAGCTCCCTATGAGCTATGATTCCAGCGGTACTTGGTGGTGCCCTCAGGATAGATTTCAGATATTTGTTTTCTTCCTGTTGGATTCTAGTGGTGTTCACAAAGCCCCATACTTCAGCCCCATAGATTACTTTGGAGCATGATACGGAGCCATACAAGTTCATCACCTGTTCCGGGCTCCATCTACCTAGCCTCCTGCCATATCCAGCTATAGCCCCATTAGAGGCAATCATTTTGCTACAACGTTCCGCCACTAAAGAGTTAAACTGCAAAGCACCATCAAAGGTTACTCCAAGATAAGAGAACGTTTTGACCTCCTCTAAAGTATGGGTGCCTATTGTATAAGTAAATTTAGAGGAAGGTTTTTTGCCGGCCAGGAGTACATATGATTTGCCCAGGTTGACAGATAGATCCAGTGTACTCATGAACCTAACAAACCCATCTATCAGGATTTGTAAGCTTCGGGGTGTGCGTGCAAGCAGAACCGCGTCATCTGCGTAAAGCAGAACAGGAATATGCCGCGCCCCGACCCTTGGGGAATCTGCCTTTAACCCCAAAAGAAACTGCTCCAGGTTATTAATATAAAGGGAGAACAAAAAAGGGGCAAGAATGCAACCTTGTCTGACTCCACTCTTACAGGGAAAAGAGTCAGACAATCTTCCCTCCCTATTAAATCGAACCTTGGCCGTGGTGTCGCTGTGTAATTCCCTTAATATGGTAATTAAACCACTCTCAATCCCCATGCTTGACATCATATCCCACAGCTTTCCTCTATTGACGTGATTGAATGCTGCTGCCAGATCCATGAATCCCATATAAATGGGTTCATCACTGGCCAGAGTATATTTGGCAGTCAGCATGTAAAGGTTCAGGCATTGGTCACTGGTGGACCTCCCTGTCCTAAACCCGTATTGAGTGTCCGAGAAGGTGTTATTCTCTTCGGACCACTCGGACAGTCTGTTAAGGATTGCCCTACCCAAAAGTTTAGCCGATACGTCTATCAGGGAAATGGGCCTGTAGCACTTGGGGTCATCCCTATTGCCCTTTTTGAAGATTGGCACGATGATCGCTTTAGACCAGGATGGTGGCAGGCCACAAGTGGTCGCGGTATTTATGACCCTGGTCATCAGCGGGGCCCATAGTTCTATATTACTAAGAAACAGGTCAGGGGGAATTCCATCCGGCCCCGGGGCTTTATTTTTAGTCAGACCCTCCATCCCTGCAGTAATCTCCTTAAGAGTGAATACTACCGAGGGAACCTGACTTGTGGTTACGGTTGACTCTACATGGATACCAGGCTCATGGTTATATAGACCCCTAAAGTGTGTGACCCACTGCTCCGGGAGGATGTTAACCCCTATCTCTGGGGAATCATTTTCTTGAAAGGTCGGTTTATTAATGATTCTCCAAAATCCCGCTAGATCCCTTCTTTCGCCTGCCTCTCTTAAGTCTGCCCAAGCTTCTGCCTGCAGGGCAAGTTTCCTCCTTTTGGTCTCTTTTTTATATTTTTCTCTACACACCTTGATTTTTTGAGGGTCCCTTGGTTTTAGCTTAAGGGAGCATTTCAACTCCCTCAATGCCTTAGAACAGTCTTTATCAAACCACCGGGGATTTACCAGATTACATGTGGGCGCACTGGTCCTAAGTAGGCCATCGACCAGGTTAGCGATCTGGTCAAATGCTTCCAGTACCCTTGGTCCCTGGACTTCTAGGTCTAGACAGTCGTTAATGGCCAGTAGGCCCTTGTCACCCAAAGTTTTATAAAACTTTACCCCATCTATTTTGGACCATTTCAGTCTCCTACCTTGATCTGTGACCCTCTCCTCAATTGAGCGGTGGACTCTAGTTCCAGCACCCACCCTATACGAGAGCATCAAAACAAGGGGATTGTGGTCACTAAAACTGCTCCAATCTATCCCTACACTGATTATTTTGTTTATCAGGGATCTCGAGGCCAGAATATAATCTATAATAGATAAGCAACCCCTGCCCTTGAAAGTTGGTGGAAGTGTACCATCCGACTGTGGGTCTATCATATTAATGGTATGCTCTAGGTCGTACTTAAGCCGAAGCAACCTAAGAGCCAACCCAGTAGGCGTATGAGAAAAATGCGGCCCCTTCTCCATTGGGCATTGTGACCAGTCTGTGTTTACCTTGACCAGTGCCGGACAGAGGTGGCAATTAAAGTCTCCCACTAAAAGCAGCCCGTGCGGCGGCCCCTTATTTTGGAATGTTGTTTCTTGTCCCAGCCTATGGTCTAGTTCAGCTAGTAGCGGGATATGGTTGTTTACTATCTCAGTGTTATAGATGTTAAAAACAGAAAATCTTAACCCCTTGCCGAGGAACCGAACTACCTGAATCCCATGTGAGTTCCAATCTGGGGAGGACCAGGAGCCTGGGAGGTCTAAATCTACGTAGATGGACAAACCGCCCATTGCTCTCCCTGATCTGGATTTTCGGGCGGGGACAAAAAAACACTTGTACCCCTGTAGATGGTAATTATTCACCAAGGCCCATGTCTCCTGTACACATATAACTTGAAATTTTCTAATAAAATCAACCCATTCCTTGTTATTAAATTTGCCCGCTATGCCTGCTACATTCCAGGAGATGAATCTCACTCCCTCTCCCCTCCGTCTTGAACCCCCCTGGGGCCTTGAAGGTATCTCCTGTAATGACCCTTGCGTAACCAGCCCATGTCCCCCTCCTATACATTCTATGGCTGTAGCGTTAGGTTCAGCAAACATAGAATTCCCCACACCACTCGGTAGAGTTTGCTGAGCCTGAGAGTTTTGCTCCTCCACCACCTCTACCAAAACGCCCTTATCCATGTGACCCTGGAGGACATTATCTGTTTGTCAATCCACCCCCTCTAGACCGTTCAGGCAAATAAACCGGTTATAGGTGTGCAAGGGTGGTTCTGGTCGGCCAAATAGTGGCCTAGGGTTGAAGGCCCAGTGTCTCCCCCTCCTGCCAACCCTCTCCCAGTTGTCATGAATTTGGGGCGGCTGCAATGGGACTGGAATAATGGGGAAAAAGAAAGATACACGAAGAGTTTGGATAGTGGATTCTCTGGATCTATTCTTCCCTTGGCATATGTAGGACACCGTTCCTGTGTCCCTAAAACTCACCAATATGCAGTCCCCTATAATAGATTTGTATGTTCTCCCCACCCATGGCACCCTTCTTACCATTATGATTTCGTTATTAAGGTGTGTCGGGAGGGGTCTATTTATGTTTAACCACTTAATTACCCTACTTTTCAGGGCACAAAAATCCTCAGTTTCACCTTCTTCGAGTGGGGGGACACCCGCCATGACTACAGTGAGATCATTAGTCTCTGGGGGTAGGTTAGGTCTGCGTGGTCTCAAGGGAAGCTTCATTAGGGGAGTCGGTGTGGTACTATCTACCGGCTGTGCCGGATGAACAGGGCCTGAAGGAGGAGTAGGCATGTTAGAGTTAAGGGGCTTAGTTGGTGCAGGCTTGGGCCTTAGGGGTTTTTGCGGGGCTGCCGCGTTTGCGGCTTGTAGAGGAACTAAGTTTGCTGCACTATTTACAGGCTGTTGAGGGGCTATTGAGGCGGGGGTAGATTCTAGATGCCTTCCCTGATGACCAGCCGGGATTTTCAGACTACCTAGTGTGGCCTCCAGAATAGTTAGTCTGATCTCAATCTTTTTTAAACTCTTGCTAATCGGTAGTAATAGAGACCTTAGCAAGAATTCCAGGTTTCCAAGCGGGACAACAGAGAGGGGGACAGTAGCGGTACTAGTTCCTATGTCTTTTATCAGGGCGGGAGCTAGATCCTCCCGGGCAATAGATTTGGGGTATGATTCAGCCGGTAATTTCACTGCTAATACGGGGGGTTTTGAAGACTTCCCAAAGTCCGAGTGAGAGATCTTGGATTTACTCCTTCCCTGGGCTCCCTTCGATTTCCTCCTACGTTTATTAGGAGGGGGCCCCGGTGCTCCTTGTGTGGTGACTGGCTTGGGTTTAGCTTTCCTAGCCTTAGAGGCTGGGGGGGGTTGGGAGACTAAATCAATGGTCACCCTTGTAGGGCTTGGACTGGTAGCTGGGACTATACTCATAGCTGCAACTGGTGGAGTGTTTATACAATCCCTCAGCAGGAGTGGGACATCATCTATTAGGGACAACTCCTCCCTGGGCGTAGTGGGTTGTTCTCCAAGGGGGGTGTTTTTCAAGTTATCTATTGAGCGTCTCCGTTCTGCCCTTAACCGGGACAGGTTGCACTCTTTATCCCCCTCCCCCACCGCCCGGGAGAAATAATTCTCTAGGGTCCTATTTTTAACTCCTCCCGGCTTCAATGGGATACTCTCCCTTGCCGGGGACGGCATAATGTGAGTGATGGATTATAATCGGCAAGGGGCTGTGACAGAAAATAGGGCCAAGGGTCGAATGGACGACCCAAGAGAGTAGGCCCAGCCCGGCCTACTCCGGCCTCTGACGGCCACAGACGGTCCCGCCCTTGTCCCGGGCATCTCCCGGGACGCTCCCGCGTGCGCTCCCGCGCAGCGGGAATAACAGATTGAAAAAAATAGAGACTCTCGTTAGTGGGGGCGGGGCAGGCAGGGAGAGCGGCCCAGATGATTGTAATTAGGGCTGGCGGGGACTCCTGGGAGATGTAGTCCCGGTCCCGCAGCTCGCAGCCCTGCCCACGCGCACTCACACCCACTGCAGGCTCCGCTTTGGCAAGGAAACAACTCCAGGGGTCCAAAGGTCCAGGACAGCACACCCCTCGAAGCGGGACCCGCGAAGCGGGTTCCGCGAGGCGCTGCAAGGAAAAGCAGCAGTCAGGGCAGCAGTTCTCCACACGCACCAACAGGTCAGCCAGGCGTCCCAAAGTATAACGGAGTCCCAAAGGTTTTAAATTCGTTGGTGGGGGCGGGGCAGGCAGGGAGAGCGGCCCAGATGATTGTAATTAGGGCTGGCGGGGACTCCTGGGAGATGTAGTCCCGGTCCCGCAGCTCGCAGCCCTGCCCACGCGCACTCACACCCACTGCAGGCTCCGCTTTGGCAAGGAAACAATTCCAGGGGTCCAAAGGTCCAGGACAGCACACCCCTCGAAGCGGGACCCGCGAAGCGGGTTCCGCGAGGCGCTGCAAGGAAAAGCAGCAGTCAGGGCAGCAGTTCTCCACACGCACCAACAGGTCAGCCAGGCGTCCCAAAGTATAACGGAGTCCCAAAGGTTTTAAATTCGTTGGTGGGGGCGGGGCAGGCAGGGAGAGCGGCCCAGATGATTGTAATTAGGGCTGGCGGGGACTCCTGGGAGATGTAGTCCCGGTCCCACAGCTCGCAGCCCTGCCCACGCGCACTCACACCCACTGCAGGCTCCGCTTTGGCAAGGAAACAACTCCAGGGGTCCAAAGGTCCAGGACAGCACACCCCTCGAAGCGGGACCCGCGAAGCGGGTTCCGCGAGGCGCTGCAAGGAAAAGCAGCAGTCAGGGCAGCAGTTCTCCACACGCACCAACAGGTCAGCATTCCGTCCATCATTTGTTTGTTGTAACGCTTTTTGCCCTAAGTGGGATGGGTATTCCCAGACGTGGGACCCGTGCTCACTACGCCACTGGAGTCAAGCTATCCTGGCTGATGACGGCTGATAGCCAGAAACCGGTCCTAGGATGCTTGATTCCGGTCCAGGGAAGACATGGCTTGGCAGTTCGGGCTGGACTGTTCCCATGAGGCACAGGGTCAAGACTGATTTGCATATGGCCATGTCTAAACTGGGGTGGTGTAGTGGGCAAAAGAACGATGGATTTAACCCAGATCTCTTGACTGGGGGAGAATGTATGCATTGTCAGCATTCCGTCCATCATTTGTTTGTTGTAACGCTTTTCGCCCTAAGTGGGATGGGTATTCCCAGACGTGGGACCCGTGCTCACTACGCCACTGGAGTCAAGCTATCCTGGCTGATGACGGCTGATAGCCAGAAACCGGTCCTAGGATGCTTGATTCCGGTCCAGGGAAGACATGGCTTGGCAGTTCGGGCTGGACTGTTCCCATGAGGCACAGGGTCAAGACTGATTTGCATATGGCCATGTCTAAACTGGGGTGGTGTAGTGGGCAAAAGAACGATGGATTTAACCCAGATCTCTTGACTGGGGGAGAATGTATGCATTGTCAGCATTCCGTCCATCATTTGTTTGTTGTAACGCTTGGGATGCCTCATGGCAGGGGCACTGGGAGCAGGCGATTGGTCAGTAAGGGTCAAGTTTAAGCAGAAACGGGACTTGCAGCCTGGGCTGGACCTGATGGCCACCCACACAGATCGCTTGTAGCGAGGGAAACCTGGAAGCCGCAAACACTAGACACCCGCTAAGGCGCCATCACATATGGCTGGGACAAGTCTTGCAGTCAAAATATTAGTGAGGACAAAGACTATGTAAATACTGTCCATTTGTGCTTTGTATTACAATAACCAAGTAATGTGTTTTGATAAACCATGTGTTACGCAAGATTTAATTGCACCGTAAGTGGTTCCCAGTGAGATGCTCAGGTCAGACGGGAGGGACAAAGACCACTCGCACGTCTGGGAGGGGTTTAAAAGCAGCAGTGCTTTTCACTTGCACTTGCACCTCCCCACCCCCCACCCACAGGGGCTGGTTCCACAAAATTGCCAGGGCTGTTTTGGGTTCTCAGTCCGGCCCTGGGGACAGCCCATGCCAAACAGCAAGCAGAAAATGATGGGTGCGACCAGACATTTGACCCTTGCTCCCTGTGCCTCATGATACATGATTTGACTCACTGAGGGGGCGTAACCAGGTGGAATTGGGTTGCTTATGCTTCCTTCTGTGCCTTGCATTTCCGGATGGGTTGTTTCCACGAGGAACCGTGTCAGTAATGATTTGCATACGGTGGCCCCTCTCCGGAGTGGCACAGTGGATGAAAAACGATGGGCTGAACTGCTAGCCTGGGGCTATTTGCGAGCATTCCTCCAGTATCTTTTGTGGCTTTGCTTTGCAGCACTATTCCCCATCCATAGTCTGCCTGCCTTTGTCTGATTCCACTGCAGTCCTTCAGCTGCTAAAAATAGCTCCTAGTATCCGCTGCCCTTCCATTTCCACTGTCAAACAGGCTGTCTGTCTCGTCGTTCAGTAACTGAAAACAACAAACAGCCGTCGGCTGCTTAGAATGTCCAGATTTCGGAAAAACAATTCTTACTAAAGATGTCATTTTCCAGTTCTGTTAAACAATGGTGCTTTATTAGACATTGTGCTGGCGGAGATGATTGGGGAAGGCACAGGGAGGGGCGATGTGGGAAGAATACTAAAAATAAACTGATTGCAAAGACAGTAATGAGGCAATTGCCTAATTTTGATGTATTTTATTATATGCAAATGATATCATCATTTGCATATCTAAAGAAGTAGAAATCAACAACACACATGTGAGGAACATGTATCTTGAACCTCCTCATTTGAGCCATAAACAGCCTATGGTGCCCTCCATGGCGACCCACTGGCAATTGGAATGCACCCAAAGCCAGTCTTCAGTTGCCATGGCAGTTCTTGCGAGGGCACACGTCATCAGTGCAAGTGCTTGGCTCTCCCTTGGCCCACTTTTACAATGCCCTCCTTTGACAGTACTGTGGCTTTTGTGTGAGAAACTTCCACAGTCGTAGTTTGAAGAAACCTGCATGACCAAAGCATAGTGCAAAGTGCATAAGCCCATATACTCTAACAACCCCACCTTCCTTCCAGGGTTTAACCCTGGTCATCTCTAAAGAACTGAGCACAAACTGAGTGTTAACAATCATATAGCCAGATAAGACAGGGAAAGGCACAAAATGAACAATGATTTAAAATAAATACATAAATCATTGTTACAACTTTCCCTGTCTTATCTATCTGTGGTCTTTGATTTATTTCTCCATCCAGTAACCCTCGTATTGTATAATACATGATCTTCCCTGTGTTTTTTCTGGCCAATGCCATTTCATTGATGTCAGAGACCCAAAAAAGGGGCACAACGTATTGCCTTCCTTAAAGCATTTGAGCAAATGTGTGGAAAGACCCACACCAACCCTTCGAGGTCTGAGAAAGATACGCCCCCCGTAGGGCAGTACTCTCATAGGTCTCCCCCAAAAGATCATCATTCTGTGAATGAGGGGCGCCACAGGAGTCTCCCTCCCCTGTTGAGACCTTTGCAATGACATCTAATGCTGACCATCTGATTACCACCCAGAATAATGTTTCAGTGCTTGATAAGTTAATTACATGAAGGCAGCCTTTAATTCCTCCTCCATCCAGGGGTGACCTCCCCTCTTCATCCTAAGGCTTACCTTCAGACATTTAATATATTAGAACTTGATGCAATTTCAGTATAAGGATATTGTGACATTGTACTGAGTCCTTATTGAGCACCTTGACAATTCACCACCTGTCACTCAGACAAAAACGTGATGCTCTTATAGGTTCGCTTACCTCCCAAAACCATCACAGCAGCCAGCATGGAAAATAATGGCAGGTAATTTATTTTAGGGCCCACAGCACCATCCTGCAACGACTCTGGCCATTTCATGTTGACCTGTCTCTTGTCCTTTATTGCTTCAATCTCATCCCTGGCTGCTTTAACAGTGTACAGTTCAAGGTCTGCATTAAACAGACTTTTGTTATTTCACTAAGACCTGTTGTAAACTACAGAGAAACCTCTTCTGGAAGCTTTTCTGAGCACCTTTTGTCAAGCATGTGGAATAAGGACCATGTGTCAGGATCCCTATCCTAAAAGGACTTGGTTGTGTCATGCATGTAGGGGAGGTCGTAATTCAAAAACCAAAAGAACCATGTGTTCACTAGTAGGCCAAACAAGCTATAAGAACATCTAGAAGCTTCTAGAGACTTCCAAATCGCATGAGGTGTGATGGCCAACTTGGGTGAGGCTCTTCTATTTAAGCCACTGGTGCTTATTCTTCAGAGGCATCCAGAGGAGCAGGAGCTTCTTGTATAGCGTGCCCCTTAGCAGAGTGCTTACCTCTTTGTTTCCTCGCAGTGGAGCCAGTGTATTCAGTCAGCGGTCTGAGGCTGGAGAATTCCTGACAAAAGCACTGACAACCTGAAGTAAGATTGGAGCCATACTTGGATTAAGGTTAAGTGTAGGTGCCTAAAGTTGATTCGATAACTTACCTTAAAGCTCTTCTGGTGAGGCCGAGACTCTGAATAACTGTAAAGAAAAAGCAAAAGTTAAAGATAATTTGTTTTGAGAAAGCAAAAGGACGATATAATTCAAGCATGGCTGGTCCCAAGCCCAGCTGTGAAAAGAGGAGGATTTTACGTGTGGCTAGCTAACATACCATGTAAAAAATCCTAGCAAGAGAAATGTCAGCCAAAAGATATTCTAGCGTTAGGGAGTGAGGAATCTCCCTAATGGAGACCTATGACAGCCTGTGGTGAAAGAATGAGATCCCTGGAAGCCACAAATCCGATCCACTGCTTTCAACCAAGACCATCCCCATTGGGACATGGAATGTGAAGATCATGTACGAGACAGGCAAGACAGCCCAAGTAGCAGCGGAGATGAAAAAATACACCCTTGCCTTAATTGGCATCAGCAAGACCAGATGGACACAGTCCACACAGAGCTCTGATTGGATGGGAAGCCCACAGTCTTATTATCATCACAGTGGCGTTCAGCAAAAAGAAAAAGAGGATCAACATGAATGTTATCCAGCGCTTTGCACTTACAAATGAAAAGAAGAAGAGAAAAAAAGAACAGTTTTACAACAGACTCCAGATCATCCTGGAAAAAATATTGGGAGAGACATCACCATACTAATGTGGGACCTCAATGCCAAGACTGGAAGTGACAACACTGGGTATGAAGAAGTCATGGGCAACCATGGGCTTGGCGATATGGACGAGAATCATGAAAAGCTTGCAGAATTCTGTGCCCTGACCAGTCTGGTGATAAGCAGCAGTGTATTCCCACACAAAAAAAATACACAAGGCAACGTGGATGTCACCAGACCATTCAACAGAGAATCAGATTGACCATGTCTGCATTGCTAAGAAGTTCCAGAGGTCCCTGCAGGATGTGAGAGTGATGAGAGGAACGGAAGTGACGTTAGACCATGGCCAAGCTAAAGCTAAGCCTGAAGAAAGCATGGATGAAACTGACAAACCGACGCAGGCGATACAACACCCCCTCCCTCAAAGATGCACAGAAATTGATTGAATACTCATTCACCTTCAGTCACAAGTTTCAAGTAATGCAAGAACTAGAGGATGACAGAGACCCAATAGAAAGTCAGTGGGAGAAAACCAAAGAAACAGTGACTCAACCTCCCAGGAGGTACTGAGTCCCAAGAAATCACAGCACACAAAGACTCTCCCCAAAATCCAAGAGAGAAAGAAATGAAAAGCTGCAGTCGACACCTGCCGAACAAGAGAAGAAAAAGCAGAAGCTCAAGGTGAACACACCAAAACCAACAAGGAAGCAAAGAGAAGCTTAAGAGCAGACAAGCGAAGATTCATGTATGGTCTTGGTGCAGAGGCCCAGGAGGCAGCAATCCAGGGAAACCTCAAAGTTGTTTCGGAGTAATCCGTCTTCCGAAATTTAAATCAGGCACTTAATTATTATTCTATTTCTCATCCTACAAGAACTGAGGTGAGCGCATGTAATTGGCTGCGCAGCATATTTAACTTTTTGCTTTCAGACCTCCTGATTTTGCTGACTTTGTTTATGCTGGCCTTAGGACTCTGCACACTTTGCCACTGCTAATCAGTGCTAAAGTGCTTGTGCTATCTGCTCAAAACATGGCAACATTGGCTTTTACCCAATTAGCACATTTAATTTTGATCCAGCAGAAAGGCCAGGGATAAACACATTTCAGTCAACAAAAATCCAAAGGGGCCCATATACATATTCAAGTTTCCGGGCTGTTTCGCTGAGGGGCAAGTTTTGTCATTTACTTTGATCTTGATTAGTTAACTCACTGTAGACACAAATTTATTACTGAGAAATGTTATTCAATGTCTAACTAATCTTCACAAATCTATGGACCATTAGTTGAGTAGTTAATTGTGATATTAACAATTAACTAACTAACTTACAAATCTTAGTGAAATAACCACAGACTAAGATTCAATTAATTTTATCTAAATCTCAGTCATAAATGAACACTCATTTAGTACAAATTCACAGTGCAAACACAATCAACTTTCATGGGAAGGAAAAATTCATTTAGCAATACATTCAATTCACAGAATCATTCAATAATTCAATGCATTAGGAGTTGATAGATGAAGAGACAAAAGGCATAATAAATCATTCATTTGCAAAAGATATGCAAATTTAAAGACAGAATAATAGTTACCCAAGGGTGATAACGGGAAAACCAGCCCTCTGGCCAAAGGACTGGTGGAGGTCTCCTGATTAAGAATCAGGAGACAGAGACTATAGGACAGGATCAGGACAGGACAATACCTACTAAACTTCTCTATAGACCCGACACATCCGGGCGCATCCCTCTCTTACACTCTCTCCCTCCTCGATATTCTTTCGGAATCTTCAATATAATCAGGTTGTCATTCAGGAATGAATCTTCCCAGTCTGTTCTCTTCTTCTCAGCAGCAGCTCTTGCCTCTCTCTCTCTCTCTCTCTCTCTCTCTCTCTCTCTCAATGAACTAACCCACGAACACCAACTAAACTTACATTATTCTAGTTATAGTCTTCATTTCTGCATGTCCTACCCTCAAAAGTTTCTAATATTGATGGATTACGGACTGTGATTGGGCAGGGACAGAGGAGATGTCATCACCTCATACTGACATATTCACTTCTTTAATATACTCTTTTGTCTAGCAAACCCTTCCCCTTTAGCTCATTTAATATTCTGTCTTATTTCCTTTCTTATTTATTTAATGTTACAAATCAAAACAAATTTCAATACAGTTCCACAGTCGAGAAGAGGTTTCACATGGTGGTTGTCCTTGGCTCTTGGCAGCCTGTCAGTGACATGGTCAGTGGGTCACATCACTATTACACTGCGCATGTCTAGCTCGCCTCCATCTTTGTTGCCATCTTTTTCCTTTGCATGCCACAAATAGGCCCAAACGTACACTATTAATAAAGAAATCATAAACAGATGTTAATTTCTCAAATAAGTGATTATCGCTGTTCACCACCCACTTCTACTCTATCCCATGTTATTTTCTTTTTTTTTAGCAAAAGCATTAGCAGCAATAGCTCCCTTTAAATTCAGGCAAGCATATGCCAGGCATGCGGTGCCTCAAGACCTAATGTTAGTAACCTATGCGCATGCGTGAGAGTTTTCCCTCTCAAACGGGTTAGTCACATTGTTATCTACGTCATTCTGGTTTGCACATGCGCAAAGCATTTTCCAGCTTAAAGCGGACTTCTGTCGAGTTGCATTTTATTCTTCATTAATTAAGCATGCGTAAAGCTCCTTACCCCACATGTAAATGTTGTGCGTATGTTAATTTCGTTTTCTATACTATTTTTACTGATTAGTACGGTTAATGAGAGATTGCTCTGAGCAAGTTTTGCTTTCTTGAATCCTTGCTCCATCAATTTACTTATAAGTCCCTAGGAAAGTGCATAAAGTGTGCAGAGAACCTGTAAATTAAACGCTACTAGAACGCTCCGTCCATCATCTCCTTGTGTTTGCTTTGTTCGCCCTAAGTTGGCAGGGTATGCCCAGACGTGGCTCCCTTGCTCACTTCGCCACTGGATTCAAGCTAGCCTGGCTGATGAAGGGTGTTACCCAGATACCGGTCCCAGGATGCTTGTTTCCAGTTCAGGGAAGACCTGGCTTGGTAGTTCGGACTGGACTGTTCCCATGAGGCACAGGGTCAAGACTGATTTGCATATGGCTGGGTCTGAACTGAGGTGGCGAAGTGAGCTAAAGAATGATGATGGATTCAACACAGATCTCTGACTGGGGGTGAGTGTCTGAAAAGTTTCAGCACTCCGTCCATCATCTCCTTGTGTTTGCTTTGTTCGCTCTAAGTTGGTAGGGTATGCCCAGACGTGGGTCCCTTGCTCACTTTGCCACTGGATTCAAGCTAGCCTGGCTGATGAAGGGTGTTACCCAGAAACCGGTCGCAGGATGCTTGTTCCTGGTTCAGGGAAGACCTGGCTTGGCAGTTCGGACTGGACTGTTCCCATGAGGCACAGGGTCAAGACTGATTTGCATATAGCTGGGTCTGAACTGAGGTGGCGAAGTGAGCTAAAGAATGATGATGGATTCAACACAGATCTCTGACTGGGGGTGAGTGTCTGAAAAGTTTCAGCGCTCTGTCCATCATCTCCTTGTGTTTGCTTTGTTCGTCCTAGGTTGGCAGGGTATGCCCAGACGTGGGTCCCCTGTTCACTTTGCCACTGGATTCAATCTAGCCTGGGTGATGAAGGGTGTTTCCCAGAAACCGGTCCCAGGATGCTAGTTTCCGGTTCAGGGAATACCTGGCTTCGCAGTTTGGGCTGGACTGTTCCCATGAGGCACAGGGTCAAGACTGATTTGCATATGGCTGGGTCTGAACTGAGGTGGCGAAGTGAGCTAAAGAATGATGATGGATTCAACCCAGATCTCTCACTGGGAGTGAGTGTCTGAACAGTTTCAGCGCTCCGTCCATCCTCTCCTTGTGTTCCCTAGTGGGCCTGCGGCACTGATTATGCCACCCACTTAAGTAGCCCTTTAAAAATGTGTCAAGCCTACCAATGCATCTTTAACGCAGATCCACGTAATGCTCTGCAAACCAGGATTTAAGCTAATCTGTTCAGCAGGCCTAACTGGGTCCCTGTAGCGCTCCATCACTGTTGACCTGAACTTGTGACTTTGTCACAGTCCGGTGCGACCATATATGCACAGTAGGCGCTCTACACCTTTAGGCACTATTTTGACTGAAATCTTTAAAGTTTAGTATTTCTGATTCTACTGATTGGATTTTTTAAATTTTGCTCTTGTTTTATATATTAAATTGACATCTATTTTCCCAAACTTGTGTGGGGTCTTTTTTGTGAGGTGTTTTCAATGTTTTACTGTTTGAAGTGCTGCACAAATACTTTACACATTGCCTCTAAGTTAAGCCTGACTGCTCTGTGTCAAGCTACCAGGGGGTTGAGCACATGTTAATTTGGGGTTTCCGTGTGCCTTACCTTGACTAGGATTGAGGTTGCTGCTTCACCAGGGTCACACCACAGCCAACCAGGAACAGATTTAATAATACTATTCTAACTCCAGTCCTACAAACATTGGGAAAAGTGCTTATAAGTGGAACAGGATCTCATTTACCATTCAGACTCCAGTCCACTAACCATTAATTATAGGCATATAAAAGGGAAGAGGACTTCTTACAATTCTAACTCCATTCATTCAAAAACTGGGGTGATTGTGTGTAAGGGGGAACACATTTACTATTGCAACTACAGTTCAACAAATATTGAGCAATTCGGGGATGGCACAATTATAATATCAAATGTAAGTGTATTTTTTGTTGTTTCAACTAATATCAATGTTAAAAATATAGTTTACTAAAATATAGTTTTTTTAATAAAGTTTCTATTATTGTTGTAGTATGTATGTCTTTGCTATATTAGATATACATGTTTTCTGTTACTTTTCCTGTTCTTTTTTTAAATTATTTTTTTGGGGGGAGGGCACATTCTTTTGAGGGTTTGGATGGGTAATGTTGTGGTTTTAAAAATTTGTGAATACTTTCAATTTGGTTTATATTTGTGAACGTTTTCCTGTAGAGATTTGAATACTTGAGGGACTGATTCACAAAAACACAAATGAGTATGATAAATAGTACTACAGGAGGGCTCTTTTACATACTTTAACATGCCTTTGTAATGTCAAATCCCTGTTAATAGAAATGTAAAGAATGTACCGACCTTTCTATTTGTATAATTATATATGAACAGTAACTTAATATTCCTATCTTATTCCCATTCAGATTTTTCTAGGCCAATTCACAAAGGCATGTAAGAGGATATAAAAATGTTCTGCGGGAGTACTTGTTTTCGTACTCCAAAATGTAATTGTGAATAGGCCCAACAAAATAATTGTACAAATGATTTAAATATAATATTGGGGTACATATTTTTTACATTTTTTAAATGCAATTTGTATAGTAAATGGGTGGCGAGTCTGTATAGTGGGATTGGGTGGGCAGTGTTGTAGTATTTGGATAATTCATTATGAATTAATATTTAGGGGTTTAAAAAGTCATTAATGCATTTATGAAGTATTATTTAGAAATATTTTTAGAAATACATTTAATCAACTGAAAAAAATTCGGGTCTGTATTTAGGTTAATTTTGAAGTTATATATATTCATTTTTGTTTATTAAAAAATACGGTTTCTGAGTTTCTTTCTATATGGGTTCATGACTATGTTTTTAATAGTACATATTTTAGTAATTCAATAATTTTATATGTACCCAAATAATAGTACAAAAAATGCATTTTAATTTTTAGATAATAAATCATTTAAAATGTAAATTATAGAATAATTACATTTTCAAATAATATTGTCAAAAAGTGTTGTAGGAATAAATTTAGAATACAAAGGGCATAATTGCGATGTCAGTCGGAGTTGCCTCAAACTGACATCGCCGTAGATGTGGAACCGTCTGGCTTCAGGTCAGCTGTTCCAACACCGCAATTATGATGCAACTTTACATGGTGCAGTTGCAAACTCCTGTTTCTCTATGGGAGTATGTGCAGCACGCGGAAACCGCCCACAGCACAAGCTCCCATAGACAAATGGGAGTTTGTGAAAATCCCTGTAACGTGTGGCAGACACCTCACGGTGCCTGCCACATGGTGCACGGATTTTCACAGGTGTACCATAGTTGCCTCCTACTGCCAAATTTTGAGGGCCAGGGGTGCCCTGGTAGGGGCCCCCAAAGTCACTTTCTGACAGCCTTTACATGTTAGAAAGGCCACATGGAAAGGCTGTCGGAAACCGGCATCATAATTCCGATGGCGGAAACGCCGTTCTTAAGGGATTAGGAGGCCATTCTGACTGGCTGACGGGCTCCTTGAGCCCGTCAGAACCGAGTTAGATCCCCGGCCAGTTTACACTCAGACCGCCGTCATTGTAATACGGCGGTTGGAGTTTAAACCTACAATTTCCACTGGTAGGAGGCTTTCCGATCAACATTGTAATTATTCTCTAAATGTAAGTCCTCTGGATATTTGGATTTCCTTAAATGTTTGTTAGAATCTGAGCCACTAGAATATGCACTTTACCAAGTGTTAGTGGGACTGGAATTAGAATAGAAAATATGCATTATTTATACATATGCACTTTCACCAGTGTTTAGGATTGCATTTATAATTGTAATTTAGACACCCCTCCAAATAAGTGTTTTTTAATTCTCTCAATGTATGTGGGGTTGGAATTAGAAAAGTGTATTTGACTACCCAAAATATATGTACTTTCCCCAATGTTTCCTGATTTGGAAATAGAATACTAAATCTGACATCCCTCAATAACACAATTTCCAAACGTTTTTCAGAGTTGAAATAGTAAGTTAGGCCAACACCCCAAAATATGCACTTTCCGCAATGTTCACGTGATTGGATTTGAAATAGTAAATGTACCACCCCATGCCTACCAGTAAATGCATTCTCCACAATTTATCTAGCTAGAATAGTAAATTAGACTCCCATTAGTTATATATTTCCCACAATGTTTGTGAGACTGGATTTTAAATGGTAAATTTGAATCCCACGCAAGTGATGTGTTTCCTTAAATGTTTCTAGAACTGGAATTAGTACATTAAAGTGATAGTGTTTTGTTTTATTCTTTCCCATTTATTTAAAACATTTTAAATGAAAGGGTTATCTTATTTGTGTAACAGTTTACAATATTAGCATATTGGTAAAATGATATTTATGCTAAGTTTTAATGTTTTAATAGCCAATACATTAATTTTGGATTTACAAATCTTTATTTCAAATTGTTGTTTTATAAAGCAATACCTATTTATATGAGCATTCTTTTTATTTTGAATACATTCAATTGTATTTTACATGTATTAGTTTAATTTAATTTAACTGCATTTCTGTAGGTTTTGCCAACTTTAAAATAATGTACAATGTAAGCTACGGTATGGTTTATTTAAAAAATATATATATAAATAGGAAAAATGTAATAATTTGTTAACAAGATAGTTATTTAAATACATAATACATATATTTTCATTTTTACAGATGGTTTCTACATTTATAGAAATGTTTTTGTTTTCAATGGAAACATTTTTAGAAGTATTAAATATAAAATCCAACATAAATTACTTAATTAAATATATTTGATTGGAAATATATTTCTATTAAACAAATCCTAAACTATATGTTTGATTGATATTATGGTTAATTCTATTCTTTAATAAGTAATATGGGGCTTATTACGATGTCAGCCGGAGTTGCCTCCGACTGACACCGTCTCAGTCTCAGGACCGACCGACCTCCGTTTGGCGGGTCCGACCGCCTGATTACGATCGGACCGAATAGTTTTCGGTCGCATACTCACTTTTCTCTATGGGAGCTTGTGTTATGGCCATAAACCAGCCGTAATGGCTGCTTCTATAGAAAAATGGGGGGGGGGGTGTATAACTGCACACAGTGCAGGGTTTTACAGGGGGTACCCCCTCGACCACCAACCGTAGGCTGCGGAGGCAAGGGGGCTGAGGTAAACCGACATCGTAATCCTGATGGCCGAACCGCCATCCATAGGGGATTACGGTGCAGTTCCGACCGGCAGGATGAATCCTGAGAGCCAGGCGGAACCAAGTCGGAATGACCAGCCGGTTTATGTTCCAAACGCCAACATCGTAATCGGGAGGTCGGACTGCAAACCGAGCCTCCGACCAACATTGTAATCGGCCCATAATTGTTTGTATTCTTATATGCCAGTAGTCGACATTTTTGTATTTGCTATATTTTTACTGTCAATATTTTTGTACTACATGATTTTGTTACATTATAGGTATAGAAACTCTGTATTTTTTACATCAATCTTTTTGTGTCACAATAATTTTATTGTCGGCTTTCCAATGCACAACCAACAGAAGTAAAGCGAATGCCAGATAAGAATTTCTCCCCTAAAATGTAACATCTTTTCCACACTGAGGGCCTGATTACAGTGTCGGTCGGAAAGGCTCTGAAAGGCATTCAGATTTTCCTAAACCGTATCAGAACCTGTTTCCGACCGAGTTGGAAATATTTCCGACAGACCGATTACGATGGAAAGGTAACCGTTCGGTCGTTCCGAATCGGTTCCGACCGGCATTTGGAAACTCAGAGTCGGTTGAAGCCAAATCGTACAGCTCTACTGACCGCGTTTCTGACCGACGTATTAGGATATAGGATTCGGACAGCCTTTCTGACTCGGACCGTCTGACACAAAAAGGCTGTCGGAAACTGACTTTGGGGGACCCTAGCAGGCCCCCTTCATCCTGAGGTCTCCGGTTGGGGGTTTTGGGGCTACCTGTAGAACCATACACAGTGTGACAGGCGCCATGGGGTGCCCACCACAGGGTGCAAGGTTTTCCACAACCACCCCTTTTTTTCAATGGGAGCCTGTGTTGTCGATCTGAATGCAGGCTCCCATTGAAGTCAAAGGGAGACTTTCTGAACGGTGTTCGAAATCATCATAATCGGTCGGTCGGAACCTCCGACCGCGAGTCGGTCAGAACAAAATCCGACAAGGAATCGGGAGGTTTAGTTTCCGACCGACATCGTAATACGGCCCTAAATTTCACCTTGATGAGCCTTTTAGTTTTTAGGTCTGGCCTAATGAGAGCTTTAGATGTTTCCCAGAGCACTAATAAACAAAACATAATAATACATATGTATACCACGGGCATTTGGGTTAGCCCCCTTCAGCCATCGTTTACTTGTAGTGTCATTCACTTTTTGGGACAACCCACATTAAAGCCACTGTGCATTTGGAGTGTCATTCAATGACGTATGTAGTGCTATTGGTGTACGAGGGCTTTCATTTGCAGAGTTGTGTATACAGGGGAGTTATTTTCTCAGCAGCAATACCTGAGTCCCACTCTGATTACTCACCTTTCAGTAGAGTGGCATTCCTACTTTGGACTGCTTGAGAAAGCTACTATCACTTTTGTTCTACAGATCATGTTCAGGTCTGCTCCAGACAGTAAAAGTCGAACTCATCACCTTGTGGTGCGGTAGCAGGTATATTGCAGGCTTCCTGTAAAATCGACCCTCTTCTGTTTTTTGCAATGCAGAGGTAGCTTGCTATGTTGGTGCCCTAAAGAGAAAATAATCTTCGTAAACCTTCAGCATTCCTCAAAGTATTTCTCTTCTTTCTGCACCTTATATAAAGCCACCCTCTACCCCATGATACACCCTCCACATCACTCAGTAGATCAATAAAGGGGAATAAGGTCGCTCGAGGCCTTCACTCACACAGTATCACTGAGTGCACGTCTTTTCTGTGCAGCGCAGTGCCGCATCCGACTAGGCCCCACCTAATGGCCTGCGTATGGCACGCTACACTGGTAACGAGTGGTGGTTTGTCCCTCCGCATCCCACCACTGCTGGAGGCACCTGTCCTGTGTCACCTCCAGTCCTCGACCGCCATCCTGTTTGCTGGTCCAAGCTGTGGCACGCACCCGTTGCTGCCCTTGGCCGCGATCCTCTACTGACATGAGACCGCGGCCACTTCAATGCCCAATGTCGCCCTACCTGTTGGCGGCTGTGTCCCTGTGGCCCAGCCCAAGCACTGCTGGCCATTCCTGTGGCTGAGCATGCTGCAGCCCCAACCGTGATGGAGACACCTTGCCAGGCCTACTCCGCTTCGTGTGGGCCAAGCGTTGCAGCCTGCTACGCCCACGACTGCCTTGCACCAGCACTCCCACTTTGGATCACCAAAGCTGTGACCAATGCCGTGGGCCTCAACGACCTACTGCAGTTGTATTTGTGGCCTGACACGTGGCTCGGCCTCATACCTCCTGTTCCTGCATGCCGTACGTGTTCAATCAACAAACAGAAGTTAAACTGTAAGTCATTGGACTGTGGGCTTGACAAAAGAAGGGTAGCTACCTAAAATTTGGTGGCGCAGCACAACCACGGGGGTGAACATTCATCACACATGCACATAAGTCAGGAAAACAGAGCAATGCAAAGGAGGGTTGCGGTCATCTCAGAGTACACACACTTCTCCAGAGACATTAGTAGGGCGCAGCAGCACAAAGGCACAAGCTTTACTGTTTGGGACCCACAACCCGATGCCATTAATCTGAAGACTACTTTTTGGAGAGAGTAACACACGCCATTATGAGCGACCAAGATCAGCAGCAAGCCCCGGCACACCTGAGCACCAGCCAATTTTCACATGCCTCAGTGGCACCACTTCCACCATTCAGCGAAATAGCTGATGCCGTGCAAGCAGCACCTAGGTGGCGCTCATGGCTGGGGCGGTTAAAACACTACTTTCGAGGCAGCAGAGAAAAAGATGGTGCTGTCAAAAGGACTTTACTCATGCATTTCCAAGGTGCTTAACTCTACAAACTCTTTGAAACCTTGCCAGATTCAGGAGATGATGCTGGATTTCGATGCGGCTGTCACAGTGCTCAACAAACACTTCAACCCAAAAATCAACCCAGACTTTGAACGATTCAAATTGCAATTATCTACGCAATCAGACATTGAGTCAGTAGACATGTTTTATGCAAGACTGAGAAACGAGCAGGTGCATATTCTATGATCAGAGGAAGGAGATCAGAGCGCAAATCATTCAGGGGTGTCTGTCAACAGTACTCAGACGACTGATACTACGGCAGCCCGGTATCCCAGCGTCAAAATAGAAAGAGGTGAGGTAATCCACCGAAGGCCAAGCTCTTCACACCAGTTTACTTGTTCAAGACAAAGTGGGACTTGTGCCAACTGTGGCCTTGGGCACAAAACCCCTGGGATATGCCTGCGAAAGGGAGAACCTGTTCAAATTGTGGGAAGGCGGACCACTATGTGATAGTGTGCCGCATTGAAAGATAATGTGATAACACCGGTAGACCAAGGAATAAAGTGGCAAAACTCTGGCAACTGTCCCTAGAAGACACTGCCAGAGAGGAAGGACCTGGCTGCTGGGAACATGAGGCCGACGCAGAGGAGAAGGATGAGAAGGACTTTGTAATGTTGTTCGCAGGAAGGCCTGATCTCAAGAGAAGAACGCCTCCAATGTACATAGTGCAGGTCACCAACACCACAGTGAGGGTGCTCATTGATACATGGGCATCTGTACACGTCATGGACTCTGATCAATGTGAGAACCTGTCACCGCGGCTACAGCTTTTCCCCACCAAGGCGAAAAACAACACTTATGGAGCTACCAAGCCACTATCCCTCCGAGGAGTCATTGAAGTAAATGTCACTCACGGGGCGCATACCACGAGAACTAATTCCACGTGACTGAAGGAAAAAAAGGCACATTGCTAACTGTCAAACCGCGAAGGACTTAGAACTGGTGTTCTTTGCCAACCAAGTGCATGATTCCCATGCTGATTCCATGATGGACACGTTTCTACCAATATTCAGGGGTCTAGGAAAGCTTAAAGGCAAGCAAGTAAAGCTACATATAGACCATTCAGTCAAACCCACCACACTGAGGCATCAAAGCGTCCCGTTCCATCTGATACCCCAAGTTGAGCGCAATTCGCAGGTGCTGGAAGATCTAGTTGTTATCGGAAAAGTATCTGGCCCACACCATGGGTGTCTCCATTGGTGATTGCACCCAAGCCTAAGCAGCCGGGTGCTTTATGGTGATGTGTGGATATGAGACTTCCCAATCACGCCATTCACCGTGAATGCCACATAACCACGATGATGAACAACATATTAGCTGACCTCAACGGAGCCAAATGGTTCTCAAAGTTGGACCACAATGCTTGGCACCACTAGCTGGAGCTGGCCCCTGAGAGCCGATACATGACAACCTTTTCTACTCACATCGGGCTTTGTCGATACAGAGGGTAAGCTTCGGTGTTTCCTCCATGGCAGAAATATTCTAAAATACAATAAGAGAAATACTCTCAGGGCTGCTCGAAGTCATCAATTTGAGCGATGATATACTCTGACACCTTAGAAGAACATCATGTTCACCTGCACAACACTCTGCAATGCTTAGCAGACAGTGGTCTGACACTCCAGAAAAGCAACTGCTCATTCTATTGAGACTCAAAAGAATTCTTTAGCTACATTTTCTCTAGAGAGGGCCTATAATTTGACCGACTGAAGGCCACGGCCATCAGGAATGCCCCGAACCCATAAAACCCAACGTAGGTGCTCAGTTTACTGGGCATGGCCACATACTGTGGGAAGTTCATTCCTAACCTAGCCACCTTATCCAAGCCTCTACTCATCCTCACCAGATCAGGAGTGGCCTGGGACTAGAACAAAAAGGCCAACAGAGCATTCAAAGTAATCCAGAACGCCCTCCTAGGCAAGGTGGCATATTTCCACCCCCAAAGAAAGACAGAGCTGATCATTGATTCCAGCCACTTGGGACTGGGGGCTACGCTCATGCTGGAATGCACCAACCAGGAGTGGGTATCTGTAGCATACACCAGTCAAGCGCTATCGGACACAGAAATGCACTACGCACAGATAGAGAGGGATGCCCTCACCATCAAATGGGCCTGCTGCATTTTCACTTGTACCTCTGTGGCCAGAAGTTCAAGGTATTTACAGACCACAAACCCCTCATTTCATTTTTCACTGGTGTGACCTTTCTGTACCCTCCCCCCCAGAATAGAGAGGTGGGCAGTACAGTTACAAGCATATACATTTGATCTGATCTACCGTACAGAGACCAACAACCCAGCCGAGTACATGTCACATCACCAGGTCCCTTCTGAACACGTACTAAGCAGCATGGAGGGGGAGAAGACAGAATTATTACACATGGTCATAGAGAATGCATGCCCCCGAGCGCTGATCATTGACAAGATCAGAGAAGCAACCGAATGGGACGAGAACCTGATGGGAACCAATGAAGCCCTGACTCAAAGGCAGTGGCAGCGTTTCCTAGACGGATCCCGGTCACTGACGTCAGAACATCAAGCAGCACAACAACAACTGTGGGAGGTCAGGAATGAGCTCAGCGTAAGCCAAGAAGGCCTCCTGCTGAGGGGCCAGCTTATTGTGGTGCCAAAGGATCTATGGAACCGAGTAATTGATCGGGTGCATAAGAACCATCAAGGAGCTGCGAAGACGAAAGCTTGGCAGTGCAGTAAGTTGTGGTTCCCCGTAATGGATGCCCTCCTCAATGAGGCAGTGCGGATTTGTCACTCCTGTGCCATCACCAGCGGAGACCAGTTGCTCACACCAGTGATAACAGTAGACCCTCGCCAGGAACCATGGTCCAAAATCAGAATCAACTTCGGTAGCTTCTCCGATGGACAGAATACCGCAGTCATGATAGACTCCACACTAAGTTTCTGGTAGTTGAAATGGTGCCATCAACAGCATTTGCAAATGTCAAAACAGTGCTGGACAGGGCATTTGTAGTATTTGAGCTACCAGATGAGGTGAAGTCAGACAATGGGCCACCATTCCAAGGACATGAATTTCAAGAATACCTCCCCTCCCTCGCCATCAAACACAGAAAGATCACACTGCAATGGCCGCAAGCCAATGGGGAGGTGGAGAGATTCATGAGGACTCTGAAACGGCCCCTCTGGATCTGGGTAAACCATAGTAAGTTTGCGGGGATATGTTTACGCCAATTCTTAAATGCTTACCGCCAGACGCGACACAGCACAACCAACTGTACTCTAGCCCAACTGTTATTTTGGAAACCTGCACGAGACTGCACCCCGAAAGTTCCAGAGTGGCGGGCGACTTACATTGTAATAGAGGGCAAGCGAGTGATCACCAACCGTAAGGCCTCTATCCGTTGGAGGGTGTGAAATTCATCACTGCAAGTGAGATCCATAGTCATCATCAAGGACAGATACCTGGGTTGAAAGGTCAGAACCCCGTATGAACCCACTATCTAGACAATGGTCAGGATGGATGATACCATGGTGACTGCGCAGAGGGGTCAACGCACAGTCACAAGAAACATCTCCTGGTTCAAGGAAGTAGTGTATGCCCCCAATGACGGGGAGAATGAAGCCGAGGACACAACTAGAGCACCAGATACCACCGTGATGATCCCTCTATCCAGGGAAGGGGAAGTACATACAGGATTACCTGCAGTGAGGCAATCTCCTGAAAACAGCCTAAGCACAATGGAAGCCCCGTAGAGACACACCAGGGCTGAGGACCTGAAGAATGTGGACCCAGAAACATCTCCTGGAGCCAGAAGTATGGTCTCCGGATGGACCCTGCCCCCAGCCGAATGTTGCAAGACTTTGTGTGTTCGACACAGCCATCCCCTTGAACTGTACCAGGTGTGAACTTTATAAAGAATGGGAGTGATGTAAAGAGAGCCACCCTACCTCTACCCCACAATACACCCTTCACATCACTCCCTGAGCCGGCCCGAGGAGATAAATAAAGGAGTGTAAGGTCGCTCGAGGCCTTCGCTCACACAGTATCAATGAGTGCACGCTTGTTCTGTGCAGTGCAGCACTGCAACCGACTAGGCCTCACCTAAGGGCCTGCGTAGGGCACGCTACAATAAAGAGCTGTCCCCCACAACACTGGTACTGATTTTTTTCTGTCTCAATAGCAATGTCGAACAGTGTTGTCCCATCCGAACTTTGCCTTCATGCTGTTAAGGTGTGATCTCACATGTCTTTATGGAAAGTGAGTCCTGCTCCATATGGGTGGGCCTGCAGATGCTGCGAAAATTCACACTGTATATGTTTCACTATGCAAGCTGGAGGCTGCAGTTAAACAAACTGCCTGACTCTGACATGGTGCCTGCCTTTACAAGGCTGACTGCAGCTTTGGGTTCCAGGATGACGTGATTGGTTCTATAAGTGGTGCACATCCAGGAATTTGAAATATGCTATTGTTAATTTACCATGGTATATACTGTACGCATCATGAGCATACAGGGATGTCTTCGGAGAAGCACCAAAAGAGTGGCATGGAGAATGAGGGCTTTGATCCTCTTCTGAGGCCACGTCTGTGTCTTCTGCTAATCCCTGAAGAATGAATTATAAGGCAATCACTAATGCTCCTCCTAGCTGCAAACGCCAACCACCATCAAAATCACTCAGCCCTGATTAAGCTAAAAAGGGAAGCAAATGGCAGATTTTTCTGTACTTAAACGGGTAGTAATACAAGGAGCACAGAAGAAACCCTGCAGCACATAAACACAAGCTGAAATATCCTCTGCCAGATGAGTCTTTCTAACAAAAACTATTGTCTTTGCCAATGCTTATTATTTATAGGTTGTTCTACAGGACGGCTATTCTCCATTCAGTGTTATGATGTTCTCGAGGACGCGCCATTAGTTTCAGCTCAGTTTATTAGTTACATTGTAATTTTCCGTTTTTTTGTCCTTTTGAGGGGAAATAATTTAAAATAAAAATACATTAAATGATTAGACGTCCATTTTATAATGCAAAGGTGTCACACAAACATGGAGATGAACATATTCGATGGGCAGGTGTCTTGTTACCCCGATTAAGTATCAGATAGTCAGCCAGCTTGTATCACATTTCACAAACATTTTTATATCCAAATTTCTGTGCATAAATATCTCAGTAAAGTAAAACGGAAAGAACTGTTTTTTTTTTATGTCGAGCCATTTTAACTGTGACTGTTCTTGTGTTTAGCAGTTAAATCAAGCACAGCTATTTATGCAGTCACTCTTGAGTGCCCGCCGCTCTCTCGAAAACTGCAGTTAAGAATGCGTGAAAACCATCTGCTGAGAACTCGTGTTCCGTCCCTGTTGCTCCCCGCAGCGACTGAAACTGACAGAAACGATTTATCCGAGAAAAATAGGGAAGCTGTTCGGAGACTGAAATCAGACCGCCTGTGCCGTGAATTGCATTGCTTCCTGTTCCTACAAATAGGTTTTGTAATATGCGTGCCCATAGCATGTGACCTTAGCAAATGTATGTCCCTGTGTTTCAGTCCCAATGCCACCGGTGATTGGTTAGAATTTAGAACAGGGCCCACAGTGCAGCGCATAATACAGTATGCTGATTACATATGTGCATTATAGAGTGAGCGGCTGACTGTAAAGTGCAGGACCCCTTAAGGAACGATGGAGGGGTTAAAGTAGAGGAGAATTTGCGTGTGTTTGTAAGGAACGAGTCACACCATGTAGCGGGTGAAAAGGGCTCGGTGGCATTGGCAGTGCCTACCTCTAGTAAGGTAAGTAAGGGACACAGATGGATTAAAGACACAGAGGCACCTAAGGAAAGTGAGCCACGGGTACATGGGTCAGTCCCCGGTAGGTGACTGGTCCCTGTGTCTTCTAGCAGGGCTGGGACCACATATCAGAGGTTGTCCTCAAAGGCGCAGCTCTTGGGTGTCTTTTAAAGGGCAAAGGACTGTGTACTTGAAAGTGGTACTGGGCATCCCAGAGGAAGGGACTTCGTAACCTGATGGCCTAGCCTTGTTTGTGCTTACATATATTTTATTGATGCATACATTAAGTAAGATAATAGGTGCTTGAGGAAGGTGCAAGAAAGTGTAATGTAAATGTACACATTTTATCATAGAGCAATGCCACACGGCATTTATGAGAAATACTTCTCAAGTCTTTGCAAGAGGAAAAGAAGTGTGAATCAGTTACTCACCTACAGAAAAGGCAATATATTTCTCGACATTGTAAACCTTAAAGTTTACAGGGGGCTATTCGGACAGTATACTATATGATTGTGTACATCTACAGAAGTCATGCAAAAACAAAACCGCGAAACCGGTCCTAGGATGCTTGATTCCGGTCCAGGGAAGACATGGCTTGGCAGTTCGGGCTGGACTGTTCCCATGAGGCACAGGGTCAAGACTGATTTGCATATGGCCATGTCTGAACTGGGGTGGCATGGTGAGCAAAATAACGATGGATCAAACCCAGATCTGTGACTGGGGGTGAATGTTTTGCCAATGTGCAACATTCCGTCCATCATCTTGTGTGTTTTGCTGTTCGCCCTATGTGGGAAGGGTATGCCCAGACGTGGGTCCCGTGCTCACTACGCCACTGGAGTCAAGGTATCCTGGCTGAAGAGGGGTGAAACCGGTCCTAGGATGCTTGATTCCGGTCCAGGGAAGACATGGCTTGGCAGTTCGGGCTGGACTGTTCCCATGAGGCACCGGGTCTAGACTGATTTGCATATGGCCATGTCTGAACTGGGGTGGCGTGGTGAACGATGGATTAAACCCAGATCTGTGACTGGGGGTGAATGTTTTGCCAATGTGCAACATTCCGTCCATCATCTTGTTTGTTTTGTTGTTCATCCTATGTGGGAAGGGTATGACCAGACGTGTGTCCCGTGCTCACTACGCCACTGGAGTCAAGCTATCCTGGCTGAAGAGGGGTGAAATCCCGAAACCAGTCCTAGGATGCTTGATTCCGGTCCAGGGAAGACATGGCTTGGCAGTTCGGGCTGGACTGTTCCCATGAGGCACAGGGTCAAGACTCATTTGCATATGGCCATGGGTCAAGAGTCATTTGCATATGGCCATGTCTGAACAGGGGTGGCGTGGTGAGCAAAATTACGATGGATTAAACCAAGATCTGTGACTGGGGGTGAATGTTTTGCCAATGTGCAACATTTCGTCCATCATCTTGTGTGTTTTGCTGTTCGCCCTATGTGGGAAGGGTATGCCCAGAAGTGGGTCCCGTGCTCACTACGCCACTGGAGTCAAGCTATCCTGGCTGAAGAGGGGTGAAACCCCGAAACCGGTCCTAGGATGCTTGATTCCGGTCCAGGGAAGACATGGCTTGGCAGTTCGGGCTCGACTGTTCCCATGAGGCACAGGGTCAAGACTGGTTTGCATATGGCCATGTCTGAACTGGGGTGGTGTGGTGAGCAAAATAACGATGGATTAAACCCAGATCTGTGACTGGGGGTGAATGTTTTGCCAATGTGCAGCATTCCGTCCATCATCTTGTGTGTTTTGCAATCTACAGAAGTCAACCAACATGTCACCTTGAGGAAAGCACAATGTCAATTCTGCATCAACTTAAGAAGAGTCCCCAGATAGCCATGAAACGTTGTTTGATCATTTAACCTATAAAGAAGGTGTTCATGCTCTGCTGTTGTCGCCATGTTCTTTAACCATATCAAGGGTGTGTGCCTCTGGTTTCGACCAGCTCTTGAGGAGTTAGAGATTTGTCGATGCAAGAGGGGTGCCCATCCATTGTTTTACATGGTCGTTCAAGCCGGCACTTCTTGAATGTCCTGCAGCATAGCGAGATCTGCCGAAGGGACAATGGTGAGACCATAAACTTTCTTAATTACAAGCCATACTTGTGACTAATAAGACTGAATTCTAGGGAAAGACCAATCAATGTGTAGGACGGCACAATCCAGCTGATTAGATCTTCAGCAGCAGCCATTTCGTTCTAAAAACCATCCGGAAAGTGCTGCCGTTTCTTGCCAACGAGCACAAGAAGACAGTGGTGACAGGATTGGTGTTGTCCCGTCTGGACTATTGCAACAGCCTACTGCTGAATGCCCAAAAGGGGCTCCTCAATAGGCTCCAAACTCTGCAAAATGCAGCAGCTCATCTGATTACAGGCACACCCAAATTTGCCTCGGTATCGCGGGATTTGGCGAAGCTACATTGGCTACCGGTTCGCAAAAGAATTACTTTCAAATCACTATGCGTAACATTTAAAGCTTTGCATGGCTTAGGGCCCCATTGCATGACCCAACTTTTCCAATGGCACAAACCGACGAGATTGTTGAGGTCAGCTGAGCAGAGCCTGGTAGTTGTCCCCAGAGTTAGGAAGGCTCGATGGGGAGGTAGGAGCTTCTCCTTGGGTGCAGCAAAGGCATGAAATGCACTGCCACTGAACCTCAGACAACTGCCCGACCTCCTGTCTTTCAGGAGAGCGCTTAAGACGTGGCTCTTCACACAGTAATCTCTCGGCCTTCACACTTTGGCAATCAGCGCCAGGACACCTCCGGGTAACAGTGCGCTCTATAAATGTGAAAAATAAATAAATAGATGTAGGTGCTAATGTTGCTCTGTAAAGTTTTTCAGAGGACCAGTGCCAGTCATGGAGGATCTTAAAATAGTTGAACTTCATCCTAAACTGTTGTGTGTTTTGTATAAGTTGGGCCCAATCGTAGGGCGAGTATTGTGATTGTGGCCATGTGAAGGAGGAGTTGTTCCAGTGGGTCAGAGAAGAGCTTGATTTTCAGGAGGTCATAAACCCTGTGATCAGTTTCTTATAGTGATCCAATTGCCTTAATAAGAATGGCGTGAGGAAGGATTGTTGATCTATTTGCAAGACTTCTGTTGTATCTGGAGGCATTGTCGCATTTGAATGTACCTCAAAAAGTGCAATTTTGGTGGATTGTATTCCTCTATGAGTTTCGAAAAGGTCTTGATCAACGGTCTTCCAACAGATGTCTCTTATCTTTCTAGTTTGTCTATATGAACGGTACTTTATCAATGGTAATAGTTTCATTATACTAAAGTGGGGCTTTGGGGTACAATAGGCCTTCTTCCTTGAAAAGGGCATTATTGTATTCCCAGATACTATTCATTTCGGACAACATCAGATTCAGAGGGTCCATCAAAGCTTTGGTTCCCCCATATAAATGAAGAACCCTTTTCTCTTGTTTCCCTTTGTAGACCCAGTATTGTGTGAATTTCATCACCTAATCTGTCTTGGGTAGACATTCTGGTCTATTGCCTACCAAGGTATTGTGAATGGTTCCTATCCATTTTAATTTTATCTTGTATTCCAGAAGGAGCAGCCAAGCAACTTTCAGTTCTTTGTGTTTGGTTATGTTTTTGCACATTCACACTGAGTGATTTTGCACTCTCATACCCTGCAATGTCTTTCAGGTAGGCAGCACGTGTGCACATTAAGGGGCTGATTAGGAGTCTGCCGGTCCTTGGACCACCAGACTCGTGGGGGCATGGCGGTGGCAGTCTTCAGACCACCTTATTATGGCTCAGGCATTTGGACCGCTCTGGGGCCACCGCAACTGCCAGGGCGCTGATGCACCGGTCTTAAGGCTGCAATATGTTTGGCAGGAATGCCGCCGTCCTGCCAAGCATATTACAAGTTTCCTCTCTGCCATAGTTTTCATGGCGGTTACTCCTCCATGAAAACTGTGGCTGAGAGAAAACAAATTGGGCCCTACAGGGCCCCTGTTGCCTCAAGGCCTGGGGATACATGCCGGGGGGAGAGGGCACATGGTGTGCTCCCCTGTGTGCATGCAATCCAGTACCTGCACTGCATGGAGTGCAGCAGTCCATGTCGTGCAGGTACTGACTTTGATGTTTCCAATGCGGTGCCTATTTCACAGGCAATGCCCTGGGATCGCCAAAGAACCACCCACCAGACACGAGAAAACTGGCGGGCTGTTCATGCATAGGTTTGGTGGTGCGGTGATCCTGTCGCCGCACCGCCAAACTCGTAATGAGGCCCTTAGACGCAGTTATTCAAGAGTTCCATGATTAGTGACTAGTTGTAGCAAACAAAGTAATAGTTTGAGCACATTTGGCTGAAATTTCCTCGTTCCAGCTCCCCCTGCGACAGTTCTGTCCAGCTTGCCCGCAGGCCGCTACCCGCTGTTGCCTGTCTACCTGCTGCCCTCTGTTTGTGCCTCCTCTGCTCGTTTCATGCTCTTTTTTGCCTTTTCTGCTCCCTTTTCTACCCACTGTTTTTCCTTTTCTGCTCATTTTCCGGTTTTGCCCTCTTCTGCTCTGTTTTTCCTTTTCTGCTTGTTTTTCTGCCCTCTGTTTGGCATTTCCTGCTCGTTTTCTGCTCTCTGTTTTGCACTCTTCTGCTCTGTTTTGCCTTCTCTGCTCGCCCGTTTTCCTATCCTCTGTTTTGCCTTTTTCTGCTCATTTCTTCCCTCTTCCTGCCATTTCCTCAAGACCTGGCTTTTTCGGTGGAGACCTCGCGCCCCGGCGCCCAGTTACTCCCAGGGGTGACAGTGCTGTGCTCTACAAATGTTGATTGATTGATTGAGTGAAATGTGGTCCCTTGATTTCTGCCTTTACGTGGGAGCTGAAGGAGAGACATGAATGGCATTGGGCTCCAGGTCAGGGCTTCTGCTTTTAACTCACAAGCAAAAATAAATTAAAATCAACGTTTTAGTTTCAATGGGAATGTGAGAGCGTTTCACAGTGCAGTTTTATTCCTCAATTTTGAAACAATACAATAAACTATAGTATATCCCTTTGTCCTTTTTGTGCTTAATGCACGCTCTCTTTTCGTCCTCACATACCAGTGATATAATTGAGGCCACTAATAATCCATACTAGATTCTTTTTACTATACTTGCACTGCTACCACAAATCATGGTAAGGATACCAACTTAATTGTTTGCCTCAAATTTCAAAATCATTCACATTTACAGAACATTTTAATATTTGTAACCTTTCATTTTTGTGTGCCTCATTACTTTTTTAATCTTGTATTGTTTTATTTTGCAAGCAGTCTATGACTCTATGAGAAGGCTTCACTAACCCCCTCCAGGCTTCCATGGACCACAGGTTAAGAAACACTGATCTAGTAACTTCCACTAAGAGGTTAGTTACAGCCAACAGAGTAACATTTTGGGCACATTCAGCTGAAATATGGTCCCATGATTTCTGCCTTTAGGTGGAACAGAAGGAGAGACATGAATGGCATAAGGCACCAGGTCAGGGCTTCTGCTTTGAGCTGAAACATTCTACGGGTATGTTGTGTTTCTTTGGATTACTCTGCACAATGACTCCTATTTTTGCCACAGAGTTTTATTTTCTTAACAAGAAAAGGGCACATAGATCAGAAATTCCCCTTCTACTGTATTAGCTAGACATATTATTCTCTAACTGAAGATGGGACTGAGTATCTTTTGCATACAATGAATTACCTGGCCAAGGGGATAGCTGTCAATTGAACTGGATCAGTGATATGAAGATTTCTAGAATACTCCACAGGATACACTTTTCATCTTGGATTTCAATGCTGCTTTAGCTAAATCCTGGTTCTGACCTGTGCTTCAGGGAGGAAAACATTGTAGAGATCTCTAAGTGCAGCTGCCCCATCTTGTCGGGATATTTTTCAGGTTCTATTGAATAACAACACTAATCTCAGAAGTGGCTTTTATAGAAAAATACATTTTATAGGTCAGAGCAAAGACAGATGTCAAGGAAGAGGATGAAGCAGCAACATCATGACCTTGGGCATTAGTTCTCCAACAAACAATATTTTTATTACCACTATTTTTATTTGAACTTGTTTTCCGTACCCTGAACTGGGCCATGAGGTTTTGGTATAAATTACAAGACAAATCTCAGTATACGAGAAACTGGACAATAATAAGAATTAGTAGCTGCATTTAACACCTGCAACCCCAATAAACTGGCCTTGAGCATAAAACCGGAGTACAATTGGCAGCTCTTGAACTACCTGGACTATGCAACAATATTGAAAAAAAACATTGTTCATTAGCACCAGAGAAAGATGGATCCATAAATTAAACTCACCATTAGAATCCCTACACTGAACAAGCAAGGCTCAATGGGAAGCTCTGGGAACGTGTGGCCAAGAGAGGAAAGTAGTGCAGGCACCAGCAGAATGTAGACAAATATAACTGAATATAAGTGGAGAAATTTGGATGGATCAATCTGTATCCCAAACGTGGGGGACAAAGTAGAATATCACTGTTGGCTTTGAAGCAGTGGTTCATTTGTAAAAAAATGAGCACCCAAAGCTCTGCTTAGAAGTTTGCAGCTAGTGCAATTAAATGTCTGCACACAGAATGCCTAGGCTGTGCAGTCTTCAATCCACCTCATGCATCCCTAATCCAATACCTCACACTCGCTGAATCTTTACCTCATGCTTGCAGGTTCCTGTTTTCTCCTTTTGTGATGGTACTTTGGTCTTTCGTTTTTCATTCATCTTACTGTCTCCATTCTTTTTCTCTCTGGAAATGTCTGATGTTATACACTTCAGAGACTGAGCGATACTGAAGGATATATGGGAGGACCATGGTCCATCTGACATCTGGCGCTTTCTCCACCTCGAGAACCGAGAGTACATCCAGCATTCCCTGGTTCATGCCTCACAGGCGTTGATTAACTACTTCCTCATCTGTTAAGCAACAGAGTATTTAGGAAAAAAATTGAAATTTAAATATCGAGATACATAAATATTGAATTTGAAATATCGTCATACAGAAATATCATGTGCAAGAATATCGATTTTAAGGTACTATTGATTTTAACAATATCGGAATCATTATTATCATTTACAAAAACATCTATGTTGTTAATATTGTTTACAAAAATATCAGTTTTCAATAATATCGTTTATTTTATGTATTTTAGTATATATCTTAATTGTATATGTCATAAATTGTTTGTATAATTGTTGCTAATGTTTTTTAATATAGTTTGTATATTTTTAGTAGTTCTTAAATTTAATTACATTTTTTGCAATTTTTAGTCCCGTAGCGGGTTGTGGGGTTTATAGGGGTACAGGGTGGGAAGTAAATTAATAATAATTAATTGATAATTAATTTTTAATTGATATTAATTATTTAATTGATAATTATTTATGTTAATTCTATAATCCATTTTTTTGTTGAGTTAAGTTTCAAGTGCAAGGTGTGTGTTCTGTAGGGGTAAAGAGTGGGAAGAAAATTAATTAAAATTAATTAATACTTCATTTTTATTAGTATTAATTATTTAATTAATAATTATTTATGTTAATTGTATAAGTTATTTTTTTAAGTTAAGTTTCAGGTGCGGATTGTGGGTTTTGTAGGGGTATAGGGTGAGAAGTAAATTAATTATAATTAATTAATAATTATTTATTATTTTAATTAATTATTTAATTGATAATTAATTATGTAAATCATACAATACATTTGTATTGGTGTGGGTTGTGGATTTTGTATGGGTAAAGGGTGTGTAGGAAATTCATTATAATATTTATTCATAAATGTTAATTTATTATAATTATTTAATTGACAATTAATGATGTAAATTATATAATTAAGATATTGTTTTAGTTATATATTAAGTGTGAGTTGTATTTGCAGGGGTAAAGTGTGGAAAGTCAATGAAATACAATTAATTTATTATTAGATAGTTACTAATATTAATTGTTTCATTGATAATTAATGATTTAAATGATGTAATTAAGATTTCTTTTAGTTATATATTTGGTATGGGTTGGTTTTGTACAGAAGAAGGGTGGGAAGGTAATTAAAAATAATTATTTTACTTTGAGTTAATTATTATTAATATCTTTATTATTAATTATGTAAAATGTGTTATTATTATCATTTAAAAAAGACATTTTAGATTTGTGTTGTGCAGATTGTAGAGGTATAGGGTAGAAAGTTATTTAAGTAATAAGAAATTATAAAATAGTTATTTTTTTTTAATTATGTTACTTATTATAGTATGTGTTGATTGTGTTGTGCTTTTAATTGTAAATACAATTTTATTTATTGGTTGTTATTATTTTGAGAATAAAGGGCCTGATTACAATGCCGGTCAGACTCTTGTCCAACCCGTACTGTGGTGGAAGCAGGACCACCCGACTAGAAGTCGGCAGTCTCGCTGCCCACATTACGATGCAACTGCTTTCACAGCGACCGCAATGTGTATATTTTCAATTGCAGAGTGAGCTGTGGGTTGCAGCACCTGCCCCAATAGAAAAGAAACACATTTAAAAAAATCCCTGCACTATGTAGCAGGCTCCATGCGGGGCCTGCCACATGTTGCAGGGATGTTTAGTTGGGTATAATAGGTCCTAAGTTTGGTATTTTAATTATAATAATATTTGTAACAATTACAAAAGGAGCGTCCACTATATTGTTTTGTTTCCGGCCCAAATTCAGGCAATCCAATGTTAACAAATATGAGAATGATGAACAAAAAATGAAATTCAGTTGTCAGGAGTCTTAAGAATCCATCCAGTATCCTACTTTTATTGATTTTTCAATACATTCAGTTTTTCAATCAGCCCAGCCAAAGCGCTTCATCCTCTATGGACTTCAGGGCAGGAGTGTCGCGGAGAGGCATTTTCCCGTGACACTCGAGCCCTGACGCACAAAGGAGGAAGATGATTTAGGGGGCACCACACCACCGAAAAGAAATGTATTACCCGTAAAGACACTGGAACAGGAGGCTATACTTCTTGCTATTTAAAAGTCACACACATTTGGAAAGCACAACCCTGATGAAGTCCATAGAGGACAAAACGCATTGGCTGGGCTGAGTGGAAAATTTAATTTATTGAAAAATCAATAAAAGTTGGATACTGGATGCATTCTTTAGACTCCTGACAACTGAATCTAATTTTTTGTTCATCATTGTTATATTTGTCAACATTGGATTGTCTGAATATGGTCCAGAAATAAAACAATATAGTGGATGTTCCTTTTCTAATAGTTGTGGCTTCTAGGCAATGGGACCATGAAAAATTGAGCCTGAGATCACTGATGATATTTGCCTTTGCTTATCTTTTGTGATAATAATATTTGTATTAATGTATAATATGTAATAAACATTGTAATAAATTTGTAAATCGCTTATTTTTTAACCAAAATTATATGTAAATATTTATGTTTTTGGTTATTTAGTACAGTTTTACAAATATTTTATTTTCTTGAAGTGAATTAGTCTGTTTCTAAAGTTGCACAGAGTGCAGTGGGGGTAGTATATTTTACCCCTTTGCACTTCAACACTTTCCCTACTGTTGCACTGACTGGAGTTAGAATAGTATATTTTACCTCGCTGCAATCTAACACAGTTCCTACTGTTGCACTGACAGGATTGGGAATAATTAATTTTACCCCTCCGCAATCCAACAGTTTCCCCACTGTTGCATTGACTGGAGTGGGAATAGTACATTTTACCCCCCCATAATCCAACCATTTCTCTACTGATGCATTGACTGGAGTGGGAATAGTAAACTTGACCCCTTTGTAATCCAACGCTTTCCCTACTGTTGCACTGACTAGATTAGGAATGGTACATTTTACCTCTCTAGAATTATATATATATATTTAATCAGCGGTTTCTTTGTTACTGGCAGTTTCTTACAGTTTGAGTATTCACTCCAATGCTTCTTGCTTGAGTCTTTTTTTCTCACTTCCTTTTTTGTATTTAATAAACATTTTTTCCCCATTTATGCTTTTTAACTTTTAATTTTTTCTTCACTTTCTTTTATTAGAGTGTGTTATATTTAGATCTAAAAAATGAATTATTGGTGTTGCTTCTTTCTGAAACATGTAGGCCGTGGTTATGATTTGAAAATTAGCATTCCAGCACTTAGGGGCACTTGCCCTGTATTTCATTTGCTATGAACTGCTTTGTTGCATTTTATGTATTAATTTGATTCATTAACCCGGTCACTTTTGTTTCTGACTGATTGACGGCATTTCTTTAAGGAAACATACTCTAAGTTGTAGTATTTCAGTTATGTCTATTAACACTGAGCATCATGATTGGGTGAATCTGATTTTAAATTGGATGGTCCGGCACCAGCGCGTCAGGTGATCAAGATCGCGGAGGCGATCGAAACGCGTCTGAGGCGGACACTTGTCTGACTAATGAATTAAACGTCAGAATTGAAAATTTGGAATCGTTTGCTGTCTTTACTCTTGGACGTCAGCATTGTGCATGGTGAAGAGGTCCTTACCTGCCTTCAGCTCCCTTTGTTGTATTGGGGAGTTCAGGATTTTGTCTTTATACAATCTCTTCCGGATATCGGCTGAACTCCGGATTTTTGGACCCTCTTCCAGTCAAGCGGCGTGTTCGTGTTTGGCCGGATATCACTTTTGTGATACTACGTGACTCGGAAGGAGTAATCTGGTCACGCCCCCCGTGCCTCGCTACAGTGTTGCAGCATGTCTCCGTAAGCCAGGCGAGGAAGTTTGTTTCTCTGGAGTCGGCGGACCCCGGATGGCTCTCCTCAGTCGCCGGTAAGGAGTGGGACACTGTTCTCAAGAGGTTACTTAACGGGTTGGGAGATCCTTGTAGTTGCTTTGAATTTGAATTCTTCGTCCTTGACCAGCAAAGAAGCGATTCCATTTATCTAACGTACATTAAGCTTGCTAGCTTGCAATGTCAGCCCAGGACGCGCTGCGTGACCGGGAGGCTGCAGCAGAAGCGTTATTTGTTGATTTACCGACTGCCAATGTTACAAAAGAATCGCTAACCCATGAGGGGAATACAAACGATGTTAGAAGTTTACTGAGGAAATTGGAGAAACTTCAGAAAACCGAGTTATCCAAATGGTGGGAGAGCAAGTCCCTTGAGAAGTATCGTGATGTAGGCAGGGTGCCACGGGGGTTGCGAGTCATGATTGCACCATCGTATGAAAATCCGCACCCTGAGATGCTTTCTGAATGGGCCACGAATAATCTCCAAGCCTCTATGAACATGGTTCACATCTTGATCAAGTACGCTATGATTGACAGAGAGAGGATTCTTAAAGAGATTAACGAATTAAACCAAATTCTTGATGCTCATGACCAGAAGGATACCATTGCTAAAGGCAGAGTTTCGATAGTTAACAAATTACAACATTATGAAGAGACCATCAAAACCCGCAAAGCCTTCAAGTTCGCCAGGGACCGTGACGACTATCTGGCGGGAAGGGTTTTCACGTTTTCCCATAAATTCGACAACGTAAAAAGGAAAGCCCTCACGGAGCAAGTCCAAGGAAATCGTGATAATGTTAGCAATGATAACTCAAGTACTCCAGTGGACTCTGATGTCAATTCTCTCACTAGTGGTGACTCGGATGAAGGTCCCAGTACAGGGGTCACATCTAGTACAGTAGCCATCAGACATACTTTGGGAGAGGAGCTTAATTTTTTAACTATGGACAGGCGTGCAACCCTCCGCCCCAGAAATCCTCAAAATCAATCAACCGCAGTAAACGGCGGAGAGAGAGGCGCCAATGTCGCCTCAAAACCATCAAGCAGGGGCAGAGGAGGACGGAGATGGAAACGCTAGAACCACAGGATAACACAATTATCAACTTGACGGACATTGTGTTATCAAATGCTGAGCAACAACTGTTAAAATTGGGGCTATCATTCTGTCCGGAGTCCAATTTCTCATACAAACAGTCTCGCATAGATATTTACAAGTTCATTCGAAAAATTAAGCTCAAGAAATTCTTCCAATTGAATAAACCTATGAACATGGCCACCTCATCTGATTTGTTGTTGGATTCACTACAAGTTCGGGACTCTGATACACTTCAAATTATGCAATCCTTGGCTAAGGAAAGTTCGGACTTTACTATATCTGGTACTGTAGCTGAACAACTGGAAGGAATCAACACAGGATTGGCGGCTGCCAGTCCATTTCGTCCTCCTTCAAGTTTTTATCCGATTATGTCCAAGGACTCTGTTGATGTGTTCAGTGACATGGTAATCAGTGACCTCAAAAGTCTTAATCTGTCCACTTATTCCAAATGTAGACAAATAAATGCAAAATTGAGAAATTATTGGGCGCTGATCAAGAAAATTCGTGGGAATGGTCAAATTGTGGTGATGGGTGCTGATAAGGGCGGTAACATAGTTCTCTGGCCCAAAGATGATTACTTACAAGAGGCACAACGCCATCTGTCCGACACTAATTGTTACAGTAAAGTAGGTCGAGATCATTTGGGTGAAATTAAAAAATCTGTGTCCTCCCTATTAGCACAATGGAAAAGAATGGGACTCTTGTCAAAGAATGAATATCTGTTCCTTAAAAATGATTTTCCAACCACAGCTACCCTTTACTTTATTCCTAAGGTCCATAAGGGTATTCACCCGGTACCAGGCAGACCCATTATCTCTGCACGGAATAACCTTTTGGAAGCTATGTCGAAATATGTGGATTACTTTCTCCAACCTCATATGACCGCTTTGCCGTCCTTCATCAAGGATACTGGGGATTTTTTAACTAAAATCAAGGCAATTGGTTGGCAATCCACTTTTGTTCTAATTACACTTGACATAGCCTCCCTTTACACCAGTATTTTACATTCTCAAGGGTTAAATGCTGTCAAACATTTTTTAGATTCCCGTTCCATTAATTTCAAAGACCACAACACCATGCTCCTTCAAATGATTGAACTTTGTCTCAATAACAACCTATTTTTGTTCAATAAAGTACTATACAAACAGTTGAGGGGTGTGGCTATGGGGGCATGTTTCTCTCCAACCTATGCCTGCCTTCTGGTTGGTTGGTGGGAGGAACATGTCCTCAGGGCCGACCACAAAGACATATGGGATGCACACATCCGGTATTATGGCCGATATATAGACGATATTTTTATCGTCTGGGAAGGTTCCAAAGAGGAGGCCTCCTCATTTGTAGCTTCTATCAACAACAATACAATGAATTTACAATTTACGGCTACTATTAGCACTGAGAGGGTGGAGTTCCTGGATGTGGAAGTGTTCATTATGGACCAACACATAGAAACTAAACTTCATAGGAAAGCCACTGCTGGCAATTCTATCTTACATGCCAGCAGTGCACACCCACCACATCTCATACGTAGCATACCCTACGGGGAATATCTCCGTCTACGTCGCATATGTAGCCGTCAATGTGATTTAGAACAATGCCAACAGGAGGCTACCAATCGGTTCCTTGCCCGTGGGTACAAACCGGACAACCTTAAAAAAGCCCTTGACAAAGCTAATCTTTGTTCTCGGGAAATCTGCCTTAATACCAGACAACCTCAAACTATTAGTCTTAGTTTGGAGGTGGACACAGAGGTCATTCAACCTATCAGACTTATTACCACGTTTTGTAAACAACACAAAAGCCTGCGACATATTATTTACAAGCACTGGCCTATTGTTTTAACCGATATGACTCTGAAGTTTTTACTGCCCAATCTACCCAACATCACTTTCAGGAGAGCACCCTCAATGAGGGATGCGTTGGTCAAATCTAATCCTGAAGTCACGGAAAAGACCACGTGGCTAACACGTTTTGGCTTTTTCAAATGTGCCTCATGCCGTGCGTGCAAATTCGGAATCAATGTTTCTGAATATTGCACTGCATTTAGCAACGTTCCGGTACAAATCAAACAACATTTCACGTGCCGCACTGACTTTGCGGTTTACGTGTTGGAGTGCACCTGTCACTTGAGATATGTGGGGAGTACCAAACTACCGGTTTTCAATCGCATTTTACAACATCTTCGTGCGATTGTCAACTCGGACCCCACATATCCCGTTGCACGTCACTTCAAAGCCATCCATGCCAACAAGGTCAGTGACCTAACATACTTTGTGATTGGGGCGGTACCACCTTCACTTCGGGGGGGCAACAGAGAAAAACAATTACGCCAGTTAGAATCCTCCTTCATCTTGTTATTAGATACTAAGATGCCCAATGGGATGAACACAAGTGAGGATTTGCATAATTTTCTGTAAAATATGTTTCATTTGGGTTCTTCTATCTTCATTCTGAATGTAGTTATTCCAACAGCACTTACAACTTTAATTAGCGGTTTCTTTGTTACTGGCAGTTTCTTACAGTGTGAGTATTCACTCCAATGCTTCTTGCTTGAGTCTTTTTTTCTCACTTCCTTTTTTGTATTTAATAAAAATTTTTTCCCCCATTTATGCTTTTTAACTTTTAATTTTTTCTTCACTTTCTTTTATTAGAGTGTGTTATATTTAGATCTAAAAAATGAATTATTGGTGTTGCTTCTTTCTGAAACATGTAGGCCGTGGTTATGATTTGAAAATTAGCATTCCAGCACTTAGGGGCACTTGCCCTGTATTTCATTTGCTATGAACTGCTTTGTTGCATTTTATGTATTAATTTGATTCATTAACCCGGTCACTTTTGTTTCTGACTGATTGACGGCATTTCTTTAAGGAAACATACTCTAAGTTGTAGTATTTCAGTTATGTCTATTAACACTGAGCATCATGATTGGGTGAATCTGATTTTAAATTGGATGGTCCGGCACCAGCGCGTCAGGTGATCAAGATCGCGGAGGCGATCGAAACGCGTCTGAGGCGGACACTTGTCTGACTAATGAATTAAACGTCAGAATTGAAAATTTGGAATCGTTTGCTGTCTTTACTCTTGGACGTCAGCATTGTGCATGGTGAAGAGGTCCTTACCTGCCTTCAGCTCCCTTTGTTGTATTGGGGAGTTCAGGATTTTGTCTATATATGTATATATATATATATATATATATATATATATATATATATATATATATATATATATATATATTCACTGAAAAAACCATAGGTTTCACACATGTTATAGTTAGCTGGACATTTCACTCATAAAAAACCAATGAAATTCCCCCGTTATAGTTAGTGCAGGCAACTATAACTCACGCGACCGCAATCCTCTGCTGATGATGTCAGATATTACATCACTGTATTTAGACACTTAATTACCCATGTCTTCTTCCATTAATCTTTAGCTATACATATATTACAAATATTTATTTTTCATAAAGACACATATGTCATCAGTGATGTAATATCTGACATCATCAGCAGAGGATTGCGGTCGCGTGAGTTATAGTTGCCTGCACTAACTATAACGGGGGAATTTCATTGGTTTTTTATGAGTGAAATGTCCAGCTAACTATAACATGTGTGAAACCTATGGTTTTTTCAGTGAATTTGCAAGGTTTTTTAAATGCTAATTCCTAACTATAACGTGTGTGAAACCTATGGTTTTTTCAGTGAATTTGTACGGTTTTTTAAATGCAAATTTTTTTTGACATTTTTGGTAAACCTATGTATAAAATAATATATGTACTATATCCTGCATTATGGAATGGTTAATTTTTTCCGTGCGCGTACGGTAAGCTGAGGCTACGCGCTCCGTACGTCATAAGTACGGTGCGCTTACGTGATACGATGCGCGTACGGTAAGCTGACGCTACGCGCTCCACACGTCATAAGTACAGCGCGCTTACGTGATACGTACGTGACGTACGCGTACACGCGGAAGCAACGTCGCGGTTACGCAGGGGCGTGTAATGCGCATGCGCGAGTGCATCTTACGTACGCGCTCCGTAAGCGCTCCGTAAGCGTCACGTTCGCGCATGCGTACTTGTTTCCGAGCGCGTACCGTAAGCTTACGGAGCGCGAACGGTAGGTCATGTGATCCACAAAGAACACTTTTCATTGGTTGAAACTACTTTCAGTTCCAGAAACTTCCCACACCACACCCATTCCCCTCATTACTGCTTGAGATCCCCTAGGAGAAGGAGCTGAATTGACATTGAGATACAATGGCAGAACAGCAGACCTCTTCTGAGAGTGAGGCTAGCAGCACCACCATCATCCAGAGAAGGAGGAAACAAAAGAATTCTTTTGTATGCGAGTATTTTACTTTTCCAGAGGGGGAGAAAAAGGTCAATGCTCCATTGGTCACTTGCACACTTTGTGACCGTGTTTTATCAAGAGGAAATCCAAGGAAGAAGTATTCCTTTGGAAATCACTCTATGATGAGACACCTTAGGGATAGACATCCCAGGACCTTTGCTCGACATACTGGAGAAAACTCTTCAGTAAGTCACCAGAGCCCAACCTCAGAAGCTCAGCCGAGTACATCATCGGCAGCTCAGCTGAGCCCTTCCTCTGAGGTGGGAGCATCACCTTCTTCTGCTCCTCTGGACGTTAACCCTCGATTTGGGAGGGTTGCAATGAGGTGTACAAGGTGTTGTGGTCTTATTGTTTTTGGGGAGACCAGTGTTTCCCTTATTAACAATAAGATAGACCAGCACGTTTGTAGACGTTCATAATATTCCCATTCTTTCTTTCCTCCATCCCTGTATTAACCCAACGGCTCTTTTAAGAGCCAACCTTACCTCACAATTTTTTTTTTTTTTTTTTAAGCTTTCCTTTTTGAATTTTTTTTTTTGCCGTGCGCGTATGGTACGTGTAATTACGCGAAGTTCGCGGAATTTTACCTCGCGGAATTTCTCCGTTTACGCCGTACGCGTATGCTGCGCGCATTCGGCGATTTTTTGAAAAAAAAATTAAAATTAATTTTTTGCCCTTGGGGGTCCTTCTGGGACCCCCTGACAAAGGCTAGGGGGTCAGGAACTGTCCAGCCTGCCCCCTTTTCACGTTATCCACCTTTGTTTTTCACCCCCTCAGACTGCGAGAGACAAAATGGCGGCCGACACTTCCTGGTTTCGACCGATTCGAATGTTTACTGAGATCTAACAACCAAACAGAATCGCGCTCGCGCACGGCAGCGTGCGCGTACGGTAAGCTTACGGTACGCGCTCGGAGCGCGCCCATAGATATATATATTGATTCAAATGCTATTTTCTCAGGAAATACTGAACAGATTTACACGAGACCTTCAAAAGGCACATCCCTGACCTGCGGACTACCTCTCTGCCAAATTACAAGTAATTCTGTTCAGCCGTTCGGGCTGTAGCTCGGACTAAAGGTCCTATGGAAAAATGCATGGGGAAAACGCGTTTTGGGACCCCCCCTTTTTCTCAGCCCCCGCTTGACGAATCCCCCCGAGACTTTCAGGGAAGGAGCGGAGCAGAGCGCCCCACCTATTTCGATAATTTTGCAATGATTCGTTAACCGGCGCCAAAGTTATTCCAAATAGAATGTTGCGGATTTCCTATGGAAACACGGTCCTAACTATAACTATCTACTGGCGACCGCCAGTAGATAATATATATATATATATATATATATATATATATATATATATATATATATATATATATATATATATATATTTATATATATATATATATATCAAACATCACCAAGTTGCCTGCTGTGGAAGACGCCGCACCACAGGTAATTATTTGCCAAAATCTGTTTATTGATGGAAGCAGCAGCGTGAATCACAACTTAGTCCACCAAATTCAAAAGTCCATTCCCGACGCATTTCGTGTATCACTTCCTCAGGGGCATAGGGCTTGAAGGCAACAGCAAGGCATTTTTGGCGGCATCTTTTTTAATTCCAAACACCCCGCCTCAGTGGGCGTGGCCCTCGAAGTGGCCTGCTGGTACTTGTAGTGCCCACCTTCTTCCTCTAGTGAGTTGCTTGCTGTTGGCAATCAGAATCAATGACATCACAGTGGATCGTGGCACCAGATTGTAGTTCACTGCCAACGCTTGTATTCCCCTCAAAAACGGCACCCGTGCCATTAGCAAATCCGCCGGTTGACGGGTTTGCAGGAATGCTGTAAACAGCATCGGGTCGTCTTCCGCGGCTCAGGCTAGCCGCTAAACATCAAACATCACCAAGTTGCCTGCTGTGGAAGACGCCGCACCACAGGTAAGTATTTGCCAAAATCTGTTTATTGATGGAAGCAGCAGCGTGAATCACAACTTAGTCCACCAAATTCAAAAGTCCATTCCCGACGCGTTTCGTGTATCACTTCCTCAGGGGCATAGGGCTTGAAGGTAACAGCAAGGCGTTTTTGGCGGCATCTTTTTGAATTCCAAACACCCCGCCTCAGTGGGCGTGGCCCTCGAAGTGGCCTGCTGGTACTTGTAGTGCCCACCTTCTTCCTCTAGTGAGTTGCTTGCTGTTGGCAATCAGAATCAATGACATCACAGTGGATCGTGGCACCAGATTGTAGTTCACTGCCAACGCTTGTATTCCCCTCAAAAACGGCACCCGTGCCATTAGCAAATCCGCCGGTTGACGGGTTTGCAGGAATGCTGTAAACAGCATCGGGTCGTCTTCCGCGGCTCAGGCTAGCCGCTAAACATCAAACATCACCAAGTTGCCTGCTGTGGAAGACGCCGCACCACAGGTAAGTATTTGCCAAAATCTGTTTATTGATGGAAGCAGCAGCGTGAATCACAACTTAGTCCACCAAATTCAAAAGTCCATTCCCGACGCGTTTCGTGTATCACTTCCTCAGGGGCATAGGGCTTGAAGGTAACAGCAAGGCGTTTTTGGCGGCATCTTTTTGAATTCCAAACACCCCGCCTCAGTGGGCGTGGCCCTCGAAGTGGCCTGCTGGTACTTGTAGTGCCCACCTTCTTCCTCTAGTGAGTTGCTTGCTGTTGGCAATCAGAATCAATGACATCACAGTGGATCGTGGCACCAGATTGTAGTTCACTGCCAACGCTTGTATTCCCCTCAAAAACGGCACCCGTGCCATTAGCAAATCCGCCGGTTGACGGGTTCGCAGGAATGCTGTAAACAGCATCGGGTCGTCTTCCGCGGCTCAGGCTAGCCGCTAAACATCAAACATCACCAAGTTGCCTGCTGTGGAAGACGCCGCACCACAGGTAAGTATTTGCCAAAATCTGTTTATTGATGGAAGCAGCAGGGTGAATCACAACTTAGTCCACCAAATTCAAAAGTCCATTCCCGACGCGTTTCGTGTATCACTTCCTCAGGGGCATAGGGCTTGAAGGCAACAGCAAGGCATTTTTGGCGGCATCTTTTTGAATTCCAAACACCCCGCCTCAGTGGGCGTGGCCCTCGAAGTGGCCTGCTGGTACTTGTAGTGCCCACCTTCTTCCTCTAGTGAGTTGCTTGCTGTTGGCAATCAGAATCAATGACATCACAGTGGATCGTGGCACCAGATTGTAGTTCACTGCCAACGCTTGTATTCCCCTCAAAAACGGCACCCGTGCCATTAGCAAATCCGCCGGTTGACGGGTTCGCAGGAATGCTGTAAACAGCATCGGGTCGTCTTCCGCGGCTCAGGCTAGCCGCTAAACATCAAACATCACCAAGTTGCCTGCTGTGGAAGACGCCGCACCACAGGTAAGTATTTGCCAAAATCTGTTTATTGATGGAAACAGCAGCGTGAATCACAACTTAGTCCACCAAATTCAAAAGTCCATTCCCGACGCGTTTCGTGTATCACTTCCTCAGGGGCATAGGGCTTGAAGGCAACAGCAAGGCATTTTTGGCGGCATCTTTTTGAATTCCAAACACCCCGCCTCAGTGGGCGTGGCCCTCGAAGTGGCCTGCTGGTACTTGTAGTGCCCACTTTTGAGGGGAATACAAGCGTTGGCAGTGAACTACAATCTGGTGCCACGATCCACTGTGATGTCATTGATTCTGATTGCCAACAGCAAGCAACTCACTAGAGGAAGAAGGTGGGCACTACAAGTACCAGCAGGCCACTTCGAGGGCCACGCCCACTGAGGCGGGGTGTTTGGAATTCAAAAAGATGCCGCCAAAAATGCCTTGCTGTTGCCTTCAAGCCCTATGCCCCTGAGGAAGTGATACACGAAACGCGTCGGAAATGGACTTTTGAATTTGGTGGACTAAGTTGTGATTCACGCTGCTGCTTCCATCAATAAACAGATTTTGGCAAATACTTACCTGTGGTGCGGCGTCTTCCACAGCAGGCAACTTGGTGATGTTTGATATATATATATATATATATATATATATATCTCAGACAAATCTCCTCCCTTTCCGAGAAGATCAAGAGACACAGCGGGGCTTCAAGGACTTTTATTAAAAGAATTAGGCATAACGCGTTTCGGCGGTCTGCCTTCATCAGATGCCATCATCTTTTCACCAAAGTTCCCATTTTAGTATCTTTATATAGGCGCTTCCTCCCTTGGTGGTGGGGCGCTCACCTGAGCCATGTTTCATTGCAGCAGTCAAACGGCAGTTCGAATTTGTGGACTGCCGATACCACAATGCAGCACGCTGGCAGCCAAATGCTCCGGTAAGTGCAAGATCTTTTCACGCGGCCCAGGGAGAAATCTTGGAAGATAATATAAAACAAAAGTCTCTTTGTCCCCTACTTCCAGCACACTGTTCCCTTTTGAAACGAGACTAGGGACGCGTGTACAATGACCACGACCCTCCATGCAGTCATGGACCCGCAAATGCCGGTAGCTTCTCCGTTCCAAGGGGTCGGGGGGCGGGTCACGGCAAACCGATCCCTCGGTGAACTGTCCATTCTTTTGCCAATGTACGTCGTGACCTCTTGAGCGGAAGGGTTCCTTGTGCGTGTCACTGGCAAACACGCTGAAATGTACCAAACAAATCTCCTCCCTTTCCGAGTAGATCAAGAAACACAGCGGGGCTTCAAGGAAATTTATTAAAAGAATTAGGCATAACGCGTTTCGGCGGTCTGCCTTCACCAGATGCCATCATCTTTTCACCAAAGTTCCCATTTTAGTATCTTTATATAGGCGCCTCCTCCCTTGGTGGTGGGGCGCTCACCTGAGCCATGTTTCATTGCAGCAGTCAAACAGCAGTTCGAATTTGTGGACTGCCGATACCACAATGCAGCACACTGGCAGCCAAATGCTCCGGTAAGTGCAAGATCTTTTCACGCGGCCCAGGGAGAAATCTTGGAAGATAATATAAAACAAAAGTCTATATATATATATATTTTTTTTTTTTCACTGAAGAAACCAAAGGTTTCTGGGACGTTATAGTTAGAAATTAGCATTTAAAAATCCTTAGAAATTCACTGAAAAAACCACTGGTTTCAGGGACGTTATAGTTAGTTGGACAATTCACTTGTACAAAACCAGAGAAATTCATTTGTTATAGTTAGTTGAGCTAACTATAACTTGTGCCCCTGCAATGCACTGCTGATGTGAGAGTGAGTGATTGTGAGAGTGGCTGTATGGATGAGTGTGTGCTTGTATCAGTGATTGTATAAGAGTGTAAGTATATATTAGTATCTGTATGAATTAGTGAGGTGGTGTGTATACAACTGTATAGGTGAGTAAATGGGAGTGTGAATGATTCTTTGCATGATTGACTAGGTGTGTGAGTAATTCTATGGATGAGTGACGATGTGTGAGTGTCTTTATAGGTATATGAGTGCAAATGATAGTGTTGTATTGATAAATGACTGCATGTATGAGTGAGTGTATGGGTGAATGAGTGGACATGTGTGTAGACCTAGGAATCAATTAGTGGGTATGTAGTATCTGGTATAGCTGTGTCTATGATTTCGAAAATGGTAGTCTGTATTTTAGAGTGGGTGTATGAAAGGTTATATTAGGGTGTGAGGAGGTGCATCAGGTTATCACATGGATGATGTCATCAGTGATGTCATTAGGGATGTCATTTGAGATGTCATCAGTGAATCACTGACCTTGTCATGAATGATGTAATATGTGATGTCATCAGCAGTGCATTGTGGGGGCGCGAGTTATAGTTAGCTCAACTAACTATAACAGCCGAATTTCACTGGTTTTGAACAAGTGAAATGCCCAACTAACTATAATGTCCCTGAAACCTATGTTTGTTTCAGTGAATTTCAAAGGTTTTTTTATATGCTAATTCCTAACTATAACATCCCTGAAACCTATGTTTTTTTCAGTGAATAGTTTTAATAATGTTCATATATTGCCTGCGAGACTTCATGCTGAATGATCTTCATATTGGTTATTGTCAGCGTATTCCCAATCCTTTTGCATTTTTCTGTTCTCTATTCATTCGGTTGAACATTCAGCTTCTTTTTGTATTTTTTAAATCTCATGCTTTATTGAGAATAACAATGTTCTTTGGACATTCATTAGTTGTTATTTCGTTCTTATCTTTGATTACATCAGTTTTAATGTTCTGTTCCTTTGATTAGTATCAAAAGATACCACTTTGATTCATCTTTTTGTTATTGTTACGGTTGTCGTCACATATAACAACTTTAGGACATCAATAATGGCTAAGTGCCCCCACATTATGGGCTAATGTCGCTTTCAGGTTGCAGAAGGTTCACTATTTGGCTCAGCAATTGCTTTGCGCAGTTTTCACAAATGAACATACAGTTCTTTGTCCGCATTCAGACCATAAGGGGTCTTGGTTTTGAATCGAATTATCATTTTTGATTCCAATCTCCGCAATTTTAGGGTTCTGTTGCCCCCTCTCTCGTTCTTTGGGATTGTTGCCAGTCCGTAATATTTTATATCTTTCCAAGATTTCTTATTGTGAGTTTTCAGATGTTTTGCAATTGCATAATTGATGTTATTATTATGAATTGCTCTCAGATGTTCGAGAATTCGTTTTTTTAAAGGGAAAATTGTACTTCCTATGTATTGGAGTGCGCAGTGGCAGTTGATGACATATACCATATACGTTGTGTTGCATATGATTCTTTCCATGATCTTAAAGGGTTTCCCCATGAAGTCTGTTACCACTTGTGTATTCTTCCCTATTTTGCAGGCCTTGCATTTATTGCAGTGTACAAATCCTTTTTTTTGTCTCTTAGCCAGTCAGTCTTTTTGCTAGATGTCATGTGGCTCTTGACTAGTTTTTCTTTTAGTGATGGTGATTTTCGGTACGAAATATCTGGTGTTTCACCAATTTTGTCCTTTAATTCAGGATCCTTCTTGATGATGTGCCAAAAGTTTTTCAGGATGTTGACAATCTGATAATTTTCCTTACCGTATGTTTGAATACGTCTAATTTTATTGTCTTCACTTTTTGTTTCTTGCCTAGACAATGTACTTGCTCTTGTTATAGCTCTTGCTTTGTCCTGTTCTTGTTTTACATCTTGGTATCTGTAGCCTCTTTGCAAGAATCACCTTTCACTTTCTTGATATGTTTTTTCCATTACTTCCTTGTCTGAGCAGTTGCATTTCATCCTTATAAATTCCCCGTAGGGGATACTTTTTTTTAGGTGTTGAGGGTGGAAGCTTTTCCCATGTAATATAGAGTTTGTCACAGTTGGTTTTCTGAAAACTTTTGTTTTCATTTGATTGTGCTCTATGTATACTGTTATATACAAGAACTGAACTTCTTTGTTGCTGATGTTATAAGTGAATTGAAGTCCTTCATCATTGTCGTTCAGGATGATCATATAGTTTTTGAATTCTTCTTTACTTCCACTCCAAATGAGAAAAAGATCATCTATAAAGCACAACCAAAGTTCAGTTTTGGCAGTGAATTATTCATTCTCTTCTCTCCAAGCTATGTGTTTATCCCACCAACCCATGGTCAGGTTGGCATAGCTTGGAGAGAATGAGACTCCCATGGCACATCCACAGATCTGAGAATAGATTTGGTTATCAAAGATGAAAACATTGTTCCTCAGGCATAATGATATCATTTCTTCAAGCATTTGTGAATGTTATAGTTGGTGTATATTCAGTTGTTTTAAGAAGTAACTGATAGCCTTCATTCCTTCTTTATGACTTATAGATGTATATAGCGATACCACATCAATGGTAGCTAGATAAAATCCTTCTTGCCACCCCATATTGGATAGGATTCTCAAAAAGTCTCCTGTATCTTGTATGTAGGAGCTTAAGTTCATGACAATGGGATTTAGAAAGAAATCTACATATGTGGAAACATTATCATATAGTGAATTACAACTTGAAATGATCAGTCTACCTGGAGGATTTATTAGAGTTTTGTGTATTTTTGGCAAAAAATACATTGTGAGCATCACTGGACTTTCATTTTTGAGAAATGTTGCCTCTTCATCAGATATTAGTCCTTCTTGGTGCCAACTTTTGATTCTTGATTCCAAATCCAGAGTTAGATTATTTATTGGATTCATGGTTAGTTTGGCATAGTTATTGTTGTCCTCTTATTGTCTTAAGGCTTCATCAATATAGTCCTTTTTGTTTAGGAGGACAATGTTGCCCCCCTTGTCTGCAGGTTTTATTATTAGGTTCGCATTCCCCATTAGATTTTCCAATGCTTGGTTCTCCATTTTACTTACATTTTCTTTTTTCTTTTTGTTAGTTGTTTTTCTGATGGCCTCTAAGTCATTGACTACTAAGTCATGAAAGGCATCTATCTTATTGCCTGGACTCAGCATGGGACAGAATTTTGATTTTGGTTTGAATCCTGTTTTCTGAGTGGCATTTGTATTTATCATTAGCTCCTACAATATGTGGGATTCAGTCATACTTTCTTCATCATTCCCCTGTATCAAATCAAATGTTGTTTTTATGGTTGCCATATCTTCAATGGTGAGATCACTCGACAGTGTTGGTATTGGTCCTCTTTCTGGATTTGTATGTCCTGATTTACTGAAGAATTTCGCTAATTTCAGCTTCTTACAAATTTGTATATGTCAATCCGTGTGTCAACATGATCGTGATGTTACTCTGGACAGAATGTTAGTCCTTTGTTTAATACACTTCGTTCATGATCATTTAGGGGTCGATTCCGATCCTGTATTATTTTTTTCCGTATGACTCGTATCCGTAATTTTTTCCGTACGAATCGTACAAGTCCCGTCTGACCCGTGAAGTACGATTCGTATGGGAAAAATACATACGGATCGGCCTGATCCGTACGAATCGGATCGGGAAAATTGTACGAGACGGACCCGGACACTTTTCCGTGCGAATCGTAAAAATACAGTCCGACCGTACAAGTACGATCCGGACCGGCTTTCCGATTTACGAATCGTACGGAAAACGTCCTGTACACGGGGAATGACTTTACCCGCTACGAAGCGAACTTTGTACGACTCGTATCCCGGGAAAAGTTGTTCCCGGGGTGTGAGTCGTACAGGGGCACGAGTCGTATAGGCACCCCCATGCATATGTACGCACCTTACAACAACATCGCAATGTTGGTGTACGCACCGTACATACGCAATGTTGGTGTAGAGTACATACGCAATGTTGGTGTAGCACCGTTCATACGCAATGTTGGGGTACGCACCGTACATACGCAATGTTGGTGTACGCACTGTACATACGCAATGTTGGTGGAGCACCGTACATACGCAATGTTGGTGTAGAGTACATACGCAATGTTGGTGTAGCACCGTACATACGCAATGTTGGGGTATGCACCGTACATACGCAATGTTGGGGTACACACCGTACATACGCAATGTTGGTGTACGCACCGTACATACGCAATGTTGTACGCACCGTACATAAGCAATGTTGGTGTACAACTGTACATACGCAATGTTGGTGTAGCACCGTACATATGCAATGTTGGTGTAGCACCGTACATACGCAATGTTGGTGTAGCACCATACATACGCAATGTTGGTGTACGCACCGTACATACGCAATGTTGGTGTAGCACCGTACATACGCAATGTTGGTGTAATACCGTACATACGCAATGTTGGGGTACGCACGTACATACACAATGCATGGGGGTGTATGCCTGTACGACTCGTACCCCTGTACGAGTAGCACCCCTGGGAACGTGTTGGAGTATGACTCATACCGCAGAGAACGTCGCGTATGACCGAGTCGCACACACAAAAAAAAGCAAATACAACGAAACGAGTCGTACTGAACCACAGACACTGTAAAACAGCACAAGGAGGGTCTATTCGACTCGCACAACACCACAAAACACGTCTACAGTGCACAAAACATGGAAATGACTGACCTGGCCACATCCAAACAGGCAAACAGAGGGGCAAACTCACAACCACCCCTTATAACACACCCACCAAAAATTCAAACTGAGGCCCACCCACAAATGGACCAATAAAAAGGGCCCACACACAAAAACCATGAGCCTTTGCAACAGACTCACTGCAGCTAGAGAGCACACACCAACAACTGCACCCATCCACCTTAACATATACACCTTCACACAACCTCCTTCACACATACCCCCTCTTCACATTCTGACCCACACCTTCACATTCAGACCCACACACCCACAACCATCCACACCCTCACCCCACACCATGCCCACAGACAAGAATCCAAAGTTCACAAGGGAGGAGCTCGAGATCCTTGTCAATGAAGTCATCAGAGTCGAGCCACAGCTGTTTGGAACATTGGTCAGACAGAACAGCATAGGCGAAAAATCATGCCTGTGGCAGAGGATCGTCTATAGGGTGAATGCTGTTGCACCCATCAGAAGGACCAGGACTGAATGCCAAGCCAGGTGGTATGATCTGTGGAGGTCAGTCAAGCGAAAAATGAATGATGACTACACCCAGAGCAACATCACTGGAGGTGGTGGGCAGACCAGTACATTTCCATCCCTGGGAGGAGAAGGTGATGGCCCTGCTTCCGCCGGTGGGAGTACATGGACTTCAAGGACTTCCAGAGCCTGGTGAGTACACAAACAACTTATGTAACATGGGGGTAATGGCATCCACAGCCCAACTACACAAAATGCGCGCAACTACCCCCAAGCCCTCACCGGCCAGAACCACAGTCAAAAACAATGCTAATGCCACTACTATGTGTATGCCCCATTGAGAAAGCAAGGCCATGCTATGTCCCATGCTACACGAAGCACTAACCCAAGAATGGATGTCCGGTATGCTGGGAGGGTGGGTGTCACAAAACGCATTGTTGAACTCCAAATCAGACACAATTGCCCTCATCCCATATGGCCCAGGTACATACCCAGGCACCAAGCGCAATGCACAGGGATTGGGAAAGTACTGACCAGATAGCTGACACTTGGCCCTGGTGTAGGCAGCACAAGGCCCTCCTGTGACCAGTGCAAACACAAACACCAAGACAACAAGGTCAGATATCTAGGACAGGAACTCACACTCACTGTCATGGCAGCATTCTCCATGGGGGGACAGCTACATCACCTGGGAGCCCCACCAGCAGGCCCTGTCACACACACCCCTTACAGGCAATGGATATACCCACTGTCACAATGTACATGTAAAACAACAAGACCAATACATAGCTGAAGAAGCATCCAAGCCAAAAATCTACATGTCAAAGACTCAGGAGAACATATCAATCTGTCCCCCGCAACATACCCATCCACAAGTGGGCATTGAGGAGAATGCTAGGCACATACAACTACCTGGAGGAACAGTGCCAACTTGAATGTGTATGAAACATGGATGTTGCATGAAACAGCATTAACATTGTGTGTCTCTCACACACAGGGCAACGTGATGAATCTCCCCCCAACAATGGGGGTGAAGAATCACAGTCCCAGGCTCGGGAGGAACCTGATCCCACTGGCAGCGATGCCTCTCAACACTCCGCGGATGACCCCGACCGGCCTGGACCCTCTGGTGTCCAAGCCCCTGTAGCACCTGGTTCAGGAACATCTGTGCCAACCACCACCCCCATTCCTCCACATCCCAGGAGACACCGAGGAGCTGTGCCTGCAGTGAACAACTGAGCCGGGCACCCAGGAGGAGGCAGACAACACCGCCACTGCCATCCCTCAGGGGTCCCGTAGACCCGATGTGCCCACAACGGCAGCCCAGGCTCGTGTGGGCAGAGGTGGTGGGAGTGTAGGCAGGCGGAGGCGAGAACCTGACCAGCCAGCTGAAGGGACCGGTATGTCACACATAGACAACATCATGGACGCATACCGGCGTGATACCAGGGAGTTCAGCCAGGTAGTGGGGACCCTCACAGAGATAAAGGGGACCATCACAGAGATGAAGAACCAGCAGGCCGAGCAACTTGCCAGTCAACAAGAACACCAAGGACGGATGGAGGCAAGACTGGTTGAGCTCCTGGCGGTGCAAAGGGACATAAGCCATTCACTCCGTCGGATCGCCAACAACATGGGCAACCCTCCCTTTGCCACCAGGCGAAGACCACCACCAGCCACAGGGAGGGAGGAGGAGGAGGATTCGTCCGATGGAGCGTCCCAATCATCGTCAAGGCCTGCATCTGAGGGTCCCCCGAGGAAGGTGGGTCATCCACGGAAAAGACCGTGAGAGGCAGCGGGCCATCCACATCTCCCAGGTCACCTGGCCTGGCACCTGGCCTTCATGTGCGATAGCATCACCTCATTGACTGACATCATCTGCCACATGGACTTGCTGGTCACAGTCTGACCAATGATGCCAAACACTGTGGTCTGGACTCTGCTGACTTCAAATGCCAGGGATCCCAACTTTGGATTCTATGGTCCCTGTATTGCACCTTTTTCTTTGCACAAATCACGCCCCTATAATACAAAAAAGAATAATTGACATTTTATGTTGCAGTCATTTAGCATGAGTCCACAACATACATGTGGGGATATGTCAAAGTATGCCTGAGTGTGGAACTAACACCAGCCATCCATACACTGGGATCTGAGTCTGGTCGAGGACACACATGGGTCACAATGTATCATTAAATACAGACACGGAGCCCAATACTCACCCGTGATGGCCTCAAGCTGCTGAGGGGGGGCTTGCAATACTGCTCGGACAGACCAATTTGGAAGAGTATCATGAAGGCGTAGAGGTCATGAGTCATGTGGAGGTGCCCGGGGAGGGTGTCCCAGGTCTGTTTTGCGAGGTGGGAGAACTATCTCCTGCATGCAGTTGTTCTGTGGATGTGGTGAATGGTGGCCAGGGCAAGGTTGGCTGCACGGAGTTTGGCCAACGGGGTGTTGGATGACAGATGTCCAAGGTCGGTTTTAGGTCTGAGGTTGTGGACTGCCTCCTGAGTGTTGTTGAGGTGTCTGAAGGTGATCCTGCAGCAGACAGTGAGCCATTGTAGCTATCTTAGGTGGACGGTGATGTGGCTGGGGCGGGGGATGTTGAAGATGAGGTGTGCAGATGCACCCTGGATGTGGACAAGTTCTCCTGCAGTTTTGCTGTTGTTCCTCCGTAGAGGGCGGTGCTGTAGTTGACCCGGCTGGTGTCGTGGACCTGGGGGACGGTCTGTCTTGCCTTGGAGTGGATCTATCTGTGGATCAGTTGCAGCATGCGGAGGGTGTTGCAGCATGAGGTACAAATGGTGTTGAGTTGCATGGTAATTGTGAGCGATGAGTCCATGATGAACACCAGCTTGCGTGCGTGGCCACTGGGTGCTGGTGCGGTGCCCAGGCTGGTGGGACACAAGGAGTTGACCCAGCCATAAGGGGACAATCCTCAGATGATGACCTCAGTCCTGTCCAAGTCCAGCCTCAGGTGGCTGATGTTCAGCCATTCGTCAACAGATCTCATGCCTTTTTGAAGGTTGGATCTGGCAGTGGCTTGGTCTTTGGTGAGGGTGAGGAGCAGCTGGGTGTCAATGGCATACGAGATGATGATGAGGTCGTGTGCGCATGTGATGGTGGAGAGGGGGGTCATGGAGACATTGAAGATCGTCACGCTGAGAGATGAGCCCTGGGGCATGGGCCAGATGACCCCAGTGTACTACATGCTGAAGGGTGGAGGCCGACTCCCTGGGCCTTGCTTGTGAGCTACTTGTTGATTTAATCCTGGGCCCTCCTCTGGATACCAGTGTGGGAGATGTGTGAGCTGACAGTGTGGTAGCACATGGTGTAGAATGCCGTTGAGAGGTCAAGGGGTGTGGTCTCACCATTGTTGAGCAGGGCAAAGTTGGCGTTGGTGGTGGCAATGATGACGGTTGCAGTGGTGTGATTACTGTGGAAGATGGTCTGGTGCCGGTTGCCTGGAGCTGTTTGCGTGGAGGAAGTTTGTCAGTTGCTCGTTGAGTGTCTTCCTGATGACATTTGCTGGGTAGAGAAGCAGGGTGCTGTTCCAGGAGATCCTGCGGTACTGCCGTCCGTTGTTTAAGAAGGGCCTGGTTCTCTGCATGCCTCCAGCTCCCATGGAATGTGGCAAACTCAAAGGAGACATTCATGACGCGCTGGACGTGGGCTTCAAGGATGGCGAATGATATGGTTGAGATGTTGTGTGGGAATGGGCCTGATGGAGAGCCAGAGTGGATGGTGCACATGAGCCAGGTGGTGTATTTGCTGCTGACGGGAATCCAGAACCTGAGGGGGGTTTGTCCTGCGGATAATAGTGCTGTCTGCCTCTGTGTGCCAAGGCTGTCGTGTATGTCCATGAGCTTGCAGTGGTAGAAAGTTGCAAGGGATTTGATCTGCCTTGCAAGGGTGGGGTGTCTTTTGGATGGAGATCTGCTGTCAGTTCACTCACAATGCTGATGAGCTCCTTGATGTCGTGTGTTTTGGTGCCTCGGCCCTATCTGAAGGATCTCCACTTGTCCTTGCTGATTATATGGTGATGGCTGTGTGTGGCGTTTTCCAGGGCTGTAAGGTAACTGATGGTTCTTTGTGTTGCAAGGTTTGCACAAGAGTCCAGCTAGATCTGTATGAGTCCAGTAGGCCTGCCTTGTCCCCTGTGGCTTAACTGTTGTTGTGCTTCACAGGAAAGTCCATCAATGTGGCAAGATTGTTGGATCAGTTGCTGATCCAGTGTGTGAGGTTGCAGGGTGTGGCGGTGGTGTTGGTTCGAGTGTCCCACACAGCTTGTCTGTGGTGACTTACATCAAGCATCTTTGGGGGATCGGTAGCGGGGTGTGGGGCAGTGTGTTGCTTGTTGGAGACGTGGATGCCAATGTTGATCGACCAATGATGGATGGTGGTGTGGTTCTCCTCCAGCAAGAAGTTACTGGCCCCCAGCCACATGTAGCCTGTGGAGGTGAGGGTGTGCGTGCAGATGTACGTGTTGATGGCTTAGCGGAATTGTGGATGTAGGCCTGGAGATCTGTAGATGAGTGTTACTCTGAGGGTTGCCAGGGGGTTGGTGCGAAACCGGATTTGTCACTCTGAGGGTGTACTTGTGAATAAATTGCAATTCATCCTCCGGGATTGTTGGTGCCGTCCCTGCGGGTGATCTTGTATCCGTCTGATATGGCAATGAAGAAGTTGTGTGCTGAGGATGTTTGTAACCAGGTTACTGTCATGAAGGTGATGTGTGGGGCTGTTGTGTTGAGGAGGTAACAGAGTCTAATGGCGTGCTGGTGGACGGAGCGGGTGTGGAGTAGGAGGCACATGACCTGGTTGTTCTGACAGGGTCTTGTAGGCGGGGCAGGGCTGTGTAGGCAGTTGGAGTTGCACACTCACCATGCGAAGGTGTCGTGTGTGCGCTTAGGGGTTGCCTGATAGCAGGCGGTTGATTGTCTGGAGGACATTGCTTGGAAGGTGGCTGCAGCATGAGCCTGTTGTGTGGCGTGGGTCATGGAAGGACCAGAGGGTCGTGCACTGTGCACATTGCAGGCGCAGACGGTCCTGCCTTTGGCACGGCGTTGGCGCAACTGTGGCACAGACAAGCTGCTGGCTGCATTAAGAATAGGTGGAGGGGGGAAGGGAGGAGCATTTTGGTGGCGTGTGAGTTGTAGAATCAGGGCACTCGGTTGGGCGGTGCTGCAGGTGAGGCAGCAACAGGCGGAAGGGGTGAGAAACTAGGCAAAAAGTAGCACACAAAGACAAGGAGGTCAGAAAGGCACAGTGCAACAGGTGTATGTAAAGGAAGGAGTGTCAGGTTACTCATGGGTCACTCCGAGAAAATGTATGAACAATCACCAAAAATGACGGACACAGGATCAGGCAACAAAATGCGGAGCTGCGCACAGGAGACACACCGTCAGCAGGTGTTGACGTCCCGTTGTGGGGAGCAACCTGCACAAATACATACACAACCAGGTACTTCATGCACAATAGAGATTATTAACCATGAAGAACTGCATGCATGTTGCCGAAGTACACATACACTCATAAGCTCAATCTTTGACAATTATACCATAGATGACGCATGCAAACTGGCAAGAGATCTGCAGTGACAGAGATGAGGCACTTTGGATTGTGGTGAACACCTTTATTACACAAACTCACACAAAGGGAAATGCATCCATATGAACAGACTCACAGGTCAGTTGACATAACATGTGGGACATACGCTGGACCCCCATTCACAACACGGATGTTGTAAATCTCAATGAACTGGCACACAAGTTAAGGGGATGAGCCAAACACATCCTGCTGCACACGGAGAGGCTGCAATTCCCCATAGAGCCTGTTGTTGTGATGTCCCACACTTACACTATGTCCACCCGTAGCATCCGCAATGTTTCAGAGGCAAGGTTTACACACATTGATGCCTTCATCAGACTCCACACTCCACTACAGATGACTGTCAAGAAGGGTGACTATCATGTCATGGGAGTGATGCTACATGTTATATGCTCCATGGTGAGAAGAAATGTATGCATGGTACCACAACATGCACAGAAGCAGTTCCCACACATTCCCAACCCATACCACCACCAAAAAGCCTTGCTGCAATCCTTACCTAAACTGACATTTCCACATGTCCGTGCATCGAACGCTGATTCAGCACACGTTGCAATCCTCATGAGGAATAGCAGGAGGACAAAGATGACACGAGCAGACATCAGGCGCAAAAACCTGGGAATGACAGACACACAAGTCACCTAAAACAATTCTCGCCGCACACATGGTCATTTACGAAACATGAACAATGTTGGACACATGCAAATTTCAAAGAAAGTCTCTCCGCAAAACTAGGTGGCATGACATCATCACTCGAGTGACACATCAGAACACACATCAAAGTCACTTTGCATTCAGTCAGCTGGACACACACATTGCAACACATGCCACTCAATGCTACAAGCTTGCACACTCATACCCAGTGACTCACCATTATGAGAAGAAGTTGCGTATGAGCTGACTCCGGATATCATCCTCCTCCTCCTCCTCATCACTTGCCTCATGACCAAGCCCTTGATCCTCCACGGGTGGATGTTCCTGCTCATCCGGATCCAGGATGAGTGGCACTCCCTTCTCAACTGCCATGTTGTGCAGCATGCAGCACACGATGAAGATTTTGCAGACCTTCTCCGGTGCATATGGGAGGGACCCGCCTGTCTTGTCAAGGCAACGGAATCGGCTCTTCAGGAGGCCAAACGTCCTCTCAATCACTCGCCTGGTCTGCCCGTGTGCATTGTTGTACCGGTGATCTGCAGCTGTTCTTGGGTTGCGGAGAGGTGTCAGTATCCATGGCATGTTGGGATATCCAGAGTCCCCTACATGGAAACATCATGTAAATAAGTGGGTCAGGAGATGCCGTAAGAGCCAAAGATACCGCAACACACAGGACAAACAGAGTATACCCACCAACAAGACATGCTCGTTCGTTGTGCAGCCGCAGCATCATTTGTGGCACCCTGCTACGCCTCATGATGTAGGCATCTTGTGCTGATCCTGGAAAACATGCACAGACATGGGAAATCAGCATGTTAGCAAGACACACCACAAGGGCATTTATTGAGTGGTAATGTTTTCGGTTGCGATAGGCTTGCTCCTGTGCCTGTGGTGGTACCAAAGCCACATGTGTACCATCAATGGACCCAATGACATGGGGCATCCTTCCCAGGGCATAGAAATCACCCTTGACATCTGTCAACTCCTCAGGAGTAGGAAATTTGATGAATTCATCAAGGTGCTCCAACATGGCTGCCAAAACATCACGCAGGACACGGCTGAACATTGTCTGTGACATCCCACCAACATCAGCTATGGTCAATTGAAACGTACCTGTGGCAAAAAAATGTAGGGCTGCCATCACCTTCATCTTGGGGGTCAGCGCAGTAGGATACCTGTGTCGCGGTTGGAGGTGTGGTGCCAGCTTGTTAGTCAAGTCCTCAATCAACTGTCGAGTGAATCTGTAATGTTGGATGCAGGCACGTTCCCTCATGGCAGCCAAGTCTGGCATTGGTCTTGGGACAGGCGGTGCCCTGCAGGACATTGGTTGGAATAATGAAGATTGAGAGTCTGCCAACATCAATGTCAATGAACATAGCACATGCTAAACTGCTACTAAACATCAGGTAACTATGGAGTCTGGTGTGTGCAATACATCCAGGACACATATGCCAGCTTGCTGGCACTCCTACGAAAAGCCAGATACACCTGTTGATTGTCAAGTCTACATGACATGCCCTGAAATGAGCTGGGGGCCAGTCTGAGTGAACAGCCAGAGATGTCACCAGAGTGACACACATCCACATAGCTGCATTGGAAGGATGTCATCTCATCCAGACAGCTGACTGCAAGGCACACACACAGGTCACATGGAATGTCAAATGTACATATCAAACACATTGCGATGAAGGGGTACACGTGACAACAAAAAAACACAGCCATTGAGACGACGCAGACATGTATGCCTGGGAAAATGTGATGTCCGATGCACACAGACCCTACAGCTGTGGGAATCCACATGTGACATGGTGTGCGTAGATGTGTGTCATGCCCATCTCCACACAGATCCATGTTGGATGCACCAACAGCAGATGCAATTGACGGAACACTAAAAGCAAGCTCATGGGAACACATGGCACACACCTGACATAGTCACATAGGGGCACGCTGATCGTGACATGTCAGTTGATAGAGTGTCCCTATCCCTGGCATCAGGAGACAGGTGTGGGTTTTGATGACTGTGCCATCCCACTGCTGCTGTGCATGACACAGTTGGACTACAGACACACATGTGGCAAGTGTCAAGGTGATGTGTGCCACATAGTGGCCCATCACACATGACTTGTGTCCATAGGTCATCACACATCTATTGTGCAACTAGATGAGATGACCTGTGCAATATCACTGGCTGCCACACCTAGGGCATGCACATGAAAGTATGCAATGACAAGTACTTGATGGACATCCTTGTGCGACTCGTAGCCCTCCATTCCTGGCGTGTGTATGCCTCGTATCACCATTGTAAGTAAGTAAGTAAGTAAGTAAGTGCCCATTTGTATCGCGCGGCAATCGCTCCAAGGAGCATCTAGGCGCCCAGAAAGGACCACCAGATGTTAGGTAGTCCCTATGCTTACTTGACCGAGACCCGAATTACACTAGGCTTCTGGCAGTTATATCTTGGAGATTAAAGATCCAGGTTTTTAGATGTTTACGGAAGTCTATTTCTTTATCCAGTAATCTCAACTGGGGGGGAAGAGTATTCCATGCTTTTGCTCCCAGTACCGCCAGGGATTTGCCCCCTCGAGTTTTGAGTCTGAAACTCGGGACGGTAAGCAGGTTGGCCGTTAAAGAACGCAATGCTCTGGTTGGACAGTATCTGCTGAATTTTTTACTCAAGTAGGACGGGCCTAGGTTGTGAACAGCTCTAAAGGTAATTAACAGTACTTTAAACAAAACCCTTTTTGTAATGGGCAGCCAATGTAATGCCTTGAGGGCTTTGGTTGCAGATGATTTTTTCGGCCATTTTAGAACCAGCCTCGCTGCTGCATGTTGCACCATCTGAAGTTTGTATGTGACAGCTTTATTTGTACCAGCATAGAGGCTGTTGCAGTAGTCGATGCGCGATGTTACAAGTGCAACCGTAACTGTTTTCCTTGCTTCAAAGGGCAAAAGATCGAAGAACTTTCTCAGTCCCTTTATTACCCCAAAGCACATGCCTGCCACTCTAGCTGCCTGTCGTCTAAAAGACAGGTCAGAGTCAAAATGCACCCCCAGATTGCGGGCCGAGTTGGTTGTATGAGGTGGTATTTCAGCTTTTTCTGGCCACCATAATCGTGGGATGAACTCATTTTTTGGGCCTATAGGTATGATCTCTGTTTTACCTGTGTTGCATTTCAGATGATTTAGGCGCATCCATTCAAAGGTGACCGTTAGGCAACCTTTGAGCTTTTCCTCCCAGGCTTGGTTATCCTTATCCATTACCAGGATAAGTTGTGTATCATCGGCATAGGCTATAGCGTCTATGCCAAATGACGATATCAGTTTTATCAGGGGTGCAGTATAAACATTAAACAGGGTCGGTGTACGTGTACGCATCGTATCACTATTGTACTGGTGCCGTATGGGTACGTGTGAAACGCACCGTACCCCCGCATTCATTGCGTGTGTACGCATCGTATCACTATTGTACTGGTGTCGTATGGGTACGTGTGAAACGCACCGTGAACCCGCATTCATTGCGTGTGTACGCATCGTATCACTATTGTACTGGTGCCGTACGGGTACGTGTGAAACGCAACGTACCCCCCGCATTCATTGCGTGTGTACGCATCGTATCACTATTGTACTGGTGCCGTACCTGTACGTGTGAAACGCACCGTACATGTGTGTGGATTTCAAAATTACATAGGGGACAAGTATTAGGCCCAAAATGCATGCTGGTTGTCATGGATATAGAGTTTTCAGTTGCAATGTGTCCAACAGGTGTCCTGGAACAGTCAGTTGGGAAAAAATACAATGTTGCAAAGTGGTTGTTGACTTGACATGATGCTCAAAATTTGAACGATGCGAATGCGTGTCATTGGTGTATGTTTAAAGGGATTGGAGTAAACGTACGATGCGAATGAGTCTGACCGATCACTATGTACTCCTCTAAATGAATGCCCCTCTGCAAGACAGATATAAGGCAGCCAGAACCCAGATTGCGGGCCGAGTTGGTTGTATGAGGTGGTATTTCAGCTTTTTCTGGCCACCATAATCGTGGGATGAACTCATTTTTTGGGCCTATAGGCATGATCTCTGTTTTACCTGTGTTGCATTTCAGATGATTTAGGCGCATCCATTCAAAGGTGACCGTTAGGCAACCTTTGAGCTTTTCCTCCCAGGCTTGGTTATCCTTATCCATTACCAGGATAAGTTGTGTATCATCGGCATAGGCTATAGCGTCTATGCCAAATGACGATATCAGTTTTATCAGGGGTGCAGTATAAACATTAAACAGGGTCGGTGTGAAACGCAACGTACCCCCGCATTCATTGCGTGTGTACGCATCGTATCACTATTGTACTGGTGCCGTATGGGTACGTGTGTAACGCACTGTACCCCCGCATTCATTGCGTGTGTACGCATCGTATCACTATAGTACTGGTGCCGTATGGGTATGTGTGAAACGCACCGTAACCCCACATTCATTGCGTGTGTACGCATCGTATCACTATTGTACTAGTGCCATACGGGTACGTGTGAAACGCAACGTACCCCCCCGCATTCATTGCGTGTGTACGCATCGTATCACTATTGTACTGGTGCCGTATGGGTACGTGTGAAACGCACCGTAACCCCGCATTCATTGCGTGTGTACGCATCGTATCACTATTGTACTGGTGCCGTATGGGTACGTGTGAAACGCACCGTACCCCCGCATTCATTGCGTGTGTACGCATCGTATCACTATTGTACTGGTGTCGTATGGGTACGTGTGAAACGCACCGTGAACCCGCATTCATTGCGTGTGTACGCATCGTATCACTATTGTACTGGTGCCGTACGGGTACGTGTGAAACGCAACGTACCCCCCGCATTCATTGCGTGTGTACGCATCGTATCACTATTGTACTGGTGCCGTACCTGTACGTGTGAAACGCACCGTACATGTGTGTGGATTTCAAAATTACATAGGGGACAAGTATTAGGCCCAAAATGCATGCTGGTTGTCATGGATATAGAGTTTTCAGTTGCAATGTGTCCAACAGGTGTCCTGGAACAGTCAGTTGGGAAAAAATACAATGTTGCAAAGTGGTTGTTGACTTGACATGATGCTCAAAATTTGAACGATGCGAATGCGTGTCATTGGTGTATGTTTAAAGGGATTGGAGTAAACGTACGATGCGAATGAGTCTGACCGATCACTATGTACTCCTCTAAATGAATGCCCCTCTGCAAGACAGATATAAGGCAGCCAGAACCCATGAGAGGGCACTTGCCTGCACAACTTTCGAGTCGACCACACTGCTGCTGTCTCTGCTTCCTCTGGACCATGTTGTGTACTCTGGAGAGGGCCCAGCCATTCACCCTAGAGTAGAATGAGGCGTTGCTGGACTGCCTCCTCCCACGGTACCCCAAGCTGTATGGGAGACCAGGGGAGCAGGTGAGTGCTGACTCCACTACCTTTGCCTATGCACCTGTTGTGTGACTGTCAATATTGTGTCCAGGTGGGACAGACATGCTATGTGAAACGAAGCGTACACCTGCATTCATTGCGTGTGTACGCATCGTACCCATGGTGTCGGTTAGAATCGTATCACTGTTGTAATGTTGCCATATGCAGTGTCAAACACTACTTTTGACTGTGCATCAGTTGTGTGACTGTCACTTCGGGCATTGTGTCCTGGTGTGACAGACATGCAATGTTGTTTAGAGTGGGTCCCAGGGGGGGACATGCTTATGTCTCTCATGCAGAGCATGATGTAGTTCCTGTGTGCACTCCTCACTTGCATTGTGCTTACTGTGACATTCACTGCATAGTGCATGACCCATTCAGCCTGGCAAATCCGTGGTGGATTTTTTTCCTATTGTCCTGAGGTGATTCAGTGGTTCCCCCGGTGTGACAGGTGACTGTACCCACAGATGTGTATGAGTTGAGTGGACCTGTGGTGAGAGTGTCCAAATGATGTGTGCGACCTCATGGACATTGATGTGTGTGAATGTTCCTTGTCATGTGGGTGAGTGTCTATGTGAAGTGTTGCACCACAGCTGCATGGAGGAGGCAACAGCTCTACCCATCTGATGTGACAAGTAAGCCGTGCTGTGTGTCTGACTTGCAGAGCTAGCACGACGCCTGTGACACCCCACAGGCAAGTTGCACATGTGCAGAGTGAGGGGTGCATCCGCTGTTGTCAATGACAGGCGAGTGATCTGTGCCTGGGTGTGTCTGTCTAGTCTGCTGAGGGTGCGTCAGTGGAGTGGGACATGTGACTGCTTGGCACGTGCTGTCCATCAGCCTGCGGTTGCATGTGTTGCACAGTGTGTGCCATGATCAGTGAGTGTGTCGCACCCCTTATGCCACCTGTTGACTTTCTCATTGAGAATGATGCAATTCCTGTGAGCATCCTATGCCCTGTTCAACATTTCAAAGATGTTCAAATGTGTGTCTCTGGGACATGGAGCAGGTGTAGTGATGTTGTCTCACTTTGTCATCCTGACAGGTAACTGCCTACGAGAAGATGGAGATCTGGCGGGACATCGTCAGGGCCGTGAGATCGGCGGGGGATCGTAGTCGGTGCCTACCACAGGTCCGAAAAAGGTGGCAGGATATCCGGTGCTGGACCCGGCAGATCGCCCGGGTCCAGCTGGGGATCGACCCTCCTCGGCCCCACAGCAGGCGCCGACGCCTGACCCCCCACATGACCCGTGTCCTGGCGGTGGTCTTCCCTGACCTCGATAGGCAGTTCCAGGAGAGACTGCAGCAAGGAGGGGGTAGGCACATGGCTGTTTGTTGTGTTATGTGTCACCAGCTTTTGGAAGTGCTTTGTAGCCTGGATACACTCCCAGAGTTTATATGTGCAGTGCATTTTCTGTTCCCCAATGTCACCTGGTGCTCTTTTTCAGCCCTTCCCCTCCTTGACATGTGTCCACTGGTCTGTGTGTAATCACATTTGCGCATGGTTATCTAGGGTGCCAGAAAATCTAAGTGCACATTGCTTTCCGCATAATGTGGGAGGGTGGTCTGTGACTTGCGTTGGTACCTTGCCTGTGCCATGACCTGTTCACTATGTTGGAGGTCCATATTTGTTGAAACTGATGATGAGTCTCAACATAGGAGTGTGAGGTTTCAACTGAACACCCTTGCACAATGCATGACCAATGTAGTGGCCTCAGACATAATGTGCATGAGTGGGAGATATGCATAGTGTCATGACGGTTGCTCATGGTACAGTCATCTCATTCCAGGAACACGGAGCAGTGTGCCCACTACAGTCCCCTGAGACACCCTGGCCTCCTAATCATGTGTGTCATCCAACACTGTGCACATTCTCTGTGGGTTCAGCATAGGTCTGCCTCTGTGGCATTGTTCCCTGGCCTAGTTTGTATTTTTCAAATGTGTGCTACATGTGTCCACTGGACAGGGATACACCATTTTGCTTGTGCATACTCACACTGGGCAGTGCCTGTGTGGCTATTCACAACAATCTGTTGATGGTTGTTTGTCACAAATATGTGTTGCCAGCCCCACGAGGTGATGTTGTATCAATGTAGCAATTGTTTCTGCACAGTTTTTGTAACCCTGATTAAGAGGTGTCACTTCTTGATCTGTATCAATCACATTGACTCAGGTATGGGGGGTTGTGCGGGAGAGGCCTACATGGGCACCCCTGATTTTTCCTTGCCAGGTCTGACCTGTGTGTGAGAATTGGCTGTACAAAGAATCACCGTGCAGTGCCCCTGTGATGGTGGCCAGTGCTTAATGTTCGTGCTTTGCAGCCTGTGTCAGTTTTTTACAAACATGATTCCTGCTCATACATTTTTGGCACCTGTGTGTGGTTCAGATGCAACGCAGTTTGGTCTTTGTGTGCTGACATCTGTGTGGACATTCTGGCTTGCCATGAGGGTGTCTCCACAGTACAGCTATGCTTTTTTACAACCCAATTGCAGGCCCATTAGCTTATGCATTGTCATGGGTTTGGACATGTGTGCCACTCCACATGACAGGCAGTAGGTCATATGTGTAGCCAACTGTGTCATCAGGTAATGGATGGCCATGTGACAACTGACATAATTCAAGTTGTTAGTCCAAAAAAATTGTACCTTGGCACTCACAGCACTTGTCAACAGTTCTTCATGTTTTAAATGTGGTAATTTGATGATATGTGTTAAGAACACTAATGTGCCTGCATGAAAGATGTCTCCCAAGGAAGTGCACAACAAACGGCATTTCCACTTTCATGGAACACGCTGGCACCTTTTCAAAGAAGCCACTGTTAGAAATAAATGGTGTTGCAGATTCTCCATATACATGTTCCCACAGTGGTCTTGATTTTGTGAAACTCCTTTGTTGTTGGTGATACAAACTAACGAGTGTCAAGACATCAAGACCTTCGTGGGCCCATGTATATGTAATTTCTGCAACACCATTTATTTCTAACAGTGGCTTCTTTGAAAAAGGTGCCAGCTTCTTCAATAACAGTGTAAATGTAGTTTTGTGTGCACTTCTTTGGGAGACATCTTTCATGCAGGCACATGAGTGTTCTTTTCACGAAATGGCTAATTGCCACATTCAATACATGTCGATTGTGTAAAGTATTGTGAGTCCCAAGGTACCAACATTTTTTCGTTTTGTGTTCCAAAGTACTTACAGGTCTCTGAGTGTGGTGACACCTTGAGTATTGAGGTGTTTTAGTTTACCTTGGGTGCACCACTACTGTTTCTGTCTGGGTTAACAAGAAGTGGCATGACTTCATTGTATTGCTGTGCTCACTTGTTCACAGACACTAGCTTCTCAGTGTATTTCGCATTCAAGTTGTGGACTGGTGTGTTCTTTTTTTCCTTGTGTCCAAGTGGCATAGTGGGTCTACCAACTGGGCAGTACAGGGCTTACATATGTGCGGAGTAATCTAGCTGTTACTCATGATGCATTGCCTGATATGCACTGTGACCTATTGTTTTTGTGCTCATGTGTCAGATGTATACAGGTGACTGATGCATTTCGGTTTCTTCTACTTGCCCACAGCATCATCATCCGAAACAGATGGAGACACCTGCACGGACCTGGAGGAGGGACCCAGCAACAGTGCCACCATTGCTGTCGAGTCCGAGGGAGCCAGTGGCACGGAGGGCGAGGGGAGTCAGTCCGGGGACCTGTCTGGAGGCGATACCACCTACGACGCCGACGGTTCCGACGCTGACTTCCTCGAGGAGGCGGAGGCTGCTACACCACCTGGCAGCAGCCCCACATCTGTCCCGCCTCCTCTGTTACCATCTCCGCCCTCCTAGTTGCTCCCATCCCTTCTGTCCGTGCAGAGGCCCATCATGTCTCCTTCGGCCCAGGCACCGCACCCCCTGCCCCTGTCACCCCTGCTGCCCTCAGTGAAGAGTCTGTGTACATACTGCGGCAGTTGCAGGTTGGGCAGGCATCAGTGCTGAATGTCCTCCATGGCCACACTAAACTGCTCACACAGATGGTGTCGTTCATGGAGGGCATGTCAGCAACGATGTCTGACCAATGCAGGATTCTGCGGTCCATGACGGCAGCAGTTACTCTCCTGCAGCGCTCCGTCCCCCCCCACCCCGGACCCATCCACACTTCCCTCTCCTATACCTGTCCAACGCACACCCAGACAGTCACGAGCACGCACCCCACCAGGCACAGGCAGCACACCCCCAAGTGAGGCGAAGTGCACACCTCCTGGCATGCACACTCAGGGGGATGTTGGCACACCCACAGGGTCTGGGGACAGACGACATACACGCAGCCACAGCCACAGCCACAGTCACAGTCCACAGTCCTCACAACCCTGTCCCTCCAAAACCACTCCCCTTGGCTCCCCTGCCAAACGCTCACCCAAGCAGCTCTTTCTGGGTGAGCTGGACCTCGCCCTCGCTGAGCCACCACCCCACAAGCGGGCGAGGAAGTCCCCGGGCACGGGAGTTGAGTCCCCCACCACATCGACCCCCTCCCCCAGGGGCGCTGCACCCCATCCCTCGCCCACCACACCCTCCCTTGACCCTGGGTAATCCTCAGGTGCAGGGGTTAGGCTGGACGTACTTGCAGCGGTGTGCAGTGCCGAGCTCGCCTCCACCTTCGGCGCTGACCCACCCCCTGTGGTGGAGACGTCCACCCCTGTACCCACCACACCTACCCTTCCCCCTCCTGTCCCTGCGGTGCCTGATACTGCCCCAGATGATGCCACCCCCCCGGTCGACGAACCTGGAGGTTCATTTATGCAGGCAAGCTAGGGGTAGACGCGGTCCCCTACGTCCACCCTTGGACTTTACATAATGGACTGGCCATTGGCCTGTGTAAATAGTCTATTTGTTGAATTTGTTTTGTGCTGAATAAAGCCTTTTGTTTTACTTTCAACACTATTGCATTTCAGGTAGTTGATGTTGGTGATGAGGCTCCTGGAGTTGGTGTTCTGGTAATGTGTTAGGGTTCTGAGAAATGTTTTTGTATGATGGTCATGAGGTGGACCATGGTATCTGTGTGCCATCACAATGTCTCTGCAAAGAATCATTGGTAGTGTGTGTTCATTTGGTTTTGAGACATTGTCCCAAGGAGTGTTCCTTCCTCTGTGGCACCTGACATCTTCCCTGCAAACAGTTGCACAATTGTTGTGCTGACCTGTGTCAACATTTCCTTGTTGGTGACGGATCCCTTCAACAATGGCCATGCCTGCTCACCGATGTCTCCTGCTGAATCGTCTGTGCCATCCTTGCTAGTCACTGTACTTGTGTTTTGAGTTGTAGAAATGCCTTCAGGGACAAATTCCCCCTATTCAGCACTATGCATGTGTGTAATCACGGCCTACCACACAAAAGGTACTTGTTATGCAGGGTATTTGGGCACCTGACTCACAATTGTGGGCATTGTATCTAGAGGAATTCCACCCTATTCCTTCCATGAGAGACAACATCTTGGTGGCTGGACCAGCACATGGACATTCCTATCACTCCTGGGATGTGCGTGACAGTGTGTGTTCCCTTTGGCTATGTTAGTTTTGTTACATGACTATACAGTCTTGTGGCATGATATCAGGGTGTGTATTGTGCTGCATCCGCCATGGGTGGGTATGCATGTGTTATTTGTCCTCACACCCACATGTGGTGTGTCATGCAGTGGGTAAAAGACATCCATACTCCTGGTGGTGGGACACTGCTGTCAGTGATGTGTTGTTATAGCACTATCATCATAGTCCAAAGTTAGGGATGCGTCCATACCACCATGTAGGTGTGGTCATCTGATAATGATGTACACCCCCCATATCTCTGTCCACTGCTGGTAGTCATATGCACCCACCCCTCATATTGCAGGCCACTGCTGGGAGTCCTCTGCACCCACCCCCATGTCTCTGTCCACTGCTGGGAGTCCTCTGCACCCACCCCCATGTCTCTGTCCACTGCTGGGAGTCCTCTGCACCCACCCCTCATTTTGCAAGCCACTGCTGGTATTCATATGCACCCACCCCCATGTCTCTGTCCACTGCTGGGAGTCCTCTGCACCCACCCCTCATATTGCAGGCCACTGCTGGTAGTCATATGCACCCACCCCCATGTCTCTGTCCACTGCTGGGAGTCCTCTGCACCCACCCCCATATGTCTGGACACTGCTGGTATTCATCTGCACCCGCCCCTATATGTTTTGTCCACTGCTGGTATTCATCTGCAGCCACCCCCATATGGCTGGAGACTGTGGGTAGTCATCTACAGCCACCCCTATATGGCTGACCACTGCTGAGAGTCTTCTACAGCCACCCCTACATGTCTGGACACTGCTGGTATTGATCTGCAGCCACCCCCATATGGCTGGAGACTGCGGGTATTCATCTACAGCCACCCCTATAAGGCTGACCACTGCTGGGAGTCCTCTACAGCCACCCCTACAAGTCTGGACACTGCTGGTATTGATCTACAGCTACCCCCATATGGCTGGAGACTGCGGGTATTCATCTACAGCCACCCCTATATGGCTGACCACTGCTGGGAGTCCTCTACAGCCACCCCTACATGTCTAGACACTGCTGGTATTGATCTGCAGCCACCCCCATATGGCTGTCCACTGCTGGGAATCCTCTGCACCCACCCACCCACCCCCTTGGAGCAGTACACTGCTGGCCTGGACCTACACACACACCAATATGAAGGTAACATGCAGGGCCAGACCGTAACCCCACATTCGTGGCATGTGTATGCCTCGTATCCCAAATGTACTGGTGCCGTATGGGTACGTGTGAAACGACCCGTACCCCCGCATTCATTGCATGTGTAATCCCGTATCACTATTGTACTGGTGCCGTACCTGTACGTGTGAAACGCACCGTACCCCCGCATTTATTGCGTGTGTACGCCCCGTATCACTATCGTACTGGTGCCATACCTGTACGTGTGAAATGCACCGTACCCCGCATTCATTGTGTGTGTACGCCCCGTATTTCTAGCGTACTGGTGCCGTACCTGTACGTGTGAAACGCACTGTACCCCCGCATTCATTGCGTATGTACGCCCCGTATCACTAGCATACTGGTGCCGTACCTGTACGTGTGAAACGCACCATACCCCTGCATTCATTGCGTGTGTACGCCCCGTATCACTATCGTACTGGTGCCATACCTGTACGTGTGAAACGCACCGTACCCCCGCATTCATTAAGTGTGTACGCCCCGTATCACTATCGTACTGGTGCCGTACCTGTACGTGTGAAACGCACCGTACCCCCGCATTCATTGCGTGTGTACTCCCCGTATCACTATCGTACTGGTGCCGTACGGGTACGTGTGAAACGCACCATACCCCCACATTCATTGCGTGTGTACGCCCCGTATCACTATCTTACTGGTGCCGTACCTGTACGTGTGAAACGCACCATACCCCCGCATTCATTGCGTGTGTACGCTCCGTATCACTATTGTACTGGTGCCGTACGGGTACGTGTGCAACGCACCGAACAACTCCACTTCCGTTGTTGCGGTATGCAGGGGTTGCTGGACACGCCCCCCCAAGTGACCAGACCCTGGTGGTAATGTATGGGCTCCATATTATAGGTTTGGCTTTGGGTATGGCGTATGTTTCCTGCCCCTCACACCCCCCTGGCCCCTGGGTGTTGTTCTCACCTTCTGTGGCGTGTGCGTCGGTTTCGGTGCACCAGGTCGTAGACTAAGAAGACCGGTAAGACACGTACGATGGGGTTCATGGCGTGTACATCGCGTACCGGGGCTCTGTTTGTAGGACTCTGCTTTTACGGCTGTTTTTGGCTCCCGTAAGAAAAGAGCCGTACGGGGTGCCGTAGGGACGAATCGTACTTGCGTGGCCGGAAACCGCTGCTTAAATACGTCCAGACGTCGCGTACAGGCTGTTCCGGATCAGAATCGTTTTTTTTTTACCCGTACGGTCTTTGGTACGATCCGTACGGAAAGAGGCTTTCTGTATGAATCGTACTTCCTAGGTTGTAAGGAAAGTTTACCGGGTACGAGTCGTACGGAGAAAACGCTCCGTACAACGATTCGTACAGCCTTTTTCCAGGATTGGAATCGGCCCCTTAGTGTGTAGTCCAATAGATTGATTATAAGATTCTGTTTTTGTTTTTTTTGGAAGTTCATTGATTCTGGATTAGTTATTTCTTCATGCGATTCCGTAGTGGATACCCTTTTGTTTGTTCCACTCCCTCTTCGCGTCTTTCTCCTTCTCTTGAAGTTGACTGAAAGCCCCTTTCTTTTCCTCGACCACGCCCTCTTCCTCTTGGTCTCGGTGTTCTTTGGTCGATGTACATGAGCTTCATTTCATCTAAAAAAGAGGTGAGTCCAGTTCTTGTTGTTCTTTCCTCCTCACTGAGATCTGACTCCGACTCACTTGTGGCAATGTTGGTATTTTCACTTCTTCCTGTCTTGCCCAATTATTGTTTTCAAACATTAAATCTTCTCGCAAAAGTGAGTATTGCCCCAGTTTCGTAGTCCTGTTCATCTCTTCTAAACTTTCTCTGTTTTTGTTGTTCTACTTCATATTCATGTTTATCCAGATTTTTCTCCATTTCTTTTCCTAGTTGTTTGCTTTCTTCATCTTGTTCAAGATTTAGAATTTGTGTTTCAATTTCACCAATTGTTACGTGAAGCTCCTCTATGTCCTTCTTGGCATATTTTATGATGATCAGTACCATATTTTTACAACACTGCATTGAATTCCTACCCCACTCCTCCAACATTTCAGGTTTAGTATCCGGATGATTCGGTAGGGTAAAAATCCTTAGGCCTCTGGTTATCCGATCACACTCTATATTTTTCTCTAAAGTAATCACCTTCCAGCTTTTAGTTATTTCCTTTTTCATGCATTTTTCTAACTGCATGAATAGTTGTTTAAAATTTTTGGTCCCTGTTTGCTCTATATTTGTTTCCCCATTTTTAGTTGTTACATGTGTTCCCTTCTGGAACATTGTTTCTGCTTTTTGTTGGCGTTTTGCAGCTCTCGCTTCCATTATTTTAATTATGTGAAACTCCCAGTTATCAAATGAAAAAGCAACCATTTGCTGCTCACATTCGGATGGTTACAAACTTTTCATGATGTGCACTTATATCTTGCTCTCTCCCGTACAGCTTTATTCTGGTTTTATATACCAGAAGCTGTTCGACTGCGACATCATCACCGACTCTCTCCGCTCAGATGGATCGTTGGCTTGTTTTCTTCAGTTACAGCGTGTTACTCGATCCTGCTTCACACGCTTGGGATCTTCACAACTCCTCTCCTCGTCACAAGGCGGATTCTGTGTTCTGTCTTGCCTCATGGACGCTGTTTAGCGTGAGGGTGTTTTTCTTATCCTACACCTTTAATCGTTGTAGTCGATCCCCAAATTATTCCGATGTCGGGCACCTTTCCTTTCAACTTTCTACTACACAAAATGGCTCCAAGGAAAGCGCGCTGTTTCACAGCGGGTGACGGTATCAAGGACGGACCAGTCCCCGTATTAAATTCTTCACCATTTTCTTCTTCACAAGGAAGAAACCACACACCGGAGATTGCAAGTAATCTTTTTTATTGCAAATGTGCAATTATCATCACCAAACCACTACCAATGCGTTTCAACCCCCACGGGTCTTGCTCACGGTATGTGAGTCCTATGTTTGTGTTTCTCTCTTATAGTTCTCCCATTACGGCCCATTACGAGGCATTATGGGATATGTAGTGTACAAATATATATATCTCCACAAAGAAATGCTCCTGTTGGAAGCCGGAGTCCCGTGAGAGGTGGCGCCAGAGTCGGCGGAGCAGTCGATAATCCAATGAAAATCCCAAGAAAAGTCACTTGCGCTCTCAGGGACAATAGACAGGGTTCAGGTAACTTGTCGATTTATTCCATCATAAATCAAACGTGATGCGTTTCGCCTTGCGGCTTGATCACACAAAGTGAATGGTATGGGAAGCCTCATTATATACTCGACAAATTAAACTGACAATGGACGTGAGTAGATCGTTACATGCATAGAAAGTACATGTTGCTGTAAGCGCCATCTTGTAATGTGTTCAATCCTAATGAAAGGCATGAATAACGGCACTGATGCCATGCACAGAGCAGCAAAACAATGTATACAGAATCACGTATGTTATCTCGTTATGTACAGTACATTTCCTGTGTGAGGGAACATTGCGAGTTTATCTCTGGATAATTAATTAAATTAAAGTGATAACGGTCGCCATATTGGATTGCCCGTGTTTATGTTATTCCAAATAACTTTAGTTGTCCGTGCTCGTGGACATGTAAAGTCAATTCTGGATCGTCCCAGAATGGGATGGAGACTACGTACAACATAAACACAATGTCAATAAGTGTGTGTACCCTGGACAAGTAGTGTCAGTCATGAGTAGGCATGTAACTGTGTATTCCCCTAGTGGAGGATTACTACATGATTGGCACCAAATGTAAGATTGTAGTATATAGTCCCACAGTGGAGAATTGGTTACAGGACGAAAAACAGAACACGTACTTCTAGTGCATCCCTAGTGGGTGACTAGTCCTGGTCAGTGTACAAGGTGTCTAGAGGCATGGAAAAACCAAAGTGACAGTGTGTATGTACAGTGAGTTGACAAAAAATATACAAAATAGAAGATGAAAAGTGAAGCAAAGTTTTATCTCCCTCACGAAGAACCCAGAAGACACCAGGCTATGTTTTCATGAAGGAATGAGGAACGTGGCAGCATGGATGAAGGACAGCTGCCTAAAACTCAACTCTAAGAAGACCGAGGTCCTCATCCTGGGACCCTGCACCTCCGCCTGGGACAGCACCTGGTGGCCCATCTGCCCTCGGGAGCCCACCCACCCGTACAGACCACGCTCGTAACCTCGGCATCATCCTGGACTCCTCCCTCTCCATGAACCACCAGATCAACGCAGTCGCGTCCACCAGCTTCAACTGCCTCCGCATCCTCCGAAAGACCTTCAAATGGTTCCCCCCAACTGCAGAAGGACCATCACCCACGCACTCATAACCAGCAGACTGGACTACGGCAATGCCCTCTACGCCGAAATCAACAAAACTCTTCTTCACAAACTCCAAACCATCCAGAACGCCATAGCCAGACTCCTCCTAGGGACACCGCGCCACAAACAGATGACCCATCACCCATGAGGCCTCCACTGGCTCCCCGTGGAGAAGAGGGTCACCTTCAAAATCCTCACCCACACCTGCAAATCCCTCAACGACATCGGACCCAAATACCTCAACAACAGAATATGTTTCCACGTACCCAAGAGGAACCTCTGCTCCGCCGACCTCGCCGTGGCAGAGGTCCCCGACATCCGCAGAAACAGATCCGGAGGGAGAGCCTCCTCCTATATCACAGCCAAGACCTGGAACAAGCTCCCTGTCAACATCAGACGTTCCCCGACCCTGCACACGTTCAGAAAAGACCTCAAGACCTGGCTCTTCGACTGATCCAGATCTGCACCCCCCTCTCCCCCAGCGCCTTGAGACCCTCACTGGTGAGTAGTACGCTTTACAAACCCCTGATTGATTGATTGACTGATTGATTGATTATCTGCGGCAATCGCCATTCCAGGAGAATGATGCCACGAAGAAAACGGTAGGGACTCGGTCTTTCGATTCCATCCGACATGTCCCTTCCTTTCCTCCTGTGAAAAGAGAGAAAGCGGATCAATGGTTACACTGCTGGGAATTAGTCAAAGCATGTCTACAGAACTTCAATAAAAAACTTCAATATAAACTCAGTAAATGCAGTGAGATATATTATAACAGTCATTATTCATCGTGGAAATGTACTGCTATTTCCGCGTCCAAGTTGTGGCATTTGGGGTATCATGTTCCTAACTCTATGATGTTTCTAGATTCCTGTTTTCTAAGTTGGAGTTGGTGCATCAGTGCTGTTATTCATGCCTTTCATTATTATTGAACACATTTCAAGATGGCGCATACAGCAACATGTACTTTCTATGTAAGCAACGATCTACTCACGTCCATTGTCAGTTTCATATGTCGAGTATTTAATGAGGCTTCCCATACCGTTTTTTTTTCTGGTTTTTTTTGCTGCTGCCAGTACAAAAAGTACAGCACTCGCGGGAAACTTTTTACCCTGATTTTATTAGGGTATTGAAGCACACAAAAGACACGTTTCGGCGACTGCCTCTCAATGTCAAACGGCAGACCGAGACAGTGTTATTTAAATAAACAAACATCCAGAATCAAAACAAACAAAAGACTGTTTGGAAGGAAACAGAAATCATTTCCGCCATCTTTAAACATGCAAAATTCAATTATTTGTACATGTCTATCTATCTAAATTCATATGGTATGCTGTACATATATACATTTATACACAAATTAATATCTTGCCCTGAATGAGCTATGGCTGTAAACGTATAGTAAATCCATACCACACATTTAGTTGTTATAAGCAATTGTGGATATCAAACATAATTTAGCCCTGAATGGGCATATCCATTGCCACGCTTATACAATGCTGTATCATTATATATCGATCTGATATTCACTGACCACCCACTAATAAGCGACAAAAAAACAGAGAAAAAAGAGAGAAAGAAAAAGAAAAATGAAACCCCCAAAATGAAATCGGAGAAAAGATCCAAAATACTACAGGCAAAGCAAAGAACCTGTGTATTTCATTACATGACTATTTACAAATATATGCAATCCAGAATCCCCTTTTGCTACTATGTACAAATGTACAGCCAGTTCCTCCCCACTATTGAGTCCTTGAGGTATCTTAGTCTGGGTATCTATGATATACCTTGACTCGAGTCTTCAGAGTTTCAGTTGTCTAGCCCCTCCTCTGATGTTACCTGGCACATGGTCTAAACAGAAATAGCATAACAGATCCCTGTTGCTGCTATGATGGCTTTCGAAATGCCGAGCCACCGGATAAGTCACATCCTTGGTGACGATGGCTCTCATATGCTCTAAGATCCTTATTTTGGTAGGGTGTATGGTGCTACTGATGTACCGGAGTCCACACAGACATACCAAACAGTATACCGTGTGGCTGGTGTTACAGATCATGAATTTTTCTAACTTTTTAGGAGTTTTCAATCCTGGTACATCATATGACAAGACCTTATTACTACTCTTACATGCCTTGCATTTTTTGCAAGGATGAAAACCTTTGATCTGGCCAAAGCGTAGATCACTTCTCCCTTGGGAATAGTGACTTTGCACCAACTGATCTTTTAGAGATTGTGCCTTCCTAAATGACAATAGGGGGGCTCTAGCCAGATCCTCCCCTATAATCGGATCTGATTTGAGGATATGCCAGCTCTTCCTCAATATCTGCCTTAGATCATAGATCATTGGCATTGCTAGAGTAGTTGGTAATCATTCTACAATCCGTAGTTTGGGATAATCTAGCTTGTTCTTTTTTCTGTTTAGTCCTCGATACCCCACAAACCAATTTAACTTTGTGTCCACTTTCTTTTTGGCACTGAGTAGAACTTCACTCGAATAGCCTTGTGTTTGGAATCTAGCTGTACTCTCATTAGCTGATGTTTGAAAATCGCATTCTCTGGTGCAAATTCTCTTTATCCTCAGCAGCTCGCCATACGGAATACTATTGATTAGTTTATCCATATGGCAACTGCTGGCATGTAAAACGGAATTGCCCGCTGTGGGCTTCCTATGTAAAACGTTGCATAACTTCCCTTCTGAAACAAAGACCTGTAAGTCAAGAAAATTCACTGTTGTCTTGCTCACTTCTCTAGTGAATTTTAAGTTAAGGTCATTCATGTTCAAGACATTGACAAACTCTTTTGCTGACTCTACTGTGCCGCTGTATATGATGAATAAGTCATCGATATACCGGTTCCAGCTGACAAGTCTGTTGGTCCATTTCTCGTTGGCATCCGACCAGGCCACCCGCTTCTCCCACCAGCCTACGAAAAGATTTGCATAACTGGGGGAAGCAGGTGCCCATGGCCATGCCCTGTGTCTGTCTAAATAATTGTTCCTGGAAAAGGAAAATGTTATTGGTTAAACAATATTCAAGAAGCATGCAATTATGTTCCATATATTTCAAGGAGCGTCCTTTTAAAAATAATTCAATAGCCTCCAAGCCTTTACTGTGCTGAATACTTGTATAAAGGCTGGAGATATCTAAGGTGATCATGACGAAGTCAGGTTCCCAAGTTATTCCTTCAATTCTTTTCAGGAAATCTTTAGTGTCTTGTGTGTATGAGGTCAGTTCAATAACAAAATCAAACAGAAAGAAATCAATAAATGTGGACATATTTTCCGTTAAGCAACCCTTTGAAGAAACAATAGGACGCCTGGGAGGGTTCACACTGTCCTTATGTAACTTAGGGAGATGATAAAAAGTCAGAATGACTGGGTGTTTAGAGTCTTAGAATTTAAATTCTTCATTGTCCAGCATACCTTTCTGTTTATATTTTCTTATAAGATGTCCATATGTCTCTATGCTGTTGGAATATTCCTTCATGCTGATCCGGCTGTAATTGGAAACATCATTGAGCTGTTTGAGTGCTTCCTTACAGTAGTACTCCGATGTTAACAGAACAACATTTCCCCCTTTATCGGAGGGTTTGCAGATGATTGTTCGATCTCCCTGTAGATCTTTGACTTTCTTTGTAGTTCAGCGATGTCGTCAGTGGCTCTACGATGCTCCTCTTTAGATCTGAGCTTTAAACATTTTTAGTGACTTGATCAGTGAACAGATCAATGGCATATATAGATATATATATATATAATATATATATATATATATATATATATATATATATATATATATATATATATATATATATATATATATATATATATGTATATACATTACCTACTGTCGCCAGTAGGTAGTTATAGTTAAGACCTAGTTTCCTTAGGAAAAGTGATTTTTCTTTTGCCAATGTCTTTGGCGCTGTTTGCCGAATCTTCGTGAAATTTTCAAAACTAATGGGGTGCTCCGGTCAGCTCCTGTCTTGAAAGTTTCAGGGGTGATTCGTCAAGCAGGGGCCAAGAAAACAGGTGGGTCAAAAACATGTTTTCTCCATGTTAATTTCCATAGGAAACCTTAAACACGGCTACAGGCTGAATTGCGAAACCGAATTACACCAAATTTGGCAAAAAGGTAGCTGTTGGTCCGGAAAGCACTCTTTTCTTTAAATGGTGTAAATCCGTTCAGTAGTTTTTGAGATATTTAAACATATACAGATACCGATATTTTAGGATTGTGAGATCTGATTGGCTGAACCCTCCCGATCTTGAGCTTGTTTCTGATTGACTGCCAACACTTCAAACCAGGAAGTGTTGGCAGCCATCTTGTGACTCGGTTGAACCGAGTCACAAGAAAAAAGGTAAGAAAAACATTAAAAAACAAGGACCCCACAAGGACGCCCTGGGCCAAAAAAAGCATTTTATTTTTATATTTTCGGTGGGTCTTGCATACATGGGCGATTCCCACCAAAAATATTTTTTTAAACGAAGTGCAGCCTCCTGTGCTTTGTTTCTTTTAAGCCCCTGTGTGGACCAGGTCCCGAGGGCAATCCATAATTATGTAACGGGGCCCCAGTTGCCCTGGGGATTGCCACCTCACAATCACTCACTCTCACATATAGTCATTTATATGCTCCAACACTCACAAACAGTGCCTTTTACATATGTAGTTACTTACATATGTACCACTGAGACATCCATCCACTCACAAACATACTCCTACACACACTCACCCACCCATACAGCCCAACACAGATACACTCTTGAACCTATACGCACATCTATGCACAGAGTCACATACCCCCCACCCACCCACACAGATACTCAGGCACCCATGCAGATGCTCAGACAACCAATCAACAACCCATATAGACACTCATGTAGCTACTCACCAACCCATGTAGCCACTTACACACCAACTGACAGACTGATACAAACATTCACACAGTTTAGTCACTAACCCATGCATTCAGTAAGATACGTTTAATCACTCACTTATACAGTCAGTCATGCACCTACTAAATCATCCATTCAGACACTTATACACCCTCTCTTTCTTCAATACACCTTGACATATATATATTGTTGGACTTGGCCCTTTTTTCAGGGTCATCCCTGAACTTCTTGCCTTTCTCCTGTATTTTTTCTGACCTGTTGCTGGCTGTTTTATGACCCTGGGCACTTTACCACTGCTGATCAGTGCTAAAGTGCATATGTTCTCTGTTGTAAATTGATGTATGGATTAGTGACTCCATGATTGGATTATTTGATTTACTGGTCACACCCTAGTATAGTGCACTGAGTGTGCCCAGGGCTTGTAAATCAAATGCTGCTGGTGTGCTTGCAGCACTGGTTGTGCCACCCTCAGAAGCAGCCTGTAAAGTGTGTCTCAGGTCTGCCATTGCAGAGCCTGTGTGCAGTCTGGTACTGCCATGTTGACTGGGCAAGTGCACCCACTTGCCAGTCCCTAAACATTCCCTTTTATGCATATTAGTCACCCCTATGGTAGGCCCAAGGGCAGGGTGCATTGTAGGTAAAAGGTAGGACATGCCCTGGTGTGTGTGGCATGTCCTAATAGTGAATTACAGCCATTTTCGTTTTGCACTATTGCAAGGCTACCTGTTCCCCATCGGCCAGAATGGGCAGTTTGATTATTACATCTTATAATCCTAACTGACTCAGGGAACTAAGTAGAATTCGAGTTTAGTATGCCTGAACTCAGAATTATAAAATACATCTTTTAGTGAAGTCGGTTTTAACATTCTGTGTTTGAAAATACCACTTTTAGAAAGTAGGTATTTTCTTGTGTAACCATCCAAGCCTGCCTCTGCTTGGTTGTGTTCCTTATCTGGAGTTTGAGTGACAGGGGCTGGGGGACTCCAGGAGACAGGGTGAGTCAGCACAGGGCTGAATAGAGAGATCTGCATGTAGATGGGTGGGAGGAGTTGCACCTGGGACCTGAATTGGGCTGTGCCTTCCCTCCACAATGCTGGATCCACCTCCTGTGGTGCGTCTGATGTCTCTGCCCTGGACTGTGAAAGGAAAGAAGGAGTCAGGTAAACAGAGTGCTCCAGGACTGACCAGAACTGGTTTGGACTAGGCAAAGGCCTCTCTGCCGTCAGAGAACAAAGAGAAACTGTGTGTAAAAGGGGGGACCCAGACCACAAAATTTTAGATCACTTTTGGGAAATAAGAAGAAGCCTTCGCTGAGGAGAGGAATTAGAGAGACTGAGGAGAGATATCCCTAAGCTTGAGGGATTCATCTGCAGTGGTTGCCTAAACTGCCAAAGAGAGGAGAGAGGTACTTTTTGTGTACTTTCATCAACTTGTGAAGGATCTCCAAGGGCTTGAGAAAGAGCTGGTATTGGTGTGTCAATGGTTTCAAATATGGTACTCTGTATTTTACAGTGAGCGATGAAAGGTTATACTAGTGTATGATGAGGTGTATCAGATTGTCACGTGGATGATGTCATCAGTGATGTCATTTGAGATGTCATCAGTGATGTCATCAGTGATGTCACTGACCATGTCATGAATGATGAAATATGTGACATCATCAGCAGTGCATTGCGGGCGCCCGAGTTATAGTTAGCAGAACTAACTATAACGGAGGAATTTCTATGGTTTTGTACGAGTGAAATGGCCAGCTAACTATAACACCCCTGAAACCTATGGTTTTTTCTGTGAATTTCTAAGGTTTTTTAAATGCTAATTTCTAACTATAACGTCTCTGAAACCTATGGTTTTTTCAGTGAATATATATACACATACATATATATATATAAACATATATATAATCTGCATATCTATATAAATACAAATATTAATGCATGCATACATATACATATATGCATACATATGCATGTTATGTACATGAAAGTTTGAAAAACACTAATAAAAGCAAAGCTAAAAAGCCACCTAATTACAAACAGAATTGCTTTAACTTAAATGAGGGCGAGACCTATTGCATTTTCAAAGCTTGTTTACTTTGGTTCCATCAAGAAGGCATTCAGATGTGTCACACATTTGCTATAAGTTCTGAATGGTAGCACTCTAGTTGCTCATTAGATCACTGTAGTAAAGCTACTGCTCACCAGGGAAGACTGCTGCTGGTATTCAAAGTGCATGTTTCAGTCTGCATGTCAGAATGTTTTAATGAAATAGAAGAAGATTTGAGAAGTCAAAACGTGCCCTAATTTTTCTTTCTGCAGCACTAATCATAATTTCTATGGCAAAATGAACACCCTCATTTTGTTCCTTTGCAAATTAAATGTTTTAAGTGTTACCACTTTATTCCAATCAAGATGGCTTTAGGTGTGCCATACTTTTGTCATAAGTAAGACTGTTAGCGCTCTAGTTGTTCTTTAGAACACTCTGGGACATTCTGTCATTGGGCTATACTTGGGCTACATCTGGGTGATATTTGTGATACATTTGCGCTCTTTTGTCTCTGGTGGCCATCTTGGGAGACTTATTTGTTATGAAGTTTCCTAATTTCCTCATTTACTTCAGTCTCCTCAGTAGGAAATATTTTCAGTTTTTTACTTTGATTCCATCAAGAAGGCATTCAGATGTGTCGCACATTTGCCATAGATTCGGAATGTTAGCACTCTAGTTGCTTATTAGATCACTGTAGTAAGTCTGCTGCTGGTATTGAAAGTGCATGTTTCAGTCTACATGTCAGAACTTTTTAAAGAAATAGAAGAGTATTTGAGAAGTCACTCAAAATGTGCCCTAATTTTTCTTTTTTATGCACTAATCATCATTTCTAAATTTCTATGGCAAAATGAACCCCCCCATTGTGTTCCTTTCAAATTAAACTACTCATTCTCTACTACTCACTTGCTACTACTCTCTGCTACTCACTCTCTACTACTCACTCTCTACTATTCTCTACTACTCTCTACTACTACTCTCTACTACTCACTCTCTACTACTCTCTACTACTCACTCTACTACTCTCTACCACTCACTCTCTACTACTCTACTACTCACTCTCTACTACTCTCTACTACTCTCTCTCTACTACTCACTCTCTACTTCTCACTCTCTACTACTCACTCTACTACTTCCTCTACTACTCGCTCTCTACTACTCTCAACTACTCACTCTCTACTACTCTACTACTCTCTCTACTACACTCTCTACTACTCACTCTACTACTCACTCTCTATTACTCTCTACTACTCTCTCTACTACTCTACTACTCATTCTACTACTCTCTACTTCTCTCTATCACTCTACTACTCACTCTCTACTACTCTCTACTACTCTCTCTCTCTACTACTCACTCTACTACTCACTCTACTACTCTCTACTACTCACTCTCTACTACTCACTACTACTCCACTACTCACTCTCTACTACTTGCTCTCTACTACTATCTACTACTCACTCTACTACTCACTCTCCACTACTCTACTATTCTCAACTACTCTACTACACACTCTGTACTACACACACTCTACTACTTCTACTACTCTCTCTCTACTATCTACTACTCACTCTACTACTCACTCTCTACTACTCCCTACTACTCACTCTACTACTCACTCTCTAGTACTCTCTACTACTCACTCTCTAGTACTCTCTACTACTCACTCTCTAGTACTCCACTACTCTCTACTACTCACTCTCTACTACTCACTCTCTACTACTCTCTACTATTCTCTCTCTACTACTCACTCTACTACTCGCTCTCTACTACTCTCTACTACTCACTCTCCACTACTCACCCTCTACTACTCACTCTCTACTACTCTCTACTACTCACTCTCTACTACTCTACTACTCTCTACTACTCTCCCTACTACACTCTCTACTACTCACTCTCTACTACTCACTCTCTACTACTCTCTACAACTCTCTCTACTACTCACTCTCTACTACTCTACTACTCACTCTACTACTCTCTACTTCTCTCTACCACTCTACACTCACTCTCTACTACTCTCTCTCTACTACTCACTCTCTGCTACTCATTCTACTACTCTCTACTACTCACTCTCTACTACTCTCTACTTCTCACTCTCCACTACTCACTCTATACTACTTGCTCTCTACTACTCTCTACTACTCTCTCTACTACTCACTCTCTACAACTCTACTACTCTCTACTACTCTCTCTACTACACACTCTCTACTACACTCTCTCTACTACTTGCTCTCTACTACGTGCTCTCTACTACTCTCTACTACTCACTCTACTACTCACTCTTTACTACTCTCTACTACTCACTCTCTACTACTCCACTACTCTCTACTACTCACTCTCTACTACTCACTTTTTACTACTCTACTACTCCCTACTACTCTCTCCCTCTACTACTCACTCTCTACTACTCTCTACTACTCACTCTCTACTACTCTCTCGCTACTACTCTCTACTACTCTCTCTCTGCTACTCAGTCTACTACTCACTACTTACTCTCTACTACTCACTCTCTACTACTCTCTACTACTCACTCTCTACTACTCACTCTTCTACTCACTCTCTACTACTCACTCTCTACTTCTTGCTCTCTACTACTCTCTCTCTACTATCTACTACTCACTCTACTACTCACTCTCTACTACTCCCTACTACTCACTCTACTACTCACTCTCTAGTACTCTCTACTACTCACTCTCTAATACTCCACTACTCTCTACTACTCACTCTCTTCTACTCTCTACTATTCTCTCTCTACTACTCACTCTACTACTCGCTCTCTACTACTCTCTACTACTCACTCTCCACTACTCACCCTCTACTACTCACTCTCTACTACTCACTCTCTACTACTCTACTACTCTCTACTACTCTCCCTACTACACTCTCTACTACTCACTCTCTACTACTCTCTACTACTCTCTCTACTACTCACTCTCTACTACTCTACTACCCACTCTACTACTCTCTACTTCTCTCTACCACTCTACTACTCACTCTCTACTACTCTCTACTACTCACTCTCTGCTACTCATTCTACTACTCTCTACTACTCACTCTCTACTACTCACTCTCTACTACTCACTCTCTACTCCTCTCTACTTCTCACTCTCCACTACTCACTCTATACTACTTGCTCTCTACTACTCTCTACTACTCACTCTACTACTCACTCTCTACTACTCTACTACTCTCTACTACTCTCTCTACTACACACTCTCTACTACACTCTCTCTACTACTCGCTCTCTACTACTCGCTCTCTACTACTCACTCTACTACTCACTCTCTACTACTCTCTACTACTCACTCTCTACTACTCACTCTCTACTACTCCACTACTCTCTACTACTCCACTACTCTCTACTACTCACTCTCTACTACTCACTTTTTACTACTCTACTACTCCCTACTACTCTCTCTCTCTCTACTACTCACTCTCTTCTACTCTCTCTCTACTACTCTCTACTACTCTCTCTCTGCTACTCAGTCTACTACTCACTCGTTACTACTCTCTACTACTTACTCTCTACTACTCACTCTCTACTACTCTCTACTACTCACTCTCTACTACTCCCGACTACTCACTCTACTACTCACTCTCTAGTACTCTCTACTACTCACTCTCTAATATTCCACTACTCTCTACTACTCACTCTCTACTACTCACTCTCTACTACTCTCTACTATTCTCTCTCTACTACTCACTCTACTACTCGCTCTCTACTACTCTCTACTACTCACTCTCTACTACTCTCTACTACTCACTCTCTACTACTCTACTACTCTCTACTACTCTCCCTACTACACTCTCTACTACTCACTCTCTACTACTCTCTACTACTCTCTACTACTCACTCTCTACTACTCTTCTACTCACTCTACTACTCTCTACTTCTCTCTACCACTCTACTACTCACTCTCTACTACTCTCTACTACTCTCTCTCTACTACTCACTCTCTGCTACTCATTCTACTACTCTCTACTACTCACTCTCTACTACTCACTCTCTACTACTCACTCTCTACTACTCTCTACTTCTCACTCACCACTACTCATTCTATAGTACTTGCTCTCTACTACTCTCTACTACTCACTCTACTACTCAATCTCTACTACTCTACTACTCTCTACTACTCTCTCTACTACACACTCTCTACTACACTCTCTCTACTACTTGCTCTCTACTACTCGCTCTCTACTACTCGCTCTCTACTACTCACTCTACTACTCACTCTCTACTACTCTCTACTACTCACTCTCTACTACTCACTCTCTACTACTCCACTACTCTCTACTACTCACTCTCTACTACTCACTTTTTACTACTCTACTACTCCCTACTACTCTCTCTCTACTACTCACTCTCTACTAATCTCTACTACTCACTCTCTACTTCTCTCTCTCTACTACTCTCTACTACTCTCTCTCTGCTACTCAGTCTACTACTCACTCTTTACTACTCTCTACTACTTACTCTCTACTACTCACTCTCTGCTACTCTCTACTACTCACTCTCTACTACTCACTCTACTACTCACTCTACTACTCACTCTCTACTACTCTCTACTACTCACTCTCTAATACCCACTCTCTACTACTCTCTACTACTAACTCTCTACTACTCTCTCTCTACTACTCACTCTCTACTACTCACTCTACTACTCTCTACTACTCACTCTCTGCCACTCTCTCTACTCTCTGCTACTCACTCTCTACTCTCTATTACTCATCCTGTACTCTCTACCTCTCTCTACCTCTCTCTCTACTACTCTCTACCTCTCTACCTCTACCTCTCTACCTCTACACCTCTACCTCTCTACATCTATACCTCTACCTCTCTACCTCTCTCTACCTCTCTCTACATGCACACATAAGCACATATATATATGCATTTATATATATGTATGTCTATATATATATATATATAGACATACATATATATAATCTACATATCTATATAAATACAAATATTAATTCATGCATACTTATACATATATGCATACATATGCATGTTATGTACATGAAAGTTTGAAAAACACTAATAAAAGCAAAGCTGAAAAGCCACCTAATTACAAACAGAATTGCTTTAACTTAAACGAGGGCGAGACCTATTGCATTTCCAATGCTTGTTTACTTTGCTTCCATCAAGAAGGCATTCAGATGTGTCACAAATGTGCCATAATTTCTGAATGGTAGCACTCTAGTTGTTCATTAGATCACTGTAGTAAAGCTACTGCTCACCAGGAAAGTCTGCTACTGGTATTCAAAGTGCATGTTTCAGTCTGCATGTCAGAATTTTTTAATGAAATTGAAGAGGATTTGAGAAGTCAAAACGTGCCCTAATTTTTCTTTCTGCAGCACCAATCATAATTTCTATGGCAAAATTAACCCCCTCATTTTGTTCCTTTGCAAATTAAATGTTTTAAGTGTTACCACTTTAATCCAATCAAGATGGCTTCAGGTGTGCCTGCAAGTATCCTGATGGATTTGTGTAGACTATGTGCATTATGCCGCTGTTCCTATCATACCAAAGCATGACACGGTGTATCATACTGGGATTCGCATCATCATTGCCTGGCTGTTAAATCCTTTAACTGCGGAGCGAGTGCTCCTCCTGTCCCATGATTCGACTCCTTTGGTTAATCTATTACTTCATGATTTGGTCACTGTTAAGCGTATCCTAGTGCTTGTCTATAACCTGTAAAACTTGCAAAATAATGAACAGATTTATCAAAAAAAAAGATGGCTTCAGGTGTGTCATACTTTTGTCATAAGTAAGACTGTTAGCGCTCTAGTTATTCTTTAGAAAACTCTGGGACATTCTGTCATTGGGCTATACTTGGGCTACATCTGGGTGATATTTGTGCTACATTTGGGCTCTTTTGTCTCTGGTAGCCATCTTGGGAGACTTATTTGTAATGAAGTTTCCTAATTTCCTCATTTACAACAGTCTCCTCAGTAGGAATACTTTCAGTTTTTTACTTTGATTCCATCAAGAAAGCATTCAGATGTGTCACACATTTGCCATAAATTCAGAATGTTAGCAACCTAGTTGCTCATTAGATCACTGTAGAAAAAGCTACTGCTCACCAGGGAAGTCTGCCGCTGGTATTGAAAGTTCATGTTTCAGTCTGCATGTCAGAATGTTTTAATGAAATAGAAGAGGATTTGAGAAGTCACTCAAAATGTGCCCTCATTTTTCTTTCTGCAGCACTAATCATAGTTTCTATGGCAAAATGAACCCCCTCCTTTTGTTCCTTTTTAAATTAAATGTTTTAAGACTTACCACTTTATTCCAATCAAGATGGCTTCAGGTTTGCCATACGTTTGTCATAAGTAGGACTGTCAGCCCTCTAGTTGTTCTTTGGACACACGCTGGGAAGCTGCAGTAGAACACAAAGGAATCAACTGTAAGGGTGGGCGACAATTTCTGTTCCGCTCGCAGAAATTGCGAAATTTCGACATTTTCGCGTTCCGCGCGGAACGCGAAAATGTCGAAACTTCCGTGATCCGCGAGGGAACGGAAATTGTCGCCCACCCTTAGTCAAAATACCAGTGTCATCCACTGCCTGTATATAACTTTAAGAGACTACCTCTCCTATCAGGAGCACAAACAGATTTAAAGCAGGTGCCCGAGTTGAAGGTCACTTTCAGTAACGCATTAATCAGCACAAAAGATTCGTGAGCACGGTGGAGGCTAGGCAGGTGTGCTTTCTCCCCATATCTACCGTCAGCAATTTGCTGTAATCATTGATGGAGGTCTGTGCATCCATGGGTTTCTTGAGCACAATCCCCGTGTAGTTCCTGACACCAGGAGGTTCTGTATTCTCATCTACTGCTCCGGTCGGTCTCTGACCCTTTATAAACAAGAGGCATGTGAACTGCATAGAAGCCCCGCCCCACACACTGGCGGTGTGCAACGTCTTCCCACCCTTTCCCCACTATGATGGACAGCTCACTCGAGGGACCCCGGCACCCATCGGCGCGGTGGCAAAGTTACAGACACACATGGTTGCTGGAGACAACTCTTCTGGCCCTTTACGCAGCTGTAGTGTAGGAAAACAAAGCACTATTCATTTACCCAACGAGGTAGCACTTACTGATTAGCCAGTGGAAACTAGTGCCCGGGTGTAGATACATGGGAAGTGTGCAGGATCACACAGCTCACACGTGGCACCATGCTCGGACTGGCCTCTAGGGCATTCTGGCAGTGCCAGGAGGGTTGGTCTGACAGGCCAGTGTGTGGGGCTGCTTTCAGAGGCTGGGGCGCACCGCTTTATTCTCTGCCCTTGTTGGATGTACATGTTTTACTGAGAATGTCAGACTTCATTCTCAGTAAAACATGTACATCCAACAAGGGCAGAGACTGTCAGTTGATTCCTTTGCGTTCTACTGCAGCTTCCCAGAGTGTTCTAAAGAACAACTAGAGCGCTAACAGTCCTACTTATGACAAACGTATGGTACACTTGAAGCCATCTTGATTGGAAGAAAGTGGTAACTCTTAAAACATTTAATTTGAAAAGGAACAAAATGAGGGGGTTCATTTTGCCATAGAAAGTATGATTAGTGCTGTAGAAAGAAAAATTAGGGCACATTTTTAGTGACTTCTCAAATCCTCTTCTATTTCATTAAAAATTTCTGACATGCAGACTGAAACATGCACTTTCAATACCAGCAGCAGACTTCCCTGGTGAGCAGTAGCTTTACTACAGTGATCTAATGAGCAACTAGAGTGCTAACATTCTGAATTTATGGCAAATGTGTGACATATCTGAATGCCTTCATGATGGAATCAAAGTAAACAAGCATTGAAAATGCAATAGGTCTCGCCCTCGTTTAAGTTAAAGCAATTCTGTTTGTAATTAGGTGGCTTTTTAGCTTTGCTTATATTCGTGTTTTTCAAACTTTCATGTACATAACATGCATATGTAAGCATATATGTATATGTATGCATGCATTTATATTTGTATTTATATAGATATGCAGATTATATATGTTTATATATGTATGTATATATAGATATACACATACATATATATAAATGCATATGCATATACATGCATATATGTTTGTGCATTTGTGTGTGGGTAGAGAGAGGTACAGAGGTAGAGGTGTAGAGGTGTAGAGGTAGAGAGGTAGAGGTAGAGAGGTAGAGGTGTAGAGAGGTAGAGAGTAGTAGAGAGAGAGGTAGAGAGGTAAAGAGTAGAGAGTGAGTAGTAGAGAGTAGTGAGGAGTAGAAGAGAGAGTAGTAGAGAGTAGTAGAGTGAGTAGTAGAGAGTGAGTAGTAGAAGGTAGTAGAGAGTGAGTAGTAGAAAGTGAATAGTAGAGAGTGAGAAGTAGAGCGTAGTAGAGAGTGAGTACTAGAGTGAGTAGTAGAGAGTAGTAGAAGGTGAGTAGTAGAGAGTGAGTAGTAGAGAGTGAGTAGCACAGAGAGAAAGTAGTAGAGAGTAGTAGAGAGTGAGTACTAGAGAGTAGTAGAGAGAGTAGTATAGAGTGAGTAGTAGAGAATGAGTAGTAGAGAGTAGTAGAGAGTGAGTAGTAGAGAGTTGTAGAGAGTGAGTTGTAGAGAGTGAGTAGTAGAGAGTAGTAGAGAGTGAGTAGTAGAGAGGAGTGGAGTAGTAGAGTGAGTAGTAGAGAGTAGTAGAGAGTGAGTAGTAGAGTGAGTAGTAGAGAGTAGTAGAGAGGGAGTAGTAGAGAGCAAGTAGTAGAGAGTGTGTAGTAGATTGAGTAGTAGAGAATATTAGAGAGTGAGTAGTAGAGAGTAGTTGAGAGCGAGTAGTAGAGAGTGAGTAGTGGAGAGTGAGTAGTAGAGAGTAGTAGAGAGTGAGTAGTAGAGAGCAAGTAGTAGAGAGCAAGTAGTAGAGAGCGAGTAGTAGAGAGTGAGTAGTAGAGAGTAGTAGAGAGAGAGTAGTAGAGAGTAGAAGAGCGTGAGTATTAGATAGTCAGTAGTAGAGAGTGAGTTGTAGAGAGAGAGTAGTAGAGAGTGAGTTTTAGAGTAGTAGAGAGTGAGTGGTAGAGAGAAGTAGAGAGTAGTAGAGTGAGTAGTAGAGAGTAGTAGAGAGTGAGTGGTAGAGAGAGAAGTAGAGAGTAGTAGAGTGAGTAGTAGAGAGTGAGTAGTAGAAGCTAGTAGAGAGTGAGTAGTAGAAAGTGAATAGTAGAGAGTGAGAAGTAGAGCGTAGTAGAGAGTGAGTACTAGAGTGAGTAGTAGAGAGTAGTAGAAGGTGAGTAGTAGAGAGTGAGTAGTAGAGAGTGAGTAGCACAGAGAGAAAGTAGTAGAGAGTAGTAGAGAGTGAGTACTAGAGAGTAGTAGAGAGAGTAGTATAGAGTGAGTAGTAGAGAATGAGTAGTAGAGAGTAGTAGAGAGTGAGTAGTAGAGAGTTGTAGAGAGTGAGTTGTAGAGAGTGAGTAGTAGAGAGTAGTAGAGAGTGAGTAGTAGAGAGGAGTGGAGTACTAGAGTGAGTAGTAGAGAGTAGTAGAGAGTGAGTAGTAGAGTGAGTAGTAGAGAGTAGTAGAGAGGGAGTAGTAGAGAGCAAGTAGTAGAGAGTGTGTAGTAGATTGAGTAGTAGAGAATATTAGAGAGTGAGTAGTAGAGAGTAGTTGAGAGCGAGTAGTAGAGAGTGAGTAGTGGAGAGTGAGTAGTAGAGAGTAGTAGAGAGTGAGTAGTAGAGAGCAAGTAGTAGAGAGCAAGTAGTAGAGAGCGAGTAGTAGAGAGTGAGTAGTAGAGAGTAGTAGAGAGAGAGTAGTAGAGAGTAGAAGAGAGTGAGTATTAGATAGTCAGTAGTAGAGAGTGAGTTGTAGAGAGAGAGTGGTAGAGAGTGAGTAGTAGAGTAGTAGAGAGTGAGTGGTAGAGAGAAGTAGAGAGTAGTAGAGTGAGTAGTAGAGAGTAGTAGAGAGTGAGTGGTAGAGAGAGAAGTAGAGAGTAGTAGAGTAGTAGAGAGTGAGTAGTAGAGAGAGTAGTAGAGAGTGAGTAGTAGAGAGTGAGTAGTAGAGAGTAGTAGAGAGTGAGTAGTGGAGAGTGAGTAGTGGAGAGTAGTAGAGAGCGAGTAGTAGTGAGTGAGTAGTAGAGAGTGAGTAGTAGAGAGTGAATAGTAGAGAGTGAATAGTAGAGAGAGAGAGTAGTAGAGAATGAGTAGTAGAGAGTGAGTAGTAGAGAGTAGTAGAGTGAGTAGTAGAGAGTGAGTAGTAGAGAGAGAGTAGTAAAGAGTAGTAGAGAGTGAGTAGAAGAGTAGTAGAGAGTATGTGGTAGAGAGTAGTAGAGAGTAGTAGAGAGTGAGTAGTAGAGAGTAGTAGTAGAGAGTAGTAGAGTAGTAGAGAGTGAGTAGTAAAGAGTAGTAGCGAGTGAGTAGTAGAGAGTGAGTAGTAGAGAGAGAGTAGTAGAGAGTAATAGAGAGTGAGTAGTAGAGAGTGAATAGCAGAGAGTGAGTAGTAGAGAGCAGTAGAGAGTAGTAGAGAGTGAGTAGTAGAGAGTAGTAGAGAGTGAGTTGTAGAGAGTAGTAGAGTAGTAGAGAGTGAGTAGTAGAGAGTAGTAGAGAGTGAATAGTAGAGAGTGAGTAGTAGAGAGTGAGTAGTAGAGTAGTAGAGAGTAGTCAGTCAGTATCAGTCTGTGTCAGTCAGTGTCAGTCAGTCAGTGTCAGTGTCAGTCAGTGTCAGTCAGTCAGTCAGTGTCAGTCAATCAGTGTCAGTCAGTGTCAGTCAATCAGTGTCAATCAGTCAGTCAGTGTCAGTCAATCAGTGTCAGTCAGTGTCAGTCAATCAGTGTCAATCAGTCAGTCAGTGTCAGTCAATCAGTCAGTGTCAGTCAATCAGTCAGTGTCAGTCAATCAGTGTCAGTCAGTGTCAGTCAATCAGTGTCAGTCAGTGTCAGTCAGTCAGTGTCAGTCAGTCAGTGTCAGCTAGAGCAGCTCTGCTGACCTGGTTCTATGGCTCTAAAGCAGCTCTGCTGACCTCGTTTCTCTGGCTCTACAGCAGGTCTGCTGACCTGGTTCTCTGGCTCTAGTGCTGCTCTGCTGACCTGGTTCTCTGGCTCTAGAGCAGCTCTGCTGACCTGGTTCTCTCCCTCTAAAGCAGCTCTGCTGGCCTGGTTCTCTTCCTCTAAAGCAGCTCTACTGACCTGGTTCTGTGCCTCTAAAGCAGCTCTGCTGACCTAGTTCTCTGGCTCTAAAGCAGATCTGCTGACCTGGTTCTATGGCTCTAAAGCAGCTCTGCTGACCTGGTTCTCTGGCTCTAAAGCAGCTTTGCTGGCCTGGTTCTCTCCCTCTAAAGCAGTTCTGCTGACCTGGTTCTCTGCCTCTAGAGCAGCTCTGCTGACCTGGTTCTATAGCTCTAAAGCAGCTCTGCTGGCCTGGTTCACTGGCTTTAGAGCAGCTCTGCTGACCTGGTTCTCTGGCTCTAAAGCAATTCTGCTGACCTGGTTCTCTCCCTCTAAAGCAGCTCTGCTGACCTGGTTTCTCTGGCTCTACTGCAGCTCTGCTGACCTGGTTCTCGGCCTCTAGAGCAGCTCTGCTGACCTGGGTCTCTGGCTCTAGAGCAGCTCTGCTGACCTGGGTCTCTGGTTCTAGAGCAGCTCTGCTGACCTGCTTCTTAGGCTCTAGAGCAGCTCTGCTGACCTGGTTCTCTGGCTCTACAGCAGCTCTGCTGACCTGGTTCTCTGCGCTCACTATGCACGCACCTGACTTCGCAAAAATATGTTTAAAAATAATAAGTTTATTATAAGTACAAATATATTATTTTTATGAATATCTTAGATAATCTCTTGCCCTAATATGTATATTAAAGACACATATATATCATTTTGGAACATACATTTTTTGTGGGAGTCGCGCACCCAGCGCACCCCAGCATGTATATGACATCACGCGGGACCCGCCGCTGTGCAATCATCTCGTACCGTAATGCGCTTGTGCCGCGAATGCGCGGGAGCAGGAGTCACAGATTGGTCGCATACCAATCGCGCACATCACGTAATATTGGATTGGATTGGATTGGATTGGATGTGCATTTATAGAGCGCGAATTGCTGCCCGGAGGCGTCCAAGCGCTAAGAATACCGTAAGACCAGCCTGAGACACCCGTGGGGAGAAGGGGGGGTAGGTTAGATTGGGTGAAATAGAAAGGTTTTCAGCTGTTTACGAAAGGCTAGAAGGTTAGGGTTGGCTCTAAGATGCAGAGGAAGGGCGTTCCAGGCCCTCGCGGCGTTGTGTGAAAAAGACCTGCCTCCGGATCTGGATCTCTTTATCCTGGGAACTATTGCCCGGAAGGTCTGACTCGAGCGTAGACTTCTGTTGGGTGTGTAGTGGGTTATTAAATCTTGAGTGATGCTGGGGCCCGTGTTCCAGAAGGACTGATGAGCTATGCACATGGCCTTGAACATAACTCTCTGGCGCACTGGAAGCCAGTGAAGGGTTATCAGTCCGACCCTAGCTGACTGTCTGCGAGGAATGTTGAGTAGGATGCGGGCTGCGCAGTTCTGGGCCATCTGAAGCCTGCTCAGAGTGTATTCCGGGGCCCCGAGGTAAAGTACATTATTAAAGTCGAGGCGCGACTGGATTAGACCTTGGACAGCTGTTTGTCTGGCCTCCATAGGAAGGAGAGGGAGGATTCTCCTCAGCATCCTCATGATGCCGAAGCAAGTTGCTGAGAGTTTTGTGGCCTGCGTGCTAAAGGACAGAGATCTGTCAAGCCAGACTCCGAGGCTCTTGATGCTATTTTTTGGGGTAGGTGGAGGGCCCAGACTAGGTGGCCACATGGAGGTGGGGAGACTGAGGTCTGGGGGCCCGAGGAGCATCAGCTCGGTTTTGTCTCCATTTAATTTTAAAGATGAGCGGGACATCCAGGTTTTCACTTCCTCCAGGCACTCTCTAAGCCTGCCCTGTGTTGAAAAATTGGCAACCTGCGTCAGGGAGACCACTAGCTGTGTGTCGTCCGCGTAGGAGATGATCTTAATCCCAAAAGGACGGACGACATCTGCCAGTGGCCTCATGTATATGTTAAAGAGTGCAGGGCTTAGAGAGGAACCCTGGGGGACTCCACATTTCAGGGGCCTGCTGGTGGAGACAGACTCACCGTCAAACACGCGGAAGGACCTATCCTCCAAGAATGACTGGAACCAGGACCAGGCTTTGTCTTTGATGCCGACCTGGGACATACGATACAGCAGGGTGTTGTGGCTGACCGTATCAAAGGCCGCGCTGAGGTCAAGGAGGATCACTGCCACTGATCCTCCCTGATCCAGAATATGTCTAGCTTCTTCGGTGACCATGAGGAGAGCGGTCTCGGTCCCGTGTTTCGGTCTAAAGCCTGTTTGAGTTGGGTCCAGTAGATGATGAACTTCTAGGAAGTTTATTAGTTGTTGGTTTATATGTTTCTCCAGGATCTTGCTTAGCCATGGGAGCAGTGATATGGGGCGATAATTGCTCAGGTCGGCGGAGTCCAGGTTAGGCTTTTTCAGCAGGGCTCTGACCATAGCCCGCTTCCACGCTATTGGGACCGTACCGGAGGAGATGGAGGTATTTAAGACCTCCTTTATGATGGGGAGAGTCGTGTGTGCGGCAGCCATTATTATATCTGGAGGGGCTGGATCATTCGGGGACCCGGATTTTACTTTCCGTGCTAAGGGCTCGAGAGATGCTAAGTCCAGAAGAGGGAAGTGGTTTAGCATAGGTAGGTGTGGGCTGGGCGGGGAGACTGTGGGGAGAGGGGGAGTGACTGAAAGGGTGGAGTTTTCCGGGGAGAAAGCAGAGTAGATGGAGCTGATTTTCAGATGAAAGAATTCAGCAACATTGTTACAATGGGAGGATGTCTTATCCGCCTGCAGACGTGGTGATTGTTTGGATAGTTGTTTAATGATCTGGAAGATTTCTTTTGGTCTAGATTTGGCATGCAGGATTTTCTCTGAGAAATATGTGGCCTGTGCTGTTTTTATGAGTGATTTGTATTCACTGATGCTTTTGCGATATAGGGTTCTTTTGACTGCGGAGTAGTCAGAGCGCCAGTGCCTTTCTGATTTCCTGCAGAGACGCTTCTTCTCTCTGAGAACATCTGTATACCATGGAGCTGTTTTATGCGAGCGCTTGAACGTAATTTCCTTTTTAGGGAGAACGACGTCAAGCGAATTAGTAATCCAGTTGGTATATGCTTGGTTTGCTATGCCAGGGTTATCTTCAATCAGGGGTGGATTCTCTGTGAGTATACTAGTCCAGTTGTCGACTGCTAAGCGAGACCAAGCTCTCATGATTCTCGTAGTGGGAAGGGGTTCGGGGGGTTTGGGCGCGGACCAATTAATGGGAATAAGGAAGTGATCCGTCCAGGGCAAGGGAATAGGAGAGCTGGTTAGAAGGTCATGACAGTTGCTGAAGACCGGGTCCAGCAAATGGCCTTTTTCATGAGTGGGAGATGTGACTCGTTGAGTGAGTCGTAGGGCCGCAAGGTCATCTGTTAAGATTGCCGCCGTGGGATCTGCTGTTGACTCGAAATGAAAATTAAAGTCTCCTAGCAGGATGAAGTTGGACGTGGCACATAAGCGCTCGGCCACGCTTGAAGGGAGGCTGACATGAAACTGCTTAGGGGGGCCTGGGGGGCGGTAAATAAGGGAGCCAGAAAGGCACTTGTTAGGTGTTAGTTCAATATTAAAAGAGAGACTTTCACAGTCCAGAATGGTTTCAGGAACCATTCGACAGTGGAGTTGCTGTTTGTGGATTATCGCTAGGCCTCCTCCTCTACCTTCTGGGCGGTCTAGCCGTGTAATTAGGAAACCTGGTGGGAGGGCGTCTATAACCGCTGGCTCCGCGCCAGGGGAAAGCCAGGTTTCTGTTAAAAATAGTATATCTGGCGTATGTTCTTCGAGAAGAAGCGCAATCTCCTCTTTGTGTTTTGGGAGGGAGCGGCAGTTCAGTAGGAACATGCGGAAGTCATATAGCAATTCAGATGACACTTTCGGTTTGAGGCGTGAGTGGCATTTGGGGCAGACAGAAGGTAAATTGTCTGCTTGGTAGCTATGCTGACACAATCTGTTGGTGGTGCCCCTGAGGCTATGGAGGGTGTCTACGCTAAGGAGAGTGGGGGCCGAGAGCCGTGAAGCAGGGGTGCTGGCCCTGGGCACGGACTCGGCGCGGACGAGCGCAGACGAGCTTGCCTTATGCGCGCCTTCGGCGCGCAATCGTCGCGCCCGCTGCGCTCGTCCGCTGCGCTTCCGGTAAATGCACATTGTTATGGGGAGGCAAAGGGGCGTGGCCTTCGCCTCCGCGAGGGTAATGGCGCCTGACAAGCCTCCTGCTCTCTCTCCCTCTCAGCCCTGACCAGCTGCTGGGGACGCTTTCAGGCAGGGGTTAGTCAGGTAGGTGCAAGTGTTATTAAAAACAATTACAACAGTTTTAAAAGCAATGTGCAAATGAGCAGACAAAGTCTAAATCTATCTCCCGGCTGAGCCTCAGGAGGGTGGGGGTATTCTAGTGCGCTCGTGATTCAGCGCTCTATTTATACACCGGGAAGGGGGCGTGGCCTCGGGAGGGGGCGTGGCCTTCGCCTCCGCGAGGGTAATGGCGCCTGACAAGCCTCCTGCTCTCTCTCCCTCTCAGCCCTGACCAGCTGCTGGGGACGCTTTCAGGCAGGGGTTAGTCAGGTAGGTGCAAGTGTTATTAAAAACAATTACAACAGTTTTAAAAGCAATGTGCAAATGAGCAGACAAAGTCTAAATCTATCTCCCGGCTGAGCCTCAGGAGGGTGGGGGTATTCTAGTGCGCTCGTGATTCAGCGCTCTATTTATACACCGGGAAGGGGGCGTGGCCTCGGGAGGGGGCGTGGCCTTCGCCTCCACGAGGGTAATGGCGCCTGACAAGCCTCCTGCTCTCTCTCCCTCTCAGCCCTGACCAGCTGCTGGGGACGCTTTCAGGCAGGGGTTAGTCAGGTAGGTGCAAGTGTTATTAAAAACAATTACAACAGTTTTAAAAGCAATGTGCAAATGAGCAGACAAAGTCTAAATCTATCTCCCGGCTGAGCCTCAGGAGGGTGGGGGTATTCTAGTGCGCTCGTGATTCAGCGCTCTATTTATACACCGGGAAGGGGGCGTGGCCTCATATATTGAATGTATATGATGTAACTGGAACACACGCAGCCGTTGCACACCGTACGCGAATCCTTCACAACTTTTCAAAATGGCGGCTAGAATCCGCGCACCCACCGTGATGTGTACGCTTTGAGTGCGTGACTCCAAAAAAAAAATGATTTTTGTTTTTTTATGTAATTAATAGAAATATATTAAAATAAAAAATGAAAACAAAAAAATTAATCAATATTTCAGTTTGAATGTTTTACAAAAATGTTTTTTTGCAATTTTCAGAAAAATATATAATGTTATTTAATGAATAAAATATTTATAAATAAACAGTTAAAAAACCATAGAAAATCAGTACAAACAAATAGGTATAACTATTATCACACTTAAAAATTAGCATTTAAAAAACGTTTGAAATTCACTGAAAAAAAACCATAGGTTTCAGAGACGTTATAGTTAGAAATTAGCATTTAAAAAAGCTTTGAAATTCACTGAAAAAACCATAGGTTTCAGAGACGTTATAGCTAGAAATTAGCATTTAAAAAACCTTAGAAATTCACAGAAAAAAACATAGGTTTCAGGGGTGTTATAGTTAGCTAGCCATTTCACTCGTACGAAACCATAGAAATTCCTCCGTTATAGTTAGTTCTGCTAACTATAACTCGCGCGCCCGCAATGCACTGCTGATGATGTCACATATTGCATCATTCATGACATGGTCACTGACCATGTCATGAGTGATGTAATATGTGACGTCATGAGCAGTGCATTGCGGGCGCGCGAGTTATAGTTAGCTGAACTAACTATAACGGGGGAATTTGAATGGTTTTGTACGAGTGAAATGTCCACCTAACTATAACATGTGTGAAACCTATGGTTTTTTCAGTGAATTTGCAAGGTTTTTTAAATGCTAATTCCTAACTATAACGTGTGTGAAACTATGGTTTTTGCAGTGAATTTGCAAGGTTTTTTAAACGCTAATTCCTAACTATAACGTGTGTGAAACCTATAGTTTTTTCAGTGAATTTGCAAGGTTTTTTAAATGCTAATTCCTAACTATAACATGTGTGAAACCTATGGTTTTTAAGTGAATTTGCAAGGTTTTTTAAATGCTAATTTCTAACTATAACGTGTGTGAAACCTATGGTTTTTTTAGTGAATTTGTAAGGTTTTTTAAATGCTAATTTATGTATGTATTATTATATTTTTTATATATTTATTTTACAATAAACTACCTATGTATATAGTTATAGATTGACTGTATCCTGTAATATGGAATGGCTCAGCTCTCTCTTTTTGAATTTGGATAAAGTTGAACAGCATAGTTAATATCTTCTATAAACTTATAAACAGTTTAAAATGTATTTTTTTTTTTTAAGGGTTTTTCACGGTGCGCGCACCGTGCGCGCACCGTCAATTTTTTTTATTAAACAAAATGGTTTTTTTGATTTACGGAGTCCTTTAGGGACCCCCTGAGAGGGTCTAGGGGGTCAGGGAGTGTCTTCCCTGCCTCCTTTTCATGTTTTAGAAATCGGGTTAAAAGTAATTCATTTCTGATGCGTGCGTGCACCGTGCACGCATGCGTGCGAGCACCGTGTGCGCACGGTGTGCGCATGCGTGCGAGCACCGTGCGCGCACCGGCAAATTTGTTTTATTAAACGAAATGGGTTTTTTTGATTTACGAGGTCCTTTAGGGACCCCCTGAGAAGGTCTGGGGGTCAGGGGGTGTCTTCCCTGCCTCCTTTTCATGTTTTAGAAATCGGGTTAAAAGTAATTCATTTCTGATGCGTGCGTGCACCGTGCACGCGTTGCGTGCGAGCACCGTGGGCGCACGGTGCGCGCATACGTGCGAGCACCGTGCGTGCACGGCGAGTCATGTGATTACGAAACAACACTTTTCATTGGTTTATAGTAGTTTCTGTTCCAGAATCTTCAAACACCACACCCACTCCCCTCACTATTTCTTCTTATTTCCTGGGACAAGGAGCTGAACAGCTATTCAAGTACAATTTTACTTGAAAATGGCAGAACAGCAGTCTACTTCAGGGAGTGAGGAGGAGACCTTTGTGGTACCACCAAGGAAGACCAAACAAAAAGACTCTTTTATCTGGAAATACTTCACCCTTCCAGAGGGCCAAAAGAAGGTCAATGCCCCGAAGGTGACGTGCACTATTTGTGGAAGTTTGTTATCCAGAGGAGATCCCACGAAGAAATACTCGTTTAGTATTTATTCAATGTTGAGACACTTCAAGACAGTCCATCCTATACCTTATGCTCGAGAGTCAACTAGAGCCCTAAGAGACAACCCTCCACCTGCTCAGCCGAGCACATCATCTGTGGCCGCAGATTCTCCATGTACTAGGTCACTGGACATCCGCCCACTTTTCCAGAAGGTGCACATACATTGGAATGTGTGCAATGCTGTTCTTTGCTACGGTGAGAGCAGTATTAACTTGATCGAAAAAAAAATACAGCAGCACACATGCTCCAGCCCATAATGTTTTACATTTATTGTTTTTGTTCCTGTTGAACAATTTTAAATTACCAGTTTTTTTTGGTGCTCTAAAAAAAAAAAAAATACAAAATAGTTAAAAAACTAAAAAAAAATACAAAACAAAAAAGACAAAAAAAACAGTTCTTTTCAGAACTCACTTAACTTCTCCAAGAAGAGCTATATTCCTAATATACTGTGTTGTAATTTTATTGAATGAATGTGTAGTGTATACATGAATGATTGAAATGATTGAAATGACTGAGTGAAGAGGAGGAAAGGACAGACAGAATGAGTGAGAAAAGGAAAGTATGATCAGTCATGAAAGGGAAGTGAAAGACTGACTGCAACAAAAGGATTAAGGGTAGAGGATACAGGTAAGAAGAGTGAATGAGCAAGGGAATGGCAGTGAGTAATGGAGAGTGATGGAGGGGGAGTGAGAAAAGGGGAGTTAGGGACGGAGATAGAAAAAGGGAGTAACAGATGAAGCGGATGAAGTACAGCAGGGTAAAGGGATTGAAAGTAAGAGAAGTGGAGTGATGGTGAGATAAGGGGTATGAGGATTAGAAAAGGGGGTAAGGGAAAGTGAGAGATGGGGAGTGAGGGGATGGAGGGATTTAGGAAACTGGAGTGAGAGAAAGGGAGTCAGGATTTCAATGAGCAAAGGAGAGTGAGGGAGAGTGAAGGAAAGAATGCAAAAAGGTGAAGGGGTGTGAGATACAGACAGGAGGAAGTGAAGTAGGAGAATAGGAGTGACTATGAGTAAAGGATACTGACAGTTAGGGAAGGTGAGGGAAGGAGAATGACGGAGAAGGTTAAAAAATTAACATAGATGGAAAATGAGTGATGGAGAGAGGAGGAGTGGTAGAAACAGAGATGTTAAGGAAATTAAGGGTAAGACAGACAAAGGGAGAGAGACAGAAACAGAGACAGAGAGCAAGGAACTGAGAAGGAGTAAGGCAGTTAGAATGACTAAGACATATGGAGACAGGGAGAGAAACATGGTTGAAAATATAGTGATGGAGGCAGTAAACCTAGGGGAGTAGTAGAGAAGGAGTGAGGGAGTTACGAAAGAGCAGTAGAGGAAGAAGAGAGAGGGAAGGGAAATGAGAAAAGCAGAGTGAGGAGAAGTGAAGAAAAGGGAGCATGAAAGTGAAGGGGTGACAAATACAGATATTTTAAACTTACCTGACCAACAAAATAACTTAATTAGAAATAAATGTTTTTTTTTAATTACAAGAAAAATGGATTCAATTTCCTAAATTTTCTTTCTAGATCTGAAAAAAAAGAAAAAAAGTAGTAATATTTAACAATACATTTTAGAATACAGTACACATATTTTCATATTTAACAGAGAAATTTTTTGCCCTTTTTTTGCTGTTTTCAGAATATATTGAATTTCACTGAAAATAGTGATATCAATTGTATTCATCACTTAACAGCGGGCAAAAAAATAAACAATCTGAAAGATTGTTTAAAAAAGCCCTGAATCTATCCTCAGTAAAACATACCTTGATAGAAATGTAACATATATATTAAAAATATCTTCTAAGAATAATAACTATTTGCAATAAATAACGTCTGTAAATCTTGTTGCTTAAGCACATACACCAAAATATTATCTGTCAAAGAAGTCCACAATAAAAACATTTACCATTCCATGAGGCCAAATGGTAAATTTTAAATCCTTTTTAGGTGAAATATCCAATGGTAATCCTATAAAATCGAAATAATGGTTTCTTCAGATGCTGCAATTTGTATCTAAAATTTTGGTTTTAGAAAAATTAAGTAGGAATTTGGTAATTCTGCAGGCAAACGTTGCTTGAAAATCAATTGAGAATCATTACACAGTGTCCAGCCTTTTTCACATTTTAGATAAACTGTGTAATGACCAGAAGTTATAGAAGGTCCATCATGGAAAATTATTGCAACTGCAACAAAAGTCTTTCCTGATATTGATAATTGATTTCCTACAAACTTCTTTATTAAAGTGTCCAATTTTGTTCCATCAGCTCTACAACGTTGCATCATTAAAATTATATACTGTCCATATTTCTTTAAAAATAACGTTGATAACATTTCTGATTTACATTGAGAACATTCCATGTTGTGATTTGCATCTTTAACTAATTTACTAAAAGTCACTGATTTACTCTCTGGTAATGTTAAATGTAGGAACCTTTCAGAATCAACATTAGTGTTGCGTGTGTTCATACAGTTTTCACAACAATGTTCCCATTTTTAAAAGAGACCAAACATATTTTCTATTTCTACCCCTTCATCTTCCAGTACCATAAGCATATACATTAAGAATTCCTGTGCATCTTGCTGGACATTTTGTGTAAACTCTGTACATCCAGAACATACATCTAAAAGATTTCTAACATTAGAAGCACTTTCTATTTTAGTTTTAGCATTACTCAACTTCTCATAACGGAAACTCAGCAGAGAACAAAATCTTTTTTCATGATTTTAGTATTACCTGCTCTTGCAAACTTTCAAGATAAAATACAACATTCAGCACTACATTAGCGTAGCAGTTGACATCAGAGCTATTTTCAAAATGACAACCAACAACCTCTTCAACATTGTCCTTTTTCTTTTTGCTTGCAATCACATCACTCTCTTTTTGTTTTCTCTTCTGTACATCCTCATTACAGATATTCTTAATTCTCCTTTTCCAACAAACAACATGTTTTTCAAACACAGGATACTGACCTAAATGAGGAGCATAGCTTCTTCTTAATCTATTATACTCCTTTACACAATTTGCATCAGCACTAACTTTTGAGACATCAAAGTCTATCATGAATAAACCAGATAATTTTTTCACTCGTGACAAAGCAACATATGCCATACCTTCTTTAAACACACTAGATCCAATGTTTACAAAAGCACTATCTACAGTTAATCCTTGAGATTTGTGAATAGTTACAGCATATGCTAGAGAAAACGGAAACTGCTTCCTACATACATATAAGTCTTTCACAAGCAAAAAACGAACTGAACAACGACTAATGTCTTTAACCTCTTCAATCTGATCAAATTTTATTTTTAAAAATTCAATTGCATCTTTTTTCTGGTAATTAATAAAACCCACAACTTTACCCATAGCTCCATTCACTAAACCTTTTTCTACATTCAAATTACGTCTTAAAATTACTCGACAGTTCATACATACATAAAGATTCTTTTCTAAACCAGCTGTTTTCGATATGTTTTTCTCTAGAGAATCCAATTTAGTTTTCAATTTGCCTGTCAATATAATAGGTATTCCTTCATGCTGTATTTTATCCACGGCTTCCATTTTCATAATCTCTTCATTTTCCAGTTTCAAAAGTTCTTCATTGAATATAGAGCATTCATGTAGTGTTGGCATTAAGCAGATTACAGTATTTTTTTCTGCAATTTTCTTGTATATTTTCTCTGGAACTATTTGTTCTGTTGGAAACAAATTACATAGCAATCAACTCTGTAAAGCTTTTCTGCCATGTTCTGTGAGTAGTCCAATTCTGATATCTTTGAGAATACTTGCATAATCATCATCATTTGCTTGCCGCATATTGGTAATGAGTTCTTTGTACTCAAAGTATGACCAAATATTCACATTACCTATACTTCCTAATGACTTTTTCGTGTCTTCATGTGCAAGAGTATTAAATACTGGTTGTCCTTTAACTGGAGTGAGCTGCAGTAGATCCCCAAAAACTATAACATATTTTCCTCCAAATAACACGTCATAGTCTGTCTTTAGAATTTGCTGCATTCTTAAATGCACAAAGGCAAGCATTAAGTTTGATACCATGCTTACCTCATCAATAATGAGAACTTTCATTTTCTTCAACACTCTTGAAACTTCAAAACATGCTTCTCCTGTTAGCTTGTGGTATTCTATTTTGTTCTCATGCTCTACTGGTAACATTAGCAAACGATGTAAGGTAATTCCTTTTATGTTATATGCTGCTAACCCAGTTGGAGCAGTAACAACACAAGACAAAGTTGAATCAGTTTTTTTCTGTAGGTAGCTTCTAATTACTTTAATTAAGAAACTTTTTCCAGTTCCAGATTGTCCACTCACATACATTCTGATTTGTTCAAATGATGTGCATGAGTACTCTTTATTTTCATGTAGTAATCCATGATCAATTTGTTTTGTGACTTCTTCATACATTTGTTGTTGTTCATCATTCAGTTGTTGTTCAAAATTTGGTAAGTCTATTAAATCTTCCTGAGCTTGATTCATAGCTGTTTCCACTTCAGTCATGGCTATTGCAGCTTCATTTTCTACGATTGGTTGACCTAGGGGATCTTGACTGAGCGTACCAGAACTTTGACTGTCTTGAGAACTGTCTCTAGCTACTTCAGCTGCAATTGTAGCTTCTTGTTCAATTTCTTCATTTAACATTTGTACATAATTTGTGAAAGTACTGCATTCTATGCTATCTTTACATGCATTAAAGCAGGGATCTCCAACCTTTTCTGTAGTGAGAGCTACATCTGAGCAGCGAAAATTGTCGTGAGCTACTGAAGGCTAGGAAACTCGCACATTTTTTCGAGAGACCCCTCCCACGCCCAGTTTCATTGACTTTAAGCCTAATTTCTTCCAAGCCCATATGGTGGTTTGAAGAAAAGGGGGCACTCTCCCTCTTTTGAAGCTATAGACAGCTGCAGGTTGTGTCTTGCTTGGAAGCATTCCTGGAAAGTGTAACGAAATACTGCCGGATACAAGCCTACGACCTGCTTAGATGTGCCGTCAATAGATTTAAAAAAAGACTCATTTTATTGTGAACAACCTCAATTATTTCTCCTTCACCACATACTCTTTTTTATTACAGTTTTAAAATGTCCCATCCTGGTTCAGCTTTAAATAATTTTTAACTAGTTTGATTAATTAAGGGTTTTATTCAGAATACTCCAGGTCTGTCCATGATCCAGAACTCTGCTGCAGTGTTAGTGTTGAATGCCACACGCACTGGGAACAGAGACGTTTTAAGGCATGGACAAAATGGGCTCTGGCCCAGAGCTCCAACCATTCAGGTTCCCTGATACAGCCAGCGTTGTTCTGCAGAGAGCCTTGCCTGGATGACCTTTAATTATTTTTAAACCGATTGATTTATATATCATTTTCCTTTCATTTATTTTGAATGTGGCTGATGTGTGAGTCTATTACAGAGTATTTGCAGAGAAATGTTGTGTTATGTTTCATGCAACATCCATAAAAATGTTTCTTCATTTAGAATAGATCGAAAAAGGACATCACATATTAGAAATGTGATGGTGGCACAGAGATTATTTGCAGTAATGTTAGTGAGCTGCTGCTGTGTTAAACATTGAAAACACACATCACTATCCCTGAATGTTAAATATAAACACATTTATAATTTTGACGAGCATGCCTATGATGTCAATGGCTTGTCCAAAGAAGGGATTGAAAGAGTTAAAACTGGATCAGAAATGAAAAGCTGCTCTGAAGAGTGGAGCAATTCACATTCTTTTTCGGAGTGCAGACGCGGGGATTTTTTTTATGTTGTGCCTTCAGTAAAGGAAACTGAAACTTAGCAACACCCTGCTTCTCCTGATGTAAAACCCAGAGCTGGAAAGCGGAAAAAGACATTTTCGATTTCGTCTGTTAGTCGTCATTTTGGCTGCTTCCAAACTGTCAGGCAGTGTTGCTGAAGGCATCCTTTGGGCCCCTTTCACTCTTAAGTCCCCAGAAATGTAATTAGCATTAGCAATAATATATTTAGTAGTTCGGGAGCAGATGGGACAAGGCAGGCTCATATCACTATTAACAAAACCCAGTACTTCAAGTGCCCGTGGCATACCTGCAGCACGTTTACAGTACAGAAAGCACACATCACAGCTCCAGTCTGGAGAACAGCGCATTAAGAGGTATAATGCTTACCGATTTGATCTGCTCCTCGCTTGTCTCTCACTCTCATCTGCCTTTCTTCCTCCTCCGCCCTTCCCTCTCACAGCTACCTCCTTCTCGAACCTCCACGCAGCCCGACCTGCCTCGACCACCCTTCTCATTTGTCTTTGTTCTCTCCCTTCCCCCGGCTGGTGTTTGGACCCCTTCATCACCGCTTCACTGTCCCTGCTCACCACTCCGGACACAGTGTCTGTTGTCAGTGGGCCCATCGCACCACGCTATGCGCCATGTTTCCTGCCCCTGTGTTGAGACCTGCGGGTGCTGGCCTGCCAGGGAGAGCTCCTCTTGAGCGTCTGAGAGGAAGCAGCTGTGCTCTCTCTCTGCCAGGATGCAAGGTAGAAAAAAAGCAGGTGGCCCTGGTTCCTAGCAGTTCAATACTGCTTGCACCACCTGCATGCTAGCAGGTTTTTCCAGGACCTGCTTCTTTGCACCAGCATACATCGTGCTGGATCATGAGGGCGGTGCTGGGCTGTGAAAGGCCGGTAACATGGACTGGAGGAGGAGATCAGCACTAGCGACGTCATCTTTGGCCTGCCCCGCCCCAACTAAGCTCAGTTAGACAAATCTGAGCAGTTGGGTTTGGTGAGGGCAGGCAACGGCTGTAAAAAAAGGCCCAAGAATAATAAATGACGACAATAGGATACAAAATTTTTAGATGCAAGGCGCGAGCTACTAATGGGGGTTCGGCGAGCTACCGGTAGCTCGCGATCGACCGGTTGGAGACCCCTGCATTAAAGGAATCTTCATAGCTCTGAAAATCTCCAAGTAATTCATCCTCTGAACGCCATGGTTTAAACAGCTGTAAAAGTGCTAAGTAGTAAAATTCCTTTTTGTCAGTAGTGTCGCAACTCAGCTTCCTGTGATTAATCAAACTTCCTTTTGTTTGTTTCACCAAACATCCTTCCTCACCAATGACTTTATATTTTCCATTGTTGATGTCTTCTGTGGTATTCCGTGTAAAAATGTAGTTCTGCAGCACTTCATAGAGACACATGTTCTCAAGATGATGACTTCTGTTTGGGTAATATGTGTCCAACATATTTGTTTTCAAAATGTCTGTACTTTCTGGTTCGTTCTCTGCTAAATATTCAATTTCTCGAATAGATTTCAGTACCCAATTTCACATTCCTGCAAGGCCTAAACTTACCCAAATTATTCTTCTGGATTTGGAGTTCAGACTTGCAGATGATAACCTATCTGAGCATTCGTATGACCCAATTTCTCGATGCGATAACATCTTTAAACTGAAACTGTATAGCTTTTTACTGACAGTCTTCTCGTGAGAAATCTCTTCCCACATTTCTTTCAATTCCGTTTTCTCAGATTTAGTGATGTAAGATGTGACATACCGAGCAACAGCAATAGAATTGTCAGCTACATACTGAATATCCATGTTAGCATTCCACATGGATAAAATGACTGGGTTGTAGTCATTTATATATTTTGACTCTTCTTTTCTTCTTAGGTTGTAGGTATTTTTCGGAGATTTTCTTGTAATGGTATGTCGCACAGCTGACATAAAACTGTTTACTCTTCCTTTTGAAAGAACAGGTCGTGGAAATCCAAATCGACATTTTGTGTAGAATTTATCTTTACTCTTGTACTTTCGTCGACAGTATTTTCCACACCGATGACTTTGGAAACGTAAAACTTGCTCTTTTAAGTTTTTTTCTTCTGTGCTTTTGTGCCAGCAATCACTAGCAGCATGGGAAGAGCTAAAGGAGGCCTTATTTCCCTTTTTTCACTTTCACTGAAAGGTGATTTTAAATTGATCAAGTCGGGTTCTCCAAACCTCTTAATTGTGGAATGGACAGTTTTTACATCCCACAAGCTGTTACTGATTAATTTTTACAGCGCTTGGGATCGGGAACGTGGTACTGACCATATTACCCTTTTGGAAAACTTTTTGGATAGTTTCAGTCTCAATAATGATACTCAGTTCGATCTAATTTTAATGGGCGATTTTAATATACATCCTTGTGGTGATCCCTGTTTATTTGAGGAATTTGAGGGTCCACCAGGCTTCCTGGCTCCCCACTTTGAACATACTAAAGCAGGGGAGGCTCTTGAAGTTTTGCTGGCCAATTTTAATATGATGGAATTTGTGAACACAGAGGGGGGAGAGCGTATATGTACATTTAAGGGGCATGACCACGGCTCAATAATTGATTACATATTTTTGACCCCGGGTATCTTACATAGGGCTGTGACCTATAGAGCAGGGGTCTCCAACCTTTTCTGTAGTGAGAGCTACATCTGAGCAGCGAAAATTGTCGTGAGCTACTGAAGGCTAGGAAACTCGCACATTTTTTCGAGAGACCCCTCCCACGCCCAGTTTCATTGACTTTAAGCCTAATTTCTTCCAAGCCCATATGGTGGTTTGAAGAAAAGGGGGCACTCTCCCTCTTTTGAAGCTATAGACAGCTGCAGGTTGTGTCTTGCTTGGAAGCATTCCTGGAAAGTGTAACGAAATACTGCCGGATACAAGCCTACGACCTGCTTAGATGTGCAGTCAATAGATTTAAAAAAAGACTCATTTTATTGTGAACAACCTCAATTATTTCTCCTTCACCACATACTCTTTTTTATTACAGTTTTAAAATGTCCCATCCTGGTTCAGCTTTAAATAATTTTTAACTAGTTTGATTAATTAAGGGTTTTATTCAGAATACTCCAGGTCTGTCCATGATCCAGAACTCTGCTGCAGTGTTAGTGTTGAATGCCACACGCACTGGGAACAGAGACGTTTTAAGGCATGGACAAAATGGGCTCTGGCCCAGAGCTCCAACCATTCAGGTTCCCTGATACAGCCAGCGTTGTTCTGCAGAGAGCCTTCCCTGGATGACCTTTAATTATTTTTAAACCGATTGATTTATATATCATTTTCCTTTCATTTATTTTGAATGTGGCTGATGTGTGAGTCTATTACAGAGTATTTGCAGAGAAATGTTGTGTTATGTTTCATGCAACATCCATAAAAATGTTTCTTCATTTAGAATAGATCGAAAAAGGACATCACATATTAGAAATGTGATGGTGGCACAGAGATTATTTGCAGTAATGTTAGTGAGCTGCTGCTGTGTTAAACATTGAAAACACACATCACTATCCCTGAATGTTAAATATAAACACATTTATAATTTTGACGAGCATGCCTATGATGTCAATGGCTTGTCCAAAGAAGGGATTGAAAGAGTTAAAACTGGATCAGAAATGAAAAGCTGCTCTGAAGAGTGGAGCAATTCACATTCTTTTTCGGAGTGCAGACGTGGGGATTTTTTTTATGTTGTGCCTTCAGTAAAGGAAACTGAAACTTAGCAACACCCTGCTTCTCCTGATGTAAAACCCAGAGCTGGAAAGCGGAAAAAGACATTTTCGATTTCGTCTGTTAGTCGTCATTTTGGCTGCTTCCAAACTGTCAGGCAGTGTTGCTGAAGGCATCCTTTGGGCCCCTTTCACTCTTAAGTCCCCAGAAATGTAATTAGCATTAGCAATAATATATTTAGTAGTTCGGGAGCAGATGGGACAAGGCAGGCTCATATCACTATTAACAAAACCCAGTACTTCAAGTGCCCGTGGCATACCTGCAGCACGTTTACAGTACAGAAAGCACACATCACAGCTCCAGTCTGGAGAACAGCGCATTAAGAGGTATAATGCTTACCGATTTGATCTGCTCCTCGCTTGTCTCTCACTCTCATCTGCCTTTCTTCCTCCTCCGCCCTTCCCTCTCACAGCTACCTCCTTCTCGAACCTCCACGCAGCCCGACCTGCCTCGACCACCCTTCTCATTTGTCTTTGTTCTCTCCCTTCCCCCGGCTGGTGTTTGGACCCCTTCATCACCGCTTCACTGTCCCTGCTCACCACTCCGGACACAGTGTCTGTTGTCAGTGGGCCCATCGCACCACGCTATGCGCCATGTTTCCTGCCCCTGTGTTGAGACCTGCGGGTGCTGGCCTGCCAGGGAGAGCTCCTCTTGAGCGTCTGAGAGGAAGCAGCTGTGCTCTCTCTCTGCCAGGATGCAAGGTAGAAAAAAAGCAGGTGGCCCTGGTTCCTAGCAGTTCAATACTGCTTGCACCACCTGCATGCTAGCAGGTTTTTCCAGGACCTGCTTCTTTGCACCAGCATACATCGTGCTGGATCATGAGGGCGGTGCCGGGCTGTGAAAGGCCGGTAACATGGACTGGAGGAGGAGATCAGCACTAGCGACGTCATCTTTGGCCTGCCCCGCCCCAACTAAGCTCAGTTAGACAAATCTGAGCAGTTGGGTTTGGTGAGGGCAGGCAACGGCTGTAAAAAAAGGCCCAAGAATAATAAATGACGACAACAGGATACAAAATTTTTAGATGCAAGGCGCGAGCTACTAATGGGGGTTCGGCGAGCTACCGGTAGCTCGCGATCGACCGGTTGGAGACCCCTGCTATAGAGTAATTAGCTCCCCCTATAGCGATCACAACCCGGTGCTACTCAAGTTAATCTGGAGTGATCTTAAGGCCAATGGTGCGATACCACTGGGAGGGGAAAATGCCCTGTTACCTAAGGACCAAGGTAGAAGACTCAAGTGGGCAAAGGTTGTCCCGGAATTTTTTTTTGACAATCTTTTCCCTAAAATTGAGGCTAATGTAGCCATCTGCCAGGACCCAGCAGCTACTAATGTTGACAAGATGGGGGCCTTTGAAAGCATATGTGCCCAAATATCCCTTGATTTGACAACCACATCACATAGACATGGTACCAATCATTGTAAATGGTTTGATTCAAACTGTTCTAAAGCTCATAGGGCTTTAAAGAAGGCACTTTTAACTACCCCAAGAGACAGGGTCCTTATTGCCAATCTCAGGAAGGAGTACAAGGCAACAACTACTAGTAGGAAGAATGCTATCAAACAAGAGGCATGGGAGAGTCTCCTTAATGTGGATGTTTTGCGTGACAGTAGCCACTTTTGGACCATTATTAACCACCCTTTTTTCTCTGAATCCGAGAACACGGTCATGGACAATGTAATCTGTGACTCAGATTGGTTGCTCCATTTTCAGGGAGTTTATGGAAATACAGTCTCTGTTTCGACTCAAAATCCCATAGTGGCTGTTGCGCGTGCCCCCCTTGTTTTCACCTGTACTGAGGTGGAGAACGCAATTCTAGAGTCCTCGAGAAATAAAGCTCCGGGTCCCGATGGAGTGCCCGCAGACCTGTACTCCCATTTCCCGAAATCTTGGGCTAGGATCCTAACAAACATCTTTTGCGCTGCAAATGGCAACACCCTTCCTTCTACCTGGGTCACCTCAATTATAGTACCGATCTTTAAGAAGGGGCAGAGAGATGACCCGGGGTGTTACAGACCCATCTCTTTGCTTGACTCGGCGATTAAGATCTTGGGCAGAGTCTTACTGAAAAGGTTGAGGGAAAATATTGAACAGAGGGGGGGTCTTGCAAATATCCAGTATGGCTTCAGAGAAAAAAGAGGCACTGTTGACCAATGCCTAAATCTCCATCTGTTGATTTCAAAGTACACGGTGGCCAAGGAGGGGTCCTTATTTTTGGCCTTTATGGACCTCTCCTCGGCTTTTGACATGGTCAACAGGTCCAAGCTCTGGGGTATTTTACTGGAGTTTGGTGTTGATCCAGCTCTTGTTCATTTCATGGCTTCTCTTCATCAGGAGCTGTTTGCAGTGGTTAGGGTGTCTAGGGAGGGCAGGTGCACAAACCGTTTCAAGTCCGAGAGGGGGGTCTGCCAATGTTGCATCTTGGCCCCCCTCCTTTTTACCATTTATATTAATGGACTTGGAAACAGTCTAGTGAATGTGGGGACGGACGTCCCGCGTGTGGGAGATATACTGGTACCAGCACTCCTATACGCGGATGACGCAGTTTTATTAGCACGAACGGGAGTTGGGCTCCAAAGACTTTTGGATCAATTCGGGGCGTTCATGGGCCAGCTAGACTTAAAAATTAATGCCAAGAAATCACATACGATGGTGGTAGGCAAATGTAGAGGCAGGAAAAAATCCAAGACCTTTTTTTGCGAAGGGGAGCTGGTCTCTAGAGTCACGGTCTTCCCTTATCTGGGCGTCCTTTTTGACGATAAGGGATCTTGGGGCCCCCAGATTAAGGCGAAGAGCGTGTCCATGGCTCGCTCTTCTTCAGCACTCATGGGCTTCTCAAGGAGATTAGGGTCTCGGCCCATGGAGGCCCTTCTGAAAATCTATAACACTAAGTGCCTATCGATCGCCTCTTACGTTGCATCCTTGTGGGGCTATGCTCATGTGGACAGGATCCAAAGAGTGGAGAATGGTTTTATTAGACAACTTCTCTCCCTCCCTAAATCCTCCCCAACCTTTGCCTTACACTCGGAGGTGGGCTTGGATTATCTTACGGATAGGTTGAAACTGGCCCCCTAGATTCTTTGGTTAAAAACCTGGCTCAATCCAGAGTTAACACTAAACCATGTCATTTTGTCTGATGTCAGGGGTCTGGACCGAGCCCACAAAATTCCATGGATGTCCTACCTGGAAATAACTTTTTATCAACTAGGCCGTATAGACCTTTTTAAATCGCCAGCTTCTATCAAAAAGGAGGACGTGAAATGGATCAAAATTAAATTCATGGAGAGGGCCAGACTGGAGCGGGAGGTAAAGGAACTGGAGAAACCTGCGGTTAGGGCACATTTTATGTTAACCTCTTCCCCCTCTTTGGAGCCTTACCTTAAAATTGTCACTAAACCTTTACATAGGTTTTTGTTGACTATATTTAGGTTTAATTTGATCAACCAGATCCTAAGTAGTCACCCCTCCTGGATAAAACCTGAATTAGGCCCTCCCTGTAGCTGCGATAAATTCTCGCAACAAGACACTTTACATTTTATCATGTTTTGTGAGATTTTCAGGGATATAAGGAAAAGTTACCTGGTTCCATTATTGAAAGAGGCTGGCTTCATACAGGTTAGGCCCGCTCTGGTCTACCTCCAGCACCTGGGGTCTACTCGTATCATTTTTTGCGTGGCTAGCTTTTTAGTGGCAGCTCTCAGGATTAAAAAGCAAACTCCCCTCAACGATATTAATGAAACATGTGAGGTTTTAAACAATTTTTAAACAATCAAATAATTCGCCAAGAACTTTTTAAGGTTGTCCCGTTTTTATGTAAAATAGTTATTGAGTGTTTATATGTGTATTTTGTGATTGTAAATTTGTACTGTTGTTTTTTAATGTCTTTTATGAGTCTAACGATTCGAATAAAGAGTATTTGACTGACTGACTGGGTAATATGTGTCCAACATATTTGTTTTCAAAATGTCTGTACTTTCTGGTTCGTTCTCTGCTAAATATTCAATTTCTCGAATAGATTTCAGTACCCGATTTCGCATTCCTGCAAGGCCTAAACTTACCCAAATTATTCTTCTGGATTTGGAGTTCAGACTTGCAGATGATAACCTATCTGAGCATTCGTATGACCCAATTTCTCGATGCGATAACATCTTTAAACTGAAACTGTATAGCTTTTTACTGACAGTCTTCTCGTGAGAAATCTCTTCCCACATTTCTTTCAATTCCGTTTTCTCAGATTTAGTGATGTAAGATGTGACATACAGAGCAACAGCAATAGAATTGTCAGCTACATACTGAATATCCATGTTAGCATTCCACATGGATAAAATGACTGGGTTGTAGTCATTTATATATTTTGACTCTTCTTTTCTTCTTAGGTTGTAGGTATTTTTCGGAGATTTTCTTGTAATGGTATGTCGCACAGCTGACATAAAACTGTTCATCTTCCTTTTGAAAGAACAGGTCGTGGAAATCCAAATCGACATTTTGTGTAGAATTTATCTTTACTCTTGTACTTTCGTCAACAGTATTTTCCACACCGATGACTTTGGAAACGTAAAACTTGCTCTTTTAAGTTTTTTTCTTCTGTGCTTTTAGGTATAGCACATGTTGCATATTCTTCAATGAAAGATAAAACTGCATCATCAGAATCTGTTCCAAATTTTGGGGCATCCTTGATCCACAACAGCATATAAATATGAGGAGCACCTCTTGCTTGGTACTCTTTTCTCCAAAAGAAATCCACAACTTCTCTAAGAGGTGGATTTTTTTTATTGCAGATGAAGGACATCATAGCCTCAAATCTATGATTGAAATATCTGCTAACATTAACCGGATCCAATGAGCACAATTCTCCTGCTGTCTTGTATTGGATGTTTTCAATATTTGAATTTGCCTCTCGAAGAAAATCCAGTAAATCATCCCAAGCGTACTCAGCACAGCTTAGGGTAAGGAACCATGTAGGAGTTCCTAAATTCCGTAACATACATTTCAATTCTCCATGGCGTCGGTACCAATATTCATTAGTTCCACGCTGACAAGCCATCAGATTAATCAATTGAGATTCCAAATGATCATCTCGCTGTTGCACTTTGTTCATAAAATCCTTTGCAGACACATTATGTAGATGTACTCCAGTTTTTAAAATGTGATTTACTGCATAAGATAGTGCAGACAAGTCACTTTCAAATAAAAGATGGAACAAATAAGGAATACTTTTGACGAAATCTTGGATCTTCTGCATATAATCTTGTAGTCCGATACTCAGAAGCAGGAATCTGTACTGGACGTTCATCATATCGTCCACCTTTTCCTGTAGGAAACAGCTGGGGAAAACAACGAGCTTCCAAGCTCTCCTCCCATACACTCATGGGAGTTCCTTTTGCTTTTTTCATCTGAAACAGATCAATAGTGTTTCCCATAACTTCTTTAGAATGAAGAGGATGTATGCTGAAATGTTCATAAATTTCTTCTTCTTTTGACTTATCCACTTTTTCAATTTGCCCAGTTGGTATTCCTGTGTCTGCTAGTAAAACTTCTTCATCTTCATCCATACAAATTGATTCATAGTACTTATTATTTCTTTTCAAATATAAATTTGCTCTTTGTACTTTTCGTACATCTACTAGCTCCTGCCAAATTTTCTTATTCTTTGTAGGTACACCATTAACCAGAATAACTAATGGTTCAGTTTCCAAACTATCTGCATCAATTGTTTCAATATTTTTTTTCAAATCTAATGGCAAATAGACAACTCTTCCTTTTAAACCTCTTTGTAAATCTGAAGGAGGTAATTTACCTGTTTTGGGCTCCATACGAGCTATAGTGTGAAACGGATGGACACATTGAATGAGTATAGACTCATACGTATTTAAATCACTAAGTTCTGCAGGAATATCAACCAATTCTAAATTAATATGTACAGCTCTAGCTGGCATTTTATTTTCTTCTAACTTGTTATAACAGTATTTACAAATACGCTGATCTTCACCCAAATCAAAACAATTTTCCAGAAACAAATATGTAGCAAAATCCTTCCACTCATAATTATTTTCTTTTTCACTTTTTTTATAGAGATCAACATTACTTGTTTGAGTTTTATAATGGCTTCTCCGGCAACAAATACAAGTAATATTTGGTCTTTCATTAGAGATGATAGTAAATTTTGTCATTTGATCTTCAAAATTTTTACTAACAGTGGGTTCTACATTCTCTTCCACATTTTGTTCAATAACTGTGTCATTTCCTGCACTTTCTTGTTCTGGACCAAAGTAACACAACTGAATATCATCAGTAACCTTCTCTACATCTGATACAGATCCACGCAACAGAGCACTATTCAACTCATTTAACTTTAGTGCTGGACTTTTAGCAAAATACAATCTTCTCACAAACTTTCTCATTTCAGTATGATGTACTGCCAGCATCCTAAAATGGTGAAAAACACTTTGACAAACTTTCCTAGAAAGACAAGCCAGAGAATGTCCTTGCAAACCAGTATTCTTTCTCACTCTGCATGGATCTAGTCTTTAAAGCACCTTAATCTTCTGTTTAACACTTTTTTTACTATATTCTCTTAGAAAGTCACGTAATTTATCAATAGCTTCTTGTCGTACAGTACAAATACTACTACAATTCCAAGTGTACACTGGGGCTTTAGGACGTTTCCCCATAACCTCATCAGCTGACACTTCTTCCTCATTTCTTGGAACCATTTTCTCCTTTTCCATTACACAACCATCTTTAACTTCATAAGTTCGACCACTGGTGTCAATTGCATGCAGCAAACTATTACTTTGAAGATAACTCTCTTCATTAAAAAATGGTTCAGTACTTGAACTATGCTTCCATTCTCCTACCTAAGAACACATTACAAAAATAATTTTTTTCACTACTCTTTTCCTTTTGCTTTTTGACTTCATTACATTGACTATTTTATCTAATGTACGGATCCTGTTCAAAATTAAAATGAATAGTTTTCTTTTTGATTCCAAAGCCTTTGATTGATTCAATATGTTTCTTTTTCTTATAAAATATTGCTTTCTTCCTTTATTTTTTTTACATCCTTTAGCAAATTGAACACCACTCTTCTCTGAAACATTTTTTTATGAATGTTTTGAAATTCTGTTTTTCTTTTTAAGTCATTCTTTCTTGCTTCTGATTGTACATTAGCATTTAGTATTTTCTTTCTATTGTCTTGTTGTTTTCTTCTTGAAACACTATTTGCAGTGGATATACTTTGTACATTTTTTCTATGTTTGAGGATATTTAAAAAAAAATCCTTAGTCTGCTTACCAGAAGACTTTTTCTTTTTTCCAACATGAGGTTCTTCAACTAATTTTTGTTGTCCAGTTGTCTTCAAATATAGATGTTTTTGCTGTTCTTTTCTCTTTCTTGATTTTATAGGCATGTTTAATTTATTTCAGTGATGTTCAGCAATACCTAAAGGAAATTAAAAAAAAATACCTTTATGTAATTTAAATACATTACTATATTTTTTTGAGCTTTTCAAATCCTATCATATGAGCTGCCCCTTTCCTTTCAAGTCTTACAGAACAAGAGCAACACGAATTAAATCTCTGACAACAATTCCTGTGTGCACACAGACTCATGGTGTGATTCTAGGCAGAAAACGATATTTGCTTGGCAATTTCAAAGCACATTTACTACTGTGGTAGAGCAAGTGATAATTACTGTAACAACCTGACACATTTTCCTTATAGTTTAGAGAGGCAGAAAAGAGCACATGTCCTAACAGCTACTTGAGACCATGAGCATGTGGAACCTGGGTGAGTGATTAGACTAGAGCAAAGGAAATGAGCCTTGGTGATGTTGAATGTGTTAGCGTTACACACTGCTATCTGAAATACCACACAGTGCTGAATAGTAAGCATGGGAGTGCAGGAGAAGCAGCTGCCTGTGTGCTAAGAGTGTGTTTCTGGAGACTGTGTATTGTCAGGGGCAAGAGAGATCTGCATGGACGCTTGCACAACTGCATGAAGACTGCAGAGATGTATGTAAGATCACCTGTGGTAAGGGTTAATTGGAGTTTTGAACATGTAGGAACTACCTCACCCATTGCAGGAGTGGAAGGAAAATCTACCCTGTTGTTTTCAAATGTGTTAGCATTTGCCTCTCATCTGTGAGATAGTGATTTGTGCTGAATGCTAACCATCACAGTTCAAGAAAAAAAGCTGCCCCTTTCCTACGAGTGCAAGTCTTACAGAACAAGAGCAACACAAATTAAATCTCTGACAACAATTCCTGTGTGCACACAGACTCATGGTGTGATTCTAGGCAGAAAACAATATTTGATTGGCAATTTCAAAGCACATTTACTACTGTGGTAGAGCAAGTGATAATTACTGTAACAGCCTGACACATTTTCCTTATAGTTTAGAGAGGCAGAAAAGAGCACATGTCCTAACAGCTACTTGAGACCATGAGCATGTGGAACCTGGGTGAGTGATTAGACTAGAGCAAAGGAAATGAGCCTTGGTGATGTTGAATGTGTTAGCGTTACACACTGCTATCTGAAATACCACACAGTGCTGAATAGTAAGCATGGGAGTGCAGGAGAAACAGCTGGCTTTGTGCTAAGAGTGTGTTTCTGGAGACTGTGTATTGTCAGGGGCAAGAGAGATCTGCATGGACGCTTGCACAACTGCATGAAGACTGCAGAGATGTATGTAAGATCACCTGTGGTAAGGGTTAATTGGAGTTTTGAACATGTAGGAACTACCTCACCCATTGCAGGATTGGAAGGAAAATCTACCCTGTTGTTTTCAAATGTGTTAGCATTTGCCTCTCATCTGTGAGATAGTGATTTGTGCTGAATGCTAACCATCACAGTTCAAGAAAACAAGCTACCCCTTTTCTACGAGTGCAAGTCTTACAGAACAAGAGCAACACAAATTAAATCTCTGACAACAATTCCTGTGTGCACACAGACTCATGATGGGATTCTAGGCACAAAACAGTATTCCTGGGTGATACCAGTACACCTTAACTTATGGTGAAGACATATTCCAGAATATTTTACATGTTCAAGGCAGTTAAATATCTTCCAAAACATAAAATGTAAAACACAACTTTAAAAGAAGAAACAAATTTCTAATATTTATATCAAAATACACCACATGCATCCCCTCTCAAATTCATAACTCACCTTTAAAAATAGTTAGTTGAGAAAGAAATGTGCCACTCACACAGCAGATTATCAGAGCCAGAATCTCTGAGCTGTACTCCTCTCACCAGAACCACTAAATGGCAAAATGTCCCTCTCTTTTTTCACACATATACATGTTAACTTCAAATCACATTGCTTCCCACATTTTTTTAAATGGAAACACACATTTCTATTGGTTGCAAATTTCAACCCTTTCCAAATGATTCCTACCCCCAACATGACTTCTGCCTGCTACCATAGCAACAGATCATGGAACACTGGTGTGAGCAGAGAGGTCAGAAGTTCAGCACACAATGTTTCTAATCCAAAGAGCAAGAGTGCTTGACTTTTCAAACCTAACAGCATATCCTAAGTAATCTTCTGTGGGAACACATTTTTCTGAACCAATGCAAAACATACTTTTAAAAATTGAAACATACAGCCTAGTTTTTAGTGTTGAATGGTTTGAAACAGCCAATGAGTTATTTTTATTTAAAAAAAAGTATGTAAGCCTACATTTTACAACTATCTTTCTTTTCATATTGCCATTCTACTGAAAGACACCTTCTGAGTGCATCCAGATCTCCTTGAAAGATGTTCACAGTGTGGATTGTAGGTCATAGCCATGTCTACTGGAGTGAAAAGTGTGCGGAAAAAAGAGGTATTGTGAAAGACCTTGATTGCCAAATGTAGACATTAAATGGATTGGTCAGAGAGGGTTAAAGTGGCGTCAATTAATGCCTTTGGTGAAATCCTTTCTACATCTCCCACAGCCTGACCTTATAATTGTGCACTGTGGTGGAAATGACCTAGGCACTTTAACTGGGGTAGGCCTGGAAATGCTTGTTAAAGACACCTTTGTGCAATTGATGTCACTTTTTCCACAAACTACCTTTGTATATTCTAATATATGCCAAAGGCAAAAGTGGAACTGGTCCAACCAATATTGTCCGCAGATTGAGAAAGCAAAAAAGCACGTCAATAAGTCTGTTTCTGCTTTCCTCAGAGACTATGGTATGAGTTCTATATACCACAACAACTTGCGTTAAAACATGCAAGGCATTTATAGAGGAGACAGTGTACATTTCACAGATGAAGGGAACAGAGTCTTCCTCTTGAACTTTAGACTCTGCATCTGTACTTACTTGTAGGTACAAAAAAACACTCAATGAACACAACGGCTCTTTTTAGAGCCAACCAACATCTAAACACTTAAACTTGATTTTTGATTCTATTTTTTTTATGAATTTTTTGCCGCCGTGTGTGCACCGCTCAATATTTATAATTTAAAAAAAAAAATTGGGGACCTTAGGGGTCTTTCATGGTCCCCCTGAGAAGGCCTAGGGGGTCAGGGACTCTCTACCCTGCCCCCTTTTCACGTTCTCCACTTGTGTTTTTAGCTCTCTTCTGCCTCTAAAACTCAAAATGGCGGCTGAAGGGTGCGCGCACCGTGGGCACACCCCGCGATTTTTTGAAAAAAAATAAATAGTTTTTTTCACCCTTCGGGGTCCTTCAGGGACCCCCTGACAAAGGCTAGGGAGTCAGGAACTCTCTACCCTGCCCCATTTTCACGTTCTCCACCTTTCTTTTTCACTGTCACACACAAAATGGCGTCCGACACTTCCTGATTTTGACCGATTGGAATGTTGACTGACGTAAACAATAGAGGGTTGTGATCTGATGTGATTTTTTGGCAAACCTCAATGCTAGAGTCTACTAGACGAACCCGGCTAACAAACACCATGTCAATCCTGGAGTAATGACGATGTGGTTGCGAGAAATATGTATAGCCATTAACTAATGGATAAACCTCCCGCCATAAATCAACCAGCTGGTGTATTCGCAGTAAATCTTTGATAGCCGCTCTAGTAGACACCATTCTGACCCGCCCCGAGGTATTTGAGGAGTCCAATTTCTGATCTAAAATACAATTAAAATCTCCCATGAGAATAAGCTCACCATCCCAGCCCAACAATTCTGAGTTTAGAAAGGAAATATCCATAGAGCAGTCGCTGTTCGGACCATAGACCACGCAAATAGTAAGTTTATGCCCGTAAACCAAGAGTTGAGCAATGACCCATCTACCCCTATAGTCACAGAGTGAGCGAAGTAACGTAAATTTCGTGGTTCGCGCTTGCAAAAGAGCGACGCCACGTATTGAAACAGTTTGTGACGTACAAGTTATCAATTCAAATCCCATTAACTTGAAAAAGTTACGGTCCTTAAAAGCCAAATGAGTCTCTGTTAAACCGATAATCAGTGGTTGATATGCTTTTAACTCCTCCGAAACTAATCGCCGTTTAGTAGGGGAGTTCAAACCGGCCACGTTCCAGCACATTATACGAACTCTAGGCATTTTCTTCCGGGAGTTACTCTTAAACACTGTCCCTCCAAACCAAAATCTTGTCCTAGTGTGAAACATCCATCATAATCAATAACATTCTTTTTAACACTCTTTTGGCTGCTTTTGACTTTGCCCCCCCCCACACCCACCCCCTCCCCCTCCCCCTCCCACAACCCCAACCTGAATCCCCCCCACCACCCAGTGCCTACGGAACGGAATCACCCCCTTACCCAGCTGTCTTCAGACAGCAATACACCAAAGTACACCCCCCACAATAGTACCCCCCCCAACCTCCAACCTCTGACGGGCGGCAAGGGTCTTTACCTTTCCTAAAATCCTTCTTAAAAATCATGACTATATACATCGAATGCAAGGTCAACTAGTGGATTTTATTGACACCAATGCTCATACCGCCTCTTGGTCTATGGTTTGGGACAGCTTAAAGGCATTTATCAGGGGTATCACCCAGCAGTATTTATTTCGTCAAAATCAGGCTAAGGTTCTACTCGTCGCTGCCGGGCGAAGGGAATGTCTGGAATTAGAACAACAACATATTAAAGCAATACAAAACAGAGATCATCGAGAAGCTGATATCTATCAGAAACTTGTAATAGCGAGAGCTAAGATTACCCGTGAGCTAAGGGAGAAGGTGGCTAGTCGGTATCATGAAAGTAGATTGCGGCAATATGAATATGGAGAGAGGATTGGACGGGTTCTAGCCTATCAGTTAGCGGATTCCAGGGCTCATACGCAAATTAAAAGTATTATTGGGGACGACGGTCGAACTTTCCACCAATCTGCTGAGATTTTGGAGCAATTTAGGCAATTTTATATAGAATTATATAAGGACGATACGGCTAGTGATTATTATGCGTTAGATGCTTATTTGCAGGAGAGCGGCTTGAAAATCCTAAATCCCTCCACAACTCGCCTAATGGATAGAGAAGTGGACGGAGTCGAAGTCCTGGAAGCAATTAAAGCTTTGCCTGTAGGGAAAGCTGTTGGGGGTGATGCCCTACCCCTGGAGTTCTATAGAATTTTTATAAGAACTCTGGGACCGTTTTTTTTAAAGATGGTGAATGATATTATGAACGGCAGGGATGCCCCACCGTCTTGGAAACAAACAAATATTATTGTCTTTCTAAAAAAAGGGAAACCTCAAGATGAGAGAGGCTCCTATCGTCCAATCTCACTTATCAATCATGATGCCAAAATCTTTTCAAAGATTTTGGCTTCTCGACTTGCTCCATATATAAAGACAATAGTGTCGGATCAATGGTTTGACTTCGGATACTTTTGCCATCCAGAGGGGCACCCGTCAGGGGTGTCCCCTCTCCCCTCTTCTTTTTGCTTTATATATTGAACCTTTTATTTGTCATTTGCTATCGAACCAGCGGATTAACCCGATCTTCTTTAATCAAGTGTATAGGAATGTTGACTGACATCTAACCACCAATCAGAATTACGCTCGCGGACATTTGGTGCGCGCCCCGTGCGAGCACCGTGCGCGCATATAGATATTTATGTACTTTTAACTGCAATTTTCTCAGGAACTACTGAACAGATTGACACCATATATGCAAAAGGCAAATGCCTGACCTGAGGACTACCTCTTTGCCAAATTTCAAGTAATTCTGTTCAGCCGTTCGGGCTGTACCTTCGACTAAAGGTCCTATGGGAAAATGCATGGGGAAAACGCGTTTTGGGACCCCCCTTTTTTCTCAGCCCCCGCTTGACGAATCACCCCAAGACTTTCAGGGTAGGAGCTGAGCGGAGCGCCCCATTAGTTGTGAAAATTTCACGAAGATAAGTCAACCGGCGCCAAAGTCATTCAAAATAGAATTTTCAGATTTCGACCGCCAGTAGATTATATATATATATATTCACTGAAAAAACCATAGGTTTCACACATGTTATAGTTAGTGGAAATTTTACTGATAAAAAACCAATGAAATTGCCCCGTTATAGTTAGCGCAGGCAACTATAACTCACGCGACCGCAATCCTCTGCTGATGCTAATACTGTATTTAGACACTTATTTGCCCATGTCTTCTTCCATACATTTTTAGCTATACATATATTACAAATATTTTTTTTTCATAAAGACACATATGTCATCAGCAGAGGATTGCGGTCGCGTGAGTTATAGTTGCCTGCGCTAACTATAACGGGGCAATTTCATTGGTTTTTTATCAGTAAAATTTCCACTAACTATAACATGTGTGAAACCTATGGTTTTTTCAGTGAATTTGCAAGGTTTTTTAAATGCTAATTCCTAACTATAACGTGTGTGAAACCTATGGTTTTTTCAGTGAATTAGTACGGTTTTTTAAATGCTAAGTTTTTTTCCCTTATAATAAGCCCTGTACATTTGGTGGCCTACGGCCACCAAAAGCACAGGGGGTGGGGTAAGTGTGGATAGTGTTTTTTTCCATTGTAATAAGCCCAGCACATTTGGTGGCCTTCGGCCACCAAAAGCACAGGGGGTGGGGTAAGTGTGGATAGTGTTTTTTTTATTTTTATTTTTTTACCGTACGCTTACCGTAAGCGTACGGTAAGCGTACCCCGCGAAATTGCCGAAAAAAAAATAAAACCGTTTTTGCACTTGGGGGATGTTTGTGGACTCCCTCAACATGACTATGTGGGAGGGAGTTGTCAAAACAGCCCCTTTACATGTTTTTGGGCTTCCGATTTTAAAAATCTCTCTCAGTGCGAGAGACAAAATGGCGGCCGCCGCTTCCTGGCTTCGGCCGATTCGAATGTTTACTAAGATCTAAGAGCCAATCAGAATCGCGCTCGCGCACGCCACCGTACGCTTACCGTAAGCGTACGGTAAGCGTACCGTAAGCTGGCTCAGATATATATATTGATTTAAAGGCTATTTTCTCAGAATCTACTGAACAGATTTACACCAAACCTACAAAAGGCACTTCCTTGACCTAGGGACTACCTCTCTGCCAAATTTTGAGTAATTCTGTTCAGCCATTCGGGCTGTAGCTCGTTCTAAAGGTCCTATGGAAAAATGCATGGGAAAAACGCGTTTTGGGACCCCCCTTTTATCTCAGCCCCCGCTTGACGAATCCCCCCGAGACTTTCAGGGTAGGAGCGGAGCGTAGCGCCCCACCTATTTTGAGAAATTCGCGAGGATTCGTCGACCGGCGCCAAAGTTATTCAAAATAGAATGTTGAGGTTTTCCTATGGAAACGTGGTCCTAACTATAACTACCTACTGGCTATCGCCAGTAGGTAATATATATATATATATATATATATATATATATATATATATATATATATTGCCTACTGGCAGTTGCCAGTAGGTAGTTATAGTTAGGACCTATTATCCATAGGAAATCCGCAACATTCTATTTGGAATAACTTTGGCGCCGGTTGACGAATCTTCGCGAAATTTTCAAAACTGGTGGGGCGCTCCGGTCCGCTCCTATCCTGAAAGTCTCGGGGTGATTCGTCAAGCAATTGCAATTTTCCATAGGAACCGTTAATCGCAGCTGCAGCCCGAACTGCTGAACGGAATTACACAAAATTTAGCAACGAGGTAGCCCTTGGTTCATACTCGTGCCTTTTGGTTAAATGGTGTAAATTCGTTCAGTAGTTGCTGAGAAAATCAAAAGTAAAATTATAGATATATCTGGGCAGAGCCTAATCACACATCTCATCGTGAGATCTGATTGGCTGTCAGCACTTCATCCAAGAAGTGTTGGCAGCCATCTTGGGACCAATATACATGATAGCACCTCATTAAAAAGCATTGGAGTTAACAGAAGGTTTTAAGACTTTAGTTACATTATAAATCATTTGTTGATGGTACCATACTCATTTTAGGAATAGTGGTGTGTTCTAAGGTGATTTTACCATGTGAAAAATCCTTCTGCTGGGATATCATGAATCATGTTTGAGAGAAAACTATTTTCTCATGCTTTTCCAACTGAGGTTTGGAAGGTGATCTATAAGCTAAACTGAGAGTATATTTTCTGTAAATTCACATTATCTTTCTCAATCATGTGAGAATGAATTCTGACATTCTCAGTAAAACATGTACATTCAACAAGGGCAGAGACTGTCAGTTGATTCCTTTGTGTTCTACTGCAGCTTCCCAGAGTGACATGCAGACTGAAACTTGCACGTTCAATACCAGCAGCAGACTTCCCTGGTGAGCAGTAGCTTTACTACAGTGATCTAATGAGCAACTAGAGTGCTAACATTCTGAATTTATGGCAAATGTGTGACACATCTGAATGCCTTCTTGATGGAATCAAAGTAAAAAACTGAAAGTATTTCCTACTGAGGAGACTGTAGTAAAGGAGGAAATTAGGAAACTTCATAACAAATAAGTCTCCCAAGATGGCCACCAGAGACAAAAGAGCCCAAATGTAGCACTAATATCACCCAGATGTAGCCCAAGTATAGCCCAATGACAGAATATCCCAGAGTGTTCTAAAGAACAACTAGAGCGGTAACAGTCTTACTTATGACAAAAGTATGGCACACCTGAAGCCATCTTGATTGGAATAAAGTGGTAACACTTAAAACATTTAATTTGCAAAGGAACAAAATGAGGGGGTTCATTTTGCCATAAAAATTATGATTAGTGCTGCAGAAAGAAAAATTAGGGCACATTTTGACTTCTCAAATCCTCTTCTATTTCATAAATAAATTGTGACATGCAGACTGAAACATGCACTTTGAATACCAGCAGCAGACTTCCCTGGTGACCAGTAGATTTACTACAGTGATCTAATGAGCAACTAGAGTGCTAACATTCAGAATTTATGGCAAATGTGTGACACATCTGAATGCCTTCTTGATGGAACCAAAGTAAACAAGCATTGAAAATGCAATAGGTCTCGCCCTCGTTAAAGCAATTCTGTTTGTAATTAGGTGGCTTTTTAGCTTTGCTTTTAAATGTATTTTTCAAACTTTCAAGTACATAACATGCATATGTATGCATATATGTATATGTTTGTGTATGCATGCATTTATATTTGTATTTATATAGATATGCAGAGTATATAAATGTTTATATATGTATGTATGTATATATACATATACATATATATAAATGCATATGCATATATATATATGTGCATATGTGTGCGTGTAGAGAGAGGTAGAGAGAGGTAGAGGTGTAGAGGTAGAGAGATAGAGGTAGAGCGGTAGAGGTAGAGAGTAGTAGAGAGAGAGGTAGAGAGCAGAGGATGAGTAATAGAGAGTAGAGTGTGAGTAGTAGAGAGTAGTAGAGAGAGTAGCAGAGAGTGAGTAGTAGAGATTACTAGAGTGAGTAGAGTGAGTAGTAGAGAGTGAGTAGTAGAGAGTGAGTAATACAGAGTAGTAGGGAGTGAGTAGTAGAGAGTAGTAGAGAGTGGGTAGTAGAGAGCGAGTAGTGGAGAGTGAGTAGTAGAGAGTGAGTAGTGGAGAGTGAGTAGTAGATTAGTAGGGAGTGAGAAGTAGAGAGTGAGTAGTAGAGGGTGAGTAGTGGAGAGTGAGTAGTGGAGAGCGAGTAGTGGAGAGTGAGTAGAGGAGAGTGAGTAGTAGAGAGTAGTAGAGAGTGAGTAGTAGAGAGTGAGTAGTAGAGGGTTAGTAGTAGAGAGTGAGTAGTAGAGACAAGTAGAGTGAGTAGTAGAGTGATTAGTAGAGAGTAGCAGAGAGTGAGTAGTAGAGAGAGTAGTAGAGAGTAGTAGAGTAGTAGAGAGTGAGTAGTAAAGAGTAGTAGAGTGAGTAGTAGAGAGTAGTAGAGTGAGTAGTAGAGTAGTAGAGAGTGAGTAGTGGAGAGAGTAGTAGATAGTAGTAAAGCAGTAGAGAGTGAGTAGTAAAGGGCGAGTAGTGGAGAGTCAGTAGTGGAGAGTGAATAGTAGAGAGTGAGCAGTAGAGTAGTAGAGAGTGAGTGGTAGAGAGTAGTAGAGAGTGAGTAGTAGAGAGTGAGTAGTAGAACGTAGTAGAGAGTGAGTAGCGGAGAGTGAGTAGTAGAGAGTAGTAGTAGAGAGTAGTAGAGAGTGAGTAGTCGAAAGTGAGTAGGAGAGAGTAGTAGCGAGAGAGTAGTAGAGAGTGAGTAGTAGAGAGAGAGTAGTAGAGAGTAGTAGAGAGTGAGTAGTAGAGAGTGAAAAGTAGAGGGTAGTAGAGAGTGAGTAGTAGAGAGTAGTAGAGAGTGAGTAGTAGAGAGTGAGTAGTAGAGAGTAGTAGAGAGTGAGTAGCAGAAAGTAGTAGAGAGTAATAGAGAGAGTAGTAGAGTGAGTAATAGAGAGTGACTGGTAGAGAGTAGTAGAGTAGTAGAGTGTTAGTAGTAGAGAGTAGTATAGAGTGAGTAGTAGAGAGTAGTAGAGAGTGAGTAGAAGAGTAGTAGAGAGTTGTCAGTCAGTGTCAATCAGTCAGTCAGAATCACTCAGTCAGTGTCAGTCAGTCAGTGTCAGTTAGTGTCAGTCAATCAGTGACAGTCAGTGTCAGTCAGTCAGTGTCAGTCAATCAGTGTCCGTCAGTGTCAGTCAGTCAGTCAGTGTCAGTCAATCAGTGTCAGTAAGTCAGTGTCAGTCAGTGTCAGTGTCAGTCAATCAGTGTCAGTCAGTGTCAATCAGTCAGTGTCAGTCAGTGTCAGCTAGATCAGCTCTGCTGACCTGGTTCTCTGGCTCTAAAGCAGCTCTGCTGACCTGGTTCTCTCCCTCTAAAGCAGCTCTGCTGACCTGGTTTCTGTGGCTCTACAGCAGGTCTGCTGACCTGGTTCTCTGGCTCTAGAGCTGCTCTGCTGACCTAGTTCTAAGGCTACAGACCAGCTCTGCTGATCTGGTTCTCTGGCTCGACAACAGCTCTGCTGACCTGGTTCTCCGGCTCTAAAGCAGCTCTGCTGACCCAGTTCTATGGCTCTAAAGTAGTTCTGCTGACATGGTTCTTTGGCTCTAGAGCAGCTCTGCTGACCTGGTTCTCTCCCTCTAAAGCAGCTCTGCTGACCTGGTTCTCTCCCTCTAAAGCAGCTCTACTGACCTGGTTTCTCTGGCTCTACAGCAGCTCTGCTGGCCTGGTTCTTAGGCTCTAGAGCAGCTCTGCTGACCTGGTTCTCTGGCTCTAGAGCTGCTCTGCTGACCTAGTTCTAAGGCTACAGACCAGCTCTGCTGATCTGGTTCTCTGGCTCTACAACAGCTCTGCTGACCTGGTTCTCTGGCTCTAAAGCAGCTCTGCTGACCCAGTTCTATGGCTCTAAAGTAGTTCTGCTGACATGGTTCTCTGGCTCTAGAGCAGCTCTGCTGACCTGGTTCTCTCCCTCTAAAGCAGCTCTGCTGACCAGGTTCTCTCCCTCTAAAGCAGCTCTACTGACCTGTTTTCTCTGGCTCTACAGCAGCTCTGCTGACCTGGTTCGTAGGCTCTAGAGCAGCTCTGCTGACCTGGTTCTCTGGCTCTAATGTAGTTCTGCTGACCTGGTTCTCTGGCTCTAAAGCAACTCTGCTGGCCTGGTTCTCTGGCTCTAAAGCAGCTCTGCTGACCTGCTTCTCTCCCTCTAAAGCAGCTCTGCTGACCTGGTTTCTCTGGCTCTACAGCATCTCTGCTGACCTGGTTCTCTGGCTCTAGAGTAGCTCTGCTGACCTAGTTCTTAGGTTCTAGAGCAGCTCTGCTGACCTGGTTCTCTGGCTCTATAACAGCTCTCCTGACCTGGTCCTCTGGCTCTAAAGCAGCTCTGCTGACCCGGTTCTATGGCTCTAAAGCAGTTCTGCTGACCTGGTTCTCTGGCTCTAGAGCAGCTCTGCTGACCTGGTCCCTTGGCTCTAAAGCAGCTCTGCTGACCTGGTTCTCTCCCTCTAAAGCAGCCCTGCTGACCTGGTTCTCTCCCTCTAAAGGGGCTCTACTGACCTGGTTTCTCTGGCTCTACAGCAGCTCAGCTGACCTGGTTCTCTGGCTCTAGAGCAGCTCTGTTGACCTGGTTCTTAGGCTCTAGAGCAGCTCTGCTGACCTGGTTCTCTGGCTTTAAAGCAGCTCTGCTGACCTAGTTCTATGGCTCTAAAGCAGCTCTGTTGACCTGGTTCTCTGGCTCTAGAGCAGCTCTGCTGACCTGGTTCTCTGGCTCTAAAGCAGCTTTGCTGACCTGGTTCTCTCCCTCTAAATCAGCTCTGCTGACCTGGTTATCTGCCTCTAGAGCAGCTCTGCTGACCTGGTTCTATGGATCCAAAGCAGCTCTGCTGACCTGGTTCTCTGGCTCTAAAGCATCCCTGCTGACCTGGTTCTCTTTCTCTAAAGCAGCTCTGCTGATCTGGTTCTCTGGCTCTACAGCAGCTCTGCTGACCTGGTTCTTAGGCTCTACAGCAGCTCTGCTGACCTGGTTCTCTGGCTCTAGAGCAGCTCTGCTGACCTGGTTCTCTGGCTCTAATGTAGCTCTGCTGACCTGGTTCTCTGGCTCTAAATCAACTCTGCTGGCCTGGTTCTCTGGCTCTAAAGCAGCTCTGCTGACCTGGTTCTCTCCCTCTAAAGCAGCTCTAATGATCTGGTTTCTCTGGCTCTACAGCATCTCTGCTGACATGGTTCTCTGGCTCTAGAGTAGCTCTCCTGACCTAGTTCTTAGGTTCTAGAGCAGCTGTGCTGACCTGGTTCTCTGGATCTATAACAGCTCTGCTGACCTGGTTCTCTGGCTCTAAAGCAGGTTTGCTGACCCGGTTCTATGGCTCTAAAGCAGTTCTGCTGACCTGGTTCTCTGGCTCTAGAGCAGCTCTGCTGACCTGGTCCCTTGGCTATAAAGCAGCTCTGCTGACCTGGTTCTCTCCCTCTAAAGCAGCTCTGCTGACCTGGTTCTCTCGTTCTAAAGTGGCTCTGCTGACCTGGTTTCTCTGGCTCTACAGCAGCTCTGCTGACCTGGTTCTCTGGCTCTAGAGCAGATCTGCTGACCTGGTTCTCTGGCTCTAAAGCAGCTCTGTTGACCTGGTTCTATGGATCTAAAGCAGCTCTGTTGACCTGGTTCTCTGGCTCTAGAACAGCTCTGCTGACCTGGTTCTCTGGCTCTAAAACAGCTCTGCTGACCTGGTTCTCTCCCTCTAAATCAGCTCTGCTGACCTGGTTATCTGCCTCTAGAGCAGCTCTGCTGACCTGGTTCTATGGCTCTAAAGCAGCTCTGCTGACCTGGTTCTCTGGCTCTAGAGCAGCTCTGCTGACCTGATTCTCTGGCTCAAAAGCAGCTCTGCTGAACTGGTTCTCTCTCTCTAAAGCAGCTCTGCTGATCTGGTTCTCTGCCTCTAGAGCAGCTCTGCTGACCTGGTTCTCTGGCTCTAAAGCAGCTCTGCTGACCTGGTTCTATGGCTCTAAAGCAGTTCTGCTGACCTGGTTCTCTCCCTCTAAAGCAGCTCTGCTGACCTGGTTTCTCTGGCTCTACAGCAGCTCTGCTGACCTGGTTCTCGGCCTCTAGAGCAGTTCTGCTGACCTGGGTCTCTGGCTCTAGAACATATCTGCTGACCTGTGTCTCTGGTTCTAGAGCAGCTCTGCTGACCTGCTTCTTAGGCTCTAGAGCAGTTCTGCTGACCTGGGTCTCTGGCTCTAGAACAGATCTGCTGACCTGGTTCTCTGGCTCTAAAGCAGCTCTGCTGACCTGGTTCTATGGCTCTAAAGCAGCTCTGCTGACCTGGTTCTCTGACTCTAGAGCAGCTCTGCTGACCTGGTTCTTAGGCTCTAGAGCAGCTCTGCTGACCTGGTTCTCTGGCTCTAGAGCAGCTCTGCTGACCTGGTTCTCAGGCTCTAAAGCAGCTCTACTGACCTGGTTCTATGGCTCTAAAGCAGCTCTGCTGACCTGGTTCTCTGGCTCTACAGCATCTCTGCTGACCTGGTTCTCTGGCTCTAGAGTAGCTCTGCTGACCTAGTTCTTAGGTTCTAGAGCAGCTCTGCTGACCTGGTTCTCTGGATCTATAACAGCTCTGCTGACCTGGTTCTCTGGCTCTAAAGCAGGTTTGCTGACCCAGTTCTATGGCTCTAAAGCAGTTCTGCTGACCTGGTTCTCTGGCTCTAGAGCAGCTCTGCTGACCTGGTCCCTTGGCTATAAAGCAGCTCTGCTGACCTGGTTCTCTCCCTCTAAAGCAGCTCTGCTGACCTGGTTCTCTCGTTCTAAAGCGGCTCTGCTGACCTGGTTTCTCTGGCTCTACAGCAGCTCTGCTGACCTGGTTCTTTGGCTCTAGAGCAGCTCTGCTGACCTGGTTCTCTGGCTCTAAAGCAGCTCTGCTGACCTGGTTCTATGGATCTAAAGCAGCTCTGTTGACCTGGTTCTCTGGCTCTAGAACAGCTCTGCTGACCTGGTTCTCTGGCTCTAAAGCAGCTCTGCTGACCTGGTTCTCTCCCTTTAAATCAGCTCTGCTGACCAGGTTATCTGCCTCTATAGCAGCTCTGCTAACCTGGTTCTATGGCTCTAAAGCAGCTCTGCTGACCTGGTTCTCTGGCTCTAGAGCAGCTCTGCTGACCTGATTCTCTGGCTCAAAAGCAGCTCTGCTGAACTGGTTCTCTCTCTCTAAAGCAGCACTGCTGATCTGGTTCTCTGCCTCTATAGCAGCTCTGCTGACCTGGTTCTCTGGCTCTAAAGCAGCTCTGCTGACCTGGTTCTATGGCTCAAAAGCAGTTCTGCTGACCTGGTTCTCTCCCTCTAAAGCAGCTCTGCTGACCTGGTTTCTCTGGCTCTACAGCAGCTCTGCTGACCTGGTTCTCGGCCTCTAGGGCAGTTCTGCTGACCTGGGTCTCTGGCTCTAGAACATATCTGCTGACCTGGGTCTCTGGTTCTAGAGCAGCTCTGCTGACCTGCTTCTTAGGCTCTAGAGCAGTTCTGCTGACCTGGGTCTCTGGCTCTAGAACAGATCTGCTGACCTGGTTCTCTGGCTCTAAAGCAGCTCTGCTGACCTGGTTCTATGGCTCTAAAGCAGCTCTGCTGACCTGGTTCTCTGACTCTAGAGCAGCTCTGCTGACCTGGTTCTTAGGCTCTAGAGCAGCTCTGCTGACCTGGTTCTCTGGCTCTAGAGCAGCTCTGCTGACCTGGTTCTCTGGCTCTAAAGCAGCTCTACTTACCTGGTTCTATGGCTCTAAAGCAGCTCTGCTGACCTGGTTCTCTGGCTCTAGAGCAGCTCTGCTGACCTGGTTCTCTGGCTCTAAAGAAGCTCTCCTCACCTGGTTCTCTCCCTCTAAATCAGCTCTGCTGACCTGGTTATCTGCCTCTAGAGAAGCTCTGCTGACCTGGTTCTATGACTCTAAAGCAGCTCTGCTGACCTGGTTCTCTGGCGCTAGAGCAGCTCTGCTGACCTGGTTCTCTGGCTCTAAAGCAGCTCTCCTGACCTGGTTCTCTCCCTCTAAATCAGCTCTGCTGACCTGGTTATCTGCCTCTAGAGAAGCTCTGCTGACCTGGTTCTATGACTCTAAAGCAGCTCTGCTGACTTGGTTCTCTGGCGCTAGAGCAGCTCTGCTGACCTGGTTCTCTGGCTCTAAAGCAGCTCTGCTGACCTGGTTCTCTCTCTCTAAAGCAGCTCTGCTGATCTTGTTCTCTGCCTCTAGAGCAGCTCTGCTGACCTGGTTCTCTGGCTCTAAAACAGCTCTGCTGACCTGGTTCTATGGCTCTAAAGCAGCTCTGCTGACCTGGTTCTCTGGCTGTAGAGCAGCTCTGCTGACCTGGTTCTCTGGCTCTAAAGCAGCTCTGCTGACCTGGTTCTCTCCCACTAAAGAGCTCTGCTGACCTGGTTCTCTGGCTCTAAAGCATTTCTGCTGACCTGGTTCTCTGTCTCTAAAGCAGCTCTGCTGTCCTGGTTCTCTGGCTCTAGAGCAGCTCTGCTGACCTTGTTCTCTGACTCTAAAGCAGTTCTGCTGACCTGGTTCTCTCCCTCTAAAGCAGCTCTGCTGACCTTGCTTCTCTGGCTCTACAGCAGCTCTGCTGACATGGTTCTCGGCCTCTAGAGCAGTTCTGCTGGCCTGGGTCTCTGTCTCTAGAACAGATCTGCTGACCTGGGTCTCTGGTTCTAGAGAAGCTCTGCTGACCTGCTTCTTAGGCTCTAGAGCAGTTCTGCTGACCTGGGTCTCTGGCTCTAGAACAGATCTGCTGACCTGGTTCTCTGGCTCTAAAGCAGCTCTGCTGACCTGGTTCTATGGCTCTAAAGCAGCTCTGCTGACCTGGTTCTCTGGCTCTAGAGCAGCTCTGCTGACCTGGTTCTTAGGCTCTAGAGCAGCTCTGCTGACCTGGTTCTCTGGCTCTAGGGCAGCTCTGCTGACCTGGTTCTCTGGCTCTAGAGCAGCTCTGCTGACCTTGTTCTCTGGCTCTAAAGCAGTTCTGCTGACCTGGTTCTCTCCCTCTAAAGCAGCTCTGCTGACCTGGTTTCTCTGGCTCTACAGCAGCTCTGCTGACCTGGTTCTCGGCCTCTAGAGCAGTTCTGCTGACCTGGGTCTCTGGCTCTAGAACAGATCTGCTGACCTGGGTCTCTGGCTCTAAAGCAGCTCTACTGACCTGGTTCTATGGCTCTAAAGCAGCTCTGCTGACCTGGTTCTCTGTCTCTACAGCATCTCTGCTGACCTGGTTCTCTGGCTCTAGAGTAGCTCTGCTGACCTAGTTCTTAGGTTCTAGAGCAGCTCTGCTGACCTGGTTCTCTGGATCTATAACAGCTCTGCTGACCTGGTTCTCTGGCTCTAAAGCAGGTTTGCTGACCCAGTTCTATGGCTCTAAAGCAGTTCTGCTGACCTGGTTCTCTGGCTCTAGAGCAGCTCTGCTGACCTGGTCCCTTGGCTATAAAGCAGCTCTGCTGACCTGGTTCTCTCCCTCTAAAGCAGCTCTGCTGACCTGGTTCTCTCGTTCTAAAGCGGCTCTGCTGACCTGGTTTCTCTGGCTCTACAGCAGCTCTGCTGACCTGGTTCTTTGGCTCTAGAGCAGCTCTGCTGACCTGGTTCTCTGGCTCAAAAGCAGCTCTGCTGACCTGGTTCTATGGCTCTAAAGCAGCTCTGCTGACCTGGTTCTCTGGCTCTAGAGCAGCTCTGCTGACCTGATTCTCTGGCTCAAAAGCAGCTCTGCTGAACTGGTTCTCTCTCTCTAAAGCAGCACTGCTGATCTGGTTCTCTGCCTCTAGAGCAGCTCTGCTGACCTGGTTCTCTGGCTCTAAAGCAGCTCTGCTGACCTGGTTCTATGGCTCTACAGCAGTTCTGCTGACCTGGTTCTCTCCCTCTAAAGCAGCTCTGCTGACCTGGTTTCTCTGGCTCTACAGCAGCTCTGCTGACCTGGTTCTCGGCCTCTAGAGCAGTTCTGCTGACCTGGGTCTCTGGCTCTAGAACATATCTGCTGACCTGTGTCTCTGGTTCTAGAGCAGCTCTGCTGACCTGCTTCTTAGGCTCTAGAGCAGTTCTGCTGACCTGGGTCTCTGGCTCTAGAACAGATCTGCTGACCTGGTTCTCTGGCTCTAAAGCAGCTCTGCTGACCTGGTTCTATGGCTCTAAAGCAGCTCGGCTGACCTGGTTCTCTGACTCTAGAGCAGCTCTGCTGACCTGGTTCTTAGGCTCTAGAGCAGCTCTGCTGACCTGGTTCTCTGGCTCTAGAGCAGCTCTGCTGACCTGGTTCTCTGGCTCTAAAGCAGCTTTACTGACCTGGCTCTATGGCTCTAAAGCAGCTCTGCTGACCTGGTTCTCTGGCTCTAGAGCAGCTCTGCTGACCTGGTTCTCTGGCTCTAAAGAAGCTCTCCTCACCTGGTTCTCTCCCTCTAAATCAGCTCTGCTGACCTGGTTATCTGCCTCTAGAGAAGCTCTGCTGACCTGGTTCTATGACTCTAAAGCAGCTCTGCTGACCTGGTTCTCTGGCGCTAGAGCAGCTCTGCTGACCTGGTTCTCTGGCTCTAAAGCAGCTCTCCTGACCTGGTTCTCTCCCTCTAAATCAGCTCTGCTGACCTGGTTATCTGCCTCTAGAGAAGCTCTGCTGACCTGGTTCTATGACTCTAAAGCAGGGGTCTCCAACCTTTTCTGTAGTGAGAGCTACATCTGAGCAGCGAAAATTGTCGTGAGCTACTGAAGGCTAGGAAACTCGCACATTTTTTCGAGAGACCCCTCCCACGCCCAGTTTCATTGACTTTAAGCCTAATTTCTTCCAAGCCCATATGGTGGTTTGGAGAAAAGGGGGCACTCTCCCTCTTTTGAAGCTATAGACAGCTGCAGGTTGTGTCTTGCTTGGAAGCATTCCTGGAAAGTGTAACCAAATACTGCCGGATACAAGCCTATGACCTGCTTAGATGTGCAGTCAATAGATTTAAAAAAGACTCATTTTATTGTGAACAACCTCAATTATTTCTCCTTCACCACATACTCTTTTTTATTACAGTTTTAAAATGTCCCATCCTGGTTCAGCTTTAAATAATTTTTAACTGGTTTGATTAATTAAGGGTTTTATTCAGAATACTCCAGGTCTGTCCATGATCCAGAACTCTGCTGCAGTGTTAGTGTTGAATGCCACACGCACTGGGAACAGAGACGTTTTAAGGCATGGACAAAATGGGCTCTGGCCCAGAGCTCCAACCATTCAGGTTCCCTGATACAGCCAGCGTTGTTCTGCAGAGAGCCTTGCCTGGATGACCTTTAATTATTTTTAAACCGATTGATTTATATATCATTTTCCTTTCATTTATTTTGAATGTGGCTGATGTGTGAGTCTATTACAGAGTATTTGCAGAGAAATGTTGTGTTATGTTTCATGCAACATCCATAAAAATGTTTCTTCATTTAGAATAGATCGAAAAAGGACATCACATATTAGAAATGTGATGGTGGCACAGAGATTATTTGCAGTAATGTTAGTGAGCTGCTGCTGTGTTAAACATTGAAAACACACATCACTATCCCTGAATGTTAAATATAAACACATTTATAATTTTGACGAGCATGCCTATGATGTCAATGGCTTGTCCAAAGAAGGGATTGAAAGAGTTAAAACTGGATCAGAAATGAAAAGCTGCTCTGAAGAGTGGAGCAATTCACATTCTTTTTCGGAGTGCAGACGTGGGGATTTTTTTTATGTTGTGCCTTCAGTAAAGGAAACGGAAACTTAGCAACACCCTGCTTCTCCTGATGTAAAACCCAGAGCTGGAAAGCGGAAAAAGACATTTTCGATTTCGTCTGTTAGTCGTCATTTTGGCTGCTTCCAAACTGTCAGGCAGTGTTGCTGAAGGCATCCTTTGGGCCCCTTTCACTCTTAAGTCCCCAGAAATGTAATTAGCATTAGCAATAATATATTTAGTAGTTCGGGAGCAGATGGGACAAGGCAGGCTCATATCACTATTAACAAAACCCAGTACTTCAAGTGCCCGTGGCATACCTGCAGCACGTTTACAGTACAGAAAGCACACATCACAGCTCCAGTCTGGAGAACAGCGCATTAAGAGGTATAATGCTTACCGATTTGATCTGCTCCTCGCTTGTCTCTCACTCTCATCTGCCTTTCTTCCTCCTCCGCCCTTCCCTCTCACAGCTACCTCCTTCTCGAACCTCCACGCAGCCCGACCTGCCTCGACCACCCTTCTCATTTGTCTTTGTTCTCTCCCTTCCCCCGGCTGGTGTTTGGACCCCTTCATCACCGCTTCACTGTCCCTGCTCACCACTCCGGACACAGTGTCTGTTGTCAGTGGGCCCATCGCACCACGCTATGCGCCATGTTTCCTGCCCCTGTGTTGAGACCTGCGGGTGCAGGCCTGCCAGGGAGAGCTCCTCTTGAGCGTCTGAGAGGAAGCAGCTGTGCTCTCTCTCTGCCAGGATGCAAGGTAGAAAAAAAGCAGGTGGCCCTGGTTCCTAGCAGTTCAATACTGCTTGCACCACCTGCATGCTAGCAGGTTTTTCCAGGACCTGCTTCTTTGCACCAGCATACATCGTGCTGGATCATGAGGGCGGTGCCGGGCTGTGAAAGGCCAGTAACATGGACTGGAGGAGGAGATCAGCACTAGCGACGTCATCTTTGGCCTGCCCCGCCCCAACTAAGCTCAGTTAGACAAATCTGAGCAGTTGGGTTTGGTGAGGGCAGGCAACGGCTGTAAAAAAAGGCCCAAGAATAATAAATGACGACAACAGGATACAGAATTTTTAGATGCAAGGCGCGAGCTACTAATGGGGGTTCGGCGAGCTACCGGTAGCTCGCGATCGACCGGTTGGAGACCCATGCTCTAAAGCAGCTCTGCTGACTTGGTTCTCTGGCGCTAGAGCAGCTCTGCTGACATGGTTCTCTGGCTCTAAAGCAGCTCTGCTGACCTGGTTCTCTCTCTCTAAAGCAGCTCTGCTGATCTTGTTCTCTGCCTCTAGAGCAGCTCTGCTAACCTGGTTCTCTGGCTCTAAAGCAGCTCTGCTGACCTGGTTCAATGGCTCTAAAGCAGCTCTGCTGACCTGGTTCTCTGGCTGTAGAGCAGCTCTGCTGACCTGGTTCTCTGGCTCTAAAGCAGCTCTGCTGACCTGGTTCTCTCCCTCTAAAGAGCTCTGCTGACCTGGTTCTCTGGCTCTAAAGCATTTCTGCTGACCTGTTTCTCTGTCTCTAAAGCAGTTCTGCTGACCTGGTTCTCTCCCTCTAAAGCAGCTCTGCTGACCTTGCTTCTCTGGCTCTACAGCAGCTCTGCTGACATGGTTCTCAGCCTCTAGAGCAGTTCTGCTGGCCTGGGTCTCTGTCTCTAGAACAGATCTGCTGACCTGGGTCTCCGGTTCTAGAGAAGCTCTGGTGACCTGCTTCTTAGGCTCTAGAGCAGTTCTGCTGACCTGGGTCTCTGGCTCTAGAACAGATCTGCTGACCTGGTTCTCTGGCTCTAAAGCAGCTCTGCTGACCTGGTTCTATGGCTCTAAAGCAGCTCTGCTGACCTGGTTCTCTGGCTCTAGAGCAGCTCTGCTGACCTGGTTCTTAGGCTCTAGAGCAGCTCTGCTGACCTGGTTCTCTGGCTCTAGAGCAGCTCTGCTGACCTGGTTCTCTGGCTCTAGAGCAGCTCTGCTGACCTTGTTCTCTGGCTCTAAAGCAGTTCTGCTGACCTGGTTCTCTCCCTCTAAAGCAGCTCTGCTGACCTGGTTTCTCTGGCTCTACAGCAGCTCTGCTGACCTGGTTCTCGGCCTCTAGAGCAGTTCTGCTGACCTGGGTCTCTGGCTCTAGAACAGATCTGCTGACCTGGGTCTCTGGCTCTACAGCAGCTCTTCTGACCTGGTTCTCTGCGCTCACGATGCACGCACCCGACTTCGCGAAAATATATTTAAAAATAATATAAGTTTATTATAAGTACAAATATATTATTTTTATGAATATCTTAGATAATCTCTTGCCCTAATATGTATATTAAAGACACATACATATCATTTTGAAACATAATTTTTTATGCTGGGGCGCGCTGGGTGCGCATCTCGTACCGTAATGCGCATGTGTCGCGAATGCGCGGAAGCAGGAGTCGCGAACTGGTCACATACCAATCACGCACATCACATAATATTAAATATATATGATGTAACTGAAAAACACACAGCCGTCCTTCACAACTTTTCTAAAATGGCGGCTAGAATCCACGCACCCACCGTGATATGTACGCTTTGAGTGCGCGACTCTGAAAAAAATGTGGAATTTTTTTTTTTAAAAGAATATAATATAATATATTAAAATGAAAAATGTAAAAAAAAAAAATGTATCAACATTTCAGTTTGAATGTTTTTAAAATTTATTTTTGCAATTTTCATAAAAATATATAATGTTATTTAATGAATAAAATATTTATAAATAAACAGTTAAAAAACTGTAGAAAATCAGTACAAAAAAATAGGAATAACTACTATCACACTTAAAAATTAGCATTTAAAAAACCTTTGATATTCACTGAAAAAAACCATAGGTTTCAGAGACGTTATAGTTAGAAATTGGCATTTAAAAAAGCTTTGAAATTCACTGAAAAACCATAGGTTTCATGGGTGTTATAGTTAGCTGGCTATTTCACTCGTACAAAATATATAAATTCCTCCGTTATAGTTAGTTCTGCTAAGTATAACTCGCGCGCCCGCAATGCACTGATGATGATGTCACATATTGCATCATTCATGACATGGTCAGTCACATCACTGATGACATCACTGATGACATATCAAATGATATCACTCATGACATCACTCATGACATCATCCATGTGACAATCTGATACACCTCATCTTACACTAGTATAACCTTTCATCACTCACTGTAAAATACAGAGTGCCATATTTGAAACCATTGACACACCAATACCAGTTACTACATACCCACTCACTGATTCCTAAGTCAACACACACAACTCCGCATTCAACAACCGAATCATTTATACATGCAGTCACTAATCAATAGAACACTATCAAATGCACTTATACACATATATAGACATTGACACATCAGCAGTCATCTTAGTCGGTTATGCAGTCATCCTACTTACTCATGAAAAAAATTAATCCCACTTACATTTACTCACTTACACAATTATCCAACAACACCTCATTTATTCAAACACATAGTAACTTATAGTTAATATGTTAAAAAATCACCATTACAATTATACACTCATTCATATAGTTACTCTCACAATCACTGACTCTTACACATACTTATTTATATACACCAACTCTCACATACAATGCCTTTTATTTTTTTACTTTGTTGAAGATGTACAACTAAAACATATATTCGCTCACCAACACACAAATAAATACACTCAGTCACCCAAACCACTGTTTCCACAAGCACTCTTAAACCTATACACCTAGTCAATCAACCATTCACACATCTATGCATAGAGTTACACACACCCCCTCCAACCACACACAAACTCAGTGTCCCATACAAATACTCACCCAACGAATCAATAACTAATATACACACTCATGTAGTTAGTGACCAACTGATGCAGCATGTTATACAACAACAGAGACCGTGATGCACACATTCACATAGTTTATTTACTAATCCATGTATTAAGTGAGACACTTTTAATTACTCACTTAAACAGACAGTCAGACAGCTGCTAAATCCTTCATCCAGACAGTTATATATCCACTCCATCTTCAATACAGATTGGTATATATATAATACATATTTAAATTTCAAACTAAACCACATTCACTGGATGATGTCATCAGTGATGTCATTTGAGATGTCATCAGTGATGTCATCAGTGACGTCACTGACCATGTCATGAATGATGCAATGTGTGACATCATCAGCAGTGCATTGCGGGCGTGCAAGTTATAGTTAGCAGAACTAACTATAACGGAGGAATTTCTATGGTTTTGTACGAGTGAAATGGCCAGCTAACTATAACACCCCTGAAACCTATGGTTTTTTCTGTGAATTTCTAAGGTTTTTTGAATGCTAATTTCTAACTATAACGTCTCTGAAACCTATGGTTTTTCAGTGAAAATGTATATATATATATATATAAAACATATTTAAACTTTACAGAAACACACAGTCACTAGATGATGTCATCAGTGATGTCATTTGGGATGTCAGCAGTGATGTCATCAGTGATGTCATTTGGGATGTCAGCAGTGATGTCATCAGTGATGTCACTGACCATGTCATGAATGATGTAATATGTGACGTCATCAGCAGTGCATTGCGGGGGCGCGAGTTATAGTTAGCTCAACTAACTATAACGGCCGAATTTCTCTGGTTTTGTACGAGTGAAATGTCCAACTAACTATAACGTCTCTGAAACCTGTGTTTTTTTTTCAGTTAATTTCTAAGATTTTTCAAATGCTAATTTCTAATTATAACGTCCCTGAAACCTATGGTTTTTTCAGTGAATTTCAAAGGTTTTTTAAATGATAACTTCTAACTATAATGTCCCTGAAACCTATGTTTTTTTCAGTGAGTTTCTAAGGTTTTTAAATGCTAATTTCTACCTATTCCTACAGAGGTAGGCCTTTTGCAGAAAGCGCAAGAAATGCGCAGAATGAAGCAAGAGAAATGCAGAAAGAGGCAACAGAAGTCCAGAAAGATGAAGACAGGTGCAGAAAGAAGCAAGAGATATGCAGAAAGAACGAACAGATGTGCAGAAAGAGGCTTTGTTGCAAAGTCATCCTTTGACCCCAACCTTTGCTGAATGGTACTGGTGGTAACTGACTCTGACTAACCAGGCCCGGAGCCAGTCCTATCCTTAAAAACACTTAGAATACAGTTAAAACACCTACATACACTAGGGTACACTATGGGTTGGGGTACCTCTGTGAATGGCATGACCTCCGCTGTAAGGCCCTAGCACATAATAGGGCAGGGGGTTAAAACTACTTCTCAGTCAGAGGTGCAGAAAGAGGCAAGAGAGGTGGAGAAAGAAGCAACAGACGTGCCAAAAGAGGCAAGAGAGGTGCAGAAACAGGTAAGAAAGGTACAGAAGGAGGAGGAGCCTAGCGCGCAACCAAGATGGCCGCGTAGGTGCGAGGCTCCCGAGGACCTCCGTGACCTCCTACATAAATCCTGACAATATCCTGTCCTAGTTGCGGGGACTGTGATGGTGAGCCCGAGCTGAGGTGTCACCCGTTCTCCGCGTCCAAATTGGACCTCGGACACCGGCGGGAGCACCGACTGAGGTTTGCGGCCTTCTCCACGCCGGCCCCCCGGATTGGAGTTGTGGGGCGATCCGGAGACAAAGTGAACAACAGCGGCGGGCAGGGCTGGGCGACTCGCGTGCCCCGCGCTTTCACTTTCGCTTTTGCACCCTCCTTGCTGCCTGGGCGAGGTTGGGTTGCGGGGCGGTGTGCGGTGGCGTGGCCTCGTTGGGGTGCCCTGCCGGCCCGCCGGCTGTGATCCGTCCTGCGGACCTGTGGTTGCCCCCCCCCGAAGCCCGTGAACTGGTTTGTCGGCCCTTTCCGAGGTGATTGGCACGATCTGGGGACTGGAACCATGTCCACAAAGCAAGATGGCGACCGGGCAAAGGTGAAATCGACCCGCCGTGGCGCAGCCCATCAGTCCAACAACATGGACCGTTACACCCTCCAGAAGGGATCTCCCGAGGTGCTGCATAGGTCCCCTGAGGGCCCGACTGATGCTCCTGCTCTGCCCGCGGATCTGACCCTGCGAGATGTCATGGGCGCTATCGCTGAGATGAAGGCCTCGGTGGACCAGCGCTTTGACACACTGGCGCAGAAGATTGACTCGGTCCTCGTGGATGTTGGCCTGGTGAGGGCCGACCTATCCAAGACCAATGACCGGGTCGATTCTTTGGCCCACACCACCTTGGGCCTCACAACGGACGTGGCGGCCCTCCAAAAGGAGGTGCGCCGGCTTGGCCAGGCGAGCGCCCTGATGGATCGTCGACTGGAGGATTCCGAGGGTTGGGCCCGGAGGAACAATGTCCGTATTGTCGGGGTGCCGGAGGGACGTGAGGAGGCGGCGGCGAACCTGTTCGTGGAGGACCTGATTCTCACCCATCTCCAGCCCCGGGGGCTGAGTAAATTCTTTGCGGTGGAACGTGCCCACAGGGTTCCCGGAGGTAGACCTAAGGCCGGAGCCCCTCCGAGGCCTCTCATTGCCCGGATTTTCAACTTTCGGGACAGAGACGCTATCCTGCAGACTTCTAGGCTACAAGGACCGGTCAGACTCGACAATATGGACGTAAACTTCTATCCTGACTTCACCCCAGCGGTCCAAAAGCAGAGACTGAGCTTTCTCGGAGTCAAACGTCGTCTCCGGGACCTGAACCTCAAGTATGCGATGCTTTTTCCAGCTAAGTTGCGGGTGGAGGTAGATGGCCGCACGCACTTTTTTGATCGTCCCGAAGCGGCCGGGGACTGGTTGGACACTTTGCCCGGGGATCGGGGCCGGGGGGGTGGGGGGGCGCGGTTGGAGGGGAGGGCTCGCCGGATCAGGACTGAGGGACTAATAGTAGGCCTCGCTCTGGACAACATTATCGTCACTTTTGGCTGTTCGTGTAAATTCCCCTCCTGTGGAGGTCGTATGGGGTCTCTTGGGGGTTCTCCCTCCTCCTCTGGGGGACTAGTTAGTTTAATCATCTATGGGGCGACAGGCACACTGCACTTTGGGGGGGCTGTTTGGGCTCATGCAGGGGTGCAGGGAGGGGGGAGTTCTGTTGGGATGGGTGGGTTGGGGTGGGGTGTTGTTCGTTTTTACCGCAAGGCAAACCCTTTATTGTATTGGTGTTTCTAAGGTGCTCTCGGGGGGACGACTGATGGCTTCTGTATGTGATGGGGGGTAGGGACCTGACTTTGTTGTCTTGGAACGTTAATGGACTGGGGGATAGGATCAAGCGAGGTGTGGTCCTGCAGTATCTGAAACGAATCTCGCCATATGTGGTCTTTCTGCAGGAGACACACCTTATTGGTAATTCTTTTTGTGCCATGAATCGGCGTGGCTATCGTTTGGTGGCCCACTCGGGCTTCACGTCGGGCTCGCGGGGGGTGGGCATCATGGTGAAGAACTCGCTCCCGTTGGAAATAGACGAGGTGCGCCATGATGAGAGGGGACGCTACACTGCCTTGGTGGGGAGAATGGAGGGCAAAGTAGTTGTCTTTGTATCAGTGTACGTCCCACCGGGGTTACAGTCTACCACTTTTGCAGACTTGGGGCGCCTCCTCCTCGACCTTCCGGGGGGGCTTCTGGTGGTTGGGGGGGACTTCAATGCGGTGGTTTCTGGGACCGTGGATCGTCACCCCCCTAGGGACCTCCCCCGGGCACAGGCGTGGCTGTCCGGCTTCTTAGATACGCTGGGATTGGTGGACTGCTGGCGCTTAAAGCATCCCACGCAGCTACAGTACACTTTCCGCTCGGGTGCCCATGGTAGCCTCTCACGGCTTGATTATGTCCTTGTCCCTGCGGCCTATGTTGGGAGGGTAGGAGAAGTGCGCCATTTGGCGCGGGGTATTTCAGATCACTCCCCGCTCCTGTTGCACTTTGATGTCTTCCCGAGGGGGGAGGGCAGGGTAGCTCCAATCAATGCCTGGTACCTGCGCGACCCCACCATTCGCGCTGATTTGATTAAATCCTTGCAGCGGTATTTTGATGAGAATGTGGGGTCCGTCCCTTCGGCTATCTCCCTGTGGGAAGCCTTCAAGACAGTTCTTAGAGGGGAGGCCCTCTCCTCTATCTCCCATGCCCGGAGGCGCGAGCAGGAGGAGGTGACCCGGGTGGAGGCCGAAATTGCTGAATTGGAGGGTGATCTAGAGAGCGGGGTGACGGATGCTGCACTACATGTCCTACAACTTAAGCAGACGGCCTACAGGGCCCTCGTCACGGAGGCGGCCAGGGGCCTCAGTAGAGAGCAACAGGGGCGACTGTATGATGTGGGTGATAAGGCTGGTAAACTGCTTGCGTGGTTGGATAAAAAGGAGAGAGCGAGTCGTGTGGTCCCGCTGATTGAGAGGATGGATGGTGTGCGTGTCACCGAGCCAGAAGACATTGTCTCTTGTTTCGCGGATTATTTCCGCGAGGTGTATACCCCGGTTTCTCCCTGCTCGGAGGAGGATTCCCATGCCCTGCTTAGGGATATCGCGCTGCCTTCCCTTTCGGTGGAGGACAGGGTGTCGTTGGATGCCGCTCCCACCTCCGACGAAATTGCCCTCGCCATACGCTCGGTCGCGTCCGGCATGGCCATGGGCCCGAACGGCATCCCTATTGAGTTGTATAAGCTGCGACCGGATGTACTGGCACCCCACCTCCGCGCGATGTTCCTGGCGGCCCACTCGCTGGGCTCCCTCCCGCCGGACCAGCGTCTGGCTACAATCGTGGTGATCCACAAGGAAGGGAGACCCCGAGACCGGGTTACATCCTATCGGCCTATCTCGCTCTTGAATGCGGAGCCCAAAATCCTCGCCAAGGTGCTAGCCAACCGGCTGGTCGGCGTGGTGGGCGATCTGGTCCACCAAGACCAGTCCGGCTTTATTCCCCATCGCAACACGGCCCTTAATCTGCGGCGCTTGCACGGGGTGCTCGCGCGTGTCCCGTTTGTGCGGGAGCCGGCCATCTTGGCGTCCTTAGACGCCACCATGGCGTTTGACACGCTCGAGTGGCCATACATTTGGGCGATGCTGGCGAAGTTTGGATTTGGTCCGGGGTTCATCAGCTGGGTCAAATTGTTATATTCGGGCCCATTGGCGCAGGTGGTGGTGAATGGAAGAGTATCGGTCCCATTCGAGCTGGGACGGGGCACGCGACAGGGCTGCCCCTTGTCGCCGCTCCTGTTTGCGCTGGCCTTAGAACCCCTGGCGGAGTGGCTGCGGTGGCACCCTTCCATCCGTGGTCTCCGTTGGACCCCCGAGTATGAGGACCGCGTGTCCCTATACGCTGACGATATCCTTTTGTACCTAGCCTCCCCGCGAAAATCACTGATTGTCCTGGTTGATGTTTTGCGCTCATTCGGCCGCAACTCAGGCCTTGTCATCAACTGGGCTAAATCATGTGTGTATGTGCTTTCCGGGGAGGCTCCCGTCCTCCCGCAGGGCTGTCCGATCCAGATTGCCTCTCAGGGGTTTCGGTACCTGGGTGTCTATATTACTCTGGACCCGGAGGCCCGCTACGAGCGGAATTTGCTCCCCCCCCTCCAGCGCTTGAAGGAGGACGTCGCGCGCTGGCGGCGCCTGCCACTTTCGCCGCTCGGCCGGGCGGCATTGTTTAAGATGATGTCGTTGCCACGCTTCCTGTACGCTCTCCAGAACACTATGGACTTGGTCCCGGCGCGCTACTTCCGTGAGGTGGAGAGTCTACAGCGCCGCCTGTTCTGGGACGGGAGGCCGCGTATTGCCCTGGCGAAGTTGACGCTCCCATGGTACGACGGGGGGATTGCCCTCCCGGATATTAAACGGTATTACTGGGCCTCCCAGTTAGCTACAATTAATCATGGCCTCTACGGGCCCGCCTTAAACCCGGCATTTGAAATGGACAAGATGCTCCTGCCCGGTGGCGACTACAATCGAGCGCTCTACTCTGGCGCGCCCGACCCCCGCCTGACGGGACCTACGCGTGTCATGGTGCGAGTATGGCACGCGGCTAACGCAGCTATGGGGTGGAAGGACCGTTTGACCCGGGCGTCACCGTTGTACGCGTCTGAGAGGTTGGGCTCCCTGTGGACCTCGAAGGGCTTCGAGAGGTGGGACACGATAGGCATCAGTAAAGTGGGGATCTCTGGACGAGGGGGGAATTCAAAACATTCGAGACGCTGCAGACGGAGTTTCAGTTGCAGGGCAGTGAGTACTTTCGGTACTTGCAGGTCCGTCACGCACTGGGCTCCGTCTTTCCAGACGTCGCCTCCATCCCGGAGTCTTCCCCCCTGGAGGATAGAGTGCTGGATGGCCACGTTCCGGACAGCACGATCTCCCTTATTTACAAAAAATTGATTAATGACCAATCGGGCTTGCTGACTGGCCTCCGTGAGGTGTGGGTTGCCGATGGGCTGGAGTTGGACGACGAGGACTGGATTTCCGCGGTGGCCTCTCCGAAGGAGGTGGCCATACCGGCTCGCCTTCGCTTCGTCCAGCTTAAGATACTCCACCGGGTTTACATGACGGGGCCAAGGCTTCTGCGTATGGGCTATGCTGAGGATGGATTTTGTAAGCGTGGGTGTGGTGCTTTGGCGACTTTTTTGCATATTTTGTGGGAATGCCCGAAGGTGGAGCGGTTCTGGCGTGGTGTGCATGAGGTCCTGCGAGTGGTTACGCATGTCGCGCTGCTGCCTGAAGCGAGGAGATGCCTGCTGAATGTGTGGGAACCAACTGACTACTCGGTTCCGCAGACGCGATGGGTGACTCTGGGATATATGATAGCTAAGCGTGACATTGCTCAACTGTGGGGATCCCAGAGGCCCCCGGCGGTGTCGGCCTGAAAAGAACACATGGATTGGTGCATGTTCCGAGAAAAGGTGGTGTATGTGGCGAGGGGTAAGCCTGGGGCATGGGTGAAAGTATGGGGCCCCTGGAACGCCTACCGCGGGGGTATCTGCGCGCCACCACTGCTGCCTGCTGCCTCACCAGCCCCGTCCCCTTAGTTGACTCCTTTCCCCAGCCCCGGGCACAGGGTTCCCCCTGTCCTCGATCTGTTCCCCTTCCCCTCCTTAGACTCCTGTGGATGCCTGGGGTTCCCCTTTGGGGAGCACGTGTTGTTACTTTCGATTGCGGGTTGCCTTGCGGGTGTGGTTTTTGTGTTGTTTGTATAAAATGAAACCGTATTGTGGGGTCAGAGGGATGTGGCCCACGACGTTGATACCTCCTGATTTTGCTTCTCTGCAACGCCAAGCGTTTTTGAATGTATGTCATATGCTCCTGACATATTAGCGGCCGGCCGGAAGGTTGTAGGCCCATACTTGTATATTCTTGAGATTGCAATAAACGGTTTCAAAAAAAAAAAAAAAAAGAAAGGTACAGAAAGAGGGAATAGGGATGCAGAAAGAGGAAAGAGGGATACAGAAATTTGCAACAGAGGTACAGAAAGAAGCAAGAACAGTGCAAAAAGAAGCAAAAGAAGTGCAGAAAGAAGCGAATGAGGTTGAGAAATAGGGAAGAGGGTGCAGAAAGAGGCAAGAGGGATACAGAAATTTACAAAAGAGGTGTAGAAACAAGCCAGAGAAGTACAGCAAGAGGCAAAAGAATTGCTGAAAGAAGCAACAAAGGTGTAGAAAGAAGCAAGAGAAGTGCAGAAAGAGGCAAGTGAGGTGCAGAAAGAAGCAGAGCAGTGTAGAAAGAACCAACAGTGGTGCAAAAAGAGGCAAGAGGGGTGCAGAAAAAGGTAGAAGGGGTGCAAAAAGAGGCAAGAGAAGTGCAGAAAGAGGCAAGAGAATTGCTGAAAGAAGTAACAGATGTGTAGAAAGAAGCAAAAGAAATGCAGAAAGAGGCAAGTGAGGTGCAGAGAAAAGCAAGAGCAGTCAGGAAAGATCCAACAGAGGTGCTGAAAGAGGCGCGAAGGGTACAGAAAGAGCAAGGGAAGTGCAAAAAGAGGCAACAGAGGTGCAGAAATAGGCAAGAGATATGCAGAAACAGGCAGGAAAGGTACAGAAAAAGGAGACAGGGGTGCATAAAAAGGCAAGAGAGGTGCAGAAAGATAAAAGAGGGGTGCAGAAAGGGGCAAGAGATCTGCAGAAAAAAGCAACAGAGGTGCTGAAAGAGGCAAGTTAGGTGCAGAAAGAAGCAAAAGCGGTGCGGAAAGAGGCAATAGAAGTGCAGAAAGAAACAACAAAGGTGCAGAAAGAGGCAAGAGGGGTGTAGAAAGAGGAGCGAGAAGTACAGAAAGAAGCAAATGAGGTGCTCAAAGACACAAGAGGGATGCAGAAAGTGGCAAGAATAGTGCAGGGAACCAAAAGATGTGCATAAAGAAGCAACAGAGGTGTAGAAGGAGGCACGAGTGGTGCAGAAAGAAGGAAAAGAAGTGCAGAAAGAAGCAACAGGGTTGCTGAAAGAGGAACGAAGGGTGCAGAAAGAGGTAGGAAAAGTACAGAAATAAGCAACACAGATACAGAAAGAGGCAAAAGTGGTGCAGAATGAGGAAGAGAAGTGCAGAAAGAAGCAAGAGAGGTACAGAAAGAGGCAAGAGAGGTACAGAAACAGGCAAAAAGGGTGCATAAAGAACTAATAGAGGTGCAAAAAGAGGCAAGAGGGGTGAAGAAAGGGGCAAGGGAAGTGAAGAAAGAGGCAAGTGAAGTGCAGAAAGAAGACAGTGAGGTGCAGAAAGAGGAAGAAAGGTGCAGAAAGATGCAAGAGAAATGCAGAAAGAGGCAAGAGAGGCACAGAAAGAAGAGAGGTTTATGCACCATTAGTACCAATTTAACACCCACATTTAGCAATAAGTAACACGTGACCATTCCAGCTTTGCAAAGGGCCTTACAACACCCTGTAACACATGAAGCTGCATTTTTGGGAACATTTGAGCCGTTTGAGCTAGAAACAAGGCTTTTTTTTGTTCAAATCTGCAGATTAGGCAGCAGATGATGGAATATTTGGCAAATGCGGAAAATGGTTAATTATGTGCCAATTGGTGCAGCCGAACAGTCACATAATTCCAGTGTCCTGTTCATACCTCCGACTAGGTCCACAAGTGCTCCTCAGTGATGCCTTCTTTTTTGTCTCACTGAGTTCATAGTTTAGCTTCTATGGAAACAAGGGAAACTACACCTGAGGTTACCACTCCACAACACAGACTACAATACCACATAATTACTCTCCATAACACATATTCCCACTGTATATAATTTCGATACACTAAATACCACATACTTTCTATCCACATAATTTCACTGCACAACATACCACATAATTCCACTACACACAACATACATCCACTCTACACCAAAAAACATTAGTAAAAAACTTTTACATTTACAACGCCAATAGCTCTAACTCTCACAAATGCAAAACCTATTACATTGCAAATTCTTCTTCCACTAGTAGTCGTGTTTGCAGAGTGGTGGAGAAAGGGGGCTCGGCCTCCGACCAGCGCTCAGGAATGCCGCTGCGTAGAACTTACAGGAGGTACCAGGAGGACTTCTTGGCCCCCAAAGTCCCATAGGAGTAAACTGGACTTCAACCCCCATCCCGTAGTCTGCCTGGAGCTGCGTTTGCTGAGTGGTGAAGAAAGGGGGCATGGCCTTCAAAGACGTCTTAGCAATCCTACTTTGTGGGACTTACTGGATGCAACAAGAGGGGTAGTTGGCCCCCAAGGATGTCCTTGGGGGCCAACTACCCCTCCTTTTACCTCCAGTAAGTACCACACAGCAGGATTGTTAAGTTCTCATAACAGGCCATGCCCCTTTTGCCCACTACTCTGCAAACGCGCTCCCCGGTGCACTCTTGGATGGGGATTGAATTCCCCTTCGCTGCTGGGGTCCTTAGGGGCCAACTAGCCTACCTCTTACCTCCAGTAAGCCCCATACAGTGGGATTGCTGAGAGGTGGACACAGGCCATGCCCCCTTTCTCCACCACTCTGCAAACGTGCCTCCTGGCATGCGCTTGGTTGGGGGAGGAAGTCCCCTTTCCTCATGAGGGTCCCTGGGGGCCAACTAGCCCACCAGGTACCTCCAGTAAGCCCCACACAGTTGGATTGCTGAGAGGTGGTCCGAGGCCATGCCCCTTTTTACACCACTCTGCAAATGTGGCTCCTGGTGCACTGCTGCTCGGGGGAGGAAGTCCACTTGTGTCCTGAGGTCCTTAGGACACAAGAAGACCTCATTGCCCCGCCAGCAGTGTGCCAAGAGGTGCGTTCGGAGAGTGGTGTTAAAAGGGGCGTGGCCTTGGAGCACCTCTCAGCAATCCAGCTGTCTGCCACTTACTGGAAGTACATGGTGGGCAAGATGGCCCCCAGGGACCCTCAGGAAACAAGGGGACTTAATCCCCCAATTCAGAACATGCCAGGAGGCACATTTGCACAGTGGTGCATGGAGAGGGCGGGGCCTCTGAGGGATGCCGACTTTTGCTTCTTTGGAAGGGGAGCTGTGTGGGCCTCCCATCCCCCAGGGCCTAAGCATTTCTTTTGTAAAAAACGAGAAGAGGGCCGCGTGGCCCCCCTTCCCAGAGCCACTATTGGCCCCAGGGACACAAACCTTTTCCCGGGAGGGGGATCGCGTGGCCACCCTCCCCTGACCCAATTATGGTCCCGGGGACCCCAGCATCCGGAGCCTGGCCTCGTGTTTTTATTTTTTAAACAAACCTTTTCCCAGGAGGGGGACCACGCGGTCCCCTTCCTGAGGCCAATTAGAGCCCCGGGGACCTCATCTCCCAGGGCCTGCCTTCAGTATTTTTATTTTTATTTTAAATTTAAAGGGGAGGGGGGCCAAGTGGCCCCCCCTTCCAGGCCCCTTCTGGCCCCAGGGATCCCATCCCCGGGGCCTGGCCTCACTGTTGGGGACCATGGGGGTATGCCCCCACGGTCCCGCCGGCTCCCCGCCTCCCCGCCTCCTGCGGGAGCCAGCATTGCTTTTGAGCTGCCCAAAAGCAATCCTGCTTTGCTTCGTTGAAGCGAGAGCAGGTTTTCTTGCTCTCGCTTCAACGAAGCACAGCAGTGTTTGCTATGGCAGGGCGGGAGGACAGCACTGTCCAGGGGGTGGGCACCCTGGGACAGTGCAGGAGCCAGCCCTGGGGGTGGCGGTCCCCAGGGCCATAGAGGGCTCCAGCAGGAGGGCACGCTACCCCCCTCCCAGCATTTTCAAAGCCCCGGGGAGGTGGTGGTCCCCAGGGCCCATTAGTGCCCCGGGGAGGTGGTGGTCCCCGGGGCAGTGTGGGGGGGCTCGAGCCCCCCCAAACTTTAATTTTGAATATAGCCCATGGAGGTGGTGGCCCCGGGGCTGCAGGGGGGCCACGTAGCCCCCCGCATTTAAATCAGGTAGCCCCGGGGAGGTGGTGGTCCCCGGGGCTTGGGTGGGTCCATGAGGTTCCCTCCAGATAAATAGTAATGCCCCGGGAGGTGGTGGTCCCCGGGGCGGCGGTGGGACTGCGGGGGCCGCGTGCCCCCACATATGATAAACAAAGCCCCGGGGAAGTGGCGGTCCCCGGGGCTGTGGGGGCCCCCACGGGCATCCACACCATAATTAACAATTGCTCCCGGGACCTGGCCTACCCAGGGGCTTGAGACAAATGAAACGTAGGAGACCGTGCTTCATTTTTTAAAAATAATTTTGGCTGGATTCACGCACCCAGTGCTAATCCAGCCGAAATTATTTAAAAAAAGGCTTTTTGGCCCTTGGGGTCCTTGTGGGACCCCCTGAGCAGGCCTAGGGGGTCAGGGTGTTTCTACCCTGCCCCCTTTTCTTGTTTTTTAACCTTTATTTTTCTGTTTTCTTGTGACTCCGTTACTGAGTCACAAGATGGCTGCCAACACTTCCTGGTTTGGAGTGTTGGCAGCCAATCAGAGTGTAGCTTGTGCCCTGGAGGAGTCTCGACTCAGATATCGATATTTTTACTACTGAACGGATTTACACCATTTAAAAAAAGGGCGCTTTCTGAACCAAGAGCTACCATTTTCCTAACTTTGGTCTAATTCCGTTCAGCTGTTCTGCCTGTAGCCTGTTCCAAAATTTCCCATTGAAATAAACATGGGTAAATCGTGTTTTGGGACCCCCTTTTTTCTCAGCCCCCGCTTGACGAATCACCCCAAAACTTTTAACAAAGGAGCTGTCCGGAGCGCACCATTAGTTTTGAAAATTCGTCAAACGGGGCCATAGTTATTGGCAAATCAAAAAACGCTTTTTCTATGGAAACTAGGTTCTAACTATAATTACCTACTGGTGAACGCCAGTAGGTAATAAATATAAATATATGTATATATATATATATATATATATATATATATATATATATATATATATATATATATATATATATATTATGTACTGGCAGTCGCCAGTAGATAGTTATAGTTAGGACCGTGTTTCCATAGGAAATCTCGAAATTCTGTTTTGAATAACTGGCGTCGGTTGACGAATCCTAGCGAAATTTTCGAAACTAATGGGGCGCTCCGCTCAGCTCCTACCCTGAAAGTCTCGGGGTGATTCGTCAAGCGGGGGTCGAGAAAAAAGGGGGTCCCAAAACGCGTTTTCCCCATGCATTTTTCCATAGGACCTTTAGTCGAAGGTACAGCCCGAACGGCTGAACAGAATTACTTGAAATTTGGCAGAGAAGTAGTCCTCAGGTCAGGGAAGTGCCTTTTGCAGGTCTGGTGTCAATCTGTTCAGTAGTTCCTGAGAAAATAGCATTTAAAAGCATATACATATCTATAGCCGCGCACCGTGCGAGCACCCTAACGTGCGCGAGCGTAATTCTGATTGGTGGTTACATGTTAGTCAACGTTCGAATCGGTCAAAATCAGGAAGTGTCGGCCGCCATTTTGTTTGTTTTCAGTGCGAGAGTGAAAAAGGAAGGTGGCGAACATGAAAAGGGGGCAGGGTAGAGAGTTCCTGACCCCCTAGCCTTTGTCAGGGGGTCCCTGAAGCACCCCGAAGGCAGAAAATTTAAAAAAAAAAACATTTTTTAAAAATCGTAGGCGTGCGCGCAACGTGCGCGCACGGTGAAAAACCAAAAAAAAAAAAAAATGTTTTAATACTTAGTTTATTGTAAAATAAATATATTAAAAAAAAATAATACATACATAACTATAACTATAACTCGCGCGACCGCCACTCTATCACAAGGATGATGTCATCAGTGATGTCATGAGTGATGCCACTGACCATGTCATGAGTGATGTAATATGTGACGTCATGAGCAGAGGATTGCGGGCGCGCGAGTTATAGTTATCTCAACTAACTATAACGGGGGAATTTCATTGTTTTTTTACGAGTGAAACATCCACCTAACTATAACATGTGTGAAACCTATGGTTTTTTAAGTGAATTTGCAAGGTTTTTTAAATGCTAATTCCTAACTATAACGTGTGTGAAACCTATGTTTTTTTAGTGAATATATATATATATAGAGAGGGAGAGAGAGAGAGAGAGAGAGAGAGAGAGAGAGAGAGAGAGAGAGAGAGAGAGAGAGAGATAGATATAGATATACATATACACACATATATATTTGTTATATTATTACATTAAAAAAACTATTGAATTATAAAATAAATGTAAATTATTAGCTGACTTGGTTAAAGTCAAACCGGGGAGAGTGGCCAAGGGACTTTCGAAATTTAGGGGTCCACATGTGGTCAAGAAGATTTTTCAGCATTATGTTGTACTTGACAACGGTGAGAAATGGAACCTTCGAAGGGTAGCATTGTATAGTAAGCCTGTTTTAGCTGAGGATTTCACGAGGTCTGCAGAATCTGTTCAAACCAGTAGTGGCTATTTGTTATCTACTCCGGAGGGTTATACTCCGGTTCAGAGTGCAAGTCGTTGTAGGGAGGATGGTGGTGGGGATGCTTGTAGTTCATTTGATGTGCAGAGTCAAGCTTATGGTAATAATGATTCTTATCATTCCGAGGAGACCAGGGTTGTGAGGTCTCGCAGAAAATGTGTTTGATATGTATGAATTCCAAATTGCGATTCGGTAACATGTTACCGAATCGCAATTTGGAATTGCGAATACATACCGAATCAGTTTTTGAAGGGGCATGTATAGGGCGTCCCTTCCTAATATCAAATCGCAGTGGTATGTAGGAATGTTTTGCAACTGAAATGCCGTCACAACCCATTTGATAACAGGAGGCGGTCCCCAAGAGACCCCTTCCCCTTTGTGACCCTTTCCCACAGACCACCGCCTGCTCTTACAAAATGAATGGGAAACGTTTCATTTTTCTTTTTTAAACACAACCCATTTTCCATGGAGGAAAACAGTCTGCATTTAAAAAAAATTGGGGGTGTGGCTGATTCAGAAAAGCATTTATGAGTGTGCAAAGTAGTACTATAGAGGCACTCTTTTAAGTACTTTTATATGCCTTTGTGAATCTCCATTAAAACGTCCAAATCCCTATTAGTAAAAGAGAGCACAGTCTATTCTGCATATCCTACTTGTAAACTAATAGTCCCATTTTATACCAATTTTAGATGCTTTAGACCCAACTCACAGAGGCATATAAGAGGACACACTTAGGATTGCCACTTTATTTAGCTGCCCTACATAGAAAACACTGGCCTGGCCAGTCAAAACCTGTCAAGATGGAAACCTTTGGCATAATATCTACATCAGACAATATTTATGATAACAATAAAGTGCTATAGGAGAACTACTTTACCTACTCCAAAATGCCTTGTGAAGCGGCTGCTTTGACTTTCACCATTTTGAACAGAAGAAACTCCAAAGCTCAGATCATGTAACGTTTGCAAAATCGCCAAAGAAGCAGGCGAAATACCCATAAACGTGCCACTATGGGCAGACACCATGTTGACAGAATTTTCATGTAAGCAAAATCCATTTATAAGGTCAAAAATGCACAATGTTCAGTCAGTCAGTCAAATAATTGTTTATTTAGACCATGGTCTATAAACACAGCCATAATAACCTCCTTAAATCATACACGATAAAAAGTGGTTAAAAACAATATTACAGCAATTTAAAAAGAAGAGTCAGAATTATGGGAAATCTGTCACCCCACCAGGTTCATTACAAATTGTCCGACAGGCCTTTTAATAGCGCCCGTATTGCATTTAAAAATCTTCCAATTGCACAAGCAACATCTAAATATTCTGATATCTACTAAAAGATAGAGGGCTTGATCTAGATTAGTAATTCCATAAGTGAAAAAAATAGGTTTTAAAAATGTTTTTGGTTCGCCTATAAACCATAAGCAGTCCAATAAAATATGTATCCCATTGCATTTCACCTTTAACCCACAAGTGCACATGCCCTGCTCATCACTCATTACTGCTTTGGTCTTCTTATCTGCGTAAAATGGATTTATCCCAACCCGGAATTCTAACACCACTATTCTAAGTTTGGGGTTAGGCAGGGCCTCGATGTATGGGAATTTGAAAACAGTACTCCAATGTTCAACCTGGGATTGGGTGGATGATGTACCTCTGGAGTAAAATAGATCTTCCTCCCTAGCACTTTTAATTACAATGCTGCGTAGCTCCTGCTGAGGCATCTGTAGACATTTCCTCCACTGATCTGGCGTTAAGGGCAGTTTGACCCAGAGCTCACCTAACGTATGTCTTATTTGAGATGCCCAGAACAGTTCACTGCTCTCTATCTCCGCTTTGCAGAGATGCAATATATTTGGTGTTTTTTCTCTATTTAATCTCTGCCAGATTGCCATGGTTGAGGGTGGCAATGCAAGAAGTCTTTTCTTACATTTACCCTCTTCAAGATTCCAATCCAACTTGCCAACAAGGGTTAGCATTTCCACTCCTTATTGGAATTGAGGCCTCACCATTGCATTTAAGGCAGAAAATATGGGGCATAGAGAGGGTCCTTGATACTTCGGGCTAAACTGTTTTAGGCCCGATAACAAAGACAATGCAGTTGGTTTTAGTGATTCAACATGATCTCTGCCGTTTAGATTGGCATCAAACCATATACTCAGGTATTTTTTATTTGTCAATCACATCTACTTTATTCTCACCAAAGTGCCAGTTAACCCCCCCTTTCCTTTCCCCAGCAGCATTATCTTAGTCTTATCCAAATTAACTGTATGTCTTTTTCTTAAACACTAGTCATGGAAGGAATCCAGTTTCTTTTGTAATCCCACTTCTGTCATGTCCACTATCACCAAATCATCGGTATATTGTTGGCATGGGACATGGGTCCTGTCCATTTTGGGGCAGAGGCCACTTGTTTTAAAAAAAAAATTGGTAGATCAGACACGAATAGAGAAAATAATAGGGGACCCGAAACACAGCCCTGTTGAAGGCCATTCTCCATCTGGATTCTCTTCGATTGGGTCCCTCTGGTATCTAAGATCACTCAGGCCCAATTCTGGCTGTGTAGCTCCTTAATTTTGGCTAGCAGGGTCATGTTAATGCCGAGCATCCTCAACATATACCACAGCAACTTACGGCCAACCACGTCGAAGGTGGCCCAGAAATCGATAAAACAACAAAAAAGTAATCTCCTGAACTCCATAGACTTCTTTGCCATTGCCCATAGGCTAAGGCAATGGTCGATATTTAAGTGGCCTTCTTTAAAACCACCCTGCTCAACCAAGATTAAGTTATTTTGTTCTACCCAAGTTTTTATTAGACCAAGCAATACTTTGGAGAATACTTGCTAGTTTAAACCTGGTTTGTCAGGTTAGGGAAAGGATAGTACAAAACTCCGGGGCATACCTACACCTCAGCCTCGCTGCTACCGCCGCCTCCACCTGCGCCATTTTCATTCTATGAACAAGTAATGGATCTTGCATTTGCAAAAACTGCTATTTGCTCACACGTTGCAACAACTTTGTGAATAGGTAGGACTCACGAAGGTTTAGGACTCTGTAACATGAATATTTTTTCCTGAATGTATTTTGTTTATTCCAATTTAACATCATAAAAGTACAATAGCATTAAATTATAATCAAAAGAGCTATTAACAGCAAGACATGAATTCTAATTATTGAACGCCTAGGGCGAATACATTTACAGAACTTGCTACTTAACATTACCAATCAATCAATCATTTTGTGACTTTTCTTGGTCTTGCTCAAGTCAGCCGTAGCTGTTTGTTGTGAGGGTTCTTGTCATCAATGCTTCAAAAAGAAGTATATAGGAGAGTGGGGTTTGGATCAGCCCTCTTCAGCTATTGAATTTCCTTTTTTTTTATCATTTGCTATTTCTTGTATAGGTTGTCTGTTCAGCCCTTGTCATTTGGAGGATGGTTACATCAAGTAGTCTTTTTGTCAAAATGCAGATGCAACATGTTAGAACTGGGATTCCCCAGTTGGCTGAGGTAGGTACCTTAGGCCAAATAGGGACCCTTACTTCTAAGTCAGGGAAAGGAAGGACTCCTTCTCAGATAGCCCTTGCTCACCCCCTTGGTAGCTTGGCACGAGCAGCCAGGCTTATCTCCAAGGCAAATGTGTAAAGTATTTGCAACCCGCTCTCAGCAACCCAATGATGACACCACAAATGGACTCCACACGAGTTTCATAAAAAAACAAGTATATGTTTATATAAAAAGATTTACGATGAGACCACACGGTAAAAATCCAATATATGCATATTTGTAATATTCCTTCTGGTCGGTTATTAGGCCAGCCAGCCCTTGTAGTTTCTGGCGGTATTAATGAGCAATTCTAGATGATCCAATGCAGTCCTAATGCAATGCTATGCAGTTTGTAATTCAAGAATGAGGCACTTCGCAATGTAAAAATAATGTTATGTTATGTTATGTTATAGGGTTCTTATATAGCGCCTACCACCACCGCTCTCTAAGCGCTCAACAGAACAACCACACACATACTGACGCCTCAGTGCCCTCTGCCTGCTCCAATTAAACTGAAGATGTTGCCTTTCCAAAAAGGTGTGTCTTCAGTTTTTTCCTAAAGGAGAGTAACTGTGAGTCTTCCTTCAGACTGGCCGGAAGGTCATTCCAAAGTTGGGGAATGAGTACTGAGAAAGCACAGCCTCCTTTGGTTTTTAGATTAAATCTGGGTTGAACCAGATTAGAGACAAAACCAGAGCGTAGGGATCTGCCGGGAACATACTTCCTCAGGCGTTGCTTGATATACTCTGGGGCGTTGCCAAAGAGAACCTTGTGAGCCATGCAGAGACATTTAAATTGGACCCTAAACTTCACGGGCAGCCAATGCAGCTTACTAAGAAGTATGGTTGCATGTGAGCTTCTCGGGAGAGAGAAGATCAGCCTGGCTGCGTCATTCTGCACAACCTGCAGTTTCTTCAGCAACTTCTGCGATAAGCCCAGATACAAAGCATTACCATAATCAAGCCTCGAGATAACAGTCACTGAGACGATGGTTTGCAGCGTAGAAGCTGAAAGAATGGTGGTAAGCTTACGTAGCTGCCGCATCACAGCTGTGCAGGAACCCACCACAGCCGACACTTGAGGGGCCATGGTAAGATCCGCATCGATCTTTAGGCCAAGACTCTTCACTACTGTGCCAGGAATAGGAGTTTTACCGAGTTCTGGGGGCCAGTACAGATCATCCCAAGGGTTGGCCTTGTTGGTAAGCACCAGCACCTCCGTTTTCTCGGCGTTCACCTTGAGGAAATTATTGGTCATCCAGTTGACCGTAAATCTAAGCAAGTTCCTTACTGATTCCTGGGCTTCTTTTGTTTCTTCCAGCTGCACCAGTAGCTGCGTGTCATCCGCATAATTAAAGATCTCACAATTTCTACGCGTGAGTTCTTCCATCAGAGGTTGCAGGTAGATGTTGAATAGTAAGGGAGATAGTGCGGACCCCTGAGGCACCCCCCATGTCACATCCTTAATCCCGGACAACTGATCCCCCATCTGAACCCTCTGAGTTTGGCCTGTTAGGAAGGATTCTAGCCACTTGAACGCCTGGCCAGTTATCCCCAGCTTCGCGATGTCATCCAGCAAGATGGTATGGCTGACCGTATCGAAGGCTGCCGACAGGTCTAGCAGAATCAGAGCACATGGTTGTTTGTTGTCTGCTCTGATTCGTAACTCATCGGTGACCGTAGCCATAACCAGTTCTGTACTGTGCTGTGGCCGGAAACCCGCCTGCCTGGCATAAAGTAGGTGGTGTTCTTCCAGTTAGCTGGCCAAGGCGTTCAAGACATGTTTTTCCAAGATCTTACTAAGAAAAGGCAGTTGGGAGGTGGGCCTGTAATTTTTCAATGCCTTAGTGTCAGCACCCGCTTTTTTCAGACGTGGGGAAACTCTGGCTTCCTTCAGAGATACTGGAAGGTAGCCCGCTTCTAGAGTGGCATTCAGTAGGTTGGGGCTGAACACCTGGCAGAGCCAGTTTAAAGATTTTCGGGGGACAAGGATCTATAGTGGATCCCGATTTGATATAACTGACAAGTTCTGTCAGAAGCTTACCATCAATATCAGGGAAGCTATTCAAAGCCCCAGCTGGCTGCTGGGTGTCTAGGCACGGTGGTAGTGGTGGACTGTCTGAAGGCGTGGCAATGTCCATCAGGATATCCTGTACCTTCTGAAGGAAGAAGCCTTGAAAGGTGTCACAGTCGGGTTGGTCCAACCCGAGACTTTTATCACTTAGCTGCGTGAGTTCCCTTAGAATCACAAAGGTTTCTCTTTGTTTGTTTGTGGCCTCCCTGATTCTACTCTCATAGAAGGCGGATTTCCTTGCCAGGATAGCCAATTTATAGCTGGCCAGAAGTGATTTAAACGTAAGTGACTCTGCTGGCCCATAATTCAGTCTCCACTTACGCTCCGCCTTACGGAGAGCTTGCTTCTTTCCTCTAAGTGATGCTTCAAACCGGCGAGCCCCCTTTTCCTTTTTTCCGAGTGAGCTCCAGTCGTTCTGGGACAAGCTTATCTAAAGCAGATCGGATCCAGGTCGTAAGGGTCATAGTATATGAGTCCAGATTCACCTGCTTCATCTTAGGAGGGGGGAGGAGAGTAGAGTCGGCACTAAGGAATTAGCCTCAATCTTCTTCCAAGAGCGGACTTTCCTCCTAAATTGTAGAGGGGCCGCTAACAAGGGGTCTCCCGGAACCCAGCACTTGATCAGATAATGATCTGACCAGATGCAAGGGCTAGCTTCCAGAATTTTCATCAATGACAGAGAGGACCAAACAAGATCAAGAGTGTGGCCCTTCACATGGGTGGGGCCCTTTACAAGTTGGTTTAGATGGAGAGCGGAGAGGTTGGTTTCGAATTCAGTCGCAATGGGCCCCCTAGGGACCGTGTCCCAGTGATAGTTAAAATCCCCAACCACTATAAAGGACTTATATCTGGAGGCCAGATCCGTCAGTAGTTCGAAGAAAGAATCATTAAATTCTGGTGAACTCTGAGGTGGACGATATACTAGCAGTAGCAGGATGCATGAGGATTTTAATGATATTTTTATCCCTAATAATTCTGCGCAATCACAGTTTTCTGCAATAATCTGTGTCACCTTAAGATTCTTCTTGAACACAATTGCTACCCCACCCCCTCTGCTGTCCTTGGGGCGGTTATACCACAGAGCATCAAAGTTTGGAGGTAGGGCTGCTAAAATATCTGGTGTTGAAGAGATACCTAGCCATGTTTCTGAGAGTGCAAGGATGTCTATCTCGCCCTCACCCAGAAGTGTAAATACCTCCAGATGGTGTTTATGCAGAGAGCGTGTGTTAAGCGTGGCGATTATCAGACCTTGTGTGCTAGTGTAGTTAGGTGTGTCCTCTCCCTGTAGCAAAGCTTCCGACCGAAGACTGGCATAAGTTATCCCATCCAACGTGGCTGTACCTGTTCGGAGAGATCTGAGGGTAGCAGGTGAGTAAACTCGTGGTCGGCCAGGGGAGGTGGCCCTTTGGTCCGTCCTGGCCCGGACGGGCACAGACGGGCTTTCCTCTGGCGCTCCTCCGGCGCGACGCTGCACGCGTACGCTGCGAACGACCATAATGGCCTTTAAATAGCGTGTGGCAGGCGGTGCTCGTTCCAACTAGAGCGCAGCCCCGGAAACGTCTTGGGGGCGTCTCAGCCCTACTCTCAAGATGGCGGTCGGGATCTTGGTGGAATACAAGCACCCAAATGGTGAGTGGTGCAGTCAAAATTTTTATGTGCAGGCAATGCGGGCAGTTGAGGGACAGGCAAAAGAGTTTTGTAACAACAGAACAGCAAATACACAATTTTAAAAATAAACTTGAAAATAATTGCAGCAGCAGCGATAATTAAAAAACACCGCGTGGCGTTAGCGTAGCAGTCAATCTGTTGACCGCGCGCCGACCAACTGGCCCCTAAATAGCATTTGCCAGGCGGTGCTCGTTCCAACTAGAGCGCAGCCCCGGAGACGTCTTGGGGGCGTCTCAGCCCTACTCTCAAGATGGCGGTCGGGATCTTGGTGGAATACAAGGACCCAAATGGTGAGTGGTGCAGTCAAAATTTTTATGTGCAGGCAATGCGGGCAGTTGAGGGACAGGCAAAAGAGTTTTGTAACAACAGAACAGCAAATACACAATTTTAAAAATAAACTTGACAATAATTGCAGCAGCAGCGATAATTAAAAAACATCGCGTGGCGTTAGCGTAGCAGTCAATCTGTTGACCGCGCGCCGACCAACTGGCCCCTAAATAGCATTTGCCAGGCGGTGCTCGCTCCAACTAGAGCGCAGCCCCGGAAACGTCTTGGGGGCGTCTCAGCCCTACTCTCAAGATGGCGGTCGGGATCTTGGTGGAATACAAACACCCAAATGGTGAGTGGTGCAGTCAAAATTTTTATGTGCAGGCAATGCGGGCAGTTGAGGGACAGGCAAAAGAGTTTTGTAACAACAGAACAGCAAATACACAATTTTAAAAATAAACTTGACAATAATTGCAGCAGCAGCGATAATTAAAAAACACCGCGTGGCGTTAGCGTAGCAGTCAATCTAATGCAACAATCAGACAGTTTGTTATGCAACCTAATACAATGCGTAATGCAACAATCAGATAGTTTGCTATGCAAACTAATGCAATGTGTAATGCAACAATCCGGTAGTTCGTTATGCAGAAATAGTGCAATGCATAATGCAACAATCCGGCAGTTCGTTATGCAGAAATAATGCAATGCATAATGCAACAATCAGGCAGTTCGTAATACCAAAATGATGTAATGCGTAATGCAACAATCAGGCAGTTCGTAATACCAAAATTATGTAATCCGGCACCTATCACGGCACTCTGGATGGTCTCTATGCCACTCCAGCTGTCTCACAGTCAGCTACTGCCAAATTATGCCCCCAATACAGGTATGGTGTAAAACACAGTGTAGCTCCACACTCCGATCCCGGTACTGCCACTCCTAGGCAAGTACGGGGCACAATACTGACTTCCGCGGAGGCTCGCGCTGCAAAGAGAGGAAAGGCCGAGAGCATTTCTCTTGTAGCTCGTACCCCACCCCAGGCTCGACACACGCACGCTCGCTGAGCGTTACCTGGGAGGTGCGATCCCAGTCTCCTCTCCTCTCCTCGCGACTTGGGGCTCCTAAGCGACTTCACTGATCTTGGGGAGTGGACCACGGACCCCCCTCAACAGGGTTGGTTTGACGTTCCTCCTTGGCAAAGGTCGGCTCGATCCAGCGGTACAGCTCTTCGGATGCTGACGGTCTGGGCCGATGGCAATGACTAAGGTCTCAGGCTGCAACAGGGCACACACACCCAGCGTCGCTGAGAATCACTTAAGCTCCGGGTGCCCACGATCACAGGACAATTCCTCACGACGGTCTCAGGCTGCACAAAGCACACGCACACAGCGACGCTGAGACTCACTTGAGCTTCAGGTGTACACGGTCACAGGGCAATCCTCATGAAGGTCTCAGGCAGCAAAGAGCACACCCACACAGCGTCGCTGAGACTCACATTGGACTCTGGGTGCAAACGATCACAGGACAACCCTCATGAAGGTTTTAGGCTGCATGAAGCACACGCACACAGCGTCGCTGAGACACACCTGGAAACGTTTGTGCTCCTGAGTTTCAACAACAGGGAGCCAGCTCTCCTCGGGCCCTTGGGGATAAATTACTTCAGGACACAGCACACAGAAAAGTCCTTTCAAGCAGGGGGACACAGTACACAGCAAAGTCCCTTTAGCCTCTCCTTGGTTACAGCAGCAAACTGCAGCATCATACATGTATAATCATACAAAACAATACATAAAATGGGACACAATCACAACAAGGGAGAAAACGAACAACAGGGGGCTCAGGCAAAACTTTTTCGGTTTGTTACACAAGGAGGATATACAGTGTTACAAGAACAAATCACTACAAAACACCGTTACAGCGGAATGAACTAAAGATTTTTTGCGTACAAGGACCCAATGAGATAGTCGAGTCTGGCATACATGTTGTGAGCACCAGAAAAAAAAAGAATATTCCCTGGCTCGGTAATGAGAAGCTCTCCATAGGTCTATCGGGCCCAACTCCCCCCTCCGGACGAGGCCGTCTGGAGACAGTGCCCCTGTCTGTCCTTAACGCTGGGCGAACCTGTTAAGGGAGTTCAAATTGAGGTCCCTCCTCAACAGTATTTTACGCTTCTCTATGGCAGTGGTCTCTGTCAGTGCTGCATGAAAAGATTTCTCCTGACCCTCGTTTGGAGCGTAGCTTGACCCAATGACCAGTGTCTGGACCCTATTGCGAACTTATAAATTAGAAGCCTCGCCTTAATTTCTGCTGCCTTCTGGCACACCCTGCCTTTAAAGGATCGGGACACTAGGATAGCCACCCACGCAGACTTAGTGGGACCAAAGAAAACAGCTGAGTGGGGAACATGCAGGACCTAAGCCTATGACAGTCTCGGGTAAGAAGGTGAGTCTCCTGCAGGAAGCAGATATCCACCATGGTACTTTCTAGATAAGATAAAATCGCCCTTCGCTTTATTGGGTTGTTAAGACCCCTCAAGTTAAGCGTGAGGATTTTAAGGTCAGTGGCCTGCATCCTAAAAGGTGAACAAAAAGCTCATAGTGAAGACCCAAATGCCAACCAGTCTCAGTCGCCCTCCTCTCCCTCTCCTGGGGTCCACATACACCGCTGTGTAAAACCCAATAACACAATGGCATGCTGAATGGAGAGCCCCAGAAACAACCCCATAAACCTTCTAACTAAACAAGAGTACAATTAACTAGTAAAATATTCTGAATTAGTCCTGCAGCCATTTATGGCTGCAAGGAAACAAGTTTGGGGTCCATAGTGTGGCCACGCCCTCGGCATCAGCTCCCTCCACTGCCCGCCCTCGACTGCCAAGTGAGGAAGGTGCCCAGTGTTCATGCTCACGATTCCTCTGACTTTGCCAGAGCTGTGGGAATGGACTCCAGCACCTCTTGTTGTCCCTTAAGTATCTGCCTCTGGTCTAGACCACATGGGTGCCGCCTGCGGCCCTGCCATTGCCATCATGGTCCTTCTTCATCGCCTTCCTCTGGTACTTCCACTCCCAGGAGCCGGCATGCTTCGGTGAGAGATTTCAATTACCAGAGCTTGCCATCCCAGCGAAAGATGAGCCTGAATGGGGAGTTGGTGAAGGTGTGTGGTGATTGGCCGGAAGTTCCTTCGCTTTTGCAACGTAAGTGAGGCAAGATCTTGGTATAGTGTTGGCGTTTGATCCTGAACGGTGATAGGGTGCATTCAACGAGCTTTGTGTAAGATCTTAAATAAGATTTTTTAATGTTTCTTAAAGTGGCGCCAGTTCTTTTAAGGAACTCGGCCTGCTTGATTTTTTTTTTTTTTTAGAATTTACGCAGTTAGAAATCCAAACACAGCACTGATAATTGGTCGCCCCTTGCAGCCTACTATCCTTGTGTTTGTAGCCAGCCACAGAAGGTCACAAACTGCGATTTACCTTATTAATGTTTTTTAGACAGGCCATTCTGCGACCCCCAGCAAATGGTGAATTTGCGAACTGAACTAATAGTACATACGTCGGTTCATACAATCACAGTCCATTAGCACATTGTGCTCAGTTTGTGTTGGACTATTAGTACACCAGGCCCTAAGTTAGCCTTCTCTTCGCAAACTTGAAGGCTTTGTGACCTCAAAAAGAAAACTGCAATGTACTGAAAGCAAGTTGTTAAATGGAATTTCAATTCACAAAGCACACAGTGTGACTCCTGTGAAAAGCAATGAGAGATATAAATGCTTTAATGCTTTGCGACTGTAATTGCAGTCACAAACCCTTGACACACCAGATGGCAGCAATTTGCAAAGTGAATGTCCCTGATGGGCATCTTCTGCTCTGAGGATCGCAGCTGGAGCCACCAGAGGTTTATGTAGCGGTCCAGAGAATCGCCGCGTGAACCCCTGGTATCACCTTTGCGGCATCCTTTGATTAAAACGATGCAGAGGTTGCCCCGTTAGGAAACAAGGGCTGGAATGAAGGCATCTCGCCCATAGACATGCAGGGATGAAGGTCTGCTGTGCCCATAGACCTCCGCATTCACAGCCAGTTGCAAGGATTCACAATAGGATCCTGATCATTAATGTGTAGAACCTCTGCAAATCATGGTTTTGTGCTGCAACAGGTTTGTACTTCCAGTGCAGCTCACATTTGTTGTTTTGTCACAGAAGACTTGTCTTGAGAATGTAAGCAGTTGATGTACAATCTAACCTTAGTAGATCAGATTTGAGAATCCTTTGGAAAATAAATGCATTATGAATGTCACTCTCTAAGCATATGCCCTGAGGAGGAATATATATATAGGAAGTAATTTTGAAGATAAACACGATGATAAATCAAACTATAAATTCAAAACAAGACAATATTCATTGTACACGGTCTCAGGTAAAAGAAAGAGCAACCAACATTGCAATGGGTCTATTTACAAGATGCAGTTGTGGAATTGAGGAATAGTCTTATTTAGGTCCTGGCCGCCATACGTCTGTCTGACCATCCAGTCATCCCACCAGGAAGGGAGAGGTTAGGACCAGCCTCTCTACTTAGAGATCCCCACATGCCTGGTAGGATCTTTTCAAGAATGGAGCCGCAAAGCAGGCACCAGTTTTTAAGCCCCCGCCCTGCAAAATGTTTTTGTTCAGAGAAAACAAAAACTCATAGTGAGACTTTGTTTTTTCTGAACAATAAGAACATTGCCCTAGCACAAACCATCATGGCAAATGAGTGATGGTTGATTCACCCTCAATAGGACAGAACCATTATCACGTGACCCACAGTCCTGTGGTGGGCAGAGTGTTGGGGGACAAGTTACCACTGGTGGCGCCAGTGGAGGTCATGCCAACAGTAACTCATTGGTATTCCCGACTGTAAACAGAGCAGGGGAATCGCAGGTTTGGTGAGGGATCACCACCAGTTTACGGTGTTCCTCTCGCTATGCCAAACCCTGCATAATGCTCTAGGGGGCAATTTTTGTGGAAAAATCTCCCTTGGATAAACTCTATCAGGGCTGAGTACCACAACTAACCCAATAGAAGACACTGGTGGTTTCACCTTGCTGGCAGGCTCTTTAGAACCTGCAGCATTATTTATGCATCAGTGCAAGTAGCAGGAATTAATAACCGTGCCTGAAATAATATGTGGGCAGGACCTGCAGAGGGCAGAAACACTTAGTTTCACAACTGTGTGTGAATAAATGAGGAAAATCATCTAATTACACCCAATTCTGCCTTATCTACTGCAATCTGCCCACAGGTATGTAAGTATTCACTTTGCTGTACTTCCTACTCCTCTATTGTGTCCAGAATGTGACTTGTGGCACTTAAAAAAGTTCCCAAATAAATAAGGCTGCCCCTAATAAAACGTTGCTATATGTGCGGTCTTTAGCGGTTTCAGTGTTTCAGAATTACTATCCTACTAAGTTGCAAAGTTAACAACCCAATCAAACAGCTGGTTTGAGCTGGATTTCTAAGGGCTAGCAGACTGTCGCTGGCAGTGCCAAAAACATTGTACAGTAGCTAGACTATCCTGAATACCAGTGACATTCAGTCTTCTACTTCCTCTCCAGCCTCGGTAATGCCCATAGTCAGTGATGTGAGAATGTGGGCAAGTGTAGGATTCTCCATGGAAGAGGCCGGCGCGTCTCCGAAAGGGCTGCACTTTAGTGACAGGAAAAAGGCTAGTCATCTCGCTAAGATGCTGCAGATGATTCCGAGCAAAGATGTAGGCAGTAAAGATGGAGATTCTGTGTTCTTGAACACCCTGAAAATAGCTTACACTACAGGGCAGGGTAGACTGAGTGCTGGTACTCCTAGAGTCTGGCACGTTCTGGCCTTAAACTAGCTTAACTGCTCTGGCTAGACATGTCCTTAACCCGGAATAAAGGTACCTGGGCAGACGATGCTGGATGGAACCACTGCCTTAGATGCCCAAATTGGACAAAAAGGATCAAAGCAATCCCAAATGCCAAAATGCCAAAATGGGCCCTTGAATAGGGAATTTTGAAGGAAACGAAATGGGGCCACTGGCTAAAATTAATTATTTGGAACATAAAACACACAAAAAGTGATGGGAAGAAAGAATGCTTGCAAATAATCTAAACCACTGGCAATCGCTCTGGGTAGCATTCTAATTTTTTATTTTTTTATCTACTGTGCAACTACAGCATCCTGGCTTATGCAAATCAATGCTGGTCGGTTTCTTAGTACAGTTCAAACTGCTGGTCAATGCCCCTTCCAGAAGGGACCGCAGGAAACCTCATAACAATGTTGGTCTTGTTAGACTTCATCAATGAGATATTGCTTGGATCCTGTGGCAAGAGACCCATGCCTGGGCATATGCTGGGCCACTTATGGCTGTACATCAAAGACACATAATGTGATGGGAGGTCCATTGTATTCAGTGTGCCATTGGCCAATAATGCATTCCTAATATGATTGTCCTCCACTCCTTTTTTGAAAAAGTACTCTGTCCACCAAATTGTAAATAAGGCTCTCAGTATTTTGTGGATTTAGGAACCAAAAGTTAAATACAGTTGGTCACACTCTGCTCGTCACACCAGCAAGTTGCCCCAAGGAACTATGGTCAATGTAGTGGCGACGGCGAGTACGCCTATGCCACAGTGTTTACAAAAAAGTGTGTGTCGCATTAGCCATCCCTGGACACGTGTTTCGAGGTAGTTGCCTCTCGTCAGCAGGGAGCAGGTAAGTGTATGGGGTGCCGCGTGGACTGCCAAAAAGTAATTAAAACAGGTAGAGTACCTCTCATGGCGCGCAAGTGCAGGTCCAAGGCTCGTCAGCCCGTTGGCTCAAGGGAGCCGTAATAAATAAATCAAATACAGTTGGTCGCACTCTGCTCGTCACACCAGCAAGTTGCCCCAAGGAACTATGGTCAATGTAGTGGCGACGGCGAGTACGCCTATGCCACAGTGTTTACAAAAAAGTGTGTGTCGCATTAGCCATCCCTGGACACGTGTTTCGAGGTAGTTGCCTCTCGTCAGCAGGGAGCAGGTAAGTGTATAGGGGTGCCGCGTGGACTGCCAAAAAGTAATTAAAACAGGTAGAGTACCTCTCATGGCGCGCAGGTGCAGGTCCAAGGCTCGTCAGCCCGTTGGCTCAAGGGATCCGTAATAAATAAATCAAATACAGTTGGTCGCACTCTGCTCGTCACACCAGCAAGTTGCCCCAAGGAACTATGGTCAATGTAGTGGCGACGGCGAGTACGCCTATGCCACAGTGTTTACAAAAAAGTGTGTGTCGCATTAGCCATCCCTGGACACGTGTTTACTTGTTTACTTTCATGTTTAGAGATTTAGAACTCAGGAGCAAAGTCTCAGTATATTGATGATTGAGAAATAATTTCAAGTTTCAGGTTTGCATTGTTGAAAAAGGGGGCTAAGCAGCTCAATATAAAGGGCCTTATTACGATGCTGGTCAGACGCGCATCCGACTGACATTATTTCGAAATGAAAACCGCCCTACCAGTAGTCGGCGGTTTCATCCTACAAATTAGGATGCGACCGCCCATGAGGCGGTCAGAAACATCAATTTTTCCATAGCGGCTTGTGTTGAGCCCTAAAAAGAGACGCAGCACAAGCCGCGATTGAAAATATGTGTTTGCAGACATCCATGCACTGTGTTCCAGGCACCATGTGGAGCTTTTCCAACATCTGTAGGTTTGTTAAATCTGCTCTCTCAAGACCAGGGTCATCAACATCGACCTCTGTTTACAAATGGTTCAACAAGAGGTGCTCCCTGGTGACTAAGGACTTGCTTGCAGCCTTGCATTAACAGCTGCAAATTCAGGAAGAGGTGAGGAAGACCAGGGCTACATATTGTTCGGCCTGTAAAGAGTGAAAGAGTCACCTAAAGTGGGAGGCCTTGGATAATGTTCTTGCTGCCAATACTTTGCGGGATACTGCCGCCTTCTGGAGGACAGTGAATCACCCTCTGTTCTGTTCAGGCCAGTTGTCAATCCTGGCTTCGACTATTACAGCAAAGGCATGGAACGATCATTTCAAGACCACTTACAGTGATGACGGCCCGAACCTCCCCCCCCCCGCCTCTTGCATGCAGGCAGACATAGTGCTTACATTTCAGTGGGAGGAGGCGAAAAAAGCAATCTTAGCCCTTCCATCAGGTGAAGCCCCAGGCCCCAATGGGGTCTCTGGTGATCTGTTTAAATCATTTATTGACCTCTGGGCCCCCCTGCTGCTATTGCATTTAAACGCAGCTCCACGTGTCTTCTTGTCTCCTCCTTTCAATGGTCAGTGATAGCACCAGTATTCAGAAAGTGGAATAGAGGAGATCCAGCCTGTTATAGACCGATCTCTCTGGTAGATTCAGAGGTGAAAATGATAGTTCGGGTATTGTTGGACTGCCTAACCCAGGACCAGGACAGGGAACCTTTGAGCAACATCTCAATTTATATCTGCTCCTCTGCAAATATTCTAGAGCAAAGGGAGGTCCAATCCATTTGGCCCTCATGGACCTCAGCTCGGTGTTCGACAGAGTAAATAGAGCTATGGTCTGGGCCGTGATGGAGTCCATTGGGGTTGAGTCTTTTTATTATTTATATTAATCGACTTGAATAATTTTCAACAGAGCAGCACCAGGATGGCAACCTCACTTCCACCTATTTCTACTGCGTAAAATTAGGAAGATCTTTTTTTATATCCCTTTTGAACTACAGAAAACAGTAATAACAGCACTTATGCTATCAAATCGACTATTGTAATGCCCTCTATATGTCGGTGTTCATCAGCGCTCTTTCAAAAAACTTCAGTGCCTTCAAACTGCAGCAGCCAGAGTGCTCAAGAAAATTGTTAAATTTCAGTCTGTGTCAGGAACAATAAAAAAGCTTCACTGGTTGCGGGTAAAAAAAGAGTCAGATTTAAGGCTCTTTATCTTGCTCACAAAACCCTATATGGAGCTACAGCAGACTACTTAAAAAGATATCTTAATTAGTACAATCCCAGTAGGTTACTATGCTTGACCAATTCCAGGACGGTCAATGTTGGTAAATTCAGGAGATCTAATTGGGGTCAAGGAGCTTTACCCACATTAAAGCCCATCTGTGGAACAATTTATCTGAACAACTAAGAGGCCAGTCCAACTTTTTTAGTTTCGGAAAACTTCTTAAAAGCTGGCTCTTCACTTACTCATTATAGAAGGTAAATAAAACAAGTTTCCACCCTTAGACCCCTGTTTAGTATGTATGGTAGGCACTGGCGCCAAGACTCCATGGACATTTGTGCGCTTTAGAAAACCTATCCATATCAATATTGTTTTACATGTTACACCTGATGCACAATTCAAAGGGGGACAACAGAATGCCACCACAAGTAATTAGTTTAGTTTAGTTTGGGTTTATAAAGCGCCTGGTTACACCAGCTGGTGTGTTCCCGCGCTACTTCAATTCAAACTGACAATTTTCAGAAATCATTTGTTTGCAGTTTTTATAGGTCTCAGTTTAACTGTGTGAAAAGCCACGTTTTTAATTTCTTGCGGAAAATTATATGTGATTATTCCTCTCGAAGGGACAAGGGAAGCTCACTCCAGCTCTTTGCTGCCAAATATCTGAAAGAGCGTGCGCCAATGCGCGCTCTTTTTATCCTCAGGACTTTTACCTGGTGTGTCCCTGTAGATCTCAACTGGCGTTCCGTTTTGTATGGTAAGAGTAGGTTGTGCAGATAAGCAGGGCCTTTTCCCTGCAAGATACGATGGCCAAAACACAGTGCCTTGAATGTGATCCGCTTCTACACAGGCAACCAGTGCAGTGTCTTCAGTGCATTCTTAGAAGGTGCCCTTCTCGGCAGATTCAGAGCCAGACGGGCAGCGCCATTCTGGATGGATTGCAACTTCTGAAGACCCTTTTTTGTTGCACTGACTGCTTGCTGCAAAGTTCACATTTACCTCTGCCACACTTCTGTGTCTGAGCTAGCTATGGTTGCAGGACCACCATCAAGCTGCTTTTTATGTTTTCATTTTGTAGTACACTAGGCTTTACATAGTTTACTCCCCATACAGACAACCCCAGCCTTCAGAGTTTAACATTATTGTTAATTAACACTCCTGACTTTTGACAGGGTAATATTCACAATGATTGGAATGATATCACAGTACTATTAATAAATGTTCACAGTGTGATGTCATTATGCCTGGCCAGCTTGACAAATTAATTTAATAGGGACAACGTTTGTTTGTTAATATTCATTCAAAAAGAACAATTGATGAACAGAATGCAGAACAGTGTCATACATTCACGCCAGAACAGAGATCTGTGCCTAAATCCATGGTTTTATTGCTCCCCATTCCAGTTTGAACCCAGCCATATGCAAATGGGAACAGTCCAGCCCGAACTGTCAGGCCAGGTCCTCCCTGTCGCATCCCGCACATTTATCATTGTGGCGGGCGGTGCTGTAAGCAGCACCTGCCACAAAGACAAATGTGCATGTTGTGCATTACTATGCACAACGTGACAGGCACCGCGCGGTGCCTGCCATCTTGTGCTTGGCAATGTAGGGGGGTACCAAGTGCAGCCCCCCAAATCCCCTGGGGGCCCGCAACGGGACCCAAATCAATTCCCGTATGCCTTTCCATGGCAGCATCACCGCCATAGAAAGGCATCAATCGCCAGACATCCTGATATGGATCGCGGTGTCTTCCAGACACCGCCACCATATAAGGCCCGAGTTCCGCCCGGCAGGCAATCGGTACGATTGCCTGCCTGCAGAAATGCAGCGGACGGTCTTTCCATCCGCCGCTGTGACCCCCGCCATTGTAATGTGGCAGGGGTGAATGGAAGGTGGGCGGGGAATGATGTCGGACGGATTGCCACCACCGGTCGGGCGGTGGCGATCCGCCCGACATCATAATGGACAATTACAATTTCAATATAAACAGCATTTCATTTCTCTTTGCGTAACACAAAATACTTTTCTATTACTTTATTTCCACATTTTGTTATTAAAGATGCAATTCTACTGATCAAGATTAATACACCACAAGAATGTATGTGGATGCGGACTATCCGTGATTATGATGCACCCCTACAATTTTAAAACACCATCGCGCTTCATCAGTTCCCCCCTCTGACAACTAGTGTCATCATAACAAATCACACTCCTTGGAGAAAGAACCGACCCAAACAGAGCTACTAGCCATCCTTCCCTGTCGGAACTTCTCTAGGCTCTTAATATTTTTGTAATGACTGTCCTGCAGTTTTTTCATCCTTCGTGCCAAGAATTCCCTTTCCAAGGGATGCAAACCAGCTACCTACCTTAGCAAATACTTTTCCCACCTTGTCCCAAATTCCTTCTGTGGCTAAATCATGCACTTCGTGATGTATCTCAGTAATGTTGCTTATATACCTCTTCAATTCTTTACTGTTGTCAGGTATATAAGTGCAGCACTGTTGGACTTTCAGCATTTTACAGACTCCACCCTCTTTTGCCAGTAAAACGTCTAAAGCAAGACGATTCTGTATCACCATAGCTCTTATTGACACTATCTCTACATCGACAAGCAATAACGACTGAGCAGTATTTGCTGACAACTTATTCACAATGGTTGACAACTTTCTAATCTTGACATCATTCAATGCCACCCTGAGACTTGGTATTAGTGCTCAAAAAACATCTCCTACAATTTCTCCTGCACTTACACCTCGCTTCCTCCTAGGATGTCATCTACCCTCCAAATGGTCCAAATCCTCCACATGATAAATCTTGGGAAATACTACTGCCACATAACACGTACCATACCAGTTCAATGGCAATCCCACATAGGCATTCTTCCCACACACAAAGTACACATTTGGCACCACTTGTATTGCATCTCGCAAAAATGTCTTGGCTGAGGCCTCAATGGTGAAAGTATGATCACATACACTCTCTCCCAAAAAGACCTTATCATAGTATGTTTGTACTTGTTTCACACACAATTTCCCTCTTTGCTCAAAATCCAATGCAATTGGACCACTACTCCCTTTTGTCTTATGAGCTAACTCTTCCTTGGTCCACTCAACTTTACCTCGCTTGTTGTAACTGTTTCCTATTAGTTCTCTATGCCTAACTTCTACTTGATCTATAAACATCTTTTCTACATCTGTTAATGAACATGTTAGGTTGTGTCGATGTGTGTAAGCTGTATCCAGAGTTACAGTGGGTACAAAATACTTCCCTATTCTATCTTCCTGCTTATTTTATAATCATACTTATTCAAATGCTTATAAGCTGGGACATCTGAAAGCAAGTAATACCATACGCCAAAGGGAGATGCTGGTATCAAATACCTTGCTCCACAGACGCAGGCAACCGCATACACACATAAGTCTCTCACATCCATAGTGTTCACATACTCATATAGCAGCTTTGCATAGGCATTAAGCATATAATCACCTCTAGACAAATCTACATGCAACATACGACTAGTTTGATCTAGCATAGCCTCTTCAGCTCCTATGATACCCTCTTTTGTGCTAGAAGTAGTAGGTGTGGATGTCCCTTGTACTCCCACTTCCCCAACTTCTGCATCTTGTGAAATTATTACAGATACAACAACAACTACTGTTATTACTACTTTCACTCCTAAAATAAATGTACCTATCACACACTTAGACCTACGGTTAGAACTTCCAGACTCCATCTTTAGCTTGTCGATTCAGATCAACAAGAGGATACACAAAAGGTCTCTTTTTCTTCCTCAAATTGCTGCTCAAACAGTTCGAACACAGTTCCTTAAAATCCTGGAAATTCTTTCACAGTTCAATTCATCTAATTTTATTTACACAGCCCAAAGAGATTTCCCTAGCCCTCTTGCTTCTTCTACAAGAAACCCTAAATGTATTCTTATTCCACTCTGACCTAGTGTATCTTCTTTGCGACATTTATTTACACTTCACAGTTTATTCACAGTCTCTTTCAAGTTCAGAGCCAATTTCAATTAACACGCACTGCAATATTTCATGACAAACAGCTGCGATCTCTTGGGCTCGTTGCTGATATCCAAAAGTCGGGAAAGAGAATTCTTGAAGGATCAGAATCCGCACTCCGCTCAATACTGGAGTTCTCGGAATGTTTATTGTCAGCACTCCCTCTATTTCCAATCCAGTAACTATCAATCCAACATCGATTTTCAGCTCAGGCATTCTGCTGATCACTTGTGAAGACCTCAGTCTCCGGGTCTCCACCACTCCCGGCATCTGTTACCATATAAGTCCACTCCGGGGGATCTTCTTGGACCCTCCTGAGCTTGCTCTACTTCACTCAGCTCAGATTCAAAAGTCTCTAACACAGGAGCAAGATCTCTCTCAGGAGCTAGTCTCAGATTTAGCCTTCTGTGTCTCCCAGGCCAGGATTCCTCTGCAGTGTCAACTTTTCCTCTCTGCCCAGACCACCTTGCACACCAGTTACTTCAGCTGATTCTGACTCTATACCATTCGCAACGTTACCTTCTCCCTCAGAGTCAATACATGGGTCTTGTGTAGCGTAACCCTCCTCAGTTTGTTCTGGTGGACCAGGTTCGTCAGCACTCTCCACAGTTTGGCTTGCCCTCTCAATTGGCCTTACTGCCACAGCTGGATTTTCTTCTATGAGAGGAGCTGTTTCTTCCAGGGGTTCTGAAACTCTGCGAGTATGGGAGGCATGTATCCAGTTCGGCAAGCCTCCGCACTTCACTGCTGTATTTGTCACCAAAATTACCTGGTAAGGACCTCTCCAATGGGCATCAAGACAACTTTTCCTCACGTGCTTACGAACTAGCACCCAATCAGCCGGACACAGGTCATGGCAGAGGTCCCTCGAGGTCGGGCAGTTGCAGCTTCCACCTGGAAGACATAGAACGGACCACATCAGCCAGTCCTTTGGAATAGTCTAGGATCAAATCATCTGTGATGTTTATCAAGGCTGTAGATGGCACTGCTGGTAACCGCATAGCTCTCCCCATCAGGATCTCGTGGGGTGAAAGAGCAGTTCTGCTATCAGGGGTACTACAAACCCTCATCAACGCCAGTGGCAATGCATTCTGCCACTTCAGAGACGTAGATGAACAAACTTTTGCCATCCTCATTTTCAAAGTCTCATTAATCTGTTCCACGATACCAGAAGCCTCATGGTCGATAGCTACAATGCAGTCTCTGGCCAACATTTAAGGCAGCACAAAGTAATTTCATGATTTCACTGTGGAAATGTGTTCCTCTATCCAACTCCAATGAAGTTGGAAAACCGAACCGCGGAATCAACTCCCTAAGCAACAACTTTGCTACTGTAAGGCTATCACACCTTCTCGTCGGGTACACTTCCACCCATCGTGAGAAAACACAAACCACAACCAGAACATACCTCAACCCAATGCATCTAGGCATTTCAATAAAATCGATCTGTATTCTATTGAAAGGCTCTCCAGACCTCCCAATATGACTCAATGCAACCACAGCTTTCTTCGCAGCATTCATTTGCTGACATGTAACACACTGATGGCACACTGCTTCAGGAAACGCACGGAACCGTGGATTATACCACATCTGTCTGAACACTTGCACCAAAGCATCCCTTCCAAGGTGCACTGCTCCATGAATTTGTCTTGCCATAGGACGTAATAGGTTATCTGGCAACACTGATCGGCCATCACTTGAAACCCAAATCCCTTCATCTCCTTTCTCACATCCTGCTCTGATCCATACAACTTTTTCCTCCTCTGAAACCTCTCCCTGCAGACGCTTGAGCTCATCCCTGGTGTCTGCCATGGCTAATATCATGCTGAGCTTGGTTCTTTCTGGGCTCTCTCCTGTATAGTCTCCAGTAAAAATGCACCCTTGCTCAGCGCAAAAACGTGCAACCTCGTCTGCATATCTATTTCAAAGAGAAACAAAGTAATTTCCTCTCCCATGAGCTACACACTTTACCACAGCAATTTCTTTTGGACACTGCAAAGCTTCTAGCAATTGTCTCACATATTCCCCATTCCTAATGGGAGATCCTGATGATGTTAAGAAACCCCTCTGTGACCATAGCTGTCCAAAGTCATGAACCACACGGAACCCATACTGACTGTCGGTGTAAACAGTGACTCGGATTTGAACAGCAGCCAAACAGGCATGAGTCAAAGCAATGATTTCAGCTACCTGTGCGGAGTATACTCCCTGTAAACAAGCAGCTTCCACAACTCCAGAAATGGTACACACAGCAAATGCTGCCCTCAAATGACCTATATTGCATGAACCATCTACAAAAAAAGATTTCATCAGACTCAGGTCGAGGTTCGTCAACAATGTCAGGCCTCGGTGCAGAATTCAGTCACATTGAGACAGTCATGGTCCTCACAATCTTCATCATCAACATTTGGCAAAGGCATTATGGTAGAAGGATTCAGGACAGAACAACGTTTCAAAGTCACATTCTCTGAAGCAAGTATAACCTGCTCATAATTCTGTGAGTCTATTGTTTGTCATATGTTGTGTCTTAGTTCTTGTCATCAGGAACTCAACTGAATGTGGAACAAAAACAGTAAGTGGATGACCCATAACAATACTCTCACATCTCTCAGTGCTGACACCGGTTGCAGCAATGGATTTGAGACATCCGGGCAACGCTGAAGCTACTGGATCTAAAGTAGCTGAGAAGTAGGCAACTGGTCTACAGACTCCTCCATGACTTTGAGTTATAACTGACAAAGCACAACCTTCTCGCTCATAACAGAACAAGGAAAAGGACTTGTTATAGTCTGGCATCCCCAGACCTGGATCACGGCATAGATCCTCTCTCAACTCCAAAAACGCATCCAAACAATCGTGATTCCACGGTACTGGATCGCTCACATCCCTGTGCGTCAGCATCTGTAAAGGCTTCGCCTTCAAGGAAAAGTTCAGGACCCACTACCGACAGTAACCAACCATTCCCAGAAACATTCTGACTTCCTTGTAAGTGGTAGGCACAGTCATTTTCATAATCGCCTCAATTTAATCTGGTGACACTTTCCTCTTGACTTTCTCTATTCGATGGCCCAAATACTGAACCTCAGTCAAACAATATTGTAACTTGTTCGGTGACACCCTGTGTCCATTCTCTGCTGGATGATTCAGTAAAGGTACAGTATCAAGTGCAAGCATCCTCCGTCTCGGACGCAATCAAAAGATCGTCAATGTACTGCACAAGAACTGAATTCTGTGGCAATACGAGACTCTCAATATTCTTTTTCAAAAGCTGATTAAAGATCGAAGGACTCTCTGTATACCCTTGAGGGATACAACACAATGTTAACACACGATCTTCCAGCCAGAAAGCAAATACAAATTGGCTCTCCTCATGCAATGATATAGAAAAGAATGCTTAATACAAATTGATCACTGTGAACCATTCAGCTTCACATGGGATCTGGAACAGTATCACTGATGGATTCGGTACCACGGGACAACATGGAACCACAATCATATTGACCTTGCGCAGGTCCTGCACAATCCTATACTTCCCACTTGGTTTCTGCAATCCCATGATTGGTTAGGTACATGGACTCCCCATTATTTCGTTCAGAATTCCCTGTTCGATCATGGACTCAATCACAGGCTTAATTACTGCAATTGTCTCTGGTGACAGATTATACTGAGGTGTTCTCTGAAACTCAGCATTGGGTTTGACTTGGATCTTAACTGACTCAACCCCTTGATCAGTCCTATCTCTTCCCATGTGAAATCCCATACATCCATAGAGACAGAGTCCCTCAGGTCGACGGAGAGATCTTCAACTGTTGACATAGGAAATACTTCTGTACATAGATTTTGATTCCCTACTTTAATCACAGCGTCATCATCGTTAGTCTGTAGCTCCACTCCCTTGGGTGTGCAATTGATGGTGCAGTTCAATTTTCACAGATGATCACGACCCAACAAACAGACTGGACTTGAATCACACACCGCAAATTGGTGTCTATCGCAAAAGGTTCCTATTCTCACAGGTATTGCCTCAGTCAAAGGATTAGTCATTTTCTTATTCACCACTCCTACGACTTGAATTGATTATCCCGAGAGGGGTAGGTTGGGAACTACTGCAGATCTCACAGTAGAACGGGTAGCACCAGTATCAACCAAAAAGGCAGTTGGATGACCGTCAACAAAAGCTTCTACATATGGTCCTCTCTGGTCTACCTCCAAAACTGCTCCAAGAGGACAGTCTTCCTCCCCCCCTCAGACCACATTGTTTCAATGGAACTGAATCGAGTTCATCAAAAGTCTCGATAAAGGGCATCTGTTGGTATGTTCAGTTTCCCTGTGGGATTCTCAGTTGCTGGGGAACTTGTAGCCACGGACCTATTGTTCCCCCTTGTACAGATCTGGGTCTCGTCACTGTATTGACAACCTCAGGTGTCTGCACCATTTCCTCCTCCTGAATCTGATTAGCTGTATTCGAACAACACTCGCCCTTTTAATGCCCAATCTTGTGACAATTACGACATGCAGTGGTCTTTTTTAGGGACGCAACTAACCCTGGGCGTAGTTTGCGTACTAGCGCTACGCGTAGCTACGCGAAGTGCACTTCGCACTACGCGAGATATGCGTAGCACTATGTGAACTGCGTAGTGCACTGTTCGCAATGATTGCACACTGCCAGATGCTTGTCCGCACTGTGCAATCATTGAAAACAGCATCTTGCACAGTGTGAGCTGTCGTTTTCTGCCGCTCTAGTAGATTTTTACTCGAGCGGCAGCTTTCTCAACGCGAACTGGTAGTTCTTCATCGCGAGCGCTCGCGAGCATACACAACCACTCGCAATGAGAAACCTGACCTCCCCGCGTTGAGAATCTCGCCGGGAGGTTTATTTTCCACGCTCGCGATCGGCAACTTGATGTTGCTGATCGCGAACGAGGAAAAAGTCTCGCTGGGATGTCATTTTGCTCGCTCGCTGTTGCCAAGTTGAAGTTGAGGACCGCGAGCGAGCAAAAAATGCCAACTACGCTACGCAATTTTGCACTGTGCTACGTGCAATTCGTGTAGCCCGAAGTAGCACAAACTACGCAAACTTCGCGAACGTAGCATAGTTGTCCGCCCAGGGTTAGTGGCAACATCTATTCCTGTCTTAGGAGCTATGGGTTTCCCCTTTCCCTGACCTGATATATTCTGAGTCTCTCCTTGACTATATTCCTGTCTTCTTCCTAACGTTCCTCCGTTTGACTGTGTTTGATCTTCCTTTTCAGCATTCTGCATTTGGGCCAGCATCAGTTTATCCTCAAGCTTCATATGCTTCGAGTCCACTTCGTCTCTACGATACCTGGCATACCGTAGAATTTCATCCACGGATTTATTCTGCCAGCAAATCAGTTGTTGCTGAATCATAAGGCTAACTTCTGGTCTCAATCCTAACACAAATTTGGAGACAAACTGTCCCATATCCTTTGGGTCAGGGTATCCAACCCACTGTACTGCTTGAAAGCTTGCAAGAGCCTCTCATAATAGGCATGTACAGTCTCCTTTGGCTCCTGAACAGTTCTGTCTATCTTAACCCAATCAATATCTTGTGGCAAAATCTTAGATTGCAACCACGTGATTACCTTCTCATACTTTTTCATAACCACAGGTGAAGCAATTTTGCAAGCTGACCACAAATCACTTGGTACCACAATATCAAACAATGTATTCAAATCAACCACAGTACTTTTGAAATTTTGACAAATCGATCAACTTGTTAGTACCACTCAAAAGGTTTTTCCCTCCGCCAAGGAAAATTATTGGTAAATGCTGCCAAATCACCTCTACTCCAAGGCACATGCACATACCCTCCACTCGGCACCTCTCGCAACGGAAAAGACTCTACTCTTACTGTTCCTCCTCCCGAGGTGGTGTTTCTCCTATGCTCTTTCTAGCGCTCTTCTTCTTTGACCACCTTTCCTCCCATTTGTCAAGCATGCTCCACGCACATATCCCTACGATCAATTCTCGAATGTGCGTTTTCAAACCTATGATTCTTTTCTCTTCTAGTTCCTGATAACTGTAATTTAACCTGTGATTTCCCTGTAACATCTTCATCTTAGACAAATCCACATCATACCTCTGTGCCAACTCTGTCAATTTCTCATGTGCTTTCCTCGCCTTGCGAGTCACATCCTTCGGCACAACCAGCAACTCATCTGACTCATAGAGTTCGATCCTTTCCAAAGGCAAATTCCCACTGATTATCTCTTCCAACTCTGCCTTTAATCTCACCACATCCAACACCTTGGCCCTCAGATCAGATTTAATTGTCCTTCGACTCGACGCACTACTCGACTCTCCACTCTCACTACTCTGCTGATTCCCTTCCATCAAGTTCTGTGAGACAAATTGACTCCCCGAAACTCCCTGACTATTACCACCTCTCGTCATCCTTCCACTCGGGCCTCTCACTGGGGGTTCCCACACCCTCAGGTCAGAGCGTGAATCAGCCATGGACCCTGTCCTCACTGCTCTCTGTTCCACCTGTCCCCTAGAGGAATCTGCTGTGGCTGCCTATGGCGTACTCGATTCTATGGGTCTCGAAGGGTGACCACTTCCACTCACTGTCCCATTCCCTCCAGAACCAGTACCTTCTCCCATTACCGACCGTACCAGACTTCCATTTCCTGCCTGATCTGGATTGTATACTGACACTATGGGGCTAATGGTGAATGGTACTGTAAGAGCTTCCGGTAGCCTGGGAACTGTGTTAGCTTCATTTGCTTCCATTTCCCTCAGTGGTTGTGTCCCCATTCTCTCTGTTCCAGCTGAAATCCTTCCTCTTACTCCCACAGTAGAGTTTGTCTGCGACTCCCCGGTTTCCCCTGTAAGAGCTCTCATTCCGCCTTCTGAATCTGGGTTATATGGAGGTGGACGCTCTGCCAACAACCTTTCCAAAAGACTGTCATCCGTAACGCTATCATCTTCCTCTTCTCTTTTGAGCATCTCCTACCTTTACTAACAAAGGAATTAATCTATCTCCCTCAATGGTATCTACCCTCCATCTCTTCGTCAATGCATCCCACCGTGCATCCTGAAACGCCCTGATCGACTTCTTCACCCTTTCCTGACTCCGATCTCTTTTTCTTGTACGCGCTGCTTTATCCATGCATCTAACGCTTCAATCTGGCTTGGTCTGGGCAAAGGTCGCAATGCAGCCATCACTGACTTCAAGTGATACAACACATCAAATCTGAATGAACCATAACGTGGGAAAGCCAAATCTCCCTCCTTTTCAGTCATCGTTTGCCAATTCTGAAGCCAAAGTATAGTATGGAGCCCTACATTCGTAGCCATGTAATGAACTGGGGTATCCTCAGGCGGTGCTTCTTCCCCCCCACTTGAGTTACCACTCCTCTATCTCCCCTACAAAGATCTCGCAATACCTTAAAACATTTCATGATGAAATCAACTCTTTTACCCACAATGTTTTCGTTTTACTTCCTGATGTCAATCCACCAATACCAGCGTGACTTTACACTAGCCGACCTATCACAGCGCGGCACACTTCAACGTCACTCTTCCTTCTCGCTCAGCAGTTCCCCTCCTTCACAATTCATCTCCAACACTCTCGCATGTCTCACTTATACAGCAAGTAACTGTCTGTCCACCAAACAACCGGACAATCACTTGATCGACTGTCTGTCCACCATACGACCGGGCAGTCACTCGTAATTGTCTACCTCAATCAGACAATTGTCTGTCCACGAAACGACTGGACAACTGCCCTCGACCATCTGCCCACAAATGGACAGACGGTCACATAAACAATTGATAGGATCCAATCACTCGATTTTACACGCACAGTAACCCACGACATGCGTTGGTCACTCCAACACTCACTCTCTTGTTCCCTATCTCAGGTGGGTTTGTCGATGACGTCTCACGACTCCCACAATCAATGGTTGGCAATTAAGGCTCTGGGTGTCTTCTACACCACAATCTATCTATCCCAGGATCTTAGGCTACTCGTCGAGCCTGACATCAAAAATCACATGGACCGTGTGCGCTCACAGTCCGAAACCACAATCACTCAACTCTCATTCCAACTCAGCAAGACATCACACAATCAAATCATCAATGCAATCTAACAACATCCCTATTCATACTCACTCCTCCGTGAACTGCTGCTTCCGCCTCACCGCCACTCTCCGTCGGTCTCCACCAAACACCGTAGCTCTCCTCTTTCGATCTTTTGGACAACCATCTCTTGGGCTCTTTTCCTAACCTTTCCCTAACTTCTCCCCTTACTACAGAGGTAACCGTCCACTCACTGCCAACTGATAAGGCTGGGTTCCGCTGCCGAAATTTTAATAAGGAACCCTAAATCAATGTCTCTTTTTTACCTGCTGAGAAGTGTAAAGGGGAGAAACAACTCATCCTAAACAATTCATTTTCCAGTAGTAACCATGGCTCAAAAGATCACAGACTCAATTTGGGGGGTTTATTACAAAGCCAAAAACAACTGAATATAAAAGCACCTCAAGACGAGGTTGTAAAAATACATAGGAACTAATACAAAGCCAAACCTATGAATGTGTCTGCTCCGATGAATCATGAAGAGAATAAACAACTCTAAAAATAAAACACAAGCAAGAACTGCTCCAACATTTAAGTCAGACTTCATCTGTGGCTGAAAAGTGTAAAGCATTAGACTGTCCCTACTCTATCTCTAAGGTAACATCCCTACTTAACATTTTCCCAGACAAAATTAGTTAAAAGGTGTCAGCTTGAGAAGACTTCCTAAGAAGCACATTTACAATGTAAGTTAGGTGACTAAAGCTACAGAGCTCGTTCTGAGATACTCTTCCCAGATCAATCCTCTAACCCCTTCTCCTAACTAATCCTGTTTCCTTCTGCCTCTCCTCCCTCGGGGCACTTTCCCGAATACAAAATACAAAAATGTAGAACACGCCCACAGATCACCTCTTGCCAACAGACACCTCTGCGAGGTAGAGTGCCGTCTGATGACCTTGGTTCCCAGGCCTCTTCAATGAGAAAGAACACCGGCTCTCAATTATCGACCTTCTATTTACTTTGCTTCACTTCTCCTCCATGCCTAACTCCTAAAAAAAAGGCGTTAGTTCTAACTAACAAATACAGCTTCTTCCACCTGCAACTGAAACACGAGAACAGAACATCCCTGCGTGCACATGAAATTCTCTGACTACTTCTAAGTATGAGAGCTTACCAGGGAAATTACATTTCCAGGCCTAAACAATTCGGCTAACATAAGAACAAAATGAATAGGCCTTTCATAGCACAACGTGAACATTCATTTAGGCCTTTACACATAAAGGTTTACACACATGTTAATAATGCTTCTTGCTGCAAACATCTACAATCATTACGTGTTAAGCATAACTCATTATTTCTTCGTGCAGTCTTCATCGTGGTGCACGTTTAAATCAAAAAATGCATTTCACTACACATAAGCTTTTCGTTAGGCAACTGCAATGTACTAAGGGTTACAATTTCAATATCAACAGCATTTCATTTCTCTTTGCGTAACACAAAATACTTTTCTATTACTTCATTTGCACATTTTTTTATTACGATGTGATTCTACTGATCAAGATTAATACAACACAAGAATATATACGGATGCAGACTATCCGTGATTATGATGCACCCCTACAATTTTAGAACACCATCGCGCTCCATCACATGTAAAGGGCAATGAAATCATAGGGGGTGCGCCAATTACAAACCCTAAGCCCCAATGTTAGTGTGGGTGTTAATAGCTGTAGCGCTGTATCTGTCCAGCGCTTTATTGGAAGCCAGTTAATGGTGGAATATCCCAGGCCTCATCTTCAATGTGAAGATTGGTATTCATATCATTGTCAAAAGGTTTGAATGTAGTACTAAAATCACCAGCAATGATTAAATTATTCTTGGTATCAAATCCTCTCCTGTGAGTGGCCAGGTTTTGGATAGTCGGTGATGCTGCACTCCCTCTTAACCTCAGTTATAAACATTGTGGGCCTCATTTACTATATTTTGACCCACAGCAGCACAGCAAGGCTTCCTACTGCGCTGCTGTGTATCAAAAGAAAAGGGTAGTAATGCACCATATCTACCAGATACGGCGCGTCTCTGTCCTTCTTCCCAGTGCCGGCGTACAAACAGCAGCCGTGCTTCAATGCAGGCACACTTGCGCCATGGACACCTTCCTGCACATAAACAATCATTAAAGGCGATTTGCTCTTTCTATCTGTGTTGCAGAATGCAGCACATCTAGAAAGAGCAAAAAAACAAGGAGAAATAAAAGTATTTCTCCTCATTGCACCACTCCTATGCCTACCCTGGGAGGCATAGGATTCTGACGCATTCCCAGGTTTACAACACTTTGTAGATATGAGAATGTGTCAGGTTCTATGGATGTTGTGAAGAACACCCACAGCAACACCCTTGGAATGCCCCTTTCATGAAGAGTAATGCATGAAAGGGGCCAATGGGTATGAGGTCATGAAAAGTCATGCAGGGTGACTTTATGTGGCCTTTTAAATATGGGCAGGCGCACTGCGCCGCCAGTGCATGAAAACACAGTGATGCACCGGCAGCGCAATGGCCTTGTAAAGGAGGCCCATGATGTATGAGAATCATTCCCTGTCATCATGAATCCCTGGTAGTCATATGAAGAGATGTTCATTGGGTGCAATTTGACATTCAAAGACATACGCGCCCAAACAAGCAGGCCACCATAAGGTCATCCCTTCCCAGAGTGGCAGACAGGGACAAAGAGGTTGAGGTAGTCTGATCTAAAGGCCGGGTCAATACTCCAAGTCTCCTAGAATAGGCATATGTTGAATTGATCGACAAACATATTCCAAGCTGGATCTTTGAGTTTGGATCTTAAACCGGCATCATTCCAGGTTATTACATTAACTGATTTAGAATTCATATAAGGCAAACCCACATGACATTCATTTGTAACAGAAGTTTGAGAAAGACCATCAGGGCTCTCAAATGCAACAAATGATCAGAAAGAACTATTGAATGGGGAACAAAAGGGATCAATGGGCACCAGAAAGGTTCCAGGAGCATCTATATAATTAGTCTCTCTTACAAAATCTAATGGGGACTTGTTAACTAGTTAATCCACCATAGATGTACCCAGGTCTACAGTTGGAGTCACCATTACAGAGGTAGTTGATGGATGTATATCTTGGCCAGAGGGTGGATTAAGTGTGAACCAGAGCTTCTCTGCGTAATTCCAGACCTCTAAACCTTCTACCAGGGCATTAGAAACAAGTCCCAAGCTGAGGTAATCCAGGGGCCCACAGTTGTCTGAGGGATCTTGCACCTGCGTGGTGTTCATGATATCGAATCAAATAATCCAGTTGCAATTGCGCACAGACCCGATGTAATGTATACACTTATTAATTAACAAGTCTTCATACTCAAATGTTCTTATGGCAAGACTGGGCACTCTTGTATAGTTTTTACAAGAGACTCGTTTTAAGGTCAACTTGCCGAAGATCCATATACCAAGACAGTATTCTCATGCTTTGTTTGACTCAGCTGGTCTCGCAGTAAGAGGTATTGCGATCTATTTGGCTAGAGGTTTGGATTGGGTCCTTAGTGACATAATAAGGGATCCGCGGGTTCGCTGGCTTTGGGTAAAGGCTATGGCTAAAGGACTTCCTCTGAATATAGTAAATTACTATGCCCCAGTGGTGGACGAGTCTGAACCTTTGTTGCATATCTACAAGACTGCGTTAGGAGCAGTCGGGCCAATTATTTGGGGGGCAAGGTGATTTTCAATACATTCAGTAGCTTGCCAATGATACCTCTAATAGATCCAAAAAACTATTAAAACCACAAACTAAAAAGGTTATTGATACCCTTAAGAATGATCTCCATTTAGTAGATCCTTGGAGGTCTGAACAATTCATCTGATTTTCAAGTCAGCATCACACACTTCAGGGTTCAGAACAATAGGTCCAGGTGGCAGTTGGACCTCTAGTTATTATCAGATCAAGAATGGCTCATTGATATGAGGAAATTTATCCAGGAATTTCTTCAACTAAATTGGTGCACGGCTTCTTGGTTTTCCATATGCGAAGCTTTTAAGGCCATAGCCAGGGGCACCTTCCAGTCAAATCAACATAGGGAATGTAGACAAAAAGTTGCTCAGCTACAATTCTCAGTAGATCATGCATCATGATCAAGCAGATGCTCATCGGTTTATGAAAAGGCCAAGTAGTATCTGAGAGATTTCTTTGTGTTGCAAGAAATTACTAATTCTAGGGCCTTTCACCAGCAACTATACGAAGAAAGCTAACAGATTGGGAGATATACGGCTTGGCCAGCCCAGTTAAGAGAGGAGGCTGTGTTTTTTCGGAAATTGAAGAATCCTGCTTTGGGTGACCTAGTATTGAAAAAGGATCAAGTTTCATAGGTCGTACATGAAACCAGCTATTCTACTTCTCAGCCAAGTATTGTTCAATATTTTCAGGCTATTAGAATATCAACTCTGGGGGATACCCAGTCTGATCAATTTATGGCCACTGTTTCACTTACGGTTAAGAGACGCTTTAGCCACAATGCCTAACGGCATAGCCAGCGTCAATTATGGCTTTCCAGACGAATTTTATAAAACTTTAGTTGTTGAATTGCTGCCTTTCTTGTCTGAATTATTTAACTATTTTAAAAACGAGGTTAAGTTTCATCTTATTTCAAGGAATCAACTAACATCAGCTTTTTAATAAAGGGCAAGAATCCTGAAGATGTAAATTCTAATAGACCCATTTGTTTGCTCAACGCTGATTATAAGCTCTTCATGAAATTATGGGCAATTCATAAAACTCCACTTGCCCAGGTTTCAATTCATAGGGACCAGAGTGGTTTTGTGGCTGGGCGGCTGATGGCTGTGAATACAGGTTTTTTACTCCAGGCAATTCATTGACTTCTTCTCAGTTAACCAGACAAAGGCAGCAGTGATTATAGTCGATGCGGAAAAAGCATTTGATTAGGTTAACGGGGATGTGCTGTTCTTTGATCTGGAAAGATTTGGGTTTCACTTTATTAGAATGCTATCAAATGTTTACCATGGGGCCAATGCCCAAATTTTTGTTAACTCCCATCTAGCAGGAAATGTGGTGATAAATAGGGGGACCTGTCTGGGGAGCCTCCTTTTGCCTATTTTATTTACATTTTTATAGCGCCTCTGGCCATAAGGATTAGGGCTTCCCAGGCTATTAAGGTCCCTCTTTCGGGTATGACCAAGCTAAAAATGTTCGCAGATGATGTTATTCTTTATTTGAAACCTTCTTTATTTGAAACCAGAAAAGGGCAATATTCTGTGGCTTTTATATTAATTTGATCATTTAAAGATATCCGGGGATATAAGATCAATCCAATAAAAACTGAGGTTCTGCTCTTTATTTCTCCTGTTGATGCTCCTCCGGCCCTTCTGCATCCACAGGCCAGAGATCAGACTCCAATTCACTCAAACATATTCCAAGTTTTTTCATTAAATTACCTCCTAATGTTTTATAAAATAAAGGTGTGCCCGATAGCTGGACATTACTCCTCCTGACCTTGGTCGGTAGGGTTGCTCTTATAAAAATGTCTGTTCTCCCGTTATTGTTGTTTCTTTTTCAAATGTCCCCATTAAAGTGAATAGTTGTTATTTTGCTGATTTGGATGTGCTTTTTAGGTGGTTCATTTGGAACAACGAAGCACCTAAGGTTAAATACTACTTTCAGGCGGCCTTTTTTGATTTGTGTGCAAGGGTCCTGAACGGTAGAGGCACGATTGACTACTTACTCGATAAAATGATGCAGGATCCCGGTGCTCAATTACTAGTTTTTATTAAGGTTTCGAAATTTCCCAAAAATCCCAGATATGGTTTTACTACATTTAAGTGTCAGAATTTTGAGCATATCTTGTTCCAATAATATTTCTTCTGGCTGGATGTTTCTCACACTTCAGGAATTAGGCCATCTTGGCTTAACAATCTCCCCGGTTTTAGTTAGTCTTTGGAATCATTCCAGGTTCACAGAGTTGGGGCACTTTCTTCTTCAGGGTAGGTGGATGACATGGCTGGAGATTTCTGCTCGTTGTGGTGAATACGGGCTTTGGCTTTTTTTGGGCTATCATCAGATTTTATATTTTTTTCAGGGCTGAACCCTTCAATTCCAGTCTTGATATTTACACTGCACTTCGTGCTTTTTGTAGGTCTAGGATATTTGGGTGAGGTTGAGAGGCGCAACCAAATGGTATTCAAAATATTTTAGATAAAATCCATTTAACAACACATTGTCATTTTTCAGAAGGTGATTGGCAGACCATATCACTTTTAGGCAATAAGTCGTTGAGAGCGGCGTACTTCAAAAGGATGTCATTCTTCTCCCGTTCGATGACCTATTACACTCCAGCAGCCTTGAATAGAATGTTTCAGGCATATGATAATTGTTGCTTTCATTGTAAGCTGGCTGGCTCCACATTTTGTACTCATGCCCTATGTTAATGCCCTTTTGGCTCAAGTTGTCTTCGGTTTTAAGCTTGGCTAAGAGGGTAACAATTGATTTGGGTCCTCGTTTGGTACTTTTTGGTCTTCTAAAAAATGGGCAAACTTCAAATTTAGTAACATCAGGACAGAGGTTATTGTCAATTAATTTTACTATTGCCCGCTCTGTGATTCTGCAAATGTGGTGCACCTGCAGGGTCCCAGCGTATCAAAGATAGCTGAATAAAATGATTAGAACAAAACAATTTGAAGAGGCCTGCGCAATGAGGGTCGGGGTTTAAAGAGATTTAACGACTCCTGGCAGCATCTTGATTTAATCAAAAACCAGGGCTCTGTGGTTCAGCATAGTTTGAGATCCCCTTAAAGGGAATCTTGTGTTCCGTCTTCAAGGAAGGGACTACAGTAGTTTTCTACTATGTCACAGGGCAAAGGGGTTGATCCAATCTACTGTGATCAAAAAAATCATTGTTGTCTTACTGCGCTTTTGTGTTAAGGTGATTTCCATTTTGTTTTGCAATATGTTTACGAGGGATGTTGGCATCCGGTCACTATTCTGTTCTGCCTTAGCACTTCAGTGTATTTGCAGGAATTGTACTAATGAATACTACTAAATTCTATATGCACTTTACTATATCCTAAAGGTACCTTAGGAATGAATTTTGGCTTTTTAGATTTCCTGCATTTAACCATGGCAAAAATTCTGCCTACGCACTTTATTCTATTTGTACTGAACAGTAGTAATGAATATTTTTAAACTGCAGTTCTGTATATGCACTTTACTATATGTTTAGGGAACCCTAGTAATGAGCTTCTGCTTTTTAAATCTCCTGCATATAATTATGTCTTAACTTGTATTTTCCTGAAAGGTATTCTTACCTTTGGTCCATACTATCTATGCATGTATATTTGTACCCCCACTTGGTGATTTGTAAATCATATTAAACATGGCTGATGATTAAAATGTTTCTGCCTGTTTTTTTTATTCTGCTAAAATAAAAAAGTTTATCAAAAACACTTGACTGTTGTGGGTGAAAGTTGGTCTTTGTGTATTCCCTCTAGACAGCGACACAAAATGGGAGCTTAGATGTGACTTAATAGATTATCTTGGCAGGATGGGAGGGAGGAGCTGGACCTGGCCTCACTTACACCTGAATAGGCTGTGTCATGTCCCCACAAAAGGGTTACATACCCCCTGTAGTGAGCATGGAGCCAGGGCAGGAAGGGAGGGCTTCTGTGCACCTCAAAGGCTTGTCTTTGAAGTCAAAGGCCCAACTGGGTATAAGTACTGGACCTCTTACACCAACACTTCCGTACACTTATGGACCTGAGGATACCCTGCCAAGAAGAAGGACTGCTGTGCTGCTGAAGGTCTGCCACTCTAATAGACTGCTGCTCTGGAAGAGCTGCTTTCTTGTCTGTGCTGACCTGCTGTCTGCTACCGTCTTTACCTGGGTGAAATGGACTGGACTTGCCTCTCTTGTCCCCAAACCTCAGAGTGACTCCAAGGGCTAGCTGGCTGGCCTCCTGATCTGACGTCTCAGGGACATAAAAGGCTTCCACACACCCTGCTCCTACACCTGGACCACTGGAAGTGGGCCTAAGGTGTTTGCTTCCTCCAAACCAACGCATCCTCTGCTGCGAGAGGAGAATCGATACATCATTGCTGTTGTGTGGAGCAGAACCGGCACAACGGCTCCGGAGGAATCAGCGCCTCACCCTCAGTACCGACGCATCCACTGCTTGATCAAAGTCGACACATCCACTTCAGCACCAGTGCATCGCCCTCTGAACTGATGAGTGGCCGCTGTTGCATGGAGCAAACCGATGTATTGTCATCGATGTGTGGACCGCCGAAGACATATCACTTGGTCTGCACCCCTTATCTTGTCACCATTGTACTTTTGTAGTGGGCCAAACCTGGTCCCTGTATCTGACCCATGCTCCTTCGCAGTCGGCTTGAACTTTAGACTTTGTCCCGATCCTGCGTGACCAGATATCCCAAATAGGTGCTTATTGCTTCTAGGCGCTATTTTTCCATTTATTCTTTAAAAATTCATATCTCAAGTTTTACTTATTGGATTATTGTCATTTGGTCTTGTTTTATTCATAAACTTGAGTTCTATTTTCCAAAACTGTTGTGGAGTCTTTATGTGTGGTGTTGTCACAGTTTTACTGTCTGAATTGTTGCACAAATACTTTACACATTGCCTCTTAAATTAAGCCTGACTGCTCTGTGTCAAGCTACAAGAGGTTGAGCACGGGTACATTTAGGGCGTGTTTCTGACTTACACTGAATAGGATTATGGTTCCTTCTTAGACAGGGTGCATGCCAACCAGAAACCCAATTTCTAACAAAATGGGTGAAACTCCTACCTACCTGCTGACACTTGCTGGCTCCTGTTGTTTCGGGCTGGGCTTGGCTCCGCCGTTCGTCCTTCCTGGGCTTCCCCTCCAGCCGGGCTTCGTTCAGTTGTGAAGCTGCACGGACTACAACCCCCAGCAGCCCCGCATTCCCGGGGGACGCCGCAGACGCCGCTTTCGTGCGCCAGGAGGCACTTAGAGCTGCGAGTGGGGCCGAGGCCCCTTGTGAAACTCCTACCTACCTGCTGACACTTGCTGGCTCCTGTTGTTTCGGGCTGGGCTTGGCTCCGCCGTTCGTCCTTCCTGGGCTTCCCCTCCATCCGGGCTTCGTTCAGTTGTGAAGCTGCACGGACTACAACCCCCAGCAGCCCCGCCTTCCCGGGGGACGCTGCAGAAGCCACTTTCGTGCGCCAGGAGGCGCTTAAAGCTGCGAGTGGGGCCGAGGCCCCTTGTGAAACTCCTACCTACCTGCTGACACTTGCTGGCTCCTGTTGTTTCGGGCTTGGCTCCGCCGTTCGTCCTTCCTGGGCTTCCCCTCCAGCCGGGCTTCGTTCAGTTGTGAAGCTGCACGGACTACAACCCCCAGCGGCCCCGCCTTCCCGGGGGACGCTGCAGAAGCCACTTTCGTGCGCCAGGAGGCGCTTAAAGCTGCGAGTGGGGCCGAGGCCCCTTGTGAAACTCCTACCTACCTGCTGACACTTGCTGGCTCCTGTTGTTTCGGGCTTGGCTCCGCCGTTCGTCCTTCCTGGGCTTCCCCTCCAGCCGGGCTTCGTTCAGTTGTGAAGCTGCACGGACTACAACCCCCAGCGGCCCCGCCTTCCCGGGGGACGCTGTAGACGCCGCTTTCGTGTGCCAGGAGGCGCTTAAAGCTGCGAGTGGAACCTCCTCCCACAGGACGCGTGCGGGACGTGCCGGGAGAAGCCCGGGACAAGGGCGGGACCGTCTTTGGCCGTCAGGGGCCGAAGGAGGCCGGGCTGGGCCACGTCCCTTGACTTTGCATTCAGGTTTGACGGTCTAGTGATAACCTTCGGTCACACGCGCAAACTCTAGGCCCGTGCTTTCTGTGCTGTGATCCCTGCTATACACACTAAGTTCTATTCAGGAAGACCCTGTGTTTAAAATATATACCTGTTTTGGAAACACCCACGGCCAGACATTATAACTGTCTATATCCAAGATAAGATATAGGGCGGGGTCTACAGCAGGGGTAGCCAGGACTGTATATTTTTAACTATGGTTAAACCTAAGATCTCTCAGTCCAGGGCGGAGGGAGGGGTAAAGGGCACCCTTGATGCTTTCATTATAAGAGCAGAGTCCCTGTTAACGCACGAGATCCAGCTGACTGAGCAGAGATTATCACTGGACTCTTTAATAGCAAGGAAACGGTCTTCTCTGGGTAAAATAGCATCATGTCCCACACCCTGTGGAGTAGCTCATTCAACCCAAGTCAACCTAGCTCATATCATCCAGCCTGACCCCATTGACGCACTAACACCGGTCAATTCAAGCTTCCACGGGGACCCTGAGATAGTCAGCATGACTGGGTTGGGTTCTACTAACCAAAAGATACCTAAACAAACATCCTGTAATGAAGACATTCAGGAGGTCATTCTGCCTGAAACATTGCAAGGGGAGGCCTTGAGTGGGGGGCCCAGCTCCCAATTAGTTGTGTCGGATGTAGATCCCCCATGGAGCCCCGTTAGGGAAGTAGTTACACGCTCCAAAAGATCCTTATTGACGGAGGCAGCCCATCCCCTAGCTCTTCCACCTGAATCAAACTGTGCCAGGGAGAGGGGGTTTCCTGAAACCAGCGGTACGCAGATATCAAATCCTGTTAGCAAGTCTTGCCGTAGAGGGCCGACAAAGCCCAACAAAGGAGCTAGGAAGAAACCTGAGAGCTCAGTATGCCCAAATTGTCAAATAGGGAGTGGGGTGGAAGGGTTGCACGGAATTGTCAAAGTACTCGAGACAAAAATGGAACAGATTCTACTTCAATATTTGGGGCCAGTAATGACAGAAATCACCAGAATGGAAGGGAAAATAAACAGACTGCTAGATCAAGACAGGGGAAAGATACCCGGGAATAACCACCAGGGGAGGGAGGAGGGGTTAGCAGCCGCTGACAGCGGGCGCAAGGCTACAATCAATAACGACCCTGAGCCTATGGAGCAGAGAGGAATAGCCTCGGAGACAGCAAAGAACAGTAACAGGAATTCGCGTTGTAAAGACCCAGGTACTATGTTGGGCCCTCCTAACCCTATGGTCAATCGCCTAAGAATTAAGGAGCCCGAGAAGGTCTTTAAGAATAGCAGTATTGACCGCGTCCAGAGCACCCCAGGTCTCCAGACACTGGATTTACCTCCTGCATCCTGCCCATATTCGATAGTACTAGTAGGCGTGCCTGGTCTTAACCATGATAGGGAAGAATCAACCAGCACACTGATAAATAAGGCCTCGCATTGGATATACAATAATACCACAGTAGGGAGTTTTCAGCACAGACACATCCTCATGGCCAGGAGAGTAGCTTGGATTGGGGACAGCAAGAGAAAATTTGCAGGTTACTGTGTCGTTGTAAATTTTAGGCATCCTGAGCTAGTAAGAGACTTGCTCGACAACCGCCTTGGGGAGAGGGCAAGCGGGTCTTGTATAAGGATGCTACCCCTGTATTTCTTTTACAGGGATAACGCTTTAGAGTCAGGACAGAGAACGCAACGGTACTGGGCTACTGAGAAAGGCAGGGAGGATTGCTCTGGCTATGCAACAAACAGATTTGCACCTCTCTCCAGTACATCTGCCCTGGATGAACAGAACTGACTGGTGAGGACAGGGTGTGGCGAGACCGAGAAAGAATGTGAAAATCAATCTAAATTTGACAATATAAGCCCACTAGGGACTCACGACCCGGAAATAGCAATCGGCGCCTTAGCGCGGCATTAGAGGGGTGCGGAAGACAAGATCACAGAAGTACGCAGCCCAGAAACGTGCCCCACCCCAGGGAATATGAGTGGTGGGAATAGCGGGCCTGAACCAACCTCTAAGGAGTTGAGGATGATCTCTTGGAATATCGCAGGAATTGCAGCTAAAATTCAAAACAAGGAATGGTTAGATCTCATTAGAAACTACCACGTCATCTGTCTCCAGGAAACGTGGGAAGTCAATAGCAGTGCTCCATTCTTGGAGGACTATAAAATGTTTTTTGTCCCGGCCAGCTAATCAACTATGGGCCGTGCTAAGGGAGGTTTAATAGCGTATGTTGCATTGACGTTGCAAGGGACTTGGCAGGACCTGGGGTGGGATTCGGGTTGCCTCCAGGGTATTAGATACTCCAAGAAGGGTCTAAAGCTTATTTTTATACATTTTTATAACGCAGGACAATCTATGTCAAACTTGGCCGAGCTTGAGGAGAGATTGGCCTGCTTACATGTTATAGGGGACTCAAGCACCCAGTTGGTCTTAATGGGGGATTTTAACTGCCATCAGTGCCCTTATCTGAAATGGGAAAGAGGAACCTGGGACGCATGCCCCTCCACTAAGGGTTGGCACTTAGTGCACTCTAGAGAGGGCATGGAATTAAGTAAAATCCTGGGTAAGTTCGCCTTAACCCACACGATGGATTTGATCGATTGTGGGTTGTCCAACATAATAATCCCCTCCTTTAAGGGAAGGGGAAGTGAATCAATTATTGACTACATCTTCGTAACAAATGTATTAAAATATAGGGTTACCCAATTTAAGATAGTGGTCAGTGCCTTTAGTGACCATGACCCCCTGATATTATCACTGAGGGACAATAATCTAATCGCCAAGGCGGATAAAAGGACCACTGTGGGCCAGTATAAGGCAACGGACCAGGGCAGGAGAATCAGGTGGAACAACATTGACGGGGTTGCATTCCATCGAGCGCTCCTTGCCAACACTGATAATCAGATATGGAGGTGCCTAGATTCCACTGTAGAGGGGAGCGACTTGATCAAAGCTTTTGAGGGTACTGCCCAGCATATAGATAGCCTTTTGAGAAGTAAAACAAAGACGCAGACTGACTCTTGCCCCAGATGGTTCGATAAGGATTGCTCAAGGGCCCACAGGGATCTGAAGCTGGCACTCAAAACAGTCCCAAAGGATAGAGGCAAGATTGTCGCCTGCAGGACGCGCTATAAAACGGTCACTAAACTGCGAAAAACTTCCCTACAAATCCAGGCATGGGAGTCGCTGAGAGAGGCTGCCGAGCGTCGGGACATGAATAGTTTCTGGAAAGTAATACATGACCCTTGCTTTCAGCCATCAAATAAACCGCAAGTGGCGTCCCATATCTTGCCAGAAGCATGGGTGGCGCACTTCACAAGCTTATATAACCGTGGTGAACTAGAGGAGCAACCACTTCTTGCTATAGGATTCCCAGCATGTACTCGAACGTATCTTACGGTACCCGAGGTTAAATCAGAAATTGATGGCCTGGTAGTGAGAAAGGTGCCAGGACCTGATGGGATTCCCCCTGATCTATTTAAAAGTCAGGCAGATCTTTGGGCTCCTATACTCACTAGGGTATTCAACACATCCATTGATGTTGGTATACCTAGATCTTGGTCCACGGCCGCCATTGTACCCGTGTTTAAAAAAGGAAATAGGAATGACCCGCAATGCTATTGCCCAATATCCCTTATAGATATCACGGCGAAAGTTCTGGGGAGAGTCATCCTAAACCGCTTGATGGTCTGGGCTGACGAAAATGACATCATTACAGACGTACAGTACGGATTTCGCAACTGTCGTTCAACCACAGACCAGTGTCTAAATCTCTATCACCTGGTGGCAAAGTATACTCAGGCCAGGGAGGGCACTGTGTACCTGGCCTTTATGGATCTCTCAGCAGCATTCGACTGTGTCAACAGAAGAAAGCTGTGAGAAATCTTGGGAGCCATGGGTGTGGATCCAGGACTGATACATGTCTTACGAATGCTTCACCAAAACACAACGGCACAGGTCAGGTTTAGTGGCGAGGGGGACCTCACGGAAGATTTCCTGTGCAGGGGTGGGGTGAGGCAAGGTTGTATCCTCGCGCCTTTCCTATTCACGCTCTATATAAACGGTTTAGACAAGGCGCTTGGAGTCTTGGGGGTAGATTGCCCCCGCATTGGTAGGAGAAGTATACTTGTCCTCCTATACGCGGATGACGCGGTCCTACTGGCGCGCACTGGAAGAGTCCTACAGGCTGTTATCAGCGGATTTGTCAGCTTTATGGCGGACCTAGATCTAGTCCCAACCTCTCCAAGTCATATGTCATGGAAGCAGGCAAAACGCCCTCTAAGAAATGTACCTTCACAATAGTGGCACATAAACTTGAAAAAGTAAAAGTTTTTAACTACTTGGGGATCCTTTTTGACAAAGATCTTAATTTTAAACCATTAATTAGGCACAAAAGCAGCCAACATCCCAGTGCGGTGGGCTCAATTATGAATTATGCCGCTAGACTTGGCCGGTGGTCACCTAACGAAATAGTGCAACTATATAGTTCGGTATGTTGTGCCAAGACTCTGTATGGGAGCGAGGTGTGGGGTTTTACAGATCTAGCAAAAATCCAATTGGAGGAAAACAAGTTCCTAAGAAGGCTTTTGCAAGTGCCCCAATGCATCCCTTCTTTTATTGTTCATGAGGAGCTGGGTATTATGAGGGGGGATAAAGGGCTCTGAATACCCTGGCTCAAATATGTAAGGGACGCCTTGATCAGATTGAGCTACGGAAACTTTTTTAATGAACCACTTACACTATCTATCAGAGACAAGGGCGTTATAAAGGCAGAATTTTTGCGGTATATAGCTAGGGACAGAGAGGACAGAGAAGGGCGAAAAATCACAGTAAGATCCTACCTGCTTACAAAATCATCCCCGGGCATGGAATTTTATCTCTCTAACATGTACAATAGACATGGCAGATTTTTGATGACCAGATTTAGGTTAAACCTTCTGCATCATATTTTATCAGTTCCAGCCGGGTTTGTAAACGATATAAATACAAAAAGGGTGTTGCGGCTGCGATCTAAGATCTCCGCAAGATACCCTTCACTTCGTTTTAATTTGCCCTTTCTATGCTCATCCCAGGTCCCTGTTCTTAAAAACCATCTTAAGACGATCCAAAATCAGACAGGCTAAAGTGGCTCTTTTATTTCTTAAACTCTTCTCCGACCCTTTTACCTTATTCAGCACTGTACACTTTTTAAGACTGGCGGTAAAATTAAGGAACACCAGAGGAGAGGACTAGCTCCTTGGACTCATTGAGGCATGGAAGGGTCTAGGGATACCATCTAGACTTGCCCTGTAATTTCTTTTTGAACTCACGAGTACGATGAAGGGTTCCCCCTCTCATACCTTTGGGGATATTTTACATTGATGAATTAGCCTGGGCCCGCACTTAATTGTCCTGTTTTTAAACTGTTAATATTGTTGGGTTTTTATCACTTTTTGTATATATGTGTATATGTGCAAATCTGTCTAACTTATAATGGAATTTGGACTGTTTTTAACATGCTTCTTTTATGGATATTTCTAAATAAGGATCATTGATTTGACTTGATTTGATTTGAAACAAAATTTTTTGGATGGTTGCAATCTTTTTCTGATGAGTCTATAAGCCGAATGTACTAACATTTCCTTTTAAGATTTCCTAATAATTTTTTCAATTCGCTATAAGGGAATCGGAAACAGTTCCAAATGGTGTCGCAATAGACCTATCTCATTAATATTCATTTTGGAACCCATTAGCAGTCTCTAAAAACACAGGGATGGTGGCCTGCTGGGGACAGCAGACCACCCTGTCTGTGTTTGCTTTTAGAGGAAAACGGGATGCGTTTTTTAAAAAAAAGGAACTTTTTTTTCATTTTTTAAGCGTAGTCGGTGGTCCATTTTCACATACATTCACAAAGGGGAAGGCGTCACTGAAGGACCCCTTCCCATTTGCTAATTGGTTCCCAACTAATTGAATTTGGTGGTAAAAAGCAAATATTTCACGCCCGCATTTTGGTAGCAAAACATTCAAACATACCACTGTGAGTCGTTATTAGGAAGGGACGCCCTTAAAACTACCCCTTCCTAATGTTAACAAATCACAAAATAGGGTTTGGTATATAGAAAAAGGCTTTTAACCATTCACAAACAACCAGATTCTGCGAATCGGACAGTTTGCAAACCAAGAAAAAGCTACTTACATGTGACCCCATATCTTTTTCTGGCCAGTTCAACACTCTCTGAGCTTAATTAATGTGTGTGCAAAACAAATGAGTTTTTAGAACTCTTATGAAAGAGAGAAGATCACTTATAGTCCTCAGATTTCGGGAAGAATTCTACAGCATGGGATCCAAGTCTATGAAGTAATCATGGCTAAGCTATTTAAAAGTTTGGTGTTTCTCAAATGCTAATCCATCAGTGAGGCCAGTTGAGGTTCCATCACTGCAAATAGTCAGGCTGTGGATGTTCAAATCCACTTGATGCTCCATCGAATATCCCTGAACCTCTGTGCATGTAGGAATCTGTGGAAAATAGGGATGGAGAGTGAAAGAGAGAGACACTGGGGTGGATCTCACTCTTCAGAATGGAATCAGCTCAGACGAGGGACAGCACGGGACTGCCTCTGTTTTGGAGGAATGGGAGCTCACTCAACAGGCTGTTGTGCAGACAGAGGTCTACAGGTGAATCAGAAACGCTAGCTAGAGTGAACTCATAAGATATACAAGTGTTGAGAGGCTTGCCAGTTTCGGCGGGACATGTTGCTGTGTTAAACCCTTCAGCAGATCTGAATTTCAGTTTGGGATTAAAGCATGCCACTATAACCCACCCAGATGAGTCAGGAATGAGAAGATAAGTACGATAAGGATAATCTAGGGTACCAAATACAATAAAAAGCTAGACTTGTGGCCTAATTAGGAGTCTGGTGTCCGAGGACCACCAGACTCATGGTGGTGCGGCAGTGGCGGTCTAGCCACCGCCACACCGGTGGTCAGACCACTCTATTACGAGTGGGGCGGTCGGACCATAATTGGACCGCTGGCTTTGCCAGGGATCCACTGTTCCCTGACGGTAGCACAGCAGTCAGGGCCATTGTACTACCAGCGCTTTCATGGAGGTCTTTCCTCCATGGAAACACTGGCGGTGCTGAAACAATAGGGGGCCCCCAATGCCTGGGGATGCATGCAAGGGGGCACAAAATGTGCCCCCCTGTGTGCATGCGCCCCGTTCCATCTTTGAAAGAGGCACTGCCATGGGAACAGCCACGCCACTCGCCCATCAGACCACAAGATTACTTGTAATCTGGTGGGCGTTAGCGACTCTTGGTGGTGCAGGGCCACGGCGGTGGTGGGCTTCCTGCCCCTACATTGCCAAAAGTTGCTGCCGCCAGCCTGCCTGACTGCTGCGCTACCGCCAGGGAACAGCGGTTCCCTGGCGGAGGCAGCGGTCCAATTATGGTCCGACCACCCAACTCGTAATAGGGCGGTTGGACCGCTGGCGCGGCAGTGGCTAGACTACCACTGCCACACCACCAGGAGTCTGGCAGTCCTTAGACTGCCAGACTCATAATTAGGCCCTAAATGTGAGGGAAGAAGTAAAGATCCACAACAATTCACAATACTATGCCAGACCAAGGTCACAAATATGGCTCTGTCTCTAAGGCCTTGGAAGTGCACCTCTAACCAGGAGGTAAGTGTAGTGAAAAGTCAGTCAGAGGTCTAGAACTCCCAGACACTTCAGTTTTCTCTGGCCCCTTCTCCAGAGTCCCCATGCCCTGTGAGCCTAATCGGGCATCAGTGATGAGCCTGACAGAAGCCTACAACTTCGACTCCTCTAAGTGAGGTGCGTCAACTGTGTGTTTGTCAGGGTGGAGTCTCCTGCTTACTCAAACTCTAAATGGGGCTGTGTATATCTAAATGGAATCAAGAATGAGATGATTCAGTATGCCTGAATCTGAAATGATTGTTTTCTTCTTAAGATAAACCATAGGGTGTGCTCCTGTAGGAGAGTGGTTGTGATTAAGCATGATTCCAAGATGGGACCCCTCTTAAAGTACCTAACCATTGTGTCTTCATGAGGGAAGAAGATGGTGAGATGGCACAGGAACCTAGACCAGACAACGTCTGTTTTGGCAGTAGGAAGGAAACAAACTGGGTCACTACATTTAGGGCTACCAACCCCAGGTAAGAAACCGGGTAGATGGGTCCTTGTCATCCAGGATTTGAGAATAACCTCACACAAAATTATGGATTTCATGCTATTTTACTACTTACTAGCTTCTACAAGAGCAGATGTAAGCCACTTTTGGGTTCCTGCCATGGAGGGTGGTTGAGCTCCTTTTTCAGAGCAATGAATAGTAAGAATTGTAAGAGTACATCATGTATGGAGGTGATTAAAGCCAATGATGCATCTTCACCGAATGCATGAGTGGCTTATATGTTTGCCTGGCTGTTCTCAATGCCTGTGTATTTGTATGTTGTTGAACCTATAATGTTTTACTGCATCAGGGGCATGAAGAATGTATGAGCAAACTTCTAAGTATGACACCCAGATGGCTAAGTGAGGTTCATTATTATACTTAAGTGTACAGAGTACAAAATATATGATGATGATGTTGGTTGAGAATGCATATAAATACCACAAACCACAAATATTTATGCACACCGAACCACTGTTTGAGTCCTTCCTGTCAAGCTATCTCAAAACATATAAGTCGTCCAGGGCCTTGAGAGTCACAAATTTAGGAAACTAGGTTTACCATTGATAAATATTTTTCAAATTAAAGTTTGCATAATTTTCACTTCAAGTAGTTAATTTCTTTTAGATTAAGGGCCTCTTTACTAGTTTGGCGGTCCATGAACCGCAGTATCCGCGGTCTGACTGCTGCGAGCTCGGTGGTCCAACCGCCGTGTTACGAGTTAGGCGGATTGCTATTGCAAAGACCGTGGCTGTACCGCCAACACCGCCAGCACACCACAGACAACAGGGGTTGTGGTCGGGGAAAAACAGCTGCCATAGGACGATAGCGAGTAGTTTCCCTGCCGTCCGTATTACGAGTTGGTTTTCTCAAGAGCCAACCGCGGCAGTGGGACCGCCAGCATCAAGTTGGCAGAAACAAAGGATTTGTGCTGTGTACTCACTCCTTTCCTTTTCTTCTCATCAGAGTTCAAAGTGGATCCCTTTTTTCAGCCCCCCCTTCACAGCAGCATCTTCAACCAGGGGATTACAACCCTGTTTGCGGCGATATATAGGTGAGTCTTTTTTGTGCCACATACCCATTGCCTGGACTGCACTCATATGGGCCGGACTCCGGTAATGGGTAAGTGGTATTTTTCCACATGTATGATGCATAAGTGTGCATTTGACACATATGCAGTTGAAATGTTCACACAGGCATATAGAAAAATAATCACCACTGCTGCAAGATCTCTGTAGCCGCACCGCTGACACCTTGGTAAACTAGTAATACGGCAGACTGAAGACTGCCAGTGCTGTGGTCTACTGGAGGCCATGGACACAGAGTTCGGTCGGTCGGTCGGTCGAACCGCTAAACTTATAATTAGGTCTAAGGTAGTAATTGTGACCAATAAATGAAGCAAGGTTACAAACGTTACTGTCTTTCCTGCTTACAATAAGACTACATTTATTTCAAGCTGGTGTGGCATGCCATCAAAAACATGGTAATCAGATGCAGCTATGCTAATAAATAAATTATACAGCCCTCCAGCTAAAAGCCAACAGCTGCTGTCTGTTAATTATCACTCTTATTGTCCTGACTGGCAATGAGGTTGCAATGTATTTGTGGCATATCCTATTCTGTTGAAGCATGCAGCCCGAATGATCTTTAAGTCGGAAAGCTGTTAAAGTCTTTGAATGAATATTTGGAAATGTTCAAAGGTTCTCTGTGAAAACTTGACTGCCCCTATCCTTTAGTTGTATGTATACCTTGATTATGTGGTGAAAACTCTCTGACGTGTTCGGTGTCCAATGTAGGTCTAGGTGAGCCAATATTTGGCAGACTTTCAGGAGATCTTTTTTCTGAGTAAATTAGCTAAATTTAAATTCATTGTATGTAAATGCATTTTATTTGGATGTCCTGAAAATCTGGCACATTTCTGGATATTTTAGACCAATTTTGGACAGTCAGACAATTAGTGGAGATGCAGAGTCCTTGTGTAATAGATTCTTTTTTACCTCCTGTAGGTGTGAAAACAAATAGATTAACCACAATTCCACTGTTTTTCTTCACGGCATAGTCCTAAGAAACGCTTGCTGACAAAATGGTAGTTGGAGGATAATATAGAGGAACTTTAAAATATTTAAATTAGGTTTCTGAATTTGAACTAAATTCAAGAGACTTGGAATAGAGTCTCCTAGAAAAGACTATGAGCCTTATTTACAGTTTTGGTGGAGTAGGTCATTCACCAACAAGTGGCAGATGTTTTGGCTTAGAGTGTTATTGACAACAATACACTCTTGATGTGACAGATAGGGTGTCCATCAACTTTATTCCACATCAACTCAACTCTGAGTGAGTCCAAATGTCTTTCTTTTTATACGTATTTATACGGCCATTTTAAAATGTGCTGATGCACGTATAGCAGGATTGTCAGATCATTTCTAGGGAGGGCTTTTTAAAAGGTGCTCAAACTCTTTGTTATGTTATGTTATGTTATGTTAAGAAAACTTATAGAGCGCGCAGCTACCCGAAGGTGTCCCGGCGCTTGCTACAGTCCTCCTAAAGTTAAAACTAAGAGAGTTAGAACAACCATGTTTTTAGCGCCTTCCTGGAAATAAATAAGTCATTACAGTTTCTTAAGACAACAGGAAGTTTGTTCCAGGCCTTAGCTGCCCCAACGGAAAAGCTTCTGCCTCCCCATCTGACTCTCTTAGAGGTGGGCACAACAGTGAGTTTGGCTCCAAATGAGCGTAAAGATCTTCCAGGCACATACCATTGAAATTGTCGCATCAAATGGAGTGGACCTATATCATGGAGCGCTCGAAAAACCAAACACAGAGATTTAAAAAGTATTCGTTTTTTACTGGCAGCCAGTGTAGTTTTTTGATTGTACTGGAGATGGAAGCGAATTTTGGAATCCCCATAAGCAACCTGGCTGCTGCGTTCTGGAGCATCTGAAGTTTTTGAACGCTGCGTTCATGAATGTTTAAGTAAAGGCTGTTGCAGTAATCAAGTCTTGACATAATCAGGGCCGACACCACTGTCTGCTTGCGATCTGCCGGCAACAGGGGCAGAACTTTCCTCAAGGTCCTGTGAGTATACGAGGTGGCAGAGACCACGGTGTTTACTTGATCATGCATATCAAGGTGTTCATCCAGCAACACCCCCAAATTCTTAACTTTCCTGGAGGGTGCTGGGAGAGTACCCATGGCCTCAGGCCACCAACCAGGGGTCCAAAGATTAACATTATTCCCGAACCGAATCACTTCTGTTTTGCCAGCATTCAATTTTAAACAATTGTTCAGCATCCAATCTCCCACTGCCCCCATGCAATCGTGAAACCTCTCACCCGTTGCCTCTTCCTGATCTGGTTGAGAGAGATGACGATTTGAGTGTCATCGGCGTAAGATGTTAGACCAAAGCCGAAGGATTCAATCAATGGGGCCAGAGAGGAGACATAAACATTAAAAAGCGTTGGGCTCAGGGAAGACCCCTGAGGCACTCCACAAGGAAGAGAGAAAGGTTTGGAAACAAACTCACCTAGTGAGACAGTCTGGCTTCTATCAGAGAGGAAAGATTTAAGGAGAGAGACCAAGCTTTATCTCTCACTCCGCAGCCCCATAAACGATCCATCAGAACCCCATGGTGGACCGTGTCAAAGGCAGTGGAGAGATCAAGGAGGATCAATACCACCATTCCTCCCTGGTCCAGTGTTTTCCTAATCTCTTCCGTGGATTTAAGGAGGGCAGTTTCAGTACTGTGACCCTCTCTAAACCCAAACTGGGTGGGATCCAGAACCTTTGCTTCATGCAGAAAAGAGCTCAAAGCAGTGTTCATGTATTTCTCCACTAATTTAGAAGGCAAAGGTAGGCATGAGATGGGACGAAAGCTACTTGGGTCCTTACTATCTAAGCTAGGTTTTTTAGGAGTGCCAGAACAGACGCAATTTTCCACAATTTAGGAAAAATTCCTTCAGCAAACATAGCATTAAAAATAGTAGTAAGTGTCCCAGCTAAAGGTTCTGATGCCTTTTTCACAATTGCTACTGGGCAGAGGTCATAGGGTGAGCCTGATCTGGCGGACAGAAGAAGCTTAAAAGTATCTGGGTAGGTTATTGGAGGAAAATACTCCAAGGTACATTTTGAGCCAGGTCCTACCTCAACAGCATGGGCCAAATCCCCTAATGTATTACCTGCAACGTCCCTAAAGGTGTTATAAATAGCTTCCACTTTAGATTGAAAAAAAGTGGCCATTTCTTCACAGAGGACCTGGCTAGTTGAGATGATAGCAGGTGGTGGATGAGTGAGCCTAGTAACAACTTTATCTAATTCCTTAGAGGAATTATTGGCTAAATGTATCTGTCCAGCGAAAAACTCGCATTTAGCATAACAGATGCTTTCATAGCAGATGTGTCCAAAGCACATCTGGGTGGGAATGATTTGTGTGAGGTTTTTAGGGTAACCATCAAATACACACATTATTTCCATTTAAATTAATTGCATGCACATGTATTTGATGTGACTGTCTTGAAACGTTGGCATCTATCTGGCCTTACTTGACCTTCAATTGGCGCCTCTGCCTACCTATCATGAGTCAGCTGAAAAACACCTGTTATTTGGACCTCAAATAGGAAGCATCTAAGGCCTTATACAGAACCCTTGCCAATAGCTCCTGTAAATGCAAACTAAAAACTCTGTAAAAGTATCATTACCTCACCATTTTGTAGTAAAGATTAATCTCACGACTCATTTGTTTATACAATTCTGCATTGACAGTGGGAATCTTTGAAGCATTTTTACATATACGTTGCAATTATATTTATGGCTGATGTAGGAAAGAATTCTGGCTGGTTGCAAATTAAATCAGTGACAGACTGAAAATTCATGTTAACAGATGAATACAACATCTCAGAATAATTGGAAGAATGGTGGCAAAATGTGAGAGGTGATTGATCTTTTGCCTATCCTATGTCAAATGCTGTATGCAAATGAAGTGTTTAGGTCTTTGAGCTATTTGGATCCATTCATTCAAGTAGTGATTGGACGAGCAGTGTGCTGACTTGTTGGGCCCAATGTGAGTTTGAGGATCGACTAACTGGCTTGAGGTACAACAATCTGGAATATGCAGGAGAAAGTGTTTGATTAGGAAATGCGAGGTCCAGATGTGACATCAGGCTAGCTTCTCCTGAGGGCTCCATGACAGAATATTGTGGAAAACAATATATTATTCACCAAAATATTGTCAAAATGATATTAATTAAAAAATATTGCTATCCCATACTTAACCCAAAAAAACCCACAAATATAGATGAAAAATTGCCGTAAACATATATATCATTAACAATAAAGAACACACAAGTATCAAAACACAAAATATTGTGAACTATTTCATTATAGAGACAATATCAAAACACACATTATCATCTACAATAATATTACAAATAATAAGGAAAACAATATTTTAAATCATAAACTCCTTTTTCAGATAAAGTAAATCTAACAAATATTAAACTATACAAAAAAGTTATAATATATGATAACAACAAACAAAATAATTTAAATATATAATAAATCTATTCACAATACATATACTATTAAAAATAAACATATTTTTAAAATATCAAATAATAGTACAGGAAAAGAAATATTAAACCACACATAAAAAAATAAATTTAACATTTAAAATATATTAACAATGCAACAATCCAACAAATATACATTTTTAAAATACTGAAACAAAACTCAAACTACACACAAAGCCACCAATAACATTTACCATAAAACAAACTAACTAATACAAATATAAACCTAATTAAGTGAACACTATAAAAAGAGCACACATCCTTACCATTTTTCACAGGAAAAAAACTTAACAACTACAAGAAATAACACTCTCTCAGACTGGAAAAAGAAAAGCCAGAAAGAAACATTAGACAAAATAACAAGGCACCTTCACATGTAAGTTTGAAAATTAACTTAACTACAATGTAACTTAACAATTTAGGCTAGGCTGAGGCAGATATATAATTAACCATGGTAGGGCTTCTCGTTGTATAAAGTGTACCTATAATGCTACTCACTCTGCTGACATGCATATGTTTTGTAGTTGTGGGGCATTGTTTTCTACTAGAGCAGGGTAATTTCAATAAATACTGAAAACCGTTCTAGTGTCTTTGTTTCGTTTATTATGGACATGCATGATTGAGAAAACGACAGGTGACAATCAATTTCCACGGTTCCATGAGGAGACTAGAATGTTGTGTTCTGGGTTGCTAACTTACCCATCACTCTGGGAAGGTTAGGAGGGCAGGTAAAGCACTATGAGTTAGTTTGGATTAGGTGTCATAGATATTGGCGTGGTATGGTATACTGCATACTGACGTTCTCTGGTCACAGGCATAGTTCTGTTTACACAGAATCCCTACAACAGACTTTATTAAACAATATATTTTACATCAAAATTAAAACTATATTCTTAGCTTCAATACTTAGGACCATGATATAACTGACATCACGATATTCCTGTAACAATATTATTGTATGAAGACTTTTTTTATATTCTGTCCAAACACCATCCTGAGCGAGTCATTCTGCGCTGTCACACTATTATAATGAGTTTAAGGTCTGCAAGTAAGGGCAACCCCCAGCCTTGCAAGTGGGAGAGCTAGGGTGTGTGTTCTCTTTTGTCAAGGTGCGTAGATTGAGTCTCTGCATGAAATTAACACAAACTACAAGCATAATGGCATCATGGCTCACAGAGAAATTCACAACATTGAAAAGTATATAATTATAACTGATGACCTGGGAAATGATATATACATGCAGTGAGCCAGGGAAATGAAACGAATGTAAAACTAGGATGAACTACTTACAAAGTTGATAGCCCCCTACTTTTTCTCTCTTAGTAAAAATCCACTTAAAATGAACAGTATCGCAATTTCTGCTTGAATTAGTTCCAAAAAAGTCCATCATATGGAGAATTCTCAAGCAATAGATGAGGAAGCGAATAGCTGAAAGTCTAAAATGATATAATATACGTTTGAATAATGTTGAAGGAGACAGCCGAAGATCAATTGCTTCTAGAGCCTTTTGAAAATACAATTGGAAGCGCTAGAAGTAGGGAACAACTGTAACTCATATCAAATATCAACGCATAGGAAACCCAAGTTTCTACAACACCCAGAAAAAACGACTGCACATTGTAAATATGAATTGCAAAGTAACAGGTAAAGAGACTTACCTATCAATTAAGACAGAATTCTATAAAGCGGCATGAAATACCCTGTTAAAAAAATGTTTTCGAGGCTGAGACTGGAAGTTGCACAGTGGGCATTAATATCTCAGAAAGGCGTCATACTAGTTGCAATGCCAGCACCACCAAAAAATATTAAAAATTGTCGCTGGTAGACCATCCTCCACTGATAATCAGAAAGATGTCAGTTTCAGGAAGCACGGCTTCTACTTATTGAGGAATATTTAAGTTGATCAGAGTTGTATATAGTCAATACTACATCAAAGACGAGGAAAACAAAGAGGCGTGTTATTAGGGACAGAGAAGTACAAATAATTACTATTACATTAAAAGGCATTATGTAAAGATCTAGAGAGTCTGCAGCTGTTTTCAATCTTGACTAAAAGGTATTGTTAACAAAAGAAGAACCACAGATGCACGGAAGCAGACAGAAATCTAGAGAATTTTAGTACCCTTAAGTGTGTCTCTGAAGGCAAGCACTGAGCATCTTAGTAAAAATGTTGCGGGAATTATGCAAATAATGCAGAAAACTAAGGCCCTCATTATGATGTCGGGTGGATCACCACCAACAGACAGTTGATGGTGATCAGCCCGACATCTAGGTCAACGGTCCAATCGCCAGATTACATTACCGGTGGTCGGAGCGCAGCAGGTGGGGGAAAAGACTACTGCCTCCGACAGGCTCAAGGAGCCCGTCGGGCGGCGGGCAGACAGTAATCCCTATAATGAAGGTGGTGCCTGCGCAGACACCTTAGTAGGGATTATGATGTCCATTTCCCACAGCCTTTTCATGGTGGTCCTACCGCCATAGAAAGGCTGTCAGAAAGGGACTTTTGGGGCCACTAGCAAGGCCCATATCCCCCATGGGCCTCCGCTATGTAGCCATGGGGGCACATGTGGTGACCCCCCAAACATTCATGCGCCGTGCGCCAGGCACCACCCCAAACATCCATGCGCCGTGCGCCAGGCACCACATGGTGTCTGGCACACGGTGCATGGATGTTTAAAAACATGCCTTTTATTATGGGAGCTGGTGCTGCTGCCCTTTTCCAGGACGCAGTACTAGCCACAATACTAAAATGCATGTTTTCTATCGCCTACATGGCGGTCTCGTCAAAATATGTCAGGTGGAACTGCAGACTACTTGTTGGCCGGTCTCCATCCCACTACAATGGCGGTCACACGCTCAACTGGGTCTGGAATGTGACCTTCGACTTCCAAGATACCCAAAGGATGTGCTCAAAGTGTAACCATTCTACCCTAATGGAGTAAGGTGCTTGATGTATAGTGGATACTAAATCAATGTCTTAACTTAATACTATTTGTAAAGATTATGAGGCATATATCTATTCTTTCTCACTGCTGTCTTTCTCTTTAGGACCTCACTGATTGTTGTTCCCTCCATTTAAGTTTGGAGGACAACCTATATAAAATGGGTGACCACTATTGCTCTAGGTCATTAGAGACACTATTTCCAGTCCCAAGCATCTTACCTGCAACTCATTATTTTCTAGGATATTAGTCTAATTATCTCAACAGTAAAGTTCAAAACTGGAAACAGTGTCTGAAATACCACGGAAGGAGGTGGTCACCCTTTGTATAAGCCACACGCAATATACGCCCTAACATCCATATGTCAGTACGATAACCAAGCTATCGTTGAAGCATGAATAAATATTCAAAATCTGCTGCCTAACATTTAAAGCCTGCATGAAAACAGATCTAACTACCAATCTGAACTACTGAAAATCTCCAGCAGATCTAGAAAACCCCATAGCAAAAACTCTCTTTTGCTTGAATTCCCTAAACTTGGAACATCTCTAGCTCAAAGACAAACTTCACCTGTATCCAACCTTGACATCTCGAATACCGTCTGCCTCAACTAAGAATGGCTCCCAATATCCTCTCCTTCCAAAAAAGGCCCAAGAGTCTCCTCTTCACAAGATACCTAATGGATGGACACTGTATACAGCTCAAATACCCTGAACACAAGTTGGTCGCACACTGCTCGTCACACCAGCAAGTTGCCCCAAAGGACTGTGGTGAATGTAGTGGCGACGGCGGGTACGCCTATGCCACGATGTGTAAAAAGAAAACAGTATGTGTTGCATTTAGCCATCCCTGGACACGTGTTTCGAGGTAGTTGCCTCTCGTCAGCAGGGAGCAGGACAGTGTAACGGGGTGCCGAGTGGACTGCCAAAATGTAATTAAAACAGGTCAAATACCTCTCATGGCGCGCAGGTGCAGAACCAGGGCTCGTCAGCCCGATAGCTCACGGGAGCCGTAATAATTTGAACACAAGTTGGTCGCACACTGCTCGTCACACCAGCAAGTTGCCCCAAAGGACTGTGGTGAATGTAGTGGCGACGGCGGGTACGCCTATGCCACGATGTGTAAAAAGAAAACAGTATCTGTTGCATTTAGCCATCCTTGGACACGTGTTTCGAGGTAGTTGCCTCTCGTCAGCAGGGAGCAGGACAGTGTAACGGGGTGCCGAGTGGACTGCCAAAATGTAATTAAAACAGGTCAAATACCTCTCATGGCGCGCAGGTGCAGAACCAGGGCTCGTCAGTCCGATAGCTCACGGGAGCCGTAATAATTTGAACACAAGTTGGTCGCACACTGCTCGTCACACCAGCAAGTTGCCCCAAAGGACTGTGGTGAATGTAGTGGCGACGGCGGGTACGCCTATGCCACGATGTGTAAAAAGAAAACAGTATGTGTTGCATTTAGCCATCCCTGGACACGTGTTTCGAGGTAGTTGCCTCTCGTCAGCAGGGAGCAGGACAGTGTAACGGGGTGCCGAGTGGACTGCCAAAATGTAATTAAAACAGGTCAAATACCTCTCATGGCGCGCAGGTGCAGAACCAGGGCTCGTCAGCCCGATAGCTCACGGGAGCCGTAATAATTTGAACATAAGTTGGTCGCACACTGCTCGTCACACCAGCAAGTTGCCCCAAAGGACTGTGGTGAATGTAGTGGCGACGGCGGGTACGCCTATGCCACGATGTGTAAAAAGAAAACAGTATGTGTTGCATTTAGCCATCCCTGGACACGTGTTTCGAGGTAGTTGCCTCTCGTCAGCAGGGAGCAGGACAGTGTAACGGGGTGCCGAGTGGACTGCCAAAATGTAATTAAAACAGGTCAAATACCTCTCATGGCGCGCAGGTGCAGAACCAGGGCTCGTCAGCCCGATAGCTCACGGGAGCCGTAATAATTTGAACACAAGTTGGTCGCACACTGCTCGTCACACCAGCAAGTTGCCCCAAAGGACTGTGGTGAATGTAGTGGCGACGGCGGGTACGCCTATGCCACGATGTGTAAAAAGAAAACAGTATGTGTTGCATTTAGCCATCCCTGGACACGTGTTTCGAGGTAGTTGCCTCTCGTCAGCAGGGAGCAGGACAGTGTAACGGGGTGCCGAGTGGACTGCCAAAATGTAATTAAAACAGGTCAAATACCTCTCATGGCGCGCAGGTGCAGAACCAGGGCTCGTCAGCCCGATAGCTCACGATAGCAACTTGCTGGTGTGACGAGCAGTGTGCGACCAACTTTTGCATAATTTATTATGGCTCCCTTGAGCCAACGGGCTGACGAGCCTTGGATCTGCACCTGCGCGCCATGAGAGGTACTTGACCTGTTTTAATTACATTTTGGCAGTCCACACGGCACCCCTTTACACTGACCTGCTCCCTGCTGACGAGAGGCAACTACCTCGAAACACGTGTCCAGGGATGGCTAACGCAACACATACTGTTCTTTATACATCGTGGCATAGGCGTACCCGCCGTCGCCACTACATTTACCACAGTCCTTTGGGGCAACTTGCTGGTGTGACGAGCAGTGTGCGACCAACTTTTGCACAGCTCAAATACCCCCCAGGGACAAACTCAATTTGACTCTCTCCCATTGTCTACCTATCGACACCCCTCTCATCCCTACCCTAACCCATGGTCACTCTTTTTCTGTTTGATTACAAAACTACCACACAACACATTGACCGCTCCCATCCTTCCTCACCTTCCCGCCTTCTCCTTCTAAACCCTCTCTTTGCTTGAATGCTTTCTGGTTTGATGATTTTTTATGTAAGAATATCTTGTATATGTGGTTAAAGTTCTGCGTGCAGCGCCGCTATACCATGTGGTGAAACATTGCTGTTGAAAAAACTCTTGAAATTGCGCCCAAGAAGAAAACATTAAAATTGATCAACGACTACAGATGACAATTAGTTGACCAAATTCAGATTCTAATATTCCACTTGGAGCTTTGTGACATGTTACCATAAAGTCCCACCAATTTTGTTCCTTTTTCGAAAAGCGATTGACTTATACTTTTGATAGGAATGTGACCATTTCCAGGGTAAGAATGGATTGTAGAAATGTTTGAAAATATGAACAAGTTCTTGAATTTGTGGCTGTACCCAAATGTCTAGGGCATCTCACTTTGCAATGCCCACCACCTGCCCTTGGAGGAGGAATTGCTCATGTGCAAGATTACTCCGTGGCATGATAGACTGGGAATACAAATCCGCCCTGGCAATTCTGCCGGACTGGCCGCGGCGAGGGGGAGTGCTAGCGAGAAGCAGCACTTCCGCTTTAGCACTGCTGCCAGTTTTGTTACAAGGGGCTGATATTGCAGCACTGCAGAAAAATCGTCTACAGTAACAAAACTGACATCGCTCAAAAACCGGCCCCCACCCTTCCAGCCCATCAGGAAAACGCCCGGTGCCCACTACAGCCAATCCAGCCCTGACTTAAGCAAATGGATTTACAAGTGCAGTTACCCTTTGTGAATACCTCGTACTCTCAAATCGATCATTTGTGTGTCTAAACTGAACTTATGGGCCCCGAGTAGAGTTGTGAACAGGGAAACTTATTTTCTGTAATCTATTTCCCACTAATGAATAAGGATTTGCTCACGCAGAAGCTCGTGCGACTCTCTCCAGATGTTCCCTGAATAAATATTTATTGACACTGGAGGAAATGCTATTATCATACATCATGTCTGCAATTTGTGACTTGAAGGCCCCTAGCTGCACATTGATTTTAAGATGTTGATGACATTCAGTTCCAATGTTGCCAAAGTGTGAATCGATTAAATACACTTTAACAGCTGCCGAAAGCTGAGATGGTGTATGACAGCATCCTATAAATCGAAACTCATCACATTGTGCATGCTCACATAATACATATTCTTTTTTTTGCGAACGTGCAGCATTTATTAGCTTTTGTGATGGGAGTAGGGAGGCAAATCTCACTAGAGAAATTTTGTATCAAGGAAGTTCTTAATATTTTTGCAGGCCAGGAAACTCTGCAATGAATTTATGTGAAATAAGTATATCAGTATAATTGTGCAAGGCAGTATAACATGGCAAAAGGGTGGCAATACATTGAATTACTGCCACGTAGATAATAATTTAGGCTTCCTCACTAGTTCAAACTGTGGTCGGTTCAAATATAATATAGAAAATGTCAAAAACATACACACCACAGGTATCCTTATTATTTACAGAGATTTTCCACTTGTCTTGCGTTCATAAAAAATCCCAATGTGTATGCAAATCCATGCAAATTGAATATTTCCCTGTGTACTATTATTGCCGTTGGGGTCAGATGTACGAAGCTATTTAACATTTCCTAACAGGCCGAATCGCTATTTCGGCCCTTTAAGGAATGCTAAATAGCCTTTTGGCATGGACAAAGGCAGTTTGGGAATCGCAAATAGGGATTTCCTATTTGTGAATTCCTATGCACATGTACAAAGAATTTCAAAAATGTGAATTGGGCATTTAGGAAATGCTATTACCATCCACTCAAACTCGATGGTAACCATGTGCAATTTTTTTAAGTGCAATAAAGCGCACACATGTCCCTAGGGCATGTGTGCACTTTTTTTTCGGGGTTCAGCTTTAGGCTGAACATCACCCTTGCTTTAACATTTCCTAATTTGCGATTTCATTTTATGAAAATGCAAATTAGGAAACTCAAAACCAGTTGTTCCTCGGGACGAATGATTTGGTATTACCCCACTTCAAAGGCACAATGGGTATAAGTGGTGGACCCCTGACACCACCAACTCAGTACACTTCTGGACCTGAGGACACTTTGCCAAGAAGGAGGACTGCTGTGGGGCTGAAAGGACTGTCACTTTGTTGGAATCTTCTGGACTCCTGCTCTGCTCTGCCTGCCCTGCTGCCTACTGCCCTCCTTGCCTGGTAGTGAGAAGGACTTAACCTGCATCTCTATGTCCCCAGAACTAAGTGACTCCAAGGGTTTGCTGGTTTGGCTCCTTTTCTGAATCCTCAGGGACATCAAAGACATCATTCAACCCTGCTACAGCCGCTGGACTCTGCCAACTATAAGTTTTGCACCGGCAAGGGGTGCCAAATCAGTCCTGGGGCCTTTGAAGTGGGTTTTCTGGCTGCTTTCTGCATAATCTGCACATTGACATTGCGCCAGTTGGAACTGTCAAATCGCCGTGGCTCAGAGGACATTTCATCACCGGCTGAACAGCTCGACAATGACGCATTGCCTTCATCGCCAGAGGTTCCACGACAACACATCTCCCAACTGTGCGTTTCAGAACCGGTGCATCGCCTACAATTCTATGGATAGATGCCTACACAACACCTCCGACGGCTCCTCGCATTTTTCCCCTCGATGTCGAAGCTTCCTCTGTGAAGATACTGTTTGCAGCGGGTCCTACGTGGCTCTGGTATCCGACCCGCGCTCCATCGTGGTCGGTCGGACTTTTCTGATTTTACCCTGTTCAGCGCGACCAGATAGCGCAGGTTGGCGTTTTATGTTTCTAAGCACTATATTTGAAGATAGTCTTTAAAAAATCCTAACTATAGTTCTACCTATTAGATATTTGTTGTTTTTGTTCTTGTTTTGTTCATTAAATTAACCTCTATTTTTCAAACCTGGTGGGGATTATTTTGTGTGTGGGTGAGACAAGGTTAATTCAGGGTGTGTATCTGACTTACTCTAGCTAGAATGGTGGTCCTCACTTGGACACGGTGCATACCTCTGTCAACTAGAGACCCAGGGTCGTATTTAAAAGATTTTGCCATAGCGAAGCCCCGCAGGCCTTCCTGCTGAGCTGCCGTACGGCAAAGGAAAAGGGCAGGAATGCTCTGTATCTATCAGATACGTGCATTCCTATCCTGTTCCCCAGCGCTGGCGAACAATGGGCTGCCATGCGCCAATGAAGGGAAATCTTCCTGTACAAAAACAATCACTAGAGGTTTTTTCCTCTTTCTATGGTGTGCTGCAGAATGCAGCACACAGAGAAAAAGGGAAAACAAGGAGAAATAAAGATATTTTTCTGTTATATCCTGCCTATGTCCAGCCCCGGCCTGGACATGCTTCATTTGACTACAATATTTTGATTTCATGCGACTATATAACTTGTGCAAGCCTTAGCACTTCCACACATCTGATCCGTGGAACATTCAACATCACAGTGGAATTTGGCTCCAAGTTGCTGTAACTGGAATAGGTGGAATTTGAAAGCAAAAGTTCCATCATCTAAGGATTACACATGCTTCACTGTAATCAATGCGTAAGGTACGGAAGGGCTATGGCTGCACCTCTGCTTGGGTACAGGCTCAATGTTTCTGACAGCTGTGTGTTCTAATAACATAGCTACTGACTCAATTTTTCATGGGCGTGTTCCTCTTTGCCCTCTACATCCGTTGCGTGACACCTACTGTATCACGCACAATACCTTTTGACAAATTGGATTCGTTACTGGCGGCCGGAGGAGGCCATCAGCTGTTAGTCAAACATTGTGGTGAGTTTATTTTTTTAAATTCCAATGACCTTCTTGGAGTGAGAGCAGTTAAACCATTACTGTGTGGTTTCAAATGAGCATCTTTGGAGTTTTGTGTACAGGCAAGTCCGTGGTTAAGCTTCAAGTAGCATTGTCCAGGAAAATCGTTTTCTTACAAGGCTGTGCACTTAATGCCAGCAAGCTCTACTGCCACAACTCGTCGGTCTTGCCTAAACTCAGCATTCCGAAGAAAATGAAAACAGGAGCTAGCGAGCCAGATGTTCCTATCAGGATTGCTATACTTCATTTTGGTGATGATAATGTTGCTGTGCCTTACTGTCAGTGCAATTTTGGAAAAGCCATGTAGGACGTTTCTACTGAAGTAACCTGCAACAACATAGAGGTGTTTTGTACAATAAGGGGCTGATTACGATGTCATCAGGAAAGCATGCCCACCGAATCGGCTTAGGAATGCTTTCTGAACGATTCGTATTCGGGGAGTCCTACCGACCAAATACGATATGTCTGGATGGTTACGGACTCGGTTCGGTTAGACTCCCATTGACTTCAATGAGAGCCTGCAGTCCGAACGAGAACACAGGCTCCCATTGCAAAAAGGGGTGGGTAGGAAAACCTTGTACCCTGTGGCGGGTACCCCATCGTGCCTGCAACATTGTGCATCGTTGGGAATGGGGGTCCCTTGGGTACCCCCATGGGCCCCATCTGGAGGCCAACAGGTGAAGGGGGGCCTGCTACGGGCCCCCAAAGTCCCATTCCCACAGCTGTTTCATCTCGGCCAAACTGATTCGGAACGGCTGTCCTAAGTGGTCATCGTACTCGCTCGTTCGGAAACTATCTCCATTGGGCTGTAAGATTCGGATCAGAACGACTCGGGCTGCCTGAATGCCATTCGGAACCGATTCTGACAGCCCAGACGGCTTCCTTGCATCGTAATCGGTCGTCTGGAAAGGTGACCGATTCGATCGGGAACATTGGTCCCGAATTGGATTCGCAGAATCCAAATCCCGTTCGGAGCCTTTCCTGACAACATCGTAATCGGCCCTTAAGTGTTTTATCCTGTGTTCAGCTCTCTCAAGGCTTAATGTTACAAGCTAGTTGTGTGAGATGTCTCTCACAGTAGTTCTTAAGCTGTCTCAAATGGATATTGCCCAGTTTTTGCACAACACTTTTGTTGAACCTTGTGTTTGACGAGTGATGTTCTAATTACTCCTATGATGTGTGATGTCATCATTCTAGGTTACAGGACAGTTTTTTGGGGTTCAGTTCCTGCATATCCAGTCGTCCCTACTGTGGTTAAAGGTTTGCACTCTGTGGGTATCCTGAGTGTATTATTTGCTCTGTTCCAATATTTACATTTAGGAGGTCCCTGCTGAGGTGTCATCCTATTTTTGGTTTGTGAAATTCCTAACTGGAGCGTGCAGTCCTGAGTGTTGCCACCTGTTGTTATGAAGGTGAGTGGTAGGGATACCTTTTCACTTTTTACGCTACGTTGGTTACACTACCTTGGAAAGCTAACATCTTACATTGAATTCAGGCTACGTCTCTACATTGAACGTTGCATATCCCTTACACATGGGATTACATAATGGGTCTTATTTGCTCATTTTTGTGTGTTGATTGTGTACTCTTACACTAGGGGAGTCACAATGTTTTAAATGATTTAGTAGGTTGTTGCCATGCATTTCATGGTTGTATGTTACACACCCTTAAGTTGGGGGATCGTTGTATGGGTGGATTTGGCCTGTTTTTGCATTACACGTTTCACTACCTTACATGACGGACTGGAATGGATTTTAGTCCCATTTCTATGCTGTACATGACAATCCCTTTCATGAGGGATGTCAATATGGGTTATAGTCCCATTTGCATCATTTTCTGACCCTTACATGAGGGGTGGCTTAATGGGTATTATTCCCATTTTCAGGGTTTATATTAAAAATCCTTACACGAAGGATGTCTTTATGGTTTACAGTCCCATTTCTGCAAGTTTTTGACCCTTACATGAGGGGTGTCAAGAGGGGTTTTAGTCACATTTTCACAGCTTACATTTCTATTCCTTACATAAGAAATCCATGGATGGGGTACAGTTCTCCTGTATCTACACTTGTTCCCCTTGTATTAGGGATTGAATTCTGGGGGTGCGTGTCACTCGTGGCTACACGTTACAATTTATTTTGCACCATTTTGGGATGTATGGTTGGGTTTTTCACATCTATGTCTGCTTTGTTTTCTTGTGTCTTTCTGTTTCAGTTTCTCATTCAGTGGTTTTTAGTTTTTCTCAGTCAGCTGCCTAGTTTCTTGTGATGTTTTTTGCAAACATTGTTTCTACATTTAAATATGTTTTTATTATGGGGATGATGGGTATTTCTTGTGCACCTATTTATTCATACTCTCTGTTTTTTTTATTGTTCAGTCCCTCTCCAGATGTTGTATTTTTCCTTGCATCCCTGGGTTCTGAACTATTTTCTTCATGTGTACATTTTTGTGTATAGTTGTTCCCATGTAGTATTGTTTATTTTAGTTTCCGTTTAAAAGGGGGAGGATATGTTATATCCTGCCTATGTATTAATGTTTCTCCTATGCTACCTGGCTCCTAGCTGCTCAGCCAGTGTGAGTGTTCTGAGTGGAATGTTGGTGTGATGGAGATAATTGGAATGTTTGGGTACCTGTGTGATGAGGTGTGACAGTTGAAGATGGGCTGAGCAGCAGGCAGGTTGCTCCTGGTGGGGCGGCTTTACAAGGATCCTAGCCTGTAACCAAGACTTAATAAATAATCTACAAAGATACTCCACATTTTCTATGCTGGCTCAGAGTTACGATTCTCACAGCAACACCCATTGCATGCCTCTTTAATGCAGAAAACTGCGTTAAAGGGAATGATATTTACAAGGCTGCATCAATCCACGCAAAGTGGCTTAGTGCTGGCTGATAAATATGGAGCAGGACACAGCACCACCAGAGCATCTGAAAAAGTGACACTCCGGTGGGGCAGCCTCATTGTACATGAGGCCCTCAATTTCTAACTATATTTCTAGAAAAAATTGATCATGTAACACGTTTGAGCCCCCGCACTTGTACCCGGGACAGCCTTGTGTTGCTGGTAATAGACAGCTGATTCTATCAGCAATTCTAGGAAGCTGTGATGTCCTTTACTGGGCTCTAACAATGTAGAGAACACCAGTCAGAGAAGCGTGTAACTGATGAACTTAGCCTGTCCGATTTTCTGAAGGATTAATTCAGTGTTTTTTCTAAGCATTATTGAGTGGTAGGGCAACACTGCAAAGGAAAAGATAAGTGAACTGAGATGATATATTTTTCTGTAATTGAGTCTCCAGAGATCACACAAATTGCATTGCCGAAGGCCAAGTCAAATATGTTGATAGCAGTATGTTAATTTCCAGTTGGCTCAACTGTGGATTTTCATTGAATTCTGGAGTAGGTGTCTTTTTTCAGACATGTTTCATTATCATGCGTTTTCGCAAAATATAGTAGGTATTGTCGACAGCTGAAAAGAGTTTAAAAGCAATAACAGAGCGGGAGAGGAAGGAAAATAGTAAGACGCTATGGAGCGCCACTGGCACACCATGGGAAGTTAGAATAGGCTATAATCTAAAGCGGTCTTTTATAACGTGTGTCGAAATTATTCGTCACAGATCATTATTCAGGCTTTTACATTGCCAATATTCTATATCCATGTTTAGTTTGTTTTACAAACTTCGAAATATATGCTACTTTAAGGAATCTAGGAGCATATTAACAACGGCCAGCGATAATTATCGCTGGCCGTGCTTAGCGATAATTATATTATCGCAGGATATCTCTGGTATTTATCGCCCTGGTAGCGCGTTATTAACAACGCGTTACACCAGGGCGATAAAAATTCCAGAGATACCAAGGTTATCGCCCTTTTGCAGGAAACATCGCTGGTTTTCCAGCGATGTTCCCTGCAAAAGGGCGATAACTTTGCTGATACGACCCACAGGGTCGTATCAGCATAATCCACCCCCTATGTTAGGGATGGCTAAGTCAGGATTTTAGCAGACGTTAGGTTTTGTCGATAACGGCCATTTTTGCCAAAATCTAATGTGTGCTAAAATCATGTGGGCTGCCTTGTAAATATTGCGATGCAAACATCAGCGATATTTGCAAGGTACTCCATCTTGGGTACGCCCAGTAACGCCCACTTTGCATTTCATTGGAGATGCAAAGTGAGGCGTTGGGAAAAAGGGTGCTAACATGCGATTATGCATGTTAGCACCCTCTTGTAAATAAGGCGCTGGTTTTTATCTCAGCTTTTTTGGCTTTGTAAGCCAAAAAAGAGGAGATAAAGCCCTTGTAAATATGCCCCTAACATTTTATATCTGTATTCTTTAATTAGGATGAGAACTCAGAGAGTTCAGAGCCTGCTGCAGAAATCTGTGTGTAACCTGCAGTCACAGGATCACCCCCTGGCAGAGTAGATGCAAGTCTTGATCCTTCCGAGGTCAATTAACGTCTCACATCATCAAGGTGCAAACTGTACAATAACTAAGGTGGCTAATGTGCCTGCGGCAGTGGTCTAAGTGATTTAATGCTTAACTCATCAACTCTTCTCCTTCTTGAGGTAAATAAGAAACCACATTACATGATATTATAGTCAGGACTGCTGGAATTCTTTGGCGGGGAGGGCCAAATTATGCTGCAGGATTGAACAAATTATGCGGAAAGAAAAGGCAAATTATGTGTCTTAATGCGGCAGATTTTGTTATACTATTACTTCATTATTTTGTCCTTTAGACACGTATTAATACTGTCTGGGCTTTGGTTGCACCCCATTAGTGCCAGTTTAAGACACAAATACAGCAATAAGCACCAGAAATGTGACCAGTCAACCTTTGTAAAAGGCCTTCCACTGCGCAGCAACACGTCGCTTTGTTGTTATTAACTTTTGAACGGTTTGAGCTCGAAACAAAATTGTTTGTAGTTAAAATCTGCAGATTATGCAGCAGATGATGAAATATGTGGCAAGGGGGGCAAATCTATAACTATGCAAAAATAGCCACAGCCGCACAATCGCATACTTCCAGTGTCCCTGATTATAATGTGTCAAAACTTTAGGTGTTTAATGTCATACAAGTGCATATTCTATTGTCATACACAAATGTAGCAGTAAATAAAAACAGATTAACTCGAGTCACCTAAATGAACGGAAGGAAGAGCTTTGCAGGTTAGTGGAATTTCATCCCCTTAGACCATTGCAGAGAAAACCATCAGCTTTAGATCCATTTTTCTAACAGAAAAGTTCAAAAGCAACAGATGCAGGCCGAACTCTTTTGCTTCCTTTTGAAGTAGAAAGCTGAGATGTCTTCTAACCGAAAAGAGGCTTCTACCATTTTGATTTTTGGAAAAAATAAAATGTGACTTGAGAAGCATCCACCCATATCCACTAAGATTTGTCCATGTCACTATTGTAGTAAATGTGTTTATTTTTATGCTTAGAGAATGTTTAGGATTGATTCACTTATTGCCTGATTACTAGTGCACCTTTAATTCCAAAAGAGCTGGTAAATCCGGCTACCGGCCCCATAGAAATTACAAGGTCCACGGTCAAAGGCTAGTGTCAAACCCTTTGGGAGTGTACTCTACCAGGGGCTTTGTGAAGTGTAACTGTGGTAGGTGACAGCTTTTCCCCTCATTAAGTCCGAGAAGCCCCATCTTGTCAACACCTATTCCCCCTTTGTCTCACTGTCTGGGAGTAAAACACAAAGACCAACTGCCAGCTATGCCTAGTCATGTGGCCCAGGATACAGGCTACAGGGACCAAATGATTGGGATAAGAAAATACCAACTCTCAAAGTGGCATTTGCAGAATTGTGAAATAAAACCCAACGTTGCCATTAAAGATGGTTTTATTTTTAAATTACAATTGTTTACACATCAAACTCGATAGTCATACGCGCTCCCAACTGAAAGTTATCACCTATTAAAGGTAATAAGTTAGCCCAATGTTATCCCATGGGAGAATCTGGCCTTGCAGTAGTGAAAGACACATGTAAGGGTTTTTCACTATCAGAACATGTAAAAGATAAAAGTAACCCTGCCTGTGGTTTGTATAGGTCATACACCAGGAGGGACTTGTAGCTATTAAAAAAGAGGTTTAGGCCTGCAAAAGGTTTATTTTGCTTGGTCATAATGGCAGGTTAAAACTGCACACACAGGTTGCAATGGCAGGCTTGAGACAGGTTTAAAGGGCTACATAAGTGGGTGGCACAATAAGCACTGCAGGCCCACTAGTAGCATTTAAATTACAGGTGCTGGGTACAAGTAGGACCACTTTATTTGGCTCTTACACGAAAACTAAATGTGTTAATTGATTGAGTGTAAGCCAATTTTACCATGTTTAAAGGAGAGAGCACAAGCACTTTAGTACTGGTTAACAGTAGTAAAGTGCTTAGCGTCCTAAAAGACAACACAAATTGGCACAGAAAACAGGAGGGTGAAGGCAAAAATTTGGGGGATGCCACTGCAGAAAGGGTCAAGTCCAACACTGACCCTAAGTTTCGAATCAAATATGTGTTGTAATAAGTAACTGATCCCAAGAAAGGAATGTCCACACATTGGTAAGAAATATTCCAGGAGGTTTATTTAGAAACGCATGTAGAAATGTGGAGCTCACCAGCGCATGACCAGTGTTCACTGATCCCGACCATCAACTGTCAAAAAGTTGTGATCTGGAACGCGAACACAAAACAGACTAGTGGAATCCCAAGGCAACAGTACATATCCGAAAGATTCAGAATCAGTGCACATCAAACCAATGCCCTTACTGAAAGCAATGTGCTAATGAATATTATGTAAACACAGTCAATTAGTTGTGCCATTCAGAGAGTTTTGCCTTTTCTACCAATACCTCTTCAGCGGTATAATGTAGCCCAGGAGGTATCCATTTTTTAAACAAATAACCTTCAGAAATACCTAATAGTTTGTCTAATTCGCTGAGAAAATTGCACTTGCTGCATTGCTGGACGACTGAGAGGCAATAGAATAGGTGTGGGAGGTGGGTGGGTTAGTGAAATGTCTTTTCTATTCCTGGACAGTCTGTTTTGGTTTTTCTGACCACAGTAAGGGGACTCCTTTTTTCTAAATTTCAGGAATAGGTGAAATGAGCATGATAATTTCTATACAAAGTGCTGTAAAGGTTTGTAAAGGAATGTCCTGCACTCTTGAGTTAGATCGGCTTGCAACGCTGCATGCTCTTTTGAACATCCTCTGGATACTAACACAAAGCAGTGAAAAGTCACTTTTGTAACATGGAATTTCATTTTTTTCTAAATCTGTATATGATCTATACGTATCCATACATTAGAAGACACAACTATGTTTTCCACATATATTTTTTTTTTTTTTAAACAAATTTGATTAAGCACCACAAAGCTATTACAAGTTGTTATATCAAGTGCAATACGGCTTTTTCTTTTGTTGATCGTAACACAATTCCCGTCATAGAAATTACATCTTTGCTTGCCAATGTCAGATGAAATAAAATAATCTAGTGACTATAGCCAAAGAACAGGAAGAATAAATACATACATAAAATACAAGCACCATTCGGTACAATATGTAGTAGATGCCTAATCAACCCCACTAACATACAATCCCCCACCCCCCACCCTCCCTCCTGGCCTGTCGGTTCCTAGGGGCCCTCTGACCTTGTGTGTGCGTGTGTATAGTGCTTGCTTGTTGCGAGTCTCTCCTGGTGTGCAGCTGAGACGTGAGGGGGATCTTTATCAGCCCCTGAAGCCAAGGCCTGCAAACAACTGAATACTTTAGGGGGTGGGGGTGACATGCGAGGGATGAAACACCTAGTGCTTTGAAACCTTCCAGCAGGAGCTCCCACTCCATTGAGATGGGGTGCGTGCGCAGCCCGCGAGCCTCTTCTCGTCTGATTACCGCGCTTTCGGCACTACACCATTGCACCACCTCCTCCTGCCACGCAGCTAGAGTAGGGCATCTAGGGGATTTCCATCGTATAGATATCGTAAACAACCTGAATTTATCAGGTAAAAGAACCTAACCTAAGAGAGAGAGAGGTGTCAGAAACCTATTGGATTCTGAAGTCCACCAAAAAGAGAGAAAGAAAAATGATTTTTTCTTTCTTGAGTCCCCTAACTCACCAGGGTTTCCCCACGGTGACATGCTTCATCATTGGGGTCCTCTCAGTCCTCTACGAGCTGAGGCGTGCTGCGACTTGCGGATTACGTAGGAGCACTAAAAAATACAGATTATGTGTAGTGCAAGTGAAAGTGTAGTGGAGTGGGATAAAGTGAATTAAAATAATCAGCTAGTGGGCCAAATACATTTTATTCTTGCTCCTAGCTAATAGGATTAAAAACGTGGTGATATGCTAAAGGCCCTAACTATAATGGATAGGTGTACCTAGCATATACTATATACGTAATCCGCAAGTCGCAGCACGCCTCAGCCCGTAGAGGACTGAGAGGACCCCAATGATGAAGCATGTCACCGTGGGGAAACCCTGGTGAGTGAGGGGACTCAAGAAAGAAAAAATCTTTTTTCTTTCTCTCTTTTTGGTGGACTTCAGAATCCAATAGATTTCTGACACCTCTCTCTCTCTTAGGTTAGGTTCTTTTACCTGATAAATTCAGGTTGTTTATGATATATGTACTGTTGGAGGGTGAACCTAACCATGAACCTCTACTTCCCCCCATTCTTTTGATAATCGCACGTATAGCCAATAGAAGGGCAAGGTCAAGGAATCGTAGTTGGACTCTCAAAGCTTTTGTGCGCAGGTGAGAGCATGTCCAGAGCATGTGAGTAAAGTCCACCTCCTCGGACCTGCAACGTGGGCAGTGATGTTGGGCGTCGGGGAACATGTGATGAATTCTTTTGGGGGTTAGGTAGGCTCTGTGTAACACCATATTTTGCATGAATTTAAATTTGGCATTACGGGATACACACTAGAGGTGTTCTAGGATACTCGCCCATGCTTTATCAGTCAGTGCGACGTCAGTTAACTCGGACCATTTAGTCCGAATGGCGGTGAGTGGGATGGAAGCTTGTGGTCGAATACCAACGTATAACCATTTTATCAGATGGCTGCCCTCCCCCATGTAATAGAGAGATCGTACCAGTTCGTGTTGTGGAGGTTCATTGCTTTGAGGTGCCCATGTTTTCTTCATGTAGTGGGACACTGCTGCCTGAGTTAAATAAAGCTGATCCGGCACACCAGTGGCCTGTAGGAAGGCATCGTGAACAAGGAGGGTTCAGTCACCAAACAGCGACCCCACCATCTCTACGCCAGCGTCCGTCCAGACGCGTAGGTGAGCCTTCGTGAGCCCGCCACCAGCAGTTGGTATGCCCAATAGGGGAATATTACTGGCGTGCAGGATCACCTCTAGGGTGTAAAGCAGGGCCCTCTTCCAGCAGAGGAGTGCCATTTTGAGTAATGGAGGTGCTGCTGGGGGGAGTTTTGCTTTCGGCAGTAACAGAGTATGTAGGGCTCCTTGCTCTAGGTCTCGGGCCTCATATCCTATCTCCTGCAGGTTCCTGACTGCTGTCCAGTACGACAGCCACTGAAGCTGGCAAGCATAATAGTATGCACTAAAGTCAGGAACTCCCAGTCCGCCCTTGTGGGGTTCCAGCTGCAATTTCTTGAGGCTCACCCTGCGACGACCCGTTCCCTAAATAAGCTCTAGTAGGATTGTGTCAAGTGTGCATAAAGTGGACTGAGGAACCACTAGGGGCAAGTTCACAAAAAAGTATAGGAGTCGGGGTGCACCACCATCTTGGAGATGGCAACCAGCCCCATCACCGACAGTGGCAGGGATGTCCAAAATGATACGCTTGAGCGAATTGCGGTAATTGCCCTTGATAGGTTGCCATCAAGTTGGTCCGCCTGTGACCTGTATATCTGGATTCCTAGGTACTTAAATGTATAGTGTGCTACTGGCAGAGTATATGTACCAAAATGAAGCGTGTTTGGGTGGGGACTGTCACAGAGATAATAAGTGTTCGATATCCCTTCATTAATGGCAAGTCCAGAAATACGCTCAGGTGGAAAAAATGGTGCGGAGGGGCTCTGCCTGGGCAGAGAGGTCACGTAGGTATAGGATAATATCGTCGGCATAGATTGAGATTAAGTGTGTGATGCCATCTATTGGTATCCCCAAATGTTCAACGGTGTGTCTCAGTGTTATCGCTAAGGGCTCTAAGGCGAGGAAAAATAACAGAGGGGAAAGGGGACAGCCCTGACGCGTGCCCCTATGTATAGTATACTCCCGTGAGATATGACGTCCGGTGAGGGCTCTCGCAGTGGGGCTAGTATACAGCAGGCACACCCATTTAAGATATTCTGGAGGGAGACCGAAGCGTCGTAGGGCCGCGGACATGTACCCCCAATAGAGTCAAAGGCCTGGCGCAAATCTATCGCTAAGCATGCAGCGTTTTCATAATCCGCTGGGGTGGCCATCATGATGTGGTGGAGGCGTCTGAGATTTAGGGAAGTGCTGCGTGCAGGGAGAAACCCACATTGGTCCTCGTGGATTAGGGTAATGAGATAGGGGAGGATTCGATTGGCTAATAAGGACAAGGGGCGGTAACTAGCTAATTCAGTGCCGTCGCGACCCGGCTTGGGGAGTGAAATGACTAAGGCTTGTATGGTGGAATGAGGTAGGTGACTGGACTCCAGGGAAGTTTTGTATCACTCCTCTACTTTAGGGGTGAGTGCATCTGAGTAAGTTTCAAAGAATTCTATGGGCAGGACGTCGGGTCCCGGGGACTTGTTACGCTTTAGACCTTTGATGGCAACCCGTATTTCATGTCTAGTAATGGGTCCTGAGATCGCCTTTTGTGCGTCTTCATTAAGACATGGGTATGTGGGGCCGTTTAAAAACTCGTCTATTAAAGTGTCATCAACATGCGCAGGTTCGCTATAGAGATTACTGAAATAATTACAAAAGGCGTAATTTATCCCTAGTTGAGTGCGGATCATGCACTAATTAGGTACATTAATTCGGGCAATGATGGGAGGGGTTTTGGCTGTCCCGCAATATCCGGGCCAGCAGTGGGCCAGACTTATCAACCTCAGTGTGTTTCAATTGTGTGAATGCCCTGTAGTTGATGACCCGGAGAGTTTCAAGGAGCTCAGCATGCTGAATGCGTGCCTCTCGTAAGGGGGCCTGTTTACCTGGGTCAGTCGCTGCGACGCGTTCCAACTCGGTCATTAGGTTCTCTACACGGATGAGGTTTCTATGTACCTCCTGCCGCGCCCCCACTGTCAACCCGATTGCCACGCCCCTCCTGACCACCTTAAGTGCGTCCCATTTGATTTGATTGTAGGAGGCTGTGTTCCAATTCTCTGAAAAGTAGTTTGTGATAGACTCAGTGTGTTACGAAAGTGGGCATCCTCTAGTAATTGGGGCCACAATCTCCATGTGGGGACCGGGGTAGGCACCCTGCCCCATGTAAGGGTGATCTCTAAAGGGCAGTGGTCAGAAAAGGTCTTGGCCATGTATGTGGAATGGTGTACTTGGGTGGCGATGTCAGTGGAGCACAAAAACCTATCTATCCTAGTGTGGAGTTGGTGTACTGGGGAGTAAAATGAGTATTCCGTATGTGTAGGGTGGAGTAATCACCAGACATCGCTCAGCCTCCATCCCTTCATCCAGGTTTTCAGGGCATAAGCTTGCTTGTGGGCACCAGCGCCATGCAGCAGGGGATGGGACCTATCCAAGTCCACGTCCACGTCCAAGACAGTGTTACAGTCCCCACCCAATATCCAGGGATATGTGTCCCACCCCATCAGGGCGGTGATAGTTGATTAAAGAACTTGTCCTGTTCAATGTTCGGGGCATAAATACTACCCAAGACCACTGGTAGTCCGTGAAGGGTTCCCGTCAGCAATATGTACCTGCCTTGTGCGTCTGTGCGGCAGTCCAATTCTGTAAAGGGGATACTGTGGCGAATCCATATGGCTGCCCCTCGTGCAAAAACAAGTAATTTGTAGAGAAAATGTGGCCCCTTCAGGGCCTCAGTCGGTAGGATGCGATTCCTGAAGAAAAACTATTTACGCTTTACGCCTAAGGAGATGGGCAGGGACTCGATGTTGTTTGTGCACGGCACCTAGTCCCCTCACGTTCCAGGTCAGCAAGTTATATGAACCTAAAGCAGTGAAGTGTTCAGGCATGAGTCAAAATGTGAGCGGTGCTCCCCCTAACTTGGAGCTCATTAACTATCGCAGGCCAGGAGTGCCCATACCCCATCAAACTAATAATACTCGGCTCAGCTGTTGAACAGTGCTGGACCAAACAGATAACAAAAACATACAAGCAGTATAGAACAGTGCATTCGCTTCGTGGGGGGTCGCCACCACTGTTCATAATGTTGCTCGTGTATTACCAAGGGTCCTGGGAGCTCAACGGTACCCCGGGGGGACACATGTGATCATTTTCATCTAATATGACTAGACACCTCTAGCTAATGGGTTCACAACAGGAACTGTTAAACTCGAGTTAAATAGGGAAAAGAAGAGGGTACATTTGGGCTCATTAGTTCTGCGACATAGTTGTGGTATGGCCCTGTTGCATCGATGAACAAAGTAAACCGGCCTGCCTCATTATCCATGCACCAGATCATCGTCAGTCTAGGGTGTCACCAAGGGGAACAAGATGATGCTATGCTCAGAGTCTGAATGGATTGTGCTGTCCTCTGATGAGTCAAATACGATCTTGAGGTTGTCATCACAAAAGGAGTTAGCTATCGCCAGCGCCTCGGTCCTGCCATTCATCATCTGTTCCTGTGTAGGGCCAATGATGGCAGAGCTGTGCAAACCCTTGGTGACATGGCGATCTTGTAGGGCTATGGCTTACAGAGCCGGACGTCTCATCTTGGCTCACTTCAAGATTCATCACTTCCAGTGTTTTTCCAAGTTCACTGGCGGAAGTTCACTCTCTCCGAGTTTGACGAGAGGAAACCAACAAACACAGTGATCCATTCACGTCGGAGCAGCTGATACTTCGAAGTCGCAATATAAGAAGAGAAAAACAATACGATCAAAGATTCATTCCACCCCGCCATTTCTGCACATCATAGACATCAAGAGGTCTTGTGGATGACCCATTAAGCACCAACTACAGCTCCCAGGTCCTGATGAGAGCCCCGGTTATACAAGGGGCTTGAAACGCGTCGACCCTAGACCTTTGGCCTAAAGGACTCCGAAAATCACCTTAAAAACATTATATTTTTCACGGAGTTTAATATTGTTCTGTGGCCTGATTCAAATTTATGTCTTTGAAGAAATCATTGAATCTGTCAGTAGAGTGTATGTTTGTTTCTGGACTGTCCAGTTTGGTATGGGAGTGAATGTAGATACGAATGTTTTGGAATGTATGTAGCATGTAAATAAGTGTGTCTATATATGTACAGTTATTAATTCGTGTTATTTGTTGAAATTAAGTCGTGTAAATACACCATGATTTAAAGAAAAAATATCCCAAAAAAATGTATTGATTAAATCGACTGAAAAAGTGGTCGTTGTTCATTTTGTTTCCTTTCAAAATGTTCCCACATAAGAAAAGTGGAGCGAAAGCTTAATATCAGTACTGGTATTCTTGTTGTTACTTATGTATTTTGTTCAGTGGCATTTTCCGTATGCTGTTCTTGTGCTTGTTCACGCATTGCGCGTGGGTCTTGTTGCCCTCGCGCTGCTTATCCCTGCTTTCCTCATCGCGGAAGGGCTCAACGCATGTTTTCTGGTGTTGTGGTTTGTGTTTTTATCTCCGTCGGGGTGGTTGTATCGCGGACATTGTCTGCGTTTTCGGCAGACTGTTGCATGGTACCGCCGTGTTGTGAATTCCACGTTGACACGGGGTTATTTTCCTGTGATGAGCTGCGATATTGAAAGTTGCGTTACGCTACTCTCGCGGTAGTTATCACACGTTCTTGTGAATATACCCCTAGGTGCTTTCTAAGCACCACCAATGAGTTCACAAATGTGTGGATTTATTTCAATTATGAAAGGCAATTACTGGGATTCGAGCAGAAAAAAATGTTTGCAATATTATAAATAAACTACAGATTAGAGAAGCACAAACAAAGACGTAATCTACTTTTAAATTGCTTGTTATAAAATTGATATTTTGTATTGTGTGAGAAACTAGATTATTAGTTGGGGGTGGATAGCAGTCCATCACAAGTAATAATTTCAATATTCTTGTAAGGCCCTGTAAAGGTTTAAGTAATTTAAACCTGAGCCCAATAGCACAGAACAGACAGACTTAACTTAAGAAAATGTGTAAAGCATTTATAAATATGAAAACAGATAAAAATGTCAAAAACACGTCACAATAAAAAATACCACCCTAATTTATAGAAATAGAGAATATTTTAAGAAACAAAATGACACAAAAATGACAAAACACATCAGCCCAAAAAATGGGGATGATTTAGCCAAAAAGAGGCATTTGCTTACATACTGAGTGCATGATGATGAACCCATGTGTCATACAAGAGGAAGTCTGTCATGTTTATATGGCATCTGACTATATGAGGCCAAAGTGACTCACAATTTAAGTATAGATGTTTTGGGCCTGTAATATGTGGTAAATGTATACACCTTACTTTCCTAATGGTCCCCTTCTGTTTTTGTGACTGAAGCGTGTAAGATTTCCCAGAGTACAATGATAATGTTGTAGTGTACTGCTCTTGATTATAGTTATAAAGAGATGGGGAGAGTTGGGCCTCTGGGTAGCCCCACTGATATTCACGGCAAACTGGTTGTTGCATTAAAGGACACTTTGCACCCAGTAAAAAGGGTCACACAGTCTCGGGCTGTAACAGCTCGGTGGTTTAACAAAACCTGCCGTACAGCCAAAAAGGCCCTGCTGATGGTAATAAAAATCAAGGATAGAGAAGCAATTAGGGCAAATCGTTCCTTGTACAAAAAAGCAATCAGTGATGCTAAGAAGGAAGGGGAGGCTGCACTGTGGGAAGAGTTGGGCCACGCGCTCAGTTACAAGGACGTTAAATCATTTTGGACTATTGTTGCAACTGGAGTTAGTGGGCATTCTCATGCCCCTGTCCCTAATATCGCTGCCTCAATCTGGGAAAATCAGTTTTGTGATCTTTATGGCACACGTGATCTTGATAGTATGGTTGTTGACACCCCAGATCTTCCACCAGCCCCAGTATGCTATGCCCCATCTGAACTCCTTACTTTGGTCGAGGTGGAAACAGCAATCGAAAAAATTCTCCCGAATAAGGCTCCTGGCTTGGATAAATTGCCTGGGGACCTATTTAGGGCCCAACCAAAGATATGGGCACCCGACTTGGCTGTCTTATTTAATCGTATTTTACAGGGGGGTGAAGTACCCTATACTTGGCTCGGGCCGAAATAGTACCCGTTTTTAAAAAGGGCTGTCCATTAACCCCCTCCAATTATAGGCCAATCAGTCTCATAGATACCTCACAAAAATTAATGGGGAAGGTTCTTCTGGACAGGGTCTTGGGATGGATCGAGGAGAACGTGATTCTGTCCACATTTCAGGGAGGCTTTAGGGCTGGTACTTCTACTCTAGATCAGATTTTTCGCCTGCAGGTCTTGTACTGGAAAACAGCTTTGGTTGAGGGTGGCAGCCTCTACCTGGTGTTTGTAGACCTGCGGGCAGCCTTCGATCTAGTTCCACGAACTAAATTGTGGGAAGTACTGGCAGATTTGGGTCTCCCGCCTTACCTATTGGCCGTCCTATCTAGGCTTCACGATAATAATTTTGCCCAAGTAAGGTGTGGTAAACATGGTGAGCTTACTGACCGTTTTCCCGTTCAAAAAGGCGTTCGCCAAGGGTGTGTCCTGGCCCCCACACTGTTTAGTAAATAATGATGCCCCTAAATCGGTATCAGGACGTGTGCCCGCACTGATGTTTGCAGACGATACTTTGTTATTGTCCAGAACATCATCGGGCATACAAAACACACTGAATGGTTTTGCGAAGTTCTGTGAGTTAAGAGGACTTGAAATAAATCTGGGGAAAACAAAATATATGATTTTTAACCCCCCTAAGCGGGTGCAACCAAACCCAGTCTTATTTGATATTCCCCTTGAAAGGGTCAAAACTTTCGTTTATTTGGGCGTCACCTTAACGGAGAATTTTAGCTGAAACTCCCAGATTGCTAAGTCAACGCTCAAGCTTGTCCAATTGGCAGGGGGTTTAAATAAAGTTTTTTAAAAATCGACTTTTAAACCAGTGTCTCCTGTCCTTGAAATTTATTGTCGGCAGGCAAGAGTAGCTGCAATCTATGGGGCTGAACTCTGGGGACATAAGCAGACAGTGTCTCTCTTAAAGGCTGAGCAGTCTTTTTTAAGATCTCTCCTAGGGCTTCCTTCCAGCACACCGTTGATCCCCCTTAGGTTTGATCTTGTGCTAGTCCCAATAGAGGAGATCATCAGTGCAAGACCAATTTTGTACTGGAAGAGGCTGTGGTCAGTGCCTGAACTGACCTCGTATAGATCAGAATTTGTAGAGATATGGCCTGCTCTTAAATATAAAAAGATCCCTTGGCTTCTGCATATTAATGCAGCTTGTATCCAACTAGGACTCCCGGAATTGTGGGCAAACCCGTTAGTAAGTTGTTCCGGGATACCAAGGAAAGAACTTCTTTCTCTGATATCCACGAAAAACTTTTCTTCTCTTTCGAGCTCTTCAGCCATGGGCAGGTTGACCTTAGAATTCCTCATGGTTAAGCAAGATCCCAAACTAGAGGAATTCATGGATCAAATAGAACCCCCACTTGCTCGAAAATTGTATATCCAGTTAAGATATGGTACCCTACCGGTTAGGTCCCTCTCATCCAAGTGGCAGACACAAAACCAGGAAAGTTGTCCTGCTTGTAATCATAAATCAGAGTCTGTTGCACATGTGCTACTTTTTTGTCCTGCTTACCATGCAATTAGGAAATGTTGGTTGACTCCCATTTGCAGGAACCTGGGATTTCGTCATTTTAAGCAGGCTTGTAGGTCGCTAATCTATGATACTCATCCCAACATTGTCTTTGCTGTATCCCGATATCTATACAGTATGTGGCGCAGGAGACAAACTTTTTTAACCTAATTATTTTCACATCGATAACCTGTAGTTTAATCTTTTTTTAAAACTTTTAACTTTATATGCTTATTTATTGTCTTATTGTGTTGTTGTAATTGTTGATGTACGTATGTGCACTTTTATGGTCTTTCGACCGAAATAAAGTTATCACTGAGTTATAAAGTGATCTGTCTCCAGTTATGGTTGCTAGCCATGTTTGTGGTAAATTGGTCAAGCCCCATGTTCCTTTCACTCTATAGGAGCCAGTACCCCCATCCTGTTGATACCTGCCTATCCCCTGCCAATTAACATTAAATACTTATGCCCCACCTCCCCTCACTCTTTTCATGACCTATGTTAGAACTTAACACAATACCAAGTCCTATAATATGGCCCTCACAAACCCTTGATCATCACTATTCCTATAAATAAAATGTAGGTTTTACTAGAAAGAAAGCAATGGGAAAGCAGCTATCTGTAAAAACGTTGCCCAGTTATTTAGGTCCCATGTAGCTTTTTGTTGTCCTTGTTTTGAAGTCTTGCCAGAACTTATGTTACTTTACTGACCATTAAAGAGTGTGAATGTCCCTTTCTAGAAATCTGTCAACTTTAAAAAGGTACTATATGTACCTGCACTCTCATACTGTTCAGCTCAGGAATCAAGTCGTGCAATTGTTGTCACCATTGATAAGTCCCAAAACTCAAATCAAGAAATATTCAAAATTAAAATCCTTAATGAATTGTGATTCCATAGGTAGTCTGAACCTTCTGCAAGGCTGGCGCTCCTATAAGGCAGTCCTGTAGGGGTATCAGGATGGTTTGTGCGTAGACTTCCGCTTTAGGCTTAATAAATGGCACTTTGAGAGTTTTTGATGTAAATATATATTCCTCTCCTACGTTTAGCAGTGTGATATTGATCAGGTCAGAGGAAAAAGCACTTCATTGGAATCTAGACCTCTTTCCCTTCCTTGGTTACCCACTAAACAAAGGTTCAACTTGCTTAAGGAGTTTTCGAGATCTTTCTTGTACACTGCGACTTCCTTATTACCTTGATAAATTCCTTAACCTTTTATATCTTGACTACTCTGTATTCTCCTTCTTGTTCCTTTTGGGGTTTCCCTTTAAATGCCATTCTTAATAAACCTACTTTTGATGCCTCGTGAGCCATCACTTCAAACAGATTTGTTTTGATGTCCTGGATCTCTGGCAATCACAGAAAACATTTTTTAATGATAAGGAATCTGCCTTGATTTCTGTCTTGCTCCTGCAATGACTTGTTCCAGCTAGACTCTGTGAAGCAGAGCTATCACTTATACCTCTTTCATTGAGACAAGACCATGCCTTTCATTTGGCTGTGGCGGTGACATCTTTCACTCATCCTAATTTTTGAATGTGTCTCTCTTTTAGCACTCAAGTGTAGAAGGTATTGGGACATAACTAAGAATGAAGGCAAACAGAAAGATCCTAATTGCAGAGTTGCTCCAAGTAACATGTCGGTCTATCTGCCTGGTGTGCCACAGGGTGAAATGTATTATTATTTACCCCTTCCCCTTACCTTCAATGTTGTAGGCATCATTTCCAAACCCTCCTTTCCCCTGAGGGGTGCTGTGTCTATGGTCTGGACTTCTCCGCCTCAATGAATTGCTCAAGCTACCTCTGTTGTCATAATTTCATTTTTGGGTGTTTTGATTCTGAGTCAGTCGTTTTCTGGTGTTTGCTATTTGAACAACCATTCTCGAGACGTACATTTAATTTGTATCTTCATTTCAGGCAGTATGGATTCTCCCCCATTTTACTACTGTAAACAAGTGCATCATCAAAACATTTATGAGAGTGTGAATGAATATACAAGTTGTCAATGCACTTGAGTCAGGCACTGTGGGGGAAAATATGTGGCACAGGAATGTGTTTCTCTTATTTTTTGGAGGTTTGGCCCTGACACAATGTATGATGCAGCATGGAATTTTAAATCCTCCCTTCGTCACAGATCAAATATCACACTAGCACATTCACTCAATACATTCATTGGTGGGGCCCATAACACCAACACTCACACTTCATTGATCCGTTCTCATGGGAGAGATAAATTGTCCAAACGCTGACATGAAAGGAATACCTTTTTGACTAAAGAACTTAATTTACTTGAACCTACATTAAGTACCTTTATTAAACTCTGAACCTCGAGATATTCCCTCCATTTAGTCGATGGATCAGTTAGTTGATATTGGATATTTGGTGACACAATTCTTTAATCTACATTTAATCTTATTCTAATTTCTCTAAATAAATCACCCGACACATTTGTTCGTTAGAGTAATAATTTCGTTTATCTAATTAATTGCAATTTTAATAAGTCATAAGCCAAATCACCGAACATCATATTTACCTAATCGGGCTATTAGTCGTCCTCTAAGTCAATCAAGTCGTGGAAAAGTCTTTAATTCATCAAAGTTAGGCAGCAATTCAGTCTTTCAAAGATTCAGGATAACAGCTGTCCAGCAGTGTCACCGTCCTCTCCGTCAGCATAACGTCAGGAAAAAGGAAAGGTTCGCGCCTAACTCACTAGTTTACCATCTTTTATAGTGAATTTGATGTCAAGATGTAACAAAAATCCGTTTTAGACAGTCCTGATTGGATAATTTGGGGTCATTCGGTGAAGTTCTCACATAGGTTAGGTCATCACACTTGCTGGTTCTGGTTTAAAGACAGTCTTTTTGTATGGCAACTTGGCAACTCTCCCAGTGCGTCCTTGATGGATACATCTCACATGGGGTCAAGACGAGGCCACTTGTTGCTGGCTGTGGCGCAAGCGCACTTCATCCGAAACCTCGTGGAACAGTGAACTAGACCATCGTGTCGGAGTCGGCCATTTTTACGAAGGCCCAAATTGGTCAACTTAAGCAAAACAAACACAAAACGTAATTAAAACATTGAAATGGCTAATAAAATGATAAACCCTCACTAATTCCCCTAGGTGTAAGTAATTATCTAGCATGATATGCAACGGGGAATACAGCCAGAACCTCTGGTAGGGGGAGGTTCAATAACCATGACCTCCCCCAACCAAATCTGCCACCCGACTGTGCACCTTATGTGGCAGTTCTTACTAATGTCCCACCTACTAGAGAGGATGGGCCTTATCGCTCAGTAGAAACCTATGATTCTCTCAAAAATAAAACCGTGGCATGGCTTAACCGTGAATGTGGCTTTCCCGTGGCTATGGCGGATCAGATTCTGACCACTACCAGAACTAATTGGATTGGAAAGTCCCCTAAAAATATACCTGGCGACTGTATTATTATTAATTTTAGTAATCCCCATCTTGCTACTACAGCTCTGATCCGTGCCTCGTTCCGCTCTAGCATTGATCAGGGCATCTCACTCTGCCCTCTGGGTTATTTCTATAGTCACCATATAGAGAACCCTCCAGTGCATCAGGGGAGAGGGAGATTGAGGAGAGAAGAGGTGTTCAGTATGACAAACAACCCCCAGGTTGACACTGCCAACCGATTTCAATGCCTGAGTGGGTTGGATCAAAACGATTGACAGGAGTTGGATGCTGTTTTAGAGTCAATAAAGGAGCCCATACTAGTGGATAAGATGGGTGCTCTTGTTGTCTGCACGGAACCTCGAACGGAGGTGGGCATAGCCCCTCCGGAATCCCCGGGGAACCAAATCCTGTTAGATACAGGTCTAATTGTATGTTCGTCAGGGTTAGAGGAGGAAAATCCTATTCCATACATAGACTGTACGCCTTCGGGTAAAGAGAATGATACAGTAGGTTATTCTGTGTTAGACAAAGAAACTTTTAATACTGTCACCTCCCAACAAGCTAATAATAATTGTATCAAATTGGGGACAGGCAGCCATGGTTTATCCAGTTGTTATATTGCAAGTTGGAATATTGCTGGAATTAGATCAAAAGCAGATAGTCTGGGGTGGTTGGAATTTTTAGATCTTTTTGATATAATCTGCCTACAAGAAACATGGTGCACTGATTTCAAAGGCTATAGTGGTTTCAATTCATACCAGTTACCCGCTACCGGGTCAGTATCGGGAAGAGCTAAGGGGGGCCTACTTGTCTTGCTTTCAGTTAAAGCTCCTCTGTTGGTTATTAAATATGTTACAGTTGGGGCCTACTCCCAAATTTTATGGCTGAATATAAAAGGAGGTAGGAACATTCTTTTAATTAATTTTTACAATAATGTTTTTACTGATTCTAGGGATCAGCCGGTCAAAGATCTTTCAAAGGCTCTGGAAGACTTTATTAAGGACACTAACGAAGTCTTTGACTTGTTTTTGGCAGGGGATTTTAATATTACTACCTGTCCCCTCTCAGAGGTAAATGTCTGTGGGCTTGGGGACGGTCACAAGGATGGGTTTCTTCACTTTCTACATAATTACTATGGAGATGCCTTAAATAATTTTCTTGCATCATATAATATGTATATCATGGCTAATGAGAAAAATGCCAAGGGGGAGACTTGTCCTACCTTTATAGGCCGGGGCATGAATTCAGTAATAGATTTTATCTGCATTTCCCCGGGTCTGGAGGCTTGGACTACGGCCCCAAAAGTAATAGATATCCAACTTAGTGACCATAATTGCCTGGTAGTAAAGGCCATGCTGTGGGATAATGTTGATACCCACAATTTGGGCCGCACTGCTAATAGTATTGAGGCCGAGCGCCCCAATGGTACAAGATTAAGATGGAAGGGGGATAAGGCTGATATCACGTCCGATTTTATTATATCCAGTTGCCTGGTAGATATTGTCGCGATCCTAGAAGATAAAATAGGCACTTCTTGCTCCATTGAGCATTTTACTAGTATTAATGCGGCCATCAACTCAAAACTTACAAGTACCTGTAAATTTAAGGAGGACCGACCGAGAGGTTGGTTCAATTCAAATTGCACTCTGGCTTTGAGGGAGTTGAAATCTGCTCTATCTGTTAAACCTAGAAATAAGGGTTTGGTTACAGATCTTAGAGTCAGATATAAAGAGACCCTTAAACGCAGGAAAATAGAACTACGTCAGGAGGCATGGGACAACTTGACTAAGGCAGCCGAATTGAATAACTGTCCCCTGTTCTGGAAAACTGTCAATTCCCCATTTCTCAAAGATGACAAAATTCCGGAACTAACCTCCAACGTTATGCAGACAGAATGGGTCTCGCATTTTTCCAAAATCTTCCAGTCAGATGGTGCGTCTAATGTCATAGAGAATAGATGGCCACATATTCCCTTAAATTTTACGGTTCAAGAGGTTTTGGTTAGTATAAGGGATAGTAAAGGGGGAAAAGCACAAGGACCCGATGGGGTACCAATTGATGTATATAGATTGGTCCCAGAAATATGGGGGCCCCTCCTTACAAATATTTTTAAAGCAGCAGTTAGCAATGAAATGCCCCCGACCTGGGAAGAATCTATCCTAGTCCCAATTTTTAAGAAGGGTAACCGTGGGGAAGCTAAGAATTATCGACCAATTTCCCTGCTGGATTCCTCAGTAAAAGTTATGAGCCGAGTGCTCCTGGTGAGATTGGAGGAATGGGCGGAGGAAAATGGTATTTTAGCTGAGAGTCAGTTTGGTTTTAGGAAGGGTCGTGGTACCATCGAGCAGTGTATAAATTTAGAACTGCTCGTCGGTAAATATACTTTGGCTAAGACCGGCACTATCCACCTCTGCTTTGCGGACTTAAGTAGTGCTTTTGATTTGGTAGACCACGGCATCCTCTGGGCAAAGTTGTTAGAAATGGGGGCCCCGGAGGGTATCATCTTCTTCCTAGCACGCCTATACACCAAACTGAGAGCTTGCGTCCGTTATGGTCCGCAAGGTGAATGTACTCCCTTGTTTAGGATTGGCCGTGGAATACGCCAGGGATGCGTCCTAGCACCACTGCTTTTTATACTTTTTATCAATGAGATAGATTCTTTTCTTAAATCTCTGGCAGTGGATGCCCCCAAAATTAATAATGAATATATCCCTGTGTTACTTTATGCGGACGATGCGGTTTTAATTTCACGTACACCGTATAGTCTCCAAAAATTGCTGGATGGTTTTATGCAGTTTATTAAAAGCAGAAAGTTAGTTTTAAACAAATCCAAAACTCTTGTCATGGAATACGGCCGTAGGCTTGGAAAGAAACAGCCAGCCTTTTTTATAGAGGGGCAAAAGATTCAAGCTGTTGACAACTTTTCGTATTTGGGGGTTACTTTTTCAAATAATAACACCTGGGCCAATGAACATAAGAATGTAAGGTCTAAAATGGCCAGGAGCACTTATGGAATTTTTACCATGGCAAGCAAATTGGGAGATAGACGGGTAAATGATATGTTGAAAATTTTTCAATCCCGCTGTGTTTCTATTGCCTTGTATGGAGCTGGTATATGGGGCTATGACCCGGCAGGATCTCTACAAGTTGAGGAGAACAAATTCTTGAAGAAACTCTTGTGCCTGCCAAGCTCTGCTTCAAATGCCTTAGTGCATAACGAATTGGGTATTTATAACCTCTCCGATTTGATCTCCCTTAGACCCTTGATCTTATGGCGCTCCATTTGGACCAAAGAAGAGACGTCTTTGTGTAGAGCTATCATTTCCGATTGTTTTGCTTTGGACTATTACACAAGGATCCCATGGTTGAAGTACGTTGCCGATAATTTTCGGGAGATCTTTAATATCAATATTGTCGCAGACCACCATGGGGCAGATGTGTTGTCCAAATCTGACCTTAAGCAGTGCCTCTTACACCAGATCTCCATTAAGAGACACCGGGTTAGCTCTAATCTTTCAACTTATGTCTTTTATCACGATTTAAACGAAGTTATGGGTCTTCAACCTTATTTGTCTCAAGTAACCTGGAAGGCACATTGGTTTGTGTTGATCAGATTTAGAATGGGAGTAGTCCACAACCTTGTCGCCTTCCCTACTTTGAACATACACCCAGTCGGTCCATGTCCCTGTGACAATTGTACTCCGCAAAGCACTATGCACTTTCTTCTGCTTTGTCAATTGTATAAATACCTCCGGACAGCTTACCTGAAACCCTTGTTTGTAAAATATGGGGTCAGATCATTACGTGATTGTATGTGTTTACTTTTTAATTTGCATCATCCAGATGTGTGTTTTTATACAGCTACTTTTCTTCTTAAATCCATTAATGCTAGGAAAAGTATGCTTTTTTAACTATTTTATGCTGATGAATTTTCCTGCCTCTGAAATGTTGTCTTTTTAATGTGTGCTTTTATGAACTCGTTTTGTGTTCGAATAAAGCCTTATGAAATGAAATGAAATGATAGCAACATTCAAAGCATTTATATTCACCCAACGATGTCATCTGGTGCAACTTACAATTACGTCACAAAAGCAACATATATCATGCAATATTCTAATTTTCTACCATTAGTATGCGTACATATATTAGTATATAATTAATTCAGCCATGCAAATGCAAATCCCACGTGTAATTCTTTCATTAATATAACTGGTTAGACATCACTTCCAACAGATTAATAATATTATAATTAATAGATTATTCGGATTAATATAAACATGCAGAAATGGGGGGGGTATACAAAATGTTGTACTACCCGCTCCAGCAATCCCCCCTTTGGTGATTATATCACCACACCATCAAAATTTTGTATCCCTTTTACGGAATTTCAAAGTGATTTCTTGTTTTTATTCATAATTCAGTTTCCCCTGTCTCTTCTCTTTTTGCTGATTGTACATACTCTCCTTAACTTCCTCCAATTCTATCTCATCAAATTCTCTCTCTTGTTTTACGTCTTTTCTCCTTAAATGTTCTCTTTTTAACTTTTTCTGGTTTTTATTCTTTTTACAACAAATACACCCTAATCTTATCATTAATACTATAAAAATCACACATGTTAATGGAAATAATATTTTACCTAAAAAGGTACTACTTAAATTAACTAGGACATTTTTAATAGCTGATATCTTCCTTCCGATCTTTTCCCATACACCTTCAACCTCCAGTGGTGCAATTTCGTCATGCAATTCTGTAATATTTTTAATATAAATTTTCAAATCTTTATTTTCGTCAGGAATGTAAGTACAACAATGTTGAACTTTCAGCATTCCACAGACTCCACCCTCTTTTGCCAACAATATATCAAGGGCAAGTCGATTTTGCATTACCATAGCACGCATGGCAACCATTTCAGTGTTTACCAATAAAAATCCTCCAGCGCTGCTTGTTGACAAACGATCCACTTCTGTTGAAAATCTTCTAATTTTGTTTGAATTCAGAGATATTCCCACTGCTGGTATCAATGCTCCAAAAATATCACCTACAATTTCTACCAAAGACTCTCTCTTACTACGTTCTAAATTACTACCTAAGTTATGTACACCATCTTCTCCTCTATCCATGTGAAAAATCTTCGGAAAAACCAGGCCTACATAACATGTGCCATACCAATGGTCTGGCAAACGATAATATGCCGTGTTCCCACAAATAAAATATAATCCAGGAAAAACTGGATCTTTTCCACCTTTAAATCTCCATCCACCCATGATTCGGTATGTATCATGGCACTCGCTATTCCCTACAAAATAATTATCATATGCAGTTTGATTCCTTCTAATATACAATTTCCCTTTCTGAGGCCAATCTAAAGCCATAGTTGGACTCGTTTCCCCTTTCAAGTGTTTTTCCATTTCTACATCCCATACTGTTTTCCTTTCCTTCTAATGCATTTCTTTGCATTTTCAGTCTCCTTTCTTCAACCATATCTAAATATGTATTTTCCTATTTCTTTAAACTTCAAGTCAAATTGTTTTCAAATATGTATTCTAATGTTAGTTCTTTAATTTCCAAGAAAAATTCACCTAATACCTTTGCAGGTTTTACCTTATTTAACTTGTTAATTGACGGTACTTGTGAAAATATAGTATCTGCATCTGAAAAATAATATTCTAATTTCCCTGTCTGATAAAATAGACTAGCTATTACACTACATGTTATTCCATAAGTTACTAGAAGGTGGTGATAAGTCACTCCCTCCGATACAGAAGCAGGTAACTGAATACAGACATAGCAGTCCCTTATATCCATTGTTTTTACATATTCATACAACAATTTTGAAAATACATTATTAGAAAAAAGTTATAGACCTGTCTTTGTGTAAATAGATTTTATCTATTTTAGTCGGAACTACCTTTTGAATCTTCCCTATGTTTTCACTATGTCCTTCTAGTGTATTTATAGTAACTTTAAATGAGATCAGGAGAGCAAGTACACTCCATAGAAGCATTAATAATCCTGTACAACAACAACACATTTTACACCATCTCTTCAAAAATGTACATCTACCTTTTCTACTATCTATGTTTGCCATCTTCGCTAAAATGGACTGTGTCTTTTGACTTAGCCTCTTCTACTTCACAACTAATTTTCTAACCCAAGGCTCTAAGCACCTACTTGGTTCTACCAGTTTTTATCTTTCTCGGTATTTTATTGTCTTTCTATCAGTTGTTTTCTTGTCTCATTCAGTTTGGAATTTCATCATTTTTCACTTTTCCTTTGTGATCGGTATACAGAATGTCCTGAACATCCGCTTCTTCTCCAATATCGGACAAGATAACTCTCAGGATTTCCGATTCTTCGTCTTCCTCAACCACTTCTGGTACAACCACCACTGGATTTCCTTGGCTATCCACCTCTTCTTTTACTTCAGGCAGGGCCACATACATCCATTCTGGTGATTTATACTTCTGGTTAGGTTTTCTGGTTTGTTTGCTCTCTTTAATTTCAGTGGTTTCTTCGTCTTTTGATTTCACCTGACTTGTCACTTCATTCACCTGTTCAGCTCTTGGTGAATTTACTCGTGTCAGTCGGTATCTCAACCTTTTTATTTTATTCGGCCAAACATCATCTTTTGCTGCTCTTTTCAATCTACTTCCTTTATTATTCTTTTCAGTTCTCCAAGCTCTCTTTCTTAGAACTCGACCTTCAGGTATTTCATCTTCGCTTTCTTCTGACTCAGTTTCAACTTGCTTTTTACTCTCAACAGTTTCTTTTCCACCACTTCTTTAGTTTTCCCTACTTCTGTCCCTCCTCGAATCTCCGGCACACAATCTTCCTGCTGACTACTTGTCCCTGTTTCTAACTGGATGTTGGAGTTCCCTACACCTCCTCGGGGGTCTTCCGCAATAATCTTTCCCTCTCTCTCTGTATCTGGCACCTGTCCATCTAAATGTGTTGTTTCAGGTGGAATTTCTCTCAATCTTTCATCTGGCACTTCCGTCTCATGAATCTCTTTTATTGTTTCTTCACTGTCTTTTTCTTTGGTTTTCCCTTGTTTTTCCTTTGAACACTTCGCTCCTTGTTCGGTCCCTGAGTCTGAACTGGTATCAGAAATCTGTAACCTTCTTCTCAGGGAAATACTTCTTGGAACATATGTTAGACTTTGTTCTGCTTCCCCCCTTTCAGGGTTTTCTTTTGTTTTTGGCTCTTCGTCATCTGACTCAGTACTGGATTCTGATTCATCAAAATACTCCTTCTCCTTGCTGTCTACTGGTTTTGGAATTCTCAATGTATGGCTTGCTTGGATCCAGTTTTTCAATCCAGCACACTTTACAGCTGTTGTTGTGGTCAAGATGACTTGTCTTGGTTTTCCCCACCTTGGAACCAAACAGTTTCTTCTTCTGTGTACTTTTATTCTCACCCAGTCCCCTGGGCTTAGATCATGGGCTGGCTTTTTTTCAAGGGTGGTGGCATCCGCTCCAACCTGATGAAACACAGAATGAACTGCGTCAGCCAGGCTTTTACAGTATTCCAACACCATGTCATCAGTTATAGTCATCAGCTTGTTGAGTGGTAAAAACACGTGCCACATAGCTCGTCCCATGATGATTTCATGGGGGCTTAACCCTGTAGTTCTATCTGGAATTGATCTAATAGTCATGAGTACCAGAGGCAAGACATCAGGCCATTTCATACTTGTGGCTAAACACATTTTCCCTATCCTGTTTTTGATAGTACCATTCATCTGTTCCACCACACCAGAAGCCTCTGGTCGGTAGGCACAATGTAGTTTTTGTTGTACATTCAATGCTTCACAAATCAGTTTTATGATCTCATTATGTCCTCCTCGGTCTGATTCAATTGTCACTGGGAACCCAAATCTAGGGATAAATTCCCTCAAAAGTAATTTTGCCACTGTCATCCCATCATTTCTTCTTGTTGGGAATGCTTCTACCCATCTAGAAAACAGACAGACCATAACCAAAACATACCTCAGTCTGTTACATGGAGGCAGGTATAAATGGCCGCACACTGCTCGTCATACCAGCAAGTTGCCCCATGGAACTATGGGCGATGTAGTAGCGACGGCGAGTACGCCTATGCTACGAAGTGTAAGAAATAAGTATGTGTCGCATTAGCCATCCCTGGACACGTGTTTCGAGGTAGTTGCCTCTCGTCAGCAGGGAGTAGGTAAGTGTAGAGGGGTGCCGTGTAGACTGCCTGCAATTAAAAATAGGTAAAGTACCTTTCAAGGCGCGCAGGTGCCGGTCAAAGACTCGTCCGTCCGGTAGCTCAGGAGAGCCGTAATGAATTAGGTATAAATGGCCGCACACTGCTCGTCATACCAGCAAGTTGCCCCATGGAACTATGGGCGATGTAGTAGCGACGGCGAGTACGCCTATGCTACGAAGTGTAAGAAATAAGTATGTGTCGCATTAGCCATCCCTGGACACGTGTTTCGAGGTAGTTGCCTCTCGTCAGCAGGGAGTAGGTAAGTGTAGAGGGGTGCCGTGTAGACTGCCTGCAATTAAAAATAGGTAAAGTACCTTTCAAGGCGCGCAGGTGCCGGTCAAAGACTCGTCAGTCCGGTAGCTCAGGAGAGCCGTAATGAATTAGGTATAAATGGCCGCACACTGCTCGTCATACCAGCAAGTTGCCCCATGGAACTATGGGCGATGTAGTAGCGACGGCGAGTACGCCTATGCTACGAAGTGTAAGAAATAAGTATGTGTCGCATTAGCCATCCCTGGACACGTGTTTCGAGGTAGTTGCCTCTCGTCAGCAGGGAGTAGGTAAGTGTAGAGGGGTGCCGTGTAGACTGCCTTCAATTAAAAATAGGTAAAGTACCTTTCAAGGCGCGCAGGTGTCGGTCAAAGACTCGTCAGTCCGGTAGCTCAGGAGAGCCGTAATGAATTAGGTATAAATGGCCGCACACTGCTCGTCATACCAGCAAGTTGCCCCATGGAACTATGGGCGATGTAGTAGCGACGGCGAGTACGCCTATGCTACGAAGTGTAAGAAATAAGTATGTGTCGCATTAGCCATCCCTGGACACGTGTTTCGAGGTAGTTGCCTCTCGTCAGCAGGGAGTAGGTAAGTGTAGAGGGGTGCCGTGTAGACTGCCTGCAATCAAAAATAGGTAAAGTACCTTTCAAGGCGCGCAGGTGCCGGTCAAAGACTCGTCAGTCCGGTAGCTCAGGAGAGCCGTAATGAATTAGGTATAAATGGCCGCACACTGCTCGTCATACCAGCAAGTTGCCCCATGGAACTATGGGCGATGTAGTAGCGACGGCGAGTACGCCTATGCTACGAAGTGTAAGAAATAAGTATGTGTCGCATTAGTCATCCCTGGACACGTGTTTCGAGGTAGTTGCCTCTCGTCAGCAGGGAGTAGGTAAGTGTAGAGGGGTGCCGTGTAGACTGCCTGCAATTAAAAATAGGTAAAGTACCTTTCAAGGCGCGCAGGTGCCGGTCAAAGACTCGTCAGTCCGGTAGCTCAGGAGAGCCGTAATGAATTAGGTATAAATGGCCGCACACTGCTCGTCATACCAGCAAGTTGCCCCATGGAACTATGGGCGATGTAGTAGCGACGGCGAGTACGCCTATGCTACGAAGTGTAAGAAATAAGTATGTGTCGCATTAGCCATCCCTGGACACGTGTTTCGAGGTAGTTGCCTCTCGTCAGCAGGGAGTAGGTAAGTGTAGAGGGGTGCCGTGTAGACTGCCTGCAATTAAAAATAGGTAAAGTACCTTTCAAATCGCGCAGGTGCCGGTCAAAGACTCGTCATGGAGGCATTTCAATGAAATCCACTTGCATTCTGGTAATAGGCCCCCCTTCTCGACCTATTGTTTCTAGACTTACTACTGTCTTTCTTCCAGGATTGTATTGATGACATATTAGGCATCTCTGACTAAGACTTTCTGCTACAAGCCTGAATTTTGCATTGTACCAGGTTTGTTTAAATGACCTGACCATAGCATCTCTCCCTATGTGTCCCTGACCATGATACATCCGTGCCATGGCAGACATCATGCTATCAGGCATGACTGGTCTTCCATCTCGATAGACCCACACATGATCCTTCTCTCTTGGAGCACATGCTGCTTTTACCCACTGCTTCATTTCCTCATTTCCTGCTTCTTCCTGTAATTGTCTCACTTCCTCCCATGTTCCCACAATGTTAGTAAACATCAAGGAGCAAGAAATCACTTCTCTTTCCTTAGCCCGATTAATGGAATTCTGATTTCGTGCACAGTATTGTGCCATGTCATTAGCATATTTGTTGCCAGTGGCGATATAATCATCACTTTGACTATGGGCGGCAAACTTCACAACAGCCAATTGCCTAGGCAACTGTATCGCCTCAAGCAATTTTCCAACCACTTAAGCATTCTTAATGGGAGTTCCACTTGATGTCAAAAAACCTCTCTGCAGCCATATTTGACCGAAGTCATGTACGACTCCGAATCCATACTGGCTGACAGTCATCACAGTCACTCTCACACTCTTTCCAATCTTACATGCTCTAGTCCCAAAGCGACAAGTTCAGCTACTTGTGCCGATTTTACTCCTTTCAGATATGATGCTTCCATTACTGCTGCAACCGTACATACCGCACAGGCTGCACTTAACACTCCATCATCTGTTCTCAAACAAGACCCATCCACAAACAGAACAAAATCACTTTCTGGTAAGGGTACATCTTCTATGTCAGGTCGAGGTTTTGTACAGAAATCAAGTACATCCAGACAGTCATGATCTGCTTCATCTCTGACTTCCACATTCTCAGCATCAGGCAGTAATGTTGAAGGATTCACATTCAAACATCTCACAAGACTTACATTCGTGGCACCTAGTATAACTTTCTCATACTTAGTCAGCTGACTATGTGTCATATACTGAGTGCGACTCCTTATTAAAAGGATTGCCACATCATGAGGTACGAACACTTTCACAGGATATCCCATCACAATTCCCTCACTCTGTTCCAAACTTCGACATGTAGCAGCTATTGCTTTCAAACACCCAGGTAAGGCTACAGCTACTGGGTCCAACATTGCTGAGAAATATGCAATTGGTCTCCTCAGTTTTCCATGCTTCTGTATTAGCACAGAGAGCGCACATCCATTTCTCTCACTGCAATACAACTTAAACTCCTTTTCATAGTCAGGCATACCTAATGCAGGTGCTTCACACAATCCATCTCTCAATCTTTTGAATGCTGCCAATTCTTCTTTGGTCAAATCAATGGGATCTTTCACATCACTTCTTGTCAATCGCACCAAAGGTTTTGCAATCAACAAAAAATTGCTAATCCATTGACGACAATATCCAACCATTCCCAGAAACATTCTCACCTCTATTTGGGTCATGGGTGCACTCATTCTTTTTATGATCCTGATTCTATCTATCGTTATTTTTCTCAGTCCTTTTTCAATGGGATATCCTAAATATTGTACTTCTTTCTTGCAAAATTGTAATTTTGATTGTGACACTTTAAGTCCTCCATCCGCCAAGTGATTCAGCAAGGCTATCGTGTCAAGTTCACAAGCCTCACCGGTTTTTGACGGCACATGAAGGTCGTCGATGTACTGGACTAATACTGAATTTTCGGGCATTTCTAGACTTTCCAAAGACTTCTTCAATAGCTGATTAAATATCGAGGGGCTTTCTGTATACCCCTGTGGAATTTGGCACCAAGACAAAATACGCTCGCCGAAACGCAAAAATTTGCTGACTGTCATGGTGCAATGGGATGGAAAAGAAAGCATGGAATAGATCAATTACTGTATACCATTCTGCATCATCAGGAATCTGATATAAAATCACAGATGGATTTGGTACAATGGGACAACAGGACACAACAATTTTGTTTATCTTTCTCAGATCTTGTACTATCCTGAACTTTCCACTAGGCTTTTTCAGTCCCATTATTGGTGAATTACATGGACTACTCATTATTTCTCTCAAAACATCTTGTTTTATCATTTTCTCAATCACAGGAGTCACTCCTTCAATTATTTCAGGTGTCAATTTATATTGGGGAACATTTGGATAACTTACTCCTTCTTTTACTGTTATTTTTACTGGATCTACATTTCTCATTAATCCCACCTCTTCTCCTGTGAAATCCCAAACTTCTGCCTTAACAGATTGTTTGAATTCTTAAGGTAATTCATCAGGGTTAAATACAGCAAAGGTTTCAATAACCTTATTTTCCCTGTTTGTCATTGTCATTTTATACAGCACATCTTCATCCGGGGTTTCAAATGCTATCCCATACGGGGTACAAAATATAGTGCAGTTCATTTTGCACAACAAATCTCTACCTAACAGATTCACAGGACTGGTATCACACACGACAAAGCGGTGCATTTCAGAAAATTTCCCTATGCTAACTTTCACTGGGTCTGTAATGTAAGTTTTAATCTGCCTGTTGGATACACCAACTACTTGGATCGTTTCATCCGAGAGAGGAAGATTCTTAACATCAGCTGATCTGACAGTCGATCGAGTAGCACCAGTATCAACTAGGAAAGTAATACTGTCATCATTAATCTTTCCATCTACAAATGGGCCTGACTGGTCTACCTCTAGAGTTGCGCCAAGTACGCACTCTTCTTCCTCCCTTCAGCACCGTCAATAACTTTCTCCTGAATCACTATCATCGCGTTGCAGCCAATACTGTGAAACAGCGCTAGCGCACGGCGGTTTATTTACCTGTTCTCCGGTGTACAATTCCGTTTCACTACTATACCTCTGGGAGTTTTTGCTCTGTGGAAAAGGCGGTTTTGGCACCTGATTCTGTTGGGTAACAACCTGCTGCTGTCGCTGCAATTGACCACTCACCTCATTCTGCACCTGTGGATTCAATGATGCATTTTCATCGTTAGTACTTGGGGGAAATTTACACTCGGATTTCCAATGCCCTATTCTTCCGCAGTTATGACACGGGAATTTCTTCTTAGCTTCCTCTATATTTCCTTTACCTTTCCCAGGGCTACATTTTTGTCTTGATCCTGTATTATTCGCTTGTTCTGCTAATTGAGCTTCCTGTCTCTCTGCTACCTTCACTTGTGCCCACAAGCCTTTTCTTTCAATTTTCGCTGTTTAGCTTCAATCTCATCACTGAAATATTTAGCGTGTCTCAATACTTCGTCTATTTTCTTATTCTGCCAGTCTACAGTATGCTGTTTTATCATCTCACTAATTTCTGGACGAGGACCATATACGAACCTGTATACAAAATGACTTCCTTTTCACTCAGATTTTCATCTCCACTAAACTGTTTAAAAGCCAAGATCAGCCTCTCATAGTATGCATGCACTGACTCTTTGCTTTCCTGATGCGTTCTGTCAATTTTTACCCAATCTGTCTCTTTAGGTGGAACCTTATTCTTCAGAAAGGCAATAACCTGTTCGTATTTCTTCATTACCTCGGGGTCTGGAGCCCCTGTTCTTGGATCCCTTGGGTATTCTTGTGTTAGCCAATCTATCATTAATTTACACTCTGTCCATAGGTCTGCTGGTACTATTATGTCAAACAGGCTGTTTAGATCAATCCATAATACTTTGGACAATTTCACAAATCTGTCTACCTGTCTATACCACTCGACGGGTTTCTCACGTAGTCGAGGGAAGTAATTTGTGAATGACAAAATATCTTGCCTAGTTCATGGGACATGTACATATACTCCTCCTGGAATTTCTCTAACAGGGAAAGCTGAAAAGGTTTTATCTGAAGCATCATCTTGTTTTCGATACCATCTACTTTTCCATTTGTCCACATCTCCCCATTTTCTCAACAAGATAATTATTTCCTTAATCTGAATCATTCGTCCTGTGGTATTCATATTTTCAATGTCCTTTTCAGTGAAATCTATTCAATATGGTTTCTGTAGGGCTTTTACCTTTTCAATATCTATGCCCATTTCATTTGCTACTTCTTCTAATCTTTCATTGAGACTTTTTGCTCTCCAAGTTATGCTTTTACACAGAAATAACAACTCCTCATACTGGTGGGTTTTTAACTTCTCCGTAGGGATAGTTCCTACTATTAACTCTTCCAGTACCATTCGTAGTTTGGCCACATATATTGACTGAGATTCTTTGTCTTTTCTCTGCAAGCTTCTCAACCATTCACTTAATTCCTCTGTAGATGGTCCTACTGACTTATCTACATTACCTTGTTCTGAATCCTTTTGTGTTGCTAATATTGACTCCACTGTTGTTATACGTCTTTCTACACAATTCTGGCCTACAAATGGATTATTTAAAGTATTTGGTTCAATCATACTTATTGTCTGTCTCCATGGATTTTCATTTTGACTCAGTTTTGGCTGTTCAACCTGTTTATTGCTTTTATATGATACCGTTAACAATGTTCGCCATCTTTTTGTTTATCGAAAATAGGCATTACTGGACCTATCGTTACTGGAACTGTTACAGCTTCCAGATTTTTGGTTAATTCTCTTATTTTCTCTGTTAATTCTAAGGTTGTCTTTGCTAGTTCTGCTGAATTTTCACCATTTATTCTACTTTCGGACTTCTTTTCTACCTCTCTAATGGAATTGTTTTTTCCCAAATCCTGGAACTCTGGTTCCGATTTTATGATTCGTAAAGTTTCTTTCATTGGGGCACTTGGTGTTAATATTTCTGGTTCTGGCCGATATGGGGGTGGATTTTTATAGAACATGTCATCAAGAGCATCATCCTCTGATTCATTCACTCCATACCCTCTCGATTCCACATTATGTCTCTTTTCTGTTCATTTTCTTCCTTCATTTTCTCCTGCAGTTCTTACGGGAAACAAACCCTCAGTCATACTCACATTCCGCCACGTTCTCATTCAATCATCATGATTTTCATGTCCATATGACATACCAAACATGTACCTGTACCTTCCGCCACTTCTCTGTCTTTCTCGGTCATGCATCTCATCTTTCCATTCTGTCAATGCTTCAAATTGTGTCGGTCTAGGTCTTGGTTCTAAATTCATAATTTTCTCTCTTAAATTTCTCAAAACTGCCAAATTAAATGAACCATGTTCTGGAAAAGCCAAAACTCCGTCATTCTTAGTATACTTGACCCAATTGTCTAACCAAATGCAGGTGTGATATCCATATTTTGCAACCATAAAGGATGCAGGGGTTTTCGATGGAGGAAGTAATTGTCCTTCCCTAGTTACAATCGGTTTGTCCTTCTTAAACCACTTTTTAATTCTACCAAACCAGGACTTCTTCTCCTTTTCTGGGGGGTCGTAATACATCTTTTCTGCCTTATCGTGTATCTCTAGTTTCTCCTCTCGACCGTACCGCTTTTCTGACCAATTGTAGCACGACTCACGCTAACGCACCAATCCGGAATGTCTACGTCACTCTGCACTTCTCCAATCGCAGCGCGACTCACACTAACGCACTAATCAGGATGGTCTACGTCACCCTGTGATTCTCCACTCCTAGTGTGGCGTACACTAACACACCAATCAGGAGTGTTCTACGTTTCCGACTGACTGGCCAATCCCAGCGTGGTCGTTCTGACGTCAGCAGCCGCTGCCGCAGCTCCTGCTCCTGTCTACCACTCCTTTACAAAATTCACTTGGTAAGTTTTTTTTCAAATTTACAAATCTGTTAGTAAAAACACAAAAACACCACCATTGTCCACTTCGCTAGCCAAGGAATACCAATAGACCTTTCTCACGAGAATTCTGTCATTCCCGAGAACAGCGCTTACCTCTGCCCTACTACGGAATCGTTACTTCCATTGATAAAGTAGCACATCTCTCTACCTTACCCTTCTCACAAGCATTAGCTAACCGTTTCTCCAGAATTAAGACACTTGGTTGGAAACCCAATGCTCCTGAGAAATAAAACTAGAGTTTCACAATTAACCGGAATGCCTTCACATTCACGCACTTTCATACGAGAAAATGTAGAACATTCACACAGAATTCTGTCTTTCCCGAGAACAGCGAACCATCTGTCCTACTACAGAATGATGACACTCGTTAACAAAGTAGCACTTCCCTCTACTCTGTTCTTCTAGTGAGCTCAGAGAACCCCTGTTACCTTTCCAGTGATAAGCGTTATCAGAGTACCTTCTGCCCTCCTGGTACCTAAGACCAAAATTTCACAGGTATCCTTTGCTATCATACACACTTCTCTCACACAGAAAATGTCTCTAATGGCAACACACGACGATATTACCGAAATCGAACCCAGACAATGCGTCGTGCGACTTCAATCGTCACATGTTTTCCCTGCGTACCTACAGGGCAACAACAATTCCGTCTTTCCCGAGAGCAGCGCTTACCTCTGCTCTACTACGGAACCGTTACAAACTTCCGACTTCCTACATCCCAGAAGCCGTGCCAACAACATAGAACTCGACGCGACTCAACATAGTGTTGATACATAAATCAATACTAATCAATAACCAATAAGCAATTTACAAGCAAAAATCACCAAATCAAAACAATAACAACCATCATACTGCTACCAGAAAAACTGATGCAGCGTGGAATTTTAAATCCTCCCTTCGTCACAGATCAAATATCACACTAGCACATTCACTCAATACATTCATTGGTGGGGCCCATAACACCAGCACTCACACTTCATTGATCCGTCTGACATGAAAGGAATACCTTTTTGATTAAATAACTTAATTTACTTGAACCTACATTAAGTACCTTTATTAAACTCTGAACCTCAAGATATTCCCTCCATTTAGTCGATGGATCAGTTAGTTGATATTGGATATTTGGTTACACAATTCTTTAATCTACATTTAATCTTATTCTAATTTCTCTAAATAAATCACCCGACACATTTGTTCGTTAGAATAATAATTTTGTTTATCTAATAAATTGCAATTTTAATAAGTCATAAGCCAAATCACCGAACATCAAATTTACCTAATCTGGCTATTAGTCGTCCTCTAAGTCAATCAAGTCGTGGAAAAGTCTTTAATTCATCAAAGTTAGGCAGCAATTCAGTCTTTCAAAGATTCAGGATAACAGCTGTCCAGCAGTGTCACCATCCTCTCCGTCAGCATAACATCAGGAAAAAGGAAAGGTTTGCGCCTAACTCACTAGTTTACCATCTTTTATAGTGAATTTTATGTCAAGATGTAACAAAAATCAGTTTTAGAGAGTCCTGATTGGATAATTTGGGGTCATTCGGTGAAGTTCTCACATAGTCTGTCAGGTTAGGTCATCACACTTGCTGGTTTTGGTTTAAAGACCGTCTCTTAGTATTGCAACTTGGCAACTCTCCCAGTGCGTCCTTGATGGATACATCTCACATGGGGTCAAGACGAGGCCACTTGTTGCTGGCTGTGGCGCAGTTGCACTTCATCCGAAACCTTGTGGAACAGTGACCAGACCATCGTGTCGGACTCTGCCATTTTTACAAAGGCCCAAATTGGTCAACTTAAGCAAAACAAACACAAAACGTAATTAAAACATTGAAATGGCTAATAAAATGTTAAACGCTCACTAATTCCCCTATGTGTAAGTAATTATCTAGCATGATAGCAACATTCAAAGCATTTATATTCACCCAACGATGTCATCTGGTGCAACTTACAATTACGTCACAAAAGCAACATATATCATGCAATATTCTATTTTTCTACCATTAGTATGCGTACATATATTAGTATACAATTAATTCAGCCACGCAAATGCAAATACCACGTGTAATTCTTTTGTTAATATAATTGGTTAGACATCACTTCAAACAGATCAATAATATTATAATTAATAGATTATTCGGATTAATATAAACATGCAGAAATGGGGGGTATATAAAATGTTGTACTACCCGCTCCAGCATATGGTCTATACTAAATTATTGGACATGCAGTTCCTTCAGTCTGTAAACAAAGGGTTTAATGGCATGTAGTTTCTCATGTTTAATTGGGGGAAATTATCCTTTTTGCCAATAAATTACAGGAAGAATCAGCATCTTCATAGTGGCATACACTTTTGTAGGTACAGCTACTGGGATGGAAATAGGCAGAATGTGGCAAACGTTGCTATTTCTAAGTTGTCACCCATTCTGAGCTCCTTGGGGGCAGCTATCACACCGTTATGCCCTTAAGTTTACTAGTACAGTGCCTTTTAAGCTGTCTCAAAAATTAACTTGTGAAGGTTATCTGTTTTTGCTACTTTCTCATAGCATCTGTGCTTCATCAGGAAGCTGATGGTTTTCGCACAGATGGAACGCTGATATATTCTACAAATCGCACTGAGGTCATCACATTACTGTGAATCAGAAGATGGTATATATCCGTATTGCAACATATATCCTGATTGTACCTTGCACTCACTTCTTTTTGTCTCAACTCTGGCTTCTGAAGACATTTTGGTTTGGGTTGCGTCTGCCTCGTTTAGCTTGGAAAGCAAACTTGTGTTGATTCATGCCATTGATGGTCAGGCAACTGATGGGGGTAATAGGTGCTGGTGTGCTTTCTGAGAGAGGAATTCATCTTTGCTGAGAGAGGTCAGTACTTAGAGAAAGTGCAAGTAAAATCTGTATTTTTACATCAATATATAGAAATTCTCGGTGATCACAAAGACAGCATGTGATTGATTCTTTTCAATTGTGTTTTCTCAAAGCCCCCACATTAGCAAATTACAAATCATTCCAAAATGAAAATGCCATTCAGGAAGTGGTGAAACGTACAAAATCTTTATTGCGTTTTCATTTCACCTTTGATGAAAAGAAAACAATGCAGCAGAGAAGCAATATGCAGTCTAGTTTTCATTGACAGGCATGCTCAGAATTTTGTAATCTTGCACCTCGTATCCGTCCCGCAAACTGTGATTCAGCAACAGAAGCAGCCTATGGCAGCTGCTGCCAATACGTTTTGGAGGGGCAGCACGGGGGTGGGGGGGGGAATAAAATAAATAAATGTACACTTACCTTCCAATGCCGGCTACCACCTCGGTGATCCTCTGATCCTGGCACTTCAGTCCCCATGGGCACAGACTCCCTACCCAATTCCGACGCTGCTTTTATGCTATTACCTAGCATGAGAGAAACACCAGGATTGGTCTGAGTGGGCTGGTGTAGCCCTCAGTTAGGGACTGGGAGCCTGTGCCTGACTCCACGCGGATGTGCAGCTCAGCTTAGGTTGGAGACATGTGCGCATGCCGGTTTGGCCGTCCTAAGATGATATGCGCACTTATGGTGCCACCACTCCTCCTCTCTAGCAGCTGCTGACATTGGATGGCCCACCCCACCCTAGATTCGGTGGACTCAGCTGACTCGGTAAAAATGATAATACAATTGTTTTATTCCAATTTTATTTTACATCTGCTACCTTTCAGCAGTGAGGCGACACTCCTCAACAATAACAGAGAAGCAGCCGCTAGAAGCAGATGTAACTATCAATGTCCATGAATGCCAGGTATTCTCATAATCGAACTGCTACACTCATTTTAGAATCAGTGACGCCCAAGAGGCAGACCCCAATCTGTAATTTGGCAGCTGAAGCAGTCACCTTCTGCAGGTTCCAGGCCTGCACATGGGACTCCTGCTGCCTAGCCACTTGGATCTGTATAACTCAAATCATTCTGCATCGGGTACATGTATCCTAGATTTGAGGGTTTCACAGCGCTCCACTGCCTTTTGGCTAGGTTTGAGCTATTGAAAAACCATATACATACATACATACATTTTGGTAATCCAGGGTTGCAGTGAAGATTATACAGTTTATAAAGAGGATCAGCCAAGTTATATTGGCAGAGAGGTTCCGACATCCCCTCTGAGGGCATCTGTACCTCCTCAATCTGTGGACTTTAGTGCTACAGAGATGGAAATAGCATGTTGCATGCTGGCAAGCGACCTCTGCACAACCTCCTTCCCCAACATTCCTGGTTAGTTCTTGAAGAGTTTAGAGAACATGTTGGAGACCAGCTCTGATTTACATTTAAAGTGGTGCCAATGCACAGATTTGTGTACAACTTGACTCTTTGATTTGGGATACGTTTCTAAGACCTAAACAGCTGAATCTAACTGTGCGTCATCACTTTGTCATGATGTCGACTAATCATTTCAAAGAAAATACAGTTAAGAACCTGAGTATATATGGGTTTCCCTTTCCTTCTAATCCATGGAGTCCTCATAATCATTGGTCTTCCTCTTGTGAAATAAGCATTTTATGGAAAGACTTTAAACTCATTGTTGTCTTACAGTACTTTAATTTTATCAAGAATATACAGAATATGCTGTTCCTATTTACTCTCCAGGTAAACACCACTAGTGTACCCCAGTGAAGTAAAGATAGGTGGAAATATTTAAATTTAGGAGCAAGAGCCCTCATGCTTCATCACCCGACAGCTCCTTTTTGGACTGGCCCTGCAATCCCCAACTGGCCCCTCCAGGGGCCTCTTTGCTGGAGTCACTTTACCTCGTTTGCCGTTATCGAAGTATGACGAAGGTGAAAGGTTTTTTATGAATTTGTAGATTGGTGAAGAAAGTGAACTTAAAATTTACCAAGGACCCCCACAACACGTATTTATTATTGTGACGGTCCTTGTCAATGAGTAAAAACAGAGTTAAATATGAAGGAAACTAATGTTCCCTCTTATTCTCTATAATCTGTTAACATGTTTCTTGCCTTTTATTTAGTCAAAGATCTCCGACAATTTGTCAGCACCCTCAAACCCTAATTTGCCCAAAAATGGGACTATGATTTAATTATAGAAGTGTGCCCACATTTGACAACCAGCAAATTTCTGTGGCGATAGGAGTCCCTCTTATGAGTTGCAAAGATACTTTGTAGCGAAAACATCTGAGCTAACACCTATTCAGATCAAGCCCCTTAGGGTTCGCAGGATCTCTGAAAAACACTCATTTATCAGTTTGAACACGCACGTGCCAGGAGCCTGCCCCATCTCCATTATCCTGGGGAACCGATATATAAGTGATTTTCAAAGATCTCACAAATCCTAAGGGGCCTTATCCTATTAGGTATACGGTTGGATGTTTTTTGCACAGGTAGTTCTTCTATACCTTTTCCCATAGATCCCATTTTCCTAATCACTTTTTTATGATTTAGTGTGGTATTAAGAGTGTTGCATTGTATAATAGCAAATTATACCTACCTGTTGTGATGTTATCTTTCGTTGTTGGTCCAGAGTCTGTCCATGTTATGTTTCTACTATTTAAAGATGTTTTACGTTTCTACTGTTAAGTCATATCCCATTTCTAACTGATATAAAATTTCAGAGAATCAGACACAGTATAAACAATGTACTGAAATGCATTAAATCTCTTTGCTTGCTTTCTCCACACATTTAATAATTAAAGAAGTGTCCTTTGTTGAAAAAAGTAACTAGATAAGAATGGCCTATGACGAACATAAGAGACAATGGCAGAAAAAATACAAGAACGAAGCTGCTTGAATGGGAATCAGTTTCAATTATAATGTCAGTTTACCATCATCCAAGCTAATTCCTGCTGTTACTGAGGCAATGGATCTTTGCTGCTGTTTTAGAGAAGATCAGGAGCTGTGCATCACATAAATATATAATCACAATTTCTAATCTATTTGTCCATCAATAATTAGAGTTTGGAGAGAATTAAAGGGTTTTATTCATCAAAATGTTAGCAATTCATCTTTATTGGGTCACAAGTTAAATTCATCACCTTGGTCATTAGAATCTTATTAGAAATCAATAATTAATTAATAAAGCGAAATAAAATCCATCAAACATGTTCCATAAAGGAAAGAAAATCCCTATTCTCAGAACAGGGAGAAAATGGTGTCAGTCAGAACCCATAAAGGGTTCCAGTTCAAGAGAGAGAGCTTGCATAAAGCTTCAGCATAAAATCAGTTCAATAAATCACGAATCAATCAAAAGAAAACTTCCCATAAAAAGAGGTTCAATAAACTCATTAGAATCTCAAAGCAGCGTGGAGTTGGGATAGATGTGGGTGAAGTGGAAAGAAAGGTCTCGATCATACTCTCGGAGCAGGCACTACTATAGACAACACATTCTGAAGCTTTTGCAACATGTAGTTTTTCCATCTCTGATCAGCCAATCAGCTTTCAATGCTCTCGTGGGAACAGGATCACTCTTCGTTTTCTCACCAAGAATACAATAGTCCACAGACAGCAATGTCGAAAGAAACATTTCTTATCAAATGCAATGTTAATTCTCTTTTCGCACCATCTATTTCCTTTAGAAATTCAGCATTTTCATATATGGTCTTCTTCATTACCTCACTATGGGCCATATGTAGGTAAATTAAATTTACCGATTCATAAATACCGATTTTTACCGAATCGGTATTTATGAATCGGTAAGTTATATGTAGGTAAACAGTCGGTAATTATTACCGAATCGGTAACAATCGATATTCAAGAATCGGAATTTACCGAGTCGGTAAATACCGAAGTGTTAATTACCGATTCGAAAAATACCGAAGTGGTATTTACCGAATCGGTAAATACCGAATCGGTAGTTACCGAATCGGAAATTCAAAAACACATGACTGGATGAATCAGCCAATCCTGTGCAACCAAACCCCACCCAACCAGGAAGTGGCCACACCCAGGCAGGTGCACACAATCAACAGACTCTGGAAAGGCTGGGAGTGCAGAGGAGAGCCAGGGAGCCAGTGCCTGATTGTGAAGCTCAAACTCACAATGTCCAGCCAGGAGACACAGAGAGATGGAGGGGAAAGGAGGAGAAAGCAAAAATTTAGCCCTAAGGAACTGCAGGTACTAGTGGAGGAGGTGGTCAAGCAGCACCAGAAGCTGTTTGGGAAGCAGTCCCTGCAAGTGCCTGAGTCGGAGAAGCGTAACATCTGGCTGGGAATCCAGGCGCAGGTCAATGCTATGGGAGTGACCCCCAGGGACATAGAGGTGCTGAAAAAGCGCTGGTACGACCTTCGGATCGTCACGAAGAGGAAGATGGGGGAACTGCGGAAAGAAGCCAGCTGCACAGGAGGTGGAAGGAACAGGGCACCTGCCCTTACAGAACTGGAGGAGCTGGTGGAGTCCACAATAGAGCCCGAGAGTGTCGTGGGGATTGGGGATGCCGACAGCTCTGCTAGAGCCGCCACCCAACAAGGTAAGACGCATGCAGAGCAATGTTGCCCCCCCTACCCCTATCCCACATCCCCAATTGTGAAATGAGTATCCCACTCCAGTCCATGTGTTAGTGCATACTGGCAATGCATTATGGGAGATGTAGTCTGGGAAACCCCAACCATGAACTGAATAGCACAGAACAACAAGGCATGTTACACACATTAGCAAAAAGCAGGCAGAGGACAATGAGAGAGTGTTACAGAAATGTATTGTGATGCTTGCAATGCAGGGCTTCAGGTACACTGAGCTGATGTTGCATTTCTGTCCACAGATGATACATTGCGCAGGACTGCACATGCAACGGGAGAGAGGGCACACCGGCAAGACAGTTCAGGGATGGGCAGCACAAGTTCTGCCCAGAGATCAGTACCACATGCAGCCTCACCACCACAGCCAGCATCACCACCACAGTCAGAATCACCACCACAGCCAGCATCACCACTCATGCTGGAGTCACCGGCATCATCACCGCCTGCATTGGTCAGGTCGAGGAGGCGTGCTGCTTCCAGGTTGCAAGTGTTGGAGTCCTCATCTGACGACTGCAGGGGGCCGGAGCCAACCACTGTGCCCCTGGATGGTAGCCATGCCACTGTGCCCTCCACCTCAGAGGGAGCACACACAGGTGGCAGACGTCGCCGCAGGTCTCGCGTGCAGAGTTCACCAGCACACGCTGAGAGCCATGGAGTGTTCTCGGGGCTCGAGGGCACCATGTTAAAGATACAGCGCCTACAAACAAAGGCAATGACGTCAGTTCAGCGCCAAATGCGGGGACTGAAAGCTACATTTGACAATATGTACAGGGGCATCAGCGCTATGGCGGTGGGAATGAGTGAGATGGCTGCGGGCATGCGGGACATGTCCCAGTCCGCCATGCTGCTGTGCAGCAAGTATGATGCGGACAGAGCTGCACGGCGCCGGGAACGGCAGAGGAGAGATAACCATACGAGGGCACTCAACCGGCTGGCAACTGCCACTTCGCTGCTCTGCAGGCGCTCTGTGGCTATGCAGGAGGGCCTGACGCACTGCAGCAATGACGTTTCAAGGGGGATGGTGCAGGTCACCAGTGCACTGGAAGTGCTACTGACAAGCCAGGCGGCCACAACTGGTGCTGGGGATGCTGTGGAAAGCATAGAAACCAGAAGCAGGAGCAGCATTACCCCCCCTGTCCCAGATACACGGAGGAGCAGCAGGCGGCATGGGGCTGCCACTAGTGAGGATGCACAATCCGTGGCATCCCACACTGTAGTGCGTGGCCGCAAACAGTAATGCTGCACGGTATAGCCTAAGACAATTGGGTGTAGTAACCCTGGACTTGCAAGTAGTCATTACACAATGTTGAGAGAACAGCTTTTTCTTTTTGTTGTGGCGTAGTGCCACATAATTAAACTACGTCATGACATCCAACAACTGGCTGTGTCCCCTTACTTACTCAGAAATAGTTGCATGTGATCTCTGCCCGTCTCTCTCTCCCATCTGTTGCTGTTGGCACTCCAGCTGCGTTGGCCTCTGGCTGTGCTGACTCATCATCATTGTCCTCAAAATCAGTTAGTTCCACCTCTGTACCTCTCTTCGTGGCAAGGTTGTGCAGCATTGCACAAGTGGCAATGATCTTGCAGCAGATGATGGGGGTGTACTGGCGTGCGCCTCCGCTTTTGTGGAGGCAGCGGAACCTGCTTTTCAATAGTCCAAACGTGCGCTCCACCACGTTGCGTGTAGATTTGTGTGCCACATTATATCGTCTCTCACTCTGGGTTGATGGGTGTAGGTAGGGAGTGAGGATGAATGACCGCACGGCATATGCACTGTCGCCTAGGTGAGTATGAGAGAACCATCAGTCACATGCCTCAATACACAATGATTTGCACTAAGTCTAATGGAGCGTCACTGTTACTTACCTAGCAGGTATCCTTCTCCAAATTCTCCCGCAAGCAGTCGTGTGTAGATCCCACTGTTCTGGAAGATGAAGGAGTTGTGGGTGCTCCCAGGAAACTTAGCTACGATATCAGTGATGATGTGCCCTGCATCGCAGATTACCTGCACATTGATGGAGTGGGTGGACTTTCTGTTCCTGTAGATGTGCTCAGTGGCAGCTGGTGGGCAGATTGGAATGTGTGTGCCATCAATACAGCCTATGACATGGGGGAACTGTGCCATGTGATAAAAGTCTGTTTTGGTTTTCTGCAGTTCAGCCTGTGTGTTTGGGAAGCTGATGTAGTGGTGCATTCTCTGCATCATGGCATCCAGGAACTTCCTGAAGAAACGGGACAGGCAACTCTGGGATACACCGCCCACCGCAGCTATCACCCCCTGGTAACTGCCAGATGCGAGTAGATGTAGGCTGCAGAGAACCTGCACATGTGGTGGTATGGCATGCGCCCTTCTTGTTGGCTGGTCCAGGAGTGGGTGCAGGTCCCTTATCAGGTCCATGATGGTTTGTGGGTGTAGCCTGTACCTTTCATGTATCTCTGCCTCAGTCTGTTGAAAGAGTGTGATGCGCTGTCTGTAAATGCGTTCCTCCCGTCTCCAAATCCTCAGACCTGCTGCCTGTAGATGTAGGCGCCTTGCAATGACATACAGAGCGGCCATGTTGTCCACGCTGTTGCATTTTGGGATTGCTTATATGCACTGTTGATGCTTACCACCTGCTTTCAATCTGTGTTAATTACCGACTCTTAATTACCGAATTTCATGGATTTCTTAAATACCGAATTTACCTACATCTCTTTTCTCGTTTTACCACTTCATATTTACAGATTCGGAAAATATGTATTCGGTAAATATGAATCTGTATTTTAGAATTCGGTAATTATGAATCGGTATTTACCGATTCATATTTACCGAAAACTTGTTTTTGGCCTCCTACATCTCACTTGACTAAATACCGGTCGTAACGGGATATTTACCGAATTTCGGCCGTTACCGACCGGTATTTAGCTACCTACATATGGCCCTAAATGACAAATTCTAATTATAAGTTAACAGGGATCTTTGTTGTAAGTAGAAAGTTTTTTTCAGAGTTAGATTAAAACATTCATGCAATTAATATTTATTATAGAAAAACAGCCATTGAAAGGTAAAAAAAGAAACATTTTATGCTTGTTTAAGTATTTCTAGTCATGTCAGCTTGTCAGGTGATGTTGCTTCAGCTGTATAAGGCATAGTACGAGTAAATATGGTTTCATAGTCATACTACAAATTTTGCATGGAAATGCATTTTATTTTTTACTAAAGCCTACATGTAAATTCTGCACATTTTACTATAAACTGTTTTATTTTCTCAATATTATTAAACGATACCCCAAATCCCTAACCTGTGCAAGGAGTGTGGAATATCATTCACAGGGCAATTAGATGCCTTGACGGGTCAAACTATTTGAATCTACCAGCAATTCCTTTTCACCTAGGTTTCTATCTATAGGAGCTGTCTCCATGGAACTGCAGTTCCTATGGTAACAGCAAGCAGAAAATAGCTTTCCAGAAAAATGCTTTCAATGATGAGTTGACAATTAATTCGTTTTTAGACAGTCCTGGGTAGATATTAAAATCAATCTTCCAGCTAGTTAGGCAGAGGTCTGTAGAATTTCACTTCTATAGAATTGATGTAAATGGGAACGTAAAACAATTCAAAATGGTGTCATTTACACTTTTACCGCATTTAGCTTTATTTTGTGAAGCAAACGCTCCATGTGTTCTGGATAAATGGGACTTCAACTATTAAACAGTTCTGAAAGCCTTCAAGCAGCATAGCGTGAATGACTGAAAACAAATAACCCTGATAAACATCTGTAATTTATTTTTTTATAGTTGATGCTGAAACAAATTCAAACCACTGGAACCCTTTTTTATATCCGACCTCTTCCACTCATTCTTAATCTTGCATAGATCATTTATTAAAAGAAAAGATTGTACAAAATATGAACACCTGAGCCTGATGTACAAAGCCATTTTAATGGTCAAAAGGCTGCAAGTCGCAAAATCACAGGATAAAACAGCATAATGTACTAAACCCATTTTATGATTCTGTAGATTACAGAATCACAACATGGGTTTAGAATGGCCTACCAAATGGTTATTTGCAAGTGGCATGTCTAGGGCATCCTTTCCTAATAGCAAATCGTATGTATATATCCATGTTTTGTGACCGTTTTCCAGGCACAAAATCACAGTAACAGTTACTGACTCCGAGTTTGGGTGATAACACATTCGCAAAAGGGAGGGGGTCTCTTTGGGACCACTTTCTCTTTCTGAGTGTAAAAAAGGTTTTTGGGCATTAGGCAGTGGCACAGAGGACTCTGCCAGCTCTGAAACAAACTTTAAAAAAAGTAATCTTTTCTTTTTAAATGTAGCCTCATTTCCCTCAGGGAAAACGGGCTGCTTTTAAAAAGTAGTCTACTCTATTAAAATCTGATCACAGGCATGTTTGTCTGTTGGCCCCAGAAGGCCACTATCCCGGTGAGGTTAGGTAATCGTAATGAGACACATTTTGAGATCTCATAAATATTGATGAGGTTCGTTGAATTGCAACTCACTATGGGGCATATCAACAAGGGCTTTATCTCTGCTTTTTTGGCTTTAAAAGCACCCTTTTACTCTACTCTTCCCCTTGCATCTCTAATGAGATACAAAGGGGGCGTTCCAGAGTAAAATAATAGGAGAAATTTCGCTAAGCGACATTTCTCCTATTATCAAGGATATCGTTAACCCTGTTAGCGATAAAAAAAGCTGCACTAACCGCGGTTAACGCTGCTTCTTTACGTCTGGTATTTTTCTGACTTAGCCATGATATCCTATGTAAGGATGGATATCATGGCTAAGTATGTCTATCCCTATCAGCAAGCTATCGCCAAACCTTGTGGGATTATCGCTGTATTTCCAGTGATAATCTCACAATTGGCAGCTTGCGCTCTGAATTTTATCGCTTTGGAGATGAGCGTTGCTAATAGCACGCTATCTCCGCGATAAAATTCAGAGTGGGCCGGCGGTAATTATCCTCACGCTAAGAGCGCTGAGTGATAATTATCGCAGGCCCTTGCTGATATGCCCCTTAAACTCTAAATGTTTTGAACTGACCTACTTGAAAATAGGCTGGTTTGCAAAATTATTTTCCATTCACAAAAAGTTGTAGCTTAATTTGTAACCTCTTTTTGCAAATGGAAATTTCATACATCAGCCGTACGTCTTTTTCTTTTACCAAGTGTAAGAAAAAATATCATGTTAAAAAAACAAATCTCTTATTGAAGAATCCCTGTTTTTCTTAAAACTTTCCGTTAGGTACTATTTGAGTGTCGATGTTTGTTTATTGATATGTGAGCATGTGAACATTCATTGGAGGAATTGAGACATTTTAGGACTAAATTTATGATCTTATTTAGAGATCAATGCTAGTCATAAACATGCAAATTACTTTTTCACCTTTTTTTAGCTCCGTTTGAGTCGGCTATTAATTGTGTGCAATACACTTTTGTGCCTTATTTTTACATCAGGTGGAAGATGGTGTTTAAATTAAACCTTAAATATGGAGAAATTATCCAATATTAGGAACAAACAGAGAACAAAACGGTTTGTTGATACTGTTTTGGCAGGAGCTATCTAACACAGATGTGGTTTGTTCCAAGGGAGTGTCACGCCCGATTTTAGTGCAAACCTGTAAATTACGTTTTTAGAACAGATCAGGAGCCATATTACAAATTGCTCCCCAGGTGGACCACCGGCATATGTGCCCGCTTTTTGCACCCATGGGGCACTACGGTATTACAGAAGAGGCTGCAGACATTTGTGCGGCCTCTTCTGTAATACACATAGCGCTGGCTCAATGTAGTGCCAGCGATATCTTCAGAGGGCATTTCCTCATATGGATGGGAGTGCGGCCCCATGTAATGAGGGGATCACTTTGCCTCTGCACTCACACAATATTGCAGACACCGGGGCAGAGGCAAACATGCCCCTAAGAGGCATACTGTAGGTGTGCAAAAAAAGGTGGTGCACTGTCTTTATGCCCCATGGGGGCAGTCCCCTGGAGGCGGGAAAGAGTGTCATGGACCCCTATGTCAGTCCCCTCAAGCAAGTGCAGTCACTCGCTGCACCCCCTTGCAGGGGGATCTCTAACCCCTCTTGCCACCTGCAAAGAGAAACATAGAGCGGCTCTGAAGCCACTGCCCCATATTTCACTGAATGCGCTGCCCCCTGGGGGCAGTGCATTCATTGCTATGAGAGGTACTGCCCTGTTTTGTATTTGTGGAAACTCCATATATTATTATGGACTGATGTATTAACAGGGTTAGACAGGAAGATTGAGTACATAGTGTACATTCCCCGGTGTTGGACACTGGAAGACCTAGGTTGAAGTATTACCCAGTCTTACACTGGAGGGATAAACTTCACGGACCTGACCGAGACTGGACAACCATAGGAGTTTTAGAAAAAGACAGTTGAAAGACTGGTGTCAACAAACTTTACTCCGAGCACTTTCAGACACTCTGGATGGCACGTGAAGAAGATTGAAGATCGATAGGCAAAATGGGACCCCTCTTGAATGCATGAGGAAGACATGTCCATTAGGGATAAAGAGAATAAAAAACATTGCAAGGAATGGTACAAGGATACACTGATGCCTGTCCTTTGTCCAATGAGGGATAACAGGGGACTCTATAGACTAAAACTGCAGTATAAAAAGTATTTGAGATTGCAATCACATTTCAACATAAATGTAAAAGTAAAATTAGATATTTTTCTTATATATCTAAATGATGTAAAGAGTCTAGGATGCTAGACCAGTCTAAGCCAAACACCTCCTTTAGGCTCACCAGTATGGTATGTTATGAGGGAAAAAAAGGGTTTGTGACACAGGACTAGGTCCGCCTCACAGCCAAAGATCTAACACAGCAATTCCACAGTGGCGGGACATTAGAGAGAAAAGAAAGTGGATTACTTAGAAGAATGTATTAGAGTAAGTGAGTTATGGAAGATGAATACGTTGCTGATATGGGATGCGTTGCATTCATCAGAAAATACGCCATAAGTAGGAGATGGGTGGATCCCCAGGGAAATAAGGAACGAATGGATAGATGTGGTCATATAAAAAGAATTAAGGAATGAATAGAGCTCAAATAAGAATACTAAGGTAACAGAACAACCCACCTGTCTGGGGGAGAGGGGTTGGAGGCAGCCGCGGTCGGTAGTAGGAGTAGCTGCAGGGCGGTGACGTGGGGATGGGCAGGGTGGGGGGTAGTAAACTATGGATTACGGAGGTTTACAGGTAAATTAACATATAAATTAATAAAACGAATTTCGTTGCGTGCACTGCATCGCATTTGGGGATGCAGTGCACGCAATGAAATTCGTTTAAATAATTTATATGTTAATTTACCTGTAAACCTCCAAAATCCATAGTTTACTACCCCCCACCCTGCCCCTCCCCCTCCCCACGTCACCGCCCTGCAGCTACTCCTACTACCGACCGCGGCTGGTTGGAGGTCGAGGGTATAGAGATAGAAGTGGACAACAGAGATCACTGTCAGTTCCTTCCCCTGCATAGAACACTAACTATAATGATGTTTCAAACCTACGCAACGTTGTTATAATTATTGGAGCACAGACCACTGGAGGCAAAATAGTCCTAAAACATTTAAACAACAAGGGAGGAGTGTAAACAGAGGAGGCCCAAATCGAGGCGATGAATAAAAGCATCAAATTTACCAGTTAGCCATACAACAGTCACAGATTTATTTTTAACACCAGAATACTTCAGACACAAATGATGTAAGTTGATTATGATTGTAAAATGTTTGACAAGACAGTAAGTAAGTTTATTATGCATGATTAATAAAAACCGTTATTTATACATGGTGTTATACACATTCCTAAACATTAATTAGCCAGGGTGTTTAAAAAGCAATGAAAACAAAAATTATTTATGAGCCACTGAAGATAAAACTTTAAATTATAAAATGCGTACAAACTATGAAAAAGGAGTTACAAAATAGATTCCAATAAAAATCCAAAATGCATTTTTTGTTTGTAATGATTCAAAGTGCAAAGTGATCAGTGATTAAGTTCATCAAAGTTTAGAAAAGTGGCAAGTAAAGTGCATAGTGTTATGCTTGGCATAAAAATGTAGAATTCTTGGGCAGCATGAAAGCGAAGTCGTACTTATGACTATTCAGAGCAGACTGATGTGTTAGTGTCTTTTATCAATATAACCGGCAGATCTGGCCGACTGCTTTCGTTAGTTTGTGTTCCTCTCCTGCAATCGTTCGATGGAAGCTGCGACGATCTCCTGATTAAAGTGACAGTGCATCAAATGTAAACATAAGTAGTGCAATTTCGCTATATAAATCAGACTTTTAAAAATGTGGATTTAAAATATGCGTAGTGAGTGCTAATCGCTGGTGCAGGGCTTTCAGGGCACTTGTATCGGCCTGGACAAATCGATCATGGGGGAGTAGGTCTTGGACAGTTAATCAGATATTGCATTTAATCTGTTATGTCAGTTTCTTCATATTGCTAGTCTGTTTTTCGATTGCAAGGTGGCAGTTGAGCCAATCTCCTTCCTACTATATTGAGTAATCGGAGGGTCCTGCCTGATTGTAGCAGGCTCCCCTGTTTGTTTGTGCCTCTGACGGAGCTCCGTCCGCCAGCTCTCTGCTGAAGCCGTAATTTGGCCACTTACAGGTACTACTGACCTGTGACTAAGAAGAAGGGTGAGTTAATATACCACCCCCTCAGGATACTTACATTTCTGTGACCCTTGCATTTAACTTAGGCCCTGAAGAAAGCCCTCCGACCCCTCCGGGGCGAGAATACGGGGCTGAAACATGTCGACCTTTTGACCATTATTACAACAGGATGGTGACATAGAACAGTAACTTTTCTATTGTAGCACCGAATTTCTTTTTAACCTTGCCACAACTTCTTCCGAATAAAGACTGTTTGGGAAGCAGAAGAGGGCAATTTTGATTCACTCGCACCTATTTCCACTGCACTACTCACTCTATTTCTGACCACTACTGTACAAACCGGTGGTCCTACCTCCAGGTGGAGGAAAGCATTTCGAAACAAAACCCAATAATGATGCTTTCACGTCCCTAGAGGCAGAGAATCGTTGTTGTACGTGCTTGCGTGTTTTTAAGTAGGTTACCTCACCTGATCCTGGTATTGCAGGTACAAGTGATCCATTCCCCCCTCTAATGTTGCAGTAATGCCTTTACATCTCAGCGCTTCTTTCTGTGGTTTGTAAGATCCTTTATTGTCTAAGATGACTCCAAGATATTTGTATTCTACCACCAGTTCTAGGCAGTGTGCATCCAGGTGCCATTTCAGTCTTCTCTTCTTGGTGTAATGTATTGCCATTGTTTTTGTTTTTCCTAAGTTTATTTGAAGGGCATTCTCCTTTGAATATTCGTATGTGACATACAATGCATGCTGCAGTCCAATTGAGGTTCAGCTTATTAGAATAGATCATCCACACAGAGAAGATTTTAAAGGGACATCTTTACCAGTTTTGGAGCGTGCCATGTTCAGTTTACCAATCTCGCAGGCAGGTCAGCCAGGAAAATATTGAACAAGGTGGGGTGGAGGACACATACTTGTTTTATCTCTTTGGTGGTAGTGATTCACCTGGAGAGGTGTGTCCCAGCTTGACTTTTAGCCAGGAGTCTGTGTGTTATAGAACTAACCGTTTTCAGAGGGCTGGGGTAATGCCCCAATTGTTCATTTTCTGCCATAATCTTGCTCGATCAACATGATCAAATGCTGAGCGCTAATCGATAAAGCGAAGGAATAACAATTGCTTGGCTACCTTTGCAGCATCTATCAATAGTGCTGGGGCCATGATATTGGTGGTTGTTCCCAAATGCTTGCAAAAGCCAGTTTGATTTATGGGTATAATGGACTTAGTTGCAGCCCAAGATGTAAGTTCCTCCAGAATTATCCCTTTATAGTATTTGCCGTCATTGTCGATCAGGGCGATAAGGCAATAGTATTTTGGGTTGCCCTTGTCACCCTGCTTATAAACAAGAGAAATTATTGATCCCTTCCAAGATTCTGGAATTATTTCATCCATCATTATGAAGGAGTTTTGCTTGTTCAGAATGGGCGGAATCCCGCTGAGGCCTTGGGCACCTTCCAACCTCCCATTAGCTATTTGCCTCCTAATTTGCTGTGATGTAATGCTAAAATGTTCCTCCCCTATGGTTTAAGGAGCATTTTGATACAATGTTTCTTTGCCTGCAATAGTTCTATCATTGCTATGTGTCGGTCCTAAATATACCTCTTCTCCTGGTTTGGTGTGGACCTCTCTCTTTTTCCTTTCGGTCAGGGGCGTTGAAGTGCTCGTACAAGAACTTGGCTCAGGCTCTTCTGATAGGTGGAAGCTTACTCCTAGGTGAGACTGAGTTGTAGTGCATTGATTGTTCACCAAACCGCATGCTGTCATTGCGCTTTATGTCTTGTAGCAGCTTTGCCCACATTGATAAGTTTTCTTGCCTCTCTGCAGTCCATTTTAGCTTTTTAGGGTGGCTTTGAGTTCTCTCAAAAACTGCAGAATGGGCTCTTGAGGTTTCCTGCGGAGTTTCCTTAGGGTTTGGTTTATAGAGTTCTTAAGCCTTTTAGTTTGAGAAATGGTAAAGTTTGCCGGCAGTCTCCTTGCCTGGGGCCCCTTTCTGATGGCTACATTGGTGGCAAATGTGTCACTGAAGGTCTTGGTGAAATATTCCCATGCAGCAAGGGGATTCCTTATTAAGTTTTGGCTATGGAGAAGGAGAGTTTTGGCCAATTCTAGTAGATTCTCAGCAGGCAAAAGATTGCACTTAACCCGTCTGTTTTTAGTAGTGTATTCTGTGACAATTGTTTCAGTTATTGAAAAAAGGGGTATGGCTGGGTCTTTAAAAGTGACTTCTTGCGGTAGGTAGTTACTCGACTCGGATACCGCAGGTGGTAAGAAGAGATTTTTTTGGAACAAGAGCAGTGTTGCAAACATGTAATCAAGGATTGAAGTGGTTGCTGTTGAGTAAAACGTTGGTGCTGGTGGGTTATCTTCCCAGAAACGTCCATTCAAGGCCCTGAAATTGAGGTGACCTAGTTCTCTCAGTAGATGGGTGCCTAGCCTAGTTTGTTTTTCTTGATGGCTTCACACCTGTATTGGAATATGCCATTTCTCTGTTAGATCAAATAGCAGGTCATCATCCATTTTAGTGCCCAGAAGATGAAGGTTAAAGTCACCTGCTAATTTGACATTTTCTGTCTGTTCTTCTTCAAGGAACCTCATAAATTCACTGGTCATTTGTCTGACGCCCTAAGTTTTGTGCCTTCGATGTAAGTAAACATTTACAATCCTTCAATCAATCAATCAATCAATCAATCAATCAATCAGGGGTTTATAAGCGCGCTACTCACCCGTGAGGATCTCAAGGTGCTGGGGGGGGGGGGGGGTGGGGAAGCAGCTCAGGGTCAGCTGAAGAGCCAGATCTTGAGGCTCCTCATGAAGGTTTGCAGGGTGGGGGAGCATCTGACTGGGAGTTCGCTCCAGGTTTTGGCTGCGACGTAGGCTCTGCCCCCGGCTGTGGTTCAGTGGATGCATGGGGTAGTTGCTAGGGCGAGGTCGGCGGAGCGGAGGTGTCTTTTGGATGCGTGGAAAGAGAATATTTTGTTGAGGTATTTGGATCCGATGTCATAGAGGGATTTTTAGGCGTGGATGAGTAGCTTGAAGGTTACTCTCTTCTGATAGGGAGCCAGTGTAGTCTCGCAGGGGTTGGGTCATGTGTTCATGTTGTGGGGTGTAAAGGACGAGTCTGGCTGCGGCGTTCTGGATAGTCTGGAGTTTCTGTAGCAGGGATTGTCTGATTCCCGCGTAGAGGGTGTTTCCGTAGTCCAATCTGCTTGTAACGAGTGCATGGGTGATGGTTTTCCTGGCTTCTGGTGGGATCCACTTGAAGGTCTTGCGGAGGATGCAGAGGTAGTTGAAACAGGTGGAGGTGACGGCGTATACCCGGTGGGTCATGTTGAAGGAGGAGTACTGAATGATGCCAAGGTTCTGGGCGTGGTCTGTCGGGTGCTTGGGCTTCCGAGAGTGGCAGGCCACCAGGAGCAGTCCCACGCGGTGGGGGAGTGTCCGAGGACGAGGACCTCTGTCTTCTCCGATTTCAGTTTTAGGCAGCTTTCGTTCATCTAGGCTGCGACGTCCTTCATCCCTTCTTGGAAACTGAGTCTGGCGTCTTCGGGGGTCTTCATGAGGGAAAGGATGAGCTGGGTGTCATCGGCGTAGGAAATTATGCTGAGCCCAAGCTGTATGACGATGGCAGCAGGGGGGCCATGTAGATGTTGAAGTGTGGGGCTGAGCGATGATCCTTGGGGTACTCCACAGTTGATCTCTGTTGGATTCGGAGAGGAAGGGTGGGAGTCTGATCCATTGAGTTCTGCCAGTGAAGAAGGAGCGGATCCAGTCAAGGGCGAGACCTTGTAAGCCGGCGTTGTGGAGTCTGGTGGTGAGAGTGCGGTGAAAGACGGTGTTGAAGGCAGCGGAGAGGTCTTGCAGGATGAGGGCCGCGGTGTGTCTTTGGTTGAGTAGCATGCGGATGTCATCGGTGGCGGCGAGAAGGTCGAGATCGGTGCTGTCGTTGCTGCGGAATCCAGACTGGGAGAAGTCGAGCACGGTGTTCTCTTCGATGAAGGTGGTAAGTTGTGTGTTGACAAATTCCTCAGTGACTTTGGCTGCGAAGGGAAGGAGAGAGATGGGTATGTAGTTTTTCAGGTCTGTCGGGTCAGCTGAGGATTTCTTGAGGAGGGGCTTGACCTCAGCCCGCTTCCAGTCATCGGGGAAGATGCCGGATTCGAGGGTGGTGTTGATGGTGTGGGGTGGTTCGGGCGCAATGGCGGCGGCGGCTCTGTGGAAGATGTGAGGTGGGTAGGAGTCTGTGGGGGCTCCTGAGTGGGTGCTTTTCATGGTCGCGGTTGTGTCTTCAGTGGTGACCGGTGTCCAGGTGGTGATGGTGGGCTGGCTGTTGTTACTGGGGGTGAATGATGGTTTCTGGAGTCTGTGTGCTGAAGTTGTCATTGAGGGCCTTGATCTTTAGGTGGAAGAAGGAGTCGAGTATGTTGCAGAGGTCCTGGAATGGTGTGATGTCTGTGGCTTCGCTGGGGGTTTGATGAACTGCTGGATGATGTTGAAGAGTTCCTTCGAGTTGCTGGCGTTGGTGCGGATTTTGTTCCTGGTGAAGGTCCTCTTCGAGGTTCTTATGAGTTGGTGGTATTCTGTCATGGCGTGCTTGAAGGTGGACTGGTCTTTGGTTGTTTTGCAGTTTCTCCATTGATTCTTGAGCTGTGGCCTTCAGAGGGCGATGTCTGTCGGGGCGGCGGAGAGGAGCAAGCTTGTCGGACAGCTGGAGATCCAGTGGTTTAGTTCTGTGGCTGCAGAGTTGGTGTCTGTCGTGGCGGAAGGCGGGTCGTGGTTGAGGGTGGCGTTGACGTCTTCATCTGTGACTTTGTTCCAGTTCCTCCGTGGCAGGCGAGTAGCGGGCTTGTGTGTGGTGTTGATTCTGAAAGAGAAGTGGATGCAGTGGGCTGCGAGGTGTGGCTGAAGAGTTAGTTACTTCTGCAAAGGTGAGGTCGAGGATGTGTCCAGCCTTGTGGGTGGGGGTGGTGATGAGCTGCTTTAGTCTGAGGTTTGCGAGGTTATCCAGGAGGGCGGTGGAGTCTGGGTTCCTCCCTCAGCCTGACACTGTTCAACATTTACATGGCCCTGCTCACACATGTTGCCCGACAGCACGACCTCAACATAATCTCCTACGCCGACGACACTCAACTGATCCTCTCCCTCACAAGGACCCCATCACCGCCAAAGCCAACCTCCACAAAGGAATGAAGGCCGTCGCCGACTGGATGAAGACCAGTCGACTGAAGCTGAACTCGGACAAAACGGAGGTCCTCATCCTCGGCTCCAACCCTTCAGCCTGGGACGACTCCTGGTGGCCGACGGCATTGGGGACAGCCCCGACACCCACCGATCACGCACGCAACCTGGGAATCATCCGCAACTCAACACTCTCCATGACCAAGCAAGTCAACGCCATCTCCTCCTCCTGCTTCAACACCCTCCGCATGCTCCGCAAGATCTACAGGTGGTTCCTGACAGATACAAGAAGAACAGTCACCCAGGCCCTCGTCAGCAGCAGACTCGACTACGGAAACGCCCTCTACGCGGGAGACCCGACCAAGCTCATCAAACGACTGCAATGCATCCAAAACGCCTTGGCACGACTGATCTTCGATGTACCATGCCAGGGCCACATCACCCCCCACCTGAGAAACCTGCACTGGCTGCCTGTCAACAAGAGGATCACCTTCAAGCTCCTCACCCACGCTCACAAGGCACTCCACAAGACCGGCCCAGCCTACCTCAACAAACGACTCTCCTTCTACACCGCCAGCTCCGCTCCGCCGACCTCGCACTCGCCACCGCCCAGCGCATCCGAAGTACAACCACCGGCGGGAGGTCCTTCTCCCACCTCGCCGCCAAGACCTGGAACACTCTCCCACTGAACCTACGACAGACCCAAGACCTGCAGACCTTCAGGAGGCTACTCAAGACCTGGCTGTTCGATCAGTAGCGCCCGCCCCAGCGCCTGGTGACCCTCACGAGTATGTCGTGCGCTCTACAAATGTTGTTTGATTGATTGATTGGGTCGCTGCGGTTGTCGAGGTGGAAATTCAGGTCTCCGATGAGTATGTAGTCTGTTGAGGCGATGGCGTGGGGTGCGATGAGGTCAGCAATGGCGGTGGTGAAAGGAGTGTGGTCCGGGATGTCTGTAGGTGAGGGTGCTGCAGAGCATGGGACTGGTCTGGATCTGGAAGTGGAGGTGTTTGGCGTGGGGGAGGGGGTCGCTCGTTATGGAGGTGGAGAGTCGGAGGGATCTTTTGCGTGCGATGGCAAGCCCACCTCCTGCACGGTGAGGGCGGTCTTTCCTCTGGATCTTGTAGCCGTCAGGGATGGCGGTGTCGATGTCTGGGGCAGAGGAGGCTATTGTTCAGGTTTCCGTGAGGAAGGCGACGTAAGGCGAGAGGGTGTCGAGGAGGTTCAAGATCTCTACGGCGTGTCTGTGCAGGGAGCACAAGTGCAATCTGCTTGTGCTACTTGTGCTGCTTGTGAGGCCGACTGCCCTCATTTTTCAGGCCATTAATTGCTGCAAGCTTGTTGATCCCAGAGACATAAATTGCTCAGGAATAAATGACTCATAGCTGCATGCCCATCTTGGTCAACTGATATTGCAAGGCTGTCACAAACTGCTGCATGGCATTGAGAAGGGTTGTCCTGATGGTGTCTGTTTGTTGATCCTTCCTGATGGGGCTTTTGTTTTTGAAGGATGGGTGGCTGGTACCTAAAAGGACATTTTGTTCCCCGCCTCTAATAATGCAGCGGCACCTGCCATTCAGCTCATCCAGATGAACTTCCATGGGGTCGGGGGAGTTGTGGCGTGTGCTGCTGTGGCGCGGAAATGAAACAACAATGGAGGATCGCGGTGTGGTGTTGAGCCCTCCACGGGAGCAAGCCACACCAGTCTAACACTGGTCACTTTCGTGGCCGCTCAGAGGAGACTTGCAGCTCTGAGCCTCTCCTCTGCTCTGCTCCGCTTGCTGCTGCCTGCTTGCCATCCTGTCCATGTCTCTTGCATGCCTCACCTCGCCGCTCCACTGCTTCACCCGGTCCCGGGCCTTTTCCTGCTCATGTCCTGTCCCGGTTCTGGTAGACGAGGCATGGAAAACCGGCCAGCTTCTTGCAGAGCCCCGCCTCACTGCGTTTAGCGTGTGATTGGCATACTCCTTTTGAAGAGACTGGATATGTCCAACACAGTTATCTATAGTTTTTCCTGTGAGCACTAGCACAACGGACAGTGATCTCAGTAGATGAAACGGGTTCATATGGACATGGAAAGGTGTGCTCTTTGTAGTTCTTACCCAGCAGGAGGGCAAGCATAAACAAAAAATATATACATACATGCAATTTTCTCTGCCGCTTTAGGTACAGGTGCCAAAGTGCCATTGAGGATGAAGCACCACAGACGCACACAGTACAATAAATGTACTACGAAATGAAATGGGGGCATATTTGTCTGAACTAACAAAGGCTGCTAAGTTTTACCCTAAACATTTATCCTAGAGAAAGGTACCCAATGATGACCAGCAGTCCACCCCGGAATGACTGGACAACAAGTCAACATCAGCAACTATGTTCACAAGTGAAAGGTCAAAAACTGGAAGGGCTCTTCTCAGTGACATAACCACACCCCCAGCTATTAAAGAGGGTGGAAGGAAACAATGGATCTCCACCTAGACCCATCAATACAAGCTCCCCAACCAACACCAAATGAAAAAGAGGGGAAAAGAGAGGATCACGTGTAAGCCCCCACCGTACCGCACTTTGAAAAGTTATTTTGTTCTTCTAATGGGCAGTTATGTATTTCTATTTTCTTTTTCCTGTTTTTGTCTGGTTGTTTTGATAACTGTTTTATATCTTTACTGTTCTCACAGTGATATGCTTAGTTTCCACCACCGGAGGGAGGGACCCACAGATGGGGCTCCCAGAAGTGTGATAAAGGGCGAACTTCACCACACACTGACAGATAATATGTTGTACCAGTTCCTTTTTGAGATAGAATGAAACTCCCTGGATGAATCGTTTGTGTGTATTCCCTCATGCCGCCACATCAGATAGGTTACAGTTATCAAAAGAAGTGCCTCCAAACATCGCTCTGTGCTTATTACATATCTTCCTCTGTAGGAGGAAGGCCCAGATACAGCTTGTAAAGGTATGGCCCATCTCATTTAGGGTGAACACCACTAGCTTGCCCAGATGAGTTTACCCACATGAGACTAGATGCACTACAACAAGCTATTTTAAGTGAGCTGGTCTGTATGCACAAGAAAACTAATGGGGGGGAGACAGAATGTTAGCATGGAGCATTTTCAGGGTCCCTCAGACCTTTCCCACTGCAGCGATTACACTGCCAACCTAAAGCCGCCGGATTGCGCAGAAAGGCCAGCATTCGAAGTCACCAGATCAGTCATGCCCATGATCAAGCGGCACCCCAAAATCACATTTTCCTCTAGAACCAACTCCCTAAGGAATGGCACCCACACCAATAAAGGCACTATAGGGAAGTGTGAGAGTACATGGGACAACAACATTGCATGATACACTTTGGTGGATGAAACAGTAGGCCCCAGATAAGTTATAAAATTAATATCCATTTCTTTATGTTTCCGATGGAATGGCACCACTAATGTAAGGAAAAAACACCAAATGCAATGCCACAAAAGATAACTCTGACATGCAGGTGGGCACCTCTAGTCTCATGGATTTCCTTTGACAAATGCAGAGAGCTGCTATACATTTAACTGCCTCCAAAGTGGGGTGGCCTCTGCTTTCTGGCTACCTGGCAAACAGTCAATTAAGCCATCCCAGGGGCGAACATCACCAACCTGCACTAGCACCCCATGAGCCGTCTGTCCACTCTTCTTCACCATAACCACGGGAAAAGGTCCACCGAGTACTATGGGACCACCTCTTGGGAGGCTCTACCCCAAAGTTCAGACCATTCAATGATGTTCAATTGTTCTTTGGAAACATGTCGTCATTTGTCTAAGCAAAGGCAGCGGCTCGATGGCTTCAAGTAAAATACTGGGATCTAATAAATATGCAATTAAGAAAGAGTTGCTAAAAATTAGAATAATGGTCATGTAGCACCGATATGTGCCTGACCATATGACAGCCACGGAAGGGAGCGCTTATGCAAATGATGAGGACAATAGAACTTAGACAGAAGCGATACAAACTCTGCATGATCTATAACGGACAATGGTGAGCGAAGGAGGTGCCCCAGATGAATGGTTTAAGGGTTGGTTTAATTGGCTACCATTCTGTATGTCAGGACTGTTTAATGCCTTGTTGCAATTATTGTGGTATTACTTTTGATGTATTGTGTTTTTCAATGAATAATAGCATGCTGTAAAAGAGTTAGTGCTAAGGTGCGAGGGAATGTTCACAGCAAAACTACACTCATGTTTAATGAATGCCATGAGGAACATATATCAATTGCCATATAGTTAGCGTCAGGATTTAGAAGTAGTAGTTGAAATATCAATTAGAGGGGGAATGTTAGACAAAAAAATCATCACCACTGCTGTCAGCAGAGAGCACTGTAAAACTGTACTTGAAAGTACAGTACAAACTCTTCTGAACACGAAAACAGAGAAGGATGGGGGTTTAGGGGAAAACAGCACATGAAACCAGTAAACAAACCTAACAGAGTATTTTGAGAATTTCAGGTCACAGCACACAAGCATGTAGGCCCACTCCCATCTCTAGCGCAGTCATGCACACAAGGAAGGTGAACGGACAGTGCAGGAGGCAAGATAAGATAACTCCAAGAGCTACTAAGGGACCTTAAAACACCCTGGGGGGAGGTGAAAGAACTGATGACCTCTAAGATTACCAGGTGTCGAGGAGAAGGGAGGCCAATTAAGGGAACGAAGCGCACACAATTATACAGGGGGCATGGTGAATATGTAAATACATCATTAACTTGTCCTGTCTTGCAAAGATAAGATGTCTGTGTCGTTGTGGTTTTTGTATAAAGAGTGCGGCCTGCATGCTGCAAGTTGTCAGTTTCCAGCCTCAAGGAGTTGACTGTCTCCCAGTACATTACTGTGATTAAACCTTTATCATATTGCCAATGACCTGTCTCTTTGTTTTTTTACAGTTAACATTATCCACAAACCTAACCTTCAGATGAACTGCTGTGACCGTGTTGCCTCTCAAGGTACAGAGTTTACCGCTGACCCGGCAGTCATCTCTAAATATGGCAGCCTTCTAGCAATTAAGGTGGTGGACATAATGCCCTCTGCGACTCAGATGGACATAGTAAAAACCACCATAACATAAATCGGACCCATAGTCTTGAATGCCTTTTTACAATATATTGCTCTTCTAACAGAACAGTCTTTCATGTTAGTTGCCTGAAGAGAACACTGTGCTATTAAGTGTACCCAAGCCTGCCTATCCCATGGAACACTAACCTCAAGAAAACATTTTTAAAGGTTAAATGTAAGAGCTATGTTTGCTTTCTACCAATTATTTAAAGCTCACTGAGCTACCGTCGACTGGAAATCGCTACCAGGGCAAGCATATATTTTTTTTAAATCTCATTTGTTTACTTGTAGACAATGGGATTATTTCTTTTTTTACCATGCAGTTGATATTTTACTTGTATCAACAAAAGTAGTAACAAGCTGTCTGGATTTCCTTCGTTTTTTTTTCTGGTTTAATTAATATTTATTACTGTGGCTTCTGTCTCTTACTTCCTGTTATTCTTGTTTCTGGGAGGGTTGGTGCATTTTAGTTTTATTATCTTTAGTTGTTTGCCAGATGTTTTTAAATACAAGAAATACACAAAATTGTACATTGGGGACTTTGGTTCACCCTCCTTTCCTCTTGTTGAGAAAACCACAGAAATTGGACTATTATTTGGGTAGTGTTACTGCCCACCTCAAGGAACAATCACAGCTCTTGTTAGGATGAACCCTCAAAGTAACTAAGGGCTCGATTACAATGTCTTGTGGAAAGCCTCCGACCAGCAGTCGGTGGCTTTCCGCCCTACATCGTTAGTTTCACTCGCGCCACCGTATTAGGATGACGACTGTCGAAGTGAAACCCACAGCGGGATTCCGCTGCGCTTTCGACGGGCTCAAGGAGTCCGTCAGTGTGTCGGAAGCCACTTAATCCCATAATAATGGCAGGGCCAGCCTCAGCTCTGCCGTCTGGATTATGATGGCACTTTTCAACAGCCTTTCCATGTGGGCCTTTCCAACATAGAAAGGCTGCCGTAAAGTGACATCGGGGGCCCCTAGCAGGGCCCCTTTACCCCCTAGCTCTCTGCTGTGGGACCTGGGGGCACCTATGGTGCTCCCCTAAACATCCCAAAGACACAATGAATAGGAGTAAGCCCGTTTTCCCAGGAGAGACCGGGCAGTAGTTTATAACAAACAACAACGTCTCATCTGGAAGTCATTTAAAACATAGCAAGTTCAGAATTAGTGATATAAATCACATAAGGAGGGGGAAAACAGAAGGCAGACCACAAGGGAATAAGGAGAAAAATGATATTGTAAGTAGTTATTACAGCACTGCAGTACAATAAAGGTACAAATGACCAAAACACTCAAGTGAGCACTGGGCGTGCTAGTGATAGTGAACGCGCAGTGACACAAGGGTAAAAGGCAGCGTGAACGGCGAAAAAATGATAAGGTAACAATGTGGTCAAAGGAAACAAAACATTATATACAGTGTAGTTTTTAAACAATGAATAAATTGACCACAGCAATGCCAAAGTTCTTTGCTGGGAGAGGTCGACGGCGTTTCAGCCTGATTGATTCCAGGCCATCATCAGGACAATGGTCACAATTTTAAAGGAGTGCTGTAAAAGGGAAGGGGAGAAGTGAGATACTCTCGCAACCCAGCGGTTGCTCAGTAGCAAAGACACAATGAACAGGAGTGAGCCCGTTTTCCCAGGAGAGACCGGGCAGTAGTTTATAACAAACAACAACGTCTCAACTGGAAGTCATTTAAAATATAGCAAGTTCAGAATTAGTGATATAAATCACATAAGGAGGGGGAAAAAACAAGGACAATACCTATCCCTACCTCCTGGACACATTCTTCAACACACCTTACCAACCCCCAAGAAGTTGGAACTGGGGTAGATACAGAAATAATCAAGCCATCACTTTCTCGGACTCTTCCAACACCTCCATTTAGGACTCAGATCCTGGTGAAGGTATAAGTAGTGAACGCCCACAGAACAGACCTCAACCACACCCACCACCTCTACTACGCTCGTTTTTTTAGGAGGGCGCCGCGGACGTGGACAACCGAGAGCAAATTACCAATACCAGTACGCAGGCGAAAGACAAACACGCCGGAAATTCTATCAATGGGGCCCACAATGAAGCCACTCTCTTGTACCAAACAAAACACTGAAACACAACCCATGATGCTGTATCCAGATCCCCCAGCACCCATCCAGACAGTACCTATGACCAGCACAGATTTAGTGGTTTCTTCCATGATACCCATTCCACCTCCCATAGGAAGTGATACTACAATAATTCAGCCAACTACTACACCTGAACTGGTTACCAGACAGCAGTCATGCTCATCTACTTCAACCGTACCTAAGGCCGCACTTGAACAGACCACTGTACAACATCCTCACCCTCCCACCGTTTCCCCCATCCCCATTTTTAATCTATCCAAACACAATTTATCCACTGAAGAAATCTCTATCCTCAGCAAGGACCTCTCCTTTGTCCCAACAGACCGTAGCAATTTCTTCAAACTACAGGAAGATTTACTCTTGTTCTTCAGACGCATTCACCTCAAATACTTCTTCTGGGATGAAGCTGACTCCGACAAAATTCATGAAAGACAATTTCACCCGCCTTCCACCTTTCTCCCCCTTGCCTCTACCATGCCACCGGAAATCCTGGCTTTTGAAAGACTGGTCTTACATGAAGTGAAGGAGATACAGTCCAAATCTGAATTTGTCCCTTACAACATACCCATCTGCGAGAAACATGCCCTTGATAACTTCAGCAAAAACTCACAAATAGTTATCAAACCAGCAGACAAGGGTGGTGGTATAGTGATCATGGATATAGACAAATATGATACTGAAATATTACCTCAACTCAACAACACTGCCCACTACCGACCCTTACCAGCAGACCCCCTTCCAGACATCCGCAAGCAAATACAGACATTTACCAGCCAAGCATTACACTTGGACATCATCTCCAAAAAAGAATACTTTTTTTTAAATAACCCAAACCCTCGCACACCAGTGATGAATGTACTTCCTAAAATCCACAAAGACTCTGTTAATCCACCAGGACGGTCCATAGTGTCCGGTTGTGGTTCCATATTGGAGCCACTAGGAAAATATATTGACTCCTTCTTAAAAGGCTTTGTCCTTCTGACAGATACCTTTGTTAAAGACAGCACACACTTAATTAACATCATTGAGGACACCCCCTTTGATAGTGACCATGACCTTATGATAGGTCTAGACATCGAATCACTATACAGCAACATACCCCACTCTGAGGGCCTCACTGTCATAAAATCACTCCTGGACACCCGTCCCAGACCCACTCGCATCCCCTCTGATTTCCTCATGGATCTACCACGCATTGCACTCACTAACAACTACTTCCTTTATAAAGACACCTTTTTTTCTACAGATCAAAGGTGTTGCCATGGGGGCATGTTTTGCCCCGAATTTTGCCATACAGTGTGTTCACCACCTGGAAACCACTCTTTTCCTCACCCTTCAGAATCCTTTTCTCAACAAGATTAATCTCTGGCGTCGCTACATCGACGATATCCTTCTACTATGGCATGGGACACATGAAGACCTCCTATCATTCTCGTCTTGGCTAAACAATTGCCAAAACCATCTTACATTCACTAGTGATGTTAGAACTAATGACCACCCCTTCCTCGATCTCACACTCCACGCAGAAGATGGTACCATAGGCACTAGCCTCTATCGCAAGCCCACAGAACGCAACACTCTCTTGATGTATTCCAGCTATCATCCCAGAGGCTTAAGAGACGGCCTACCATACGGCCAGTTTCTTTGCATTCGAAGAAATTGCAAATGGCGCAAAGACTACTTTAGAGAGGCCGCCATTCTCTCTGAAAAATTGATATCCAGAGGCTACCCCAAACGCATTGTATCCCGTGCCTCTAAACGGGCAGGGTATTGTCAAAGGGAGGCCCTCCTCTCCCCCTCAGCAAACAGAACTAACATGCGCATTCCATTTGTTTCTAACTACAGCCCATCAAGCAATTTGATGAGCAGAGTGATAAAGAGAAACTTGCCCATCCTACGCACTCATGCTCCTTTCAAGGAACCCCCTCTCTTTTCATATAAAAGGGGCAATAACCTGTCAGATAAACTGGCCCACGCCATTACATGGCCCATAAAAGAAAAGAAAACCCAATCCGTGACTACCCTATGGGGCCTCCCCCCGATTATTGGCCATTGCAAATGCCAAACCTGTGCAGCATGCAACCTCACCCACAATTCAAAGGAATTTGTTATACCAGGACAAACATACCAAGTAAAAAACTTCTCCAACTGCCGCACAAACAATGTTATCTACGCCATCCGATGCCCGTGTAATCTTCTATACAGCGGTCAGACAACTCAGATGGTAAAACAGCTGATTTTTCAGCACGGAAGCCGCATAAGATGCAATGTTGAAACTGAACCTCTTGTTGCCCACTACAAAGAAAAAAAACATTCAGAAACCGAACTGATTCGGCAAGTGATCGACCGTCCAGTACTCTCACTTCGAGGCGGTAACCTGCAACTCCTACTGAACAAGTGTGAATGCAGATGGATTGCACGCTGTGACTTGGTCAACCATGGACTGAATACTTTGGATGAGTGGAACACAGTCACCACTACCTCCTGACCTCTCCAACTGTTTTTCTCTGTCCCCTTGACATTGACTTCACATAACACATGATGGAATCCCTTTATTTTTGTTTTGTTTGCTGTCCTTTTTGCCCCGTACCCTAATGGGCTATATATTTTTTTCATGGACAACCTTGAATCAGCTACTCTCAAGCATTTTAAATAGTATGAGGTACATGCTGTGTATTTGTTTCTAATTGCTTCTCTCATTGTACATTACATTGACAATTAATGCCACTATTTCATTATGTACATATTGTATGAAGAATTTTCTCTTGACCGTTTTTCTCAAATTGGCCACTGTTACACTTGTTTCTTTTTTCAGCAATTGACAAAATGTTAAAATATGAATAATGACTAAATATGTGTGGCTGCCTACAGCCTTGAACCCTTCACTCTTGGTGTCTTTCTCCGACGCTACCGTGTCCTTTCTCCTCTTCTAATTCGTCCCCCTGGGGCACTGTACCTGACTTAGCAGGTTACAGGCCCAGCTTTTTTCCACACGTAACTTCGGTCACGTGATTACCTCCGCCAGCACTTATTGCCGCCTTCCCGTGAGCGCTGGTTAATCACCGGACGCTTCACTCGCCCGATATCTTCTTCCATTCGGATTTGATCCTAGCCTATGATCCGGTCACTCACGGACCATTCGGCACTGCCGCCATAACGATCCCGAACAATTTACTTCCAGGTAAGCCTTGACAGCCTCTGGTGGTGCCTTGACCAATTTTACCGTAATTCACCGCTTTTGAGCACCTTGCCTGACTCCTTCCTCCCCGTTTCCTAAACACACAGATTGAAATCCTGGCACTCGGCACCTGGACCCTCTAAAATGCTGCCGTTTCCCGCTCGGTACTACTGATCCCCACTTGCAGATTCTTCCATTGCGTAACTATCGAGTACCAGCTGTCAAACCTTTGCAGAGATTTAACTATTCTTACCTTTTGTCACACTAACCTTTCCTCCCCCTACCGCCCCTCCTTCTTTTTCTCACATCCCCAGGGCAAATACTACGCGCTGATTTGACTTCGCGCTTCCTCCCCTTTAAAACCCTTGATTTCAAGTTTGATTGGACTCCTTGAATCTACTTTAAAACACGCTCAGGTATTCATTTACAGCCTTTTTATGTCTCTTTCTTTTTGACATCTCTGACCTCACTTCTTCCCTTCCCTTTACAGCACTCCTTTAAAATTGTGACCATTGTCCTGATGATGATTCTGGAATCAATCAGGCTGAAAGGCCATCGACCTCTCCCAGCAAAGAACTTTGGCATTGCTGTGGTCAATTTATTCATTGTTTAAAAACTACACTGTTTATAATGTTTTGTTCCCTTTGACCACATTGTTACCTTATCATTTTTTCACCGTTCACGCTGCCTTTCACCCTTGTGTCACTGCGCCGTTCACTATCACTAGCAAGCATAATTTTTCTCCTTATTCCCTTGTGGTCTCCTTTCTTTTTTCCCCCTAAACATCCCTGCACCGGGGTAGAATGTTGTAAACTAAAAAGGGAGAAACATGGGAACAAACACTGGAATGTTGGAGCTCTGGACTTATACCAGCAATTATAAGCCCGAAGCTACTGCCCGGAGCTACTTCACTGTCTTCAATGGAGCTCTCAACATTCCAATGTTCTAAAAAAGTATTAAGGTTAATGTTACAGTGATTTGTAGAATGCAAACAAATACCTGAAGGTGTCAAGGCATTAGCTCTGTGGAAGAACAATCATGAGCCCTAAAGGAATTATCCTGAACTGGAGCAGGTTAGGGATAGATAAAATATGAGGGGGCAGTAGGTTCCATTCCTTGGATGTGGTGTTCACAAAGCTCCTTCCTCCTCACTTGGTTTGTTTGCACTATCAAAACAGTAATAAACTAAAAATTCCAAACAATAAAAAAATCATAAACAGATTTAGAAGAACAGATTACATTTTGGTAACAAAATTGACACCAAAACTGCAAAAATCCAATATGGATAATTGGAGATATTATTTGTTTAAGGTATTAAATAAATATAGCATCAATAAAGGAAAAGAGCCAATGAAAGTCAATGTTTACGGTAGACTTCGAGGCTCATTATGATGGCGGAAGGACCGCCACCACCGGGCCGGCGGTGGCGGTCCTTCCGCCATCACCAAGCTCATTACCCACCGCCAAATTAGGATGGCGGTGGGTATTGCGGCAGACGCAAAGTCTGTCCGCCGCTTTTCCGCTGGAGGCAATCGAACCAATTACCTGGAGGACGGTGCAGGGTCCCTGAAATGGTGGCAATGCCTAGCAGGCACCATTCACCAGATCAGGATGTGGGTTCAGGAAGGCCTTTCCATGGTGGCGATGCCGCCATGGAAAGGCTGGTGGGAATTGGGTTTGGGGGCCCATTGCGGGCCTCCCTTGGGGCGGTGTCACTGCACTGGGGTTTACCCATGGTACCCCCCTCATTTCCCTGCACCAAGTGGCAGGCACCTCCTGGTGCCTGCCACGTAGTGCAGGGAAATGCTGTGCATGTATTTTTCATATTGCGTGCGGTTCTGCAGTCAGCAGCACAGCCCGCAATGTGAAAAGCCTGCCTGCCAGTATGGCGGGCGCATCCTAATCGCAGTGGTGGAACCGCCGCATGTCTGGCGGGAGTCCCAAACACCCGCCATCGTAATCAACCCCTTAGTTTTGATTTGAAACTGACTATAAAGGAGGCTTTGTCACACAACAAGCATATAGTTCTGCTGAAGCCTGGAAGTTGCAAAGTCTCAATTAAAAGAGCTGACAATACTCTCTCTGCTGGTTGAAACTGAAACTTTAGCCACCAGGGTGGAACAACAAGTTCGATACTTGAAGCAGGTTGGTCCTGCTGATGCTCTGGAGATTTTCAATTTTAGTTGACATATCTTCTAAGTCCCAACACAAAAAGGGACTTTGTCATTTTTACAGAGGTACTGAGATCTCGGAGGGGAACAACGCTAAAATTCAATCTGATGCTGGGGAACTGTCAGTCCATTGTTTTCCTGCAGCTCCCCTAAACTCTTGAGCAAATGTTTTTCAATGTTTCCAAACTTCCTTTTGGTGCCCAAATAACCGCAGGAATATACTTCTAAGACCATGTGAACCTCAGGGGAAGGCACTTGGATCCTCTCAGTGTCTCAGTCAGAGGACAACAGCAAAGTCTAGTCCATGTCCAGGAGCCACTGGTCAGCTGGGCACTTTAGGAAAAAGGCCTCTTGAAGCTTGCTGTGTTTCTATAGCCACACAGGGGGTCAGCCAACTGACCCTTCCATTTCCTTGTCATGTGTACAAGGGGAGTACTGTTTGCCTTACAGCAAATAAGCCCAAAATGGCATGTGCCAGGGCATGTTCAATACTATTAATACTGAACGTTTTCTGCTACACTAAACTTGGGGTCTGTGGGCTGGGGGAGTGTTTGAGAGTGTCATTGGGAAATCACTAGTGTTCTCCCACATCTGAGACTCAGCTCAGACCTGAGATATACAACAATCATTCTTTTTTCCTGTTTGATCCATTTCGGTGTACTAAAGTTTTACATGTGCTGCAGACAGACCTGTCAGGCAGGATTTGACACTTTTAGGCCCACAGTCTGCACCCTAAATATTCTGCAGAGTTATCCCTGCCATTTAGGTTGACCTGTTAATCAAGCTGACCTATTGGAGTCCAAAGTGTCAAACACAGGAGGTGTAAATTTAGAAGGCCCACTACAGTCATTGCAACAGTAGGGCAAATGTTGGATTGCAGAAGAGTAAAATCTACTATTCCCACTCCAGTAAGTGTAACAATAGGGAAAGTGTTGGATTGCCAAGGGGGTAAAATTTACTATTACCACTCCAGTCAGTGCAACAGGAGGGTAAGTGTTAGATTGCAGAAGGGTAAAATCTACTATTCCCACTCCAGTACGTGACACAGTAGGAAAAGTGTTGGATTGCGGAGCGGTAAAATTTACTATTCCCGCTCTAGTCAGTGCAATAGTAGGGAAACTATTGGATTGCGGAAGAAAACAATAGAATATCCCCACTGCAGTTAGTACTACATTAGAAACTAACAAATTCTCTCCAAAACAATAAAATAATTGCAAAAACAAATTTGAAATTAAAATATAAATATTTAATAAAAACAAAATGGATTTCATATAATAAATATTTAAAATTAATACATATGATGATGTTAAAAATATATAAATATTCACAAACATTATTAAAATATAAATCCCAAAATAATTTTAATGTAAAAAATATTTTGATTTCAAAATTTCAAAAAATAATGTATTAAATATTTTTATTTTAGTTACCTCCCACCATATACCCCTACAAAACTTACAAGCAACGTCTAAAATGTAACTTTAAAAAACTAATTATTTACATTAATGTAAATATTTATCAACAAACTAATTATCAATAAATAAAAAATAATGATTATTTAAATAAATGTAATTTACATTCCACGATATACCTCCACAAAATATACAAGACACTCCTAAAGTTTGTTTTAAATTAATTACACAATTAGCATAATACATTTTAAATGTAATAATTATTATTAATCAAAAAATGTATTATAACCTCATTAAAAATAAATTTACTTCCAACCATATAACCCAACTAAACCCAAACCCACGCATAACATTTTAGTTAAAAAAGCATTATACAATTAACATAATTCATTATAAAATAAATAATTATTATTAAATACAAATATAAATATTAATTACTTAGAATTCATTTCCACCCTGTATCCCTATAAACCCCACAACCCACACTTAAAACGAAAAAACTATATTTACACAATTAAAATACTTAACTGTCAAATAAATAATTAATATTAATTAACAATTAATTAATAATTAATTAAAATTACATTACTTCCCACTCTCTACCCCTATAAAGCCCAAAACCCACACGTAAAATGTAAATGATAATGATTTTGTACACTATTAACATAATTATCAATTAATGATCGTGAACTGACAATGAATTAATAATTAATTAAAATTAAATTACTTACCACCCTGTACCACTATAAACCCCACAATCAACACATAAAATGTCTTTTTATTTCACTATTAACATAATTGCTTAATAATTAAAGAAATAATATTCATTAAAAATTAATCATTAATTTATTATAATTAAATTACTTCCCCTCCTGTGCCCCTAAAAACCCACAACCCGTTAAGGTACTAAACATAACAGAATTTACTTTCATTTACTTTAATAACTACTAAAAATGTTACAAATACATTAACCAACTATATTTTTGTAAACTATATTAATATCTTGGATATTTATAAAAGCGATATGACTTACCTTAAAATCGATGTTCTTGACAACCATATTCTTGCTGACCATAATTCCATGCCATGTTATGTTTGACTCGATATTTTTACAAGTCAATATTTTGTACTCAATATTTTGTCTCAGCACCCTTGTATATGCCCTAAACCCTGCTTGTAGATTACCCAAGATTTCACTGTCGTCCATCCATATTTGTATTTTCATCAGCACCTGTTTACTAAAAATGTTTTGCCCATTATCTATCAAGCTGATGGGCCAGTGATTTGCAGGGTCACTCTTATCCCCTTTTTAAAATTCTGAATTATTTAAGCCCCCTTCCATGTCTCAGGTGTCCCTGCTCCTTTCACTATGGCATTAGAGACTGCTTATGGAAATCATTCTCACTTACGACGATGGGTACCCCTTTGGCAAGCAAGTGCCAAAACTACCAGTTTTTTTTATGTCTTGGCTGTTATTACTAGTTCTCTACAAATGGACTCCTGCCAGTTCTTCCCGGCTAATGCCTCTATTTTTGTAACTTCCTCCCTTCTATTTAGGCATTTTGACATCCTCTTTTCACAGCACTCATACACAGAGTGGCCTATTATGATGTCAGTCGGAGTTTCATTCGACCGACACCGTAGCGGAAACGGGACCCACCAACCTCCGGTCGGCGGTCCTCACCACCTAATTATGATGCGACTGCATATGGTGGAGTCACATTCTCCCATTTCTCTATGGGAGCTTGTGTTACGGCCATAAACCGGCCGTAACACAAGCTCCCATAGAGAAATGGGAGATTGTGCTAATCCCTTCACCCCATGGCAGGCACCTCAATGTGCCTGCCACAAGGTACAAGGATTAACAGGGGTTCACCATAGGTGCCCCCTCAGCCCCCAACTGGAGGCTGCAAGAGAAAGGGGGCCCTGCTAGGGGCCCCCAAACACGCTTTCTGACAGGCTTTCCATGTCGGAAAGCCCAGCATGGGAAGCCTGCCATAAACCGTGAATCGGAATCCCTGATGGTGTAAACTGCCGTCCATATGGATTAATCAATTTTGACCAGCTGTATTGTAATCAGCCAGTCGGCTTTACGACCGACATCGTAATAAGCCCTAGAACATTTTTGTACTTAATCAATCTAACAAAGAGGTTTAGCTCCTTCTAGAAACTTTAACTGCATGTTTTACAGGCAGAATAAAATTAAACGTCCACAGTTGCTAAGAGGTCTGACATCACAGGTAACACTGTCAGCCAGTTAGGAATTTATTGCTATTAGTATTTTTGCTTTTCCTATTTTACATATTGGCTTAGAATGCCAACAATCAAAGGGTTATTGAATAAACAGTCAGGACTGGCTTGGAGCCACTTCAAAAATGGTGACCTGTTTTGTATAAGTCGCCTTCTTCATTTGCATCATTAATAAAAACAACCATTGCTATTCCTTTTTTTAGTCTTTTGTATAGGTATCTTTGCAGCCACCCCACCATATCCCAAGTACAGCTATCCCATGGTGTATACTGCCTCACATGCCCAAATCACCCCCCAATAGGCCACTTTCAAAATGTGTATGGAAAGAACAGCCTCATATTTTTGGAGCACTATATACAGTACCGGCAGGTGAGACAACTTCTTCACTTAGGGGTCGATTACGATGACGGTGGGACCGCCACTGACAGCCCGTCCGTGACGGTCCGACTGCCATCAGAACCATGTAATCAGCTTGCCATATTACCAATGCGGGCAGATGGTTGGCGGTCAGAAAGACTGACCGCCACCGCCACCTGAGTCTGGTCAGGTGCAAAGGCAGGAAGGGGCTCTGGAAGCTTGTTCCTATAGCTCAAACAGGTCAGCCAACTGACCTCTGCAGTCCCTTCTGGGGAGCCCAAGTTCAACTGTATAAGAGTGCAATCTGAGAATCAGATTGCAGGTGGGAGGTCCTGTTCTATTAACACTATTGGGGAGTGTTTTATCCTGGGCTTAACCTTAAATTTTTTCAAGTTGTAATTGAAGAAATACAATCATCATGTTGACGTTCAGAATAATCTTTGTCGTTTATTCTCCATGAATTTCAAAAATTCCGAAACATTTTCAAAAATAACAGTATCCAGTATTATACATCCATGTATTCTGCCCAATGCATTTCGGGTCTTTTCGTCAGACCCTTCGTCAGGGGTCATGGAAAACTGTAAACAGAAACAAGCCAGGGAGGCTATTATACCTAGTCATTTTAAACATTATAAGTAATAATACTCAAGTGTGACAACTATAAATAATAAAAAATCACAACATGGAACGTAAAATTACCTTTCGGAGATCTAGAGGATGATAAAAACACAAGTGATGTTCATGCTCTCGGTCATAGTGTCTATCCGACAATTTTAACAAGACTCGATAGTTAATGTGGCGTGTTCATTGTGTTGGCCGTGTTATTTACTGTCGTGCCGATTATAAACATGTGTTACTGTTTAAGACTCATTCCTTGTGTCTTTACCGATTTGTGATGTTAGAAGAAAACGTGCAAAAAACCGTGCAAAAAAAAACTCAATGAAGTTGTTATAAAAATGTTACAAAAATAGTGATGTTTTTAAGTAGATATGGCAGCGTTTTTGACTTAAATTAAAGTTCCTTGGTGCTCTATTATTACGCGAGATGGTTGTGCTTAAAAATCTATCTCTGATCGAGAGTGCTCCTATTAAACACTACCCAAAATACCTGGTTTCTGTGTAGTGAATGCCTTCGCGGTCGTCCGTGTTCGGATTCAGTGTAATCGCGAGAGTAGTGTAACGAAGATTTATCTAAGAAGCAGAAGCATGAACATGGAAAGGAGACTAGCGCCTATCACATTTGAACGTGGGAACAGTGTATTAAAGTTTTTTCAACGGAATGGAAGCGTAAACATAGAAAAAAGACATGGAAGAAAGACTAATCGTGTATCTACCCAAGATAAACATCAAAAAAACTTTCATCAAAGAATGTTGATGTGTAATAATTATAAGTGAGCAAGAAAGCTCTAACAGTACTCAAAATAAATTATAATGCTCATTTACGTTGTATTTACAGAACAACATTTTGAATATAGTGTCGAATTCTTGACATTCTAAAAAATACAGTATTGAGTTGTTTTTAGAGGAAGCATGCATATTCAATCCTATCATTGAGTCCCAGTGGTTGGAGGGTTTGAAGTCTTTTCGTCCAATAAAATTCAGCTTTCGCCAGAGTTTTTTGGGGATCTTGATCAGTCTTTATCTGCAGTGATTGTAAGATGGTGAATTTTAGTTGTGCTATGTTATGTTGGGCTTGTAACCAATGAGTGGCTACTGTAGATTTCAAGTTTTTATTTCTGATGTTGCTCTTATGTTCTCCAATTCTTAACTTGATTTTTCTTTCAGTCCTGCCCACATACATTTTTCCACATGGGCATTTAAGAGCATAAACAACATTTGCAGTATCACAAGTACTGGAATGCCGTAGTTCAATCGAATGGCCTTTCAGTGGATGTTTGAACTTGTTCCCTTCGATGACATTATTGCAATTAACACAATTTCGACATTTTTGCATGCCTTTAAATTCCATGGGGTTTTCTAGTTCTTTTGCTTTCAGCAATTCCTTGATGTTGTGGGATCGTTGCATGGCAAAGATAGGTCTGGATTGAAACAGTGTGCTCAAATCAGGTTCAGTTTGAATAATTGTCCAATGTTTAAGGATGATTGACTTTATCGCGTTGGTTTTCGTAGAATGTTTCAATACCAAAACCAAAGGCTCAGCCGAAATTTTTGAAGAGCGGCATAATAATGTAGATCTGTCTTGTGCCACTATTTTGTCTTGAGCTTTCTTTAGAGTGTGTGTTGGATATCCACGTGCTTCAAATCTATCTTTGAACCAGTTTATGGGGGTTTCACAATCTTGGGGATTTGATGTTATTCTTTTTACTCTCATGAATTGTGAATATGGTAGATGGTTCTTAAGTGCAAATGTGTGAAAGCTATTGTAATGGAGAGTACTATTACGGTCGGTGGGTTTCGTATATACTCTTGTTTCGATGTTGCCTTTAGAAATGTCGATGATGACGTCCAGAAAATTAATCGAAGTTTTGTCAATCTGATGTGTGAATTTGATGCGGTCATGTATGTTATTTAAACTTACAAGATTATCCAGAAGTCTCTGTTTGGACCCTTTCCTGATGATAAGAATATCATCTATGTATCGTCGGTATAAAATCAAATTTTTGAAATTCATGGAGAATAAACGGCAAAGATTATTCTGAACGTCAACATGATGATTGTATTTTTTTCAATTACAACTTGAAAAAATTTAAGGTTAAGCCCAGGATAAAACACTCCCCAATAGTGTTAATAGAACAGGAGCTCCCACCTGCAATCTGATTCTCAGATTGCACTCTTATACAGTTATATTTGCACCCTGGACCAAGGTGCCTGGTGGTTGAGCACCGACCTGAACATTGAAATAAAGGAATAAATTTGATAAGCTACGAGTGCACGTTGGACACTAACTTTCTGAGCCCAAGGTTAAGGCAAGCAGGCCAGTTTTACTTCTTCAGACATCAATTTCGGCCTTCTTCTGATACTTCTATAGGTCCAGTAGTGTCCTGATGAATGGTGCCTTTATGCCCTTTTCTGGGCTTGGTTCCAAACTGTCTAGGGTAACAAAGAGCAGACAGACCTAGGTGTGAGCTGCATTTGTCAGAGGTAGGCCATATAGCCCTTAGAAGTCAGGTGGGCAAGCCCTGAGGCTACACTTTAAAGCTCAGGAAGGGATAAGTACAACCCACCAGAGCATCCTGCTTGGGAGAGCAACACCCTGCCCCACACCCAAGGAATACACAACACCACAGGAGAGCCATTCAGCCATGTGACCCTGGACAAAGGCTGAAAGGCACAATTCATTTCGGCAGAAAAATACCAACTTTTTAAAAGTGGCATTTTCAGAAAAGTAACTTAAAACCCGACTTTACCATTAAATTACAATTTGTTTGATTGAAAGAAGCATTTCTCAATCTGTTCCCAAACTGACATTATCACTTATTAAATGAAATAAGGTAACACAGTATTAATCTATGGGAGAGATAGCCTTACAACTGTGAAAAACAATTGTTTTCAGTGTCAGGATGTGTAAAACCTAACCATGTCCTATTATGTTATGTGTATTGTTTTTTTTTGTTTGTTTCTTTTTCAGGTTACAATTGTTCTGGAAATCCGTTTTTTTTAAAAACTCTTTTTACTAAACCGAGAGAAAGCGAGCGTACAAAAAGGTATACAAATACAGTATTCATTTACTCTGTTGAGCGAGGCCTTATGGGAAGCAAGATAAAAAAGAATCTCATCCGCATATAAGGAGATGCGGTCCTTCCATGTGTCCGCCAACTTGAGACCGCGGATTATTGGGTCTCTGCGGATCCATGCCGCTAATGGCTCATGGAAGAGTGCAAACAACAATGGTGATAACGGACAGCCCTGACGTGTCCCACGACCCAACCCAAACACCTCTGACTTCTTGTTATTGACCACCACCTGTGCCAGGGGCTCGGTCTAGAGGAGCCACACCCACCCTATGAAGCTGGGTCCAAATCCCATCTTCACCAGGACTGCAAACAAGTATGGCCATACGATGGTATCAATTGCCATAGTAGCGTCTAGAGAGACCACCACGGCGGCCTCTTGGATCGTATCAAGTCTCCCTAGCACGTAAGTTATATCTATGTAGATTCTGTATGTTTTTTTTTCTGTTGAACATGCAAATGAATTTTAATAAAAAATAAAAATAAATAAATAAATAAAGTCTCCCTAGCACACCAGGTTCAGTGCTGTGTTACGATTAGGCATAAAGCCCGATTGGTCAGGATGCACCAGTTTACTTATGACTTGGGTCAAGTGACTCGCCAACAGTTTGGCAGTTCTCTTTTTTTTTTTTACTTTTTATTAAACCAAGAGAAAACGACATTTCTGAGTACAAAATGGTGGACAAATACAGTATTCATTTACGATAACAAGGTTTTGTGATGAATCACATTAGTGCTACAGGTAGATTTGGGACTCAGGGCGTTAGAGGCTCATCATAGGGAGGGACAACAGGTGGAACGCATATATTACCCTGTATTCGTTCCATTTACCCCAGATTGTGGACCACTTGTTTGGACACCCTTGTGCGATGTACACTGTCTTTTCTCTGATCATGCACCAGTCCATGTCCGCCCTCCAAGTTGCTACTTTAGGCAGCACTCCAGAACCAAACAACTGGGCAATGTTCCTCTTAGCCACCATCATGCCCAATGTGACCCATATTTTACCTTTATTGTTTAAATCAGTGGGTTCCCAGACATTCAGTAAACATCGTTTTGCTTACGGATTGAGACGTACCCCAAGAACTTCGTTCATACACTCATGCATTTCCTTCCAATACTTCTGGATGTATTCACAGTCCCATATTATATGCATGAATGTTCGTTCCTGCCCACTTTGCCTCCTGCAGATTCCTTCATTCACTCTTCCCATGCTGACAAGTCGGGACTCTGACAAGTAAACTCTATGTAAGATCTTCAGCTGAACCAGGTGGAGTCTGGAGGAAATCGCAACTACTCTTGGGGAGGATTCTGCCTCCTGCCATTCCTTGTCGTCGAGCTCTAATCCATCTCTCTCCCACCACCCCCTGATCAAGCCGAGAGGATTGGAGGTGTTTTTTATCAGTTTTTTGTATGTTAGGGAGATCGCTTTTGTAGCCATCTAGTAACCTATCTTCCAGCGGTGAGGACTCTGGGGGAGATTCACCTTTAGGCAGCTTCGACATTAGTGCATGCTGCACCTGCAGATAACGGAACTATTATTTGTCAGCTAACTCATATTCCTGTTTCAAGGAGGCAAATGACACCACCTCCCCCTTCTTCCATAGGTCTCCGACCTTTGAGATCCTGATCAGGTCCCATTTGTCAAACCCTTTTGAGGTTCTTAGGGTGCAGAGCTGTTCAGTGTCCCACAGAGGAGTGTCAAGCGTAAGTTGCTGGTTTCATCCTAAGCTCCTGTTTGCTGCCTGCCAAATCTACACCTCGTGTTTGGTTGGCCCCGTTAACGGAAACTTTTGTGTTTTGGAATAGAGGGCCATGTTATAGTTGCCACCCGGAAGCAACCATTTGTACATTCTATACCCTGGGTCATCCCAGCTCGGATACATGCAGGTGTTGATTGAAGCCAGGTGGGCGGCCCAGATGTATTTTTTAATATCTGGGAGACCTATCGCTCCATCATACAGGACAAAACTAGCTTTTGTAAGGCTATACGGGGTCTACCCTCCCTGAGCAACCCTCTTTGGAGGCCTTCAATTTCTTTAAAGTACCGCGCTGGAACCAAGTCAGGGCAGTACTGCAATGCATATAGGAAGCGTGGCAACACCATCATCTTAAAGAACGCTGCTCTACTTAGCAGGGAAAGAGGGAGTGCCCTCCAGTGCATGACATCTCTTTTCAGTCTCTTGGGGGGAAGCAAGTTGCAGTCATATCGTGTCTTGGAATCTGCCGATATAAAAATTCCCAAATACTGGTAGCCATCTCGGGCCACCTGAATTGGGCAGTTCTTTGGCAGGGGTGAGGGATCACCACTAAGGATATACATTAGAGACTTAGTCCAGCTGATTGTAAACCCTGAGTATTTCCCGAAGTTCGTAAAAATGTTGAGAACTCTGTGGAGCGAGGCAGCAAGATAAAGAAGAATGTCATCTGCATATAAGGAGATGCGGTCCTCCCTTGTGTCTGCCCACTTGAGACCGCGGATTATTGGGTCACTGCGGATCCATGTCACTAATGGCTCAAGGGAGAGTGCAAACAACAATGGTGATAATGGACAGTCCTGACGTGTCTCACGACACAACCCAAACACCTCTGACTTCTTGTTATTGACCACCACCTGTGCCAGGGGCTCGGTATAGAGGAGCCGCACCCACCCTATGAAGCTGGGTCCAAATCCCATCTTTACCAGGACTACAAACAAGTATGGCTATTCGATGGTATCAAACGCCATAGTAGCGCCTAGAGACACCACCACTGTGGCCTCCTGGTTCATATCATGTCTCCCTAGCACACCATGTACCCTCCTCAGGTTCAGTGCTGTGTTACGATTAGGCATAAAGCCCGATTTGTCGGAATGCACCAATTTACTTATGACTTGGGTCAAGCGACTTGCCAACAGTTTGGCCAAGATCTTGGACTCTGCATTCAATAGGGCGATAGGTCTGTATGATGAGCAACTATCCCTGGGCGTACCTTCTTTATGTATTGTCACCAGAGTTGCTACCCTTTGGTCACGGGGAAGTAGTCCCACCTCCCTGCTCTCCTCGAACATGGCTCGTAGATGTGGGGCGATCGAGTCAGGCTTAAGTTTGTACAATTCAATTGGCAGGCCATTTGGACCCAGCGCCTTACTGGACTGGAGGTTTCTTATCGCCTGCGAGACCTCCTCATTTGTAAAAGCGCTATCAAGTAATTCCCTCTCCTCTGGAGACAGAGCGGGAAGTTGTATGTCAGAGACCAGCGATCATGAGTCCTCCTCCGACATGGCAGAGCGAGTTCGGTATATCTGGTGGTAATGCTCAGCAAACTCATTTGCAATTGCCTGTGGGTCTGTAATTTCCCCCCCTCCATAGTGCATCTGTGATTTCTGGCACAAGGCGGCTAACCAATTCCCTCTTGTCAAGCGAGGTGAGAAGCTTCCCCGACTTGTCCCCCAAATCATATATCCTGCCTTCTTTTTCCTTACCTAACTTTTTGGCCATATCAGTGGCAATGGACTTATACTCCTCCCTCTTGAGCTTGAGCTCATGTAATTTATCTCCCTCGATCTCCCCCTCGCTTTCTTCCTCTAGCCGGAGGATATCTGTTTCCACTTGAATCAGGTCTTTTACCTTTTCTTTCCGTAGCCCTGCAATAAGTGAAAGTGCTTGTCCCCTCAGTACAGTTTTGAAAGCCTCCCACACAGTTTGGTGTGAGCCCACTGTTCCTACATTTTCCAGGAAATAACAATCTATGGCCAGAAGGAGAGCCTTCTTGACCACAGGGTGCCGGAGGTACCAGGGGTTAATTGGTGTGATCTTACCCACCCTTTTTTCGTTCAAGACTAATTCCACCCAGATATGGGAGTGGTTAGATACACCCCTTGCTAAGTGTCTGACTTCTCGAACGCAGCTTTTCTAGGATGCAGGCACAAGAAGGTAGTCTATGCGTGAAAGGCTGTTGTGCACCCCTGAGTGGAAAGTGTATTGGCAGCTCAGAGGGTGGAACGACCTCCACACGTACGCCAGTCCCAGTGCTTCGATAAAGTCAGGAAGCCATTGCCGCGAAGGATCAATATCTCTTGGGGAATGGCGGTCTACAGTTCCCGATACTACAGAGTTAAAGTCCTCCCTACTATGAGGTGACCCTCTGGGAACGACAGCATTATGACCCCCAGGTCCTTAAAAGTGCGGTCTTGCAGGCCCGGTGGGACATAGATAATCAGTAACGTCAATGTTTTGCTCTCCCACTGCCCGGAGATGGCTGCATATCTGCCCAGCTCGTCCGTCCAGATATGTTGTACAGATAATGGGAAGGACTTTTTGAGCATAATACTCACTTCCCTGGAACCTGTAGTAAAGCCCGAATGCACCAGCAATCTTTAGCCCCATCTGTTCATAGCCTGACAGTAATTACAAACAAGATGCGATTCCCTAAGGAACACTATGTCTGGGGAATGCCTCTTGATGTTCTGAAGTACAATGCAGCGTTTTACCTTGTCTCACAGACCGTTAACATTCCAAATCAAGAGCTTAAGGGCCATATTATCAAGTATTTGCGATAATGATCGCAAAGCGTGCTTACTGCGTTTTTGCCTATCACCGTCTATCGCTGAATTACATTGCTGTGTTAGCGGTGTATTAGCAACGCTTTGCTAACAGGCGATGTTCAAACCAGCGATAGACGGCGATAAACATCATTAGCGTGTGAAATAAAACGATGATTTCAAAGAGCTAATGAAAAGCTTGTAAACATGGGAGTGTGGACTTAATCTGTCAATCCTTTAAAAAGATAGCCAAGTCAGGATTTTACCTGACGTTAGATTCCTGTGATAACCACAGAAGTGCAGCTATTTTTATCGCATCGTGTGTCTGGGTCCGGCTTGTTGATAGCGCGATGTTGTCTTTGCGGCTATTTTGCTGTTGTTTTGTGAAGGAATGACTACTTTGCATCTAATTAGCGATGCAAGGCGTTAGTAAAACTGCTGCTAACATGCGCTAATGCATGTTAGCGGCGCATTGATGATATGGAGATAAATATATCACCGCTTTTCGGGCGAAAACGGCCGCTAAAGCGGCGATGTTGGGCTTGATAATATGCCCATAAGGCTTTTGTCCCATTGCGTGGTCATCGATACACCCCGAAACCCATACTTCCTCCTTTTGTCTGCGGAGAAACAATGTCATCTTCTCTGAACTTCGAAAAATAACACCTCCCCAAACCCATAACCCTGCTCCCCTGCACTCTGGGCTTTCCACTACCCATCATACAAACAATGCAGAGTGCCTGTCGCCTAAACCTTTAACTAAAAGTAGTAAACAGTGGGGGTGAAAAGCTCCGCCACCCCGACCCCCCCCCTTCGTCAGTATACTCTACACTCCCAGAGGTAGGCCATACATCCCATTTAAGATATCATTGGGTAGCAGTGCAACAGCACATGATTGTTATCAAATGATCAACCCCATTCTTCCCCTTTCACAGGAGTGTAAACAGTTGGTCTAGTGAGGCAGTTCAAAAGTACCTTACGTCTCAACAATGTTAGGCGTTAACGCTTATTCCGGGTCGCCACTCATCTGGCATAATGTTCTTTCACCCCTCTCCAGCCTTCTAGCCAGTCCGCCGCCTCTTCGGGGTGCTCAAAGAACCACACCTTGCCCTCTGCCTCCACGCTTAGCCGGACTGGAAACATCATGGCATACTTCACCCCCCTATCTCGTAGTTTCTTCTTCACGTCGAGGAATGATCTCCGTTGTTTTTGTACCCTCAGAGTGAAGCCTGGGAAGAAGGAGATCTCAGCGTTTTGGTAGCAAAGAGGTGGGGCCACTCTGACATTTTGTAATATTACCTCCCTATCTCTGAAGTTCAGCAATCTGGCGATTATTGGGCGTGGAGGCGCGCCAGGCCTCGGACGTCCGCCAGGGACTCTATGTGCCCTTTCTACCACAAAGAACTTGGAGAGCCCCTTGGGTTGCAAATTATTAAGTACAAGATCCTCCACAAAGAGGGCAGCCGCTGGCCCCTCCGCCCTCTTGGGTACCCCAATAATGCAGATGTTATTCCTCCTAGTGCGGCCTTCATAATCATCAAGTTTGTTATGTGTATTGTTATAGTGTCATGTCACCCGTGGGGTATCCTGGCACTTTTCAGGTCTGTGGGACTTGCCCCAAGGAGCCTACTCGAACAGCCAGGTCTTCCGCTTCTTGCGCAATTCAGGAAGTGAAAAGGAGGACCTAATGTGGAATGGGAGATTATTCCATGCTTCTCGGAGCAATGTATAAGAAGACACAACCTCCTGGCCCGCTTTTGCGTATGGATTGTACATGAATCAATGAGAGTCTGGCTGAGCGCAGGTCCCTGGAGTGTTGGTAGAACTGCATGTGGCAGTTCAGGTAGGCTGGGCTTGTGTTGTGTAGTGCTTTGTATGAGTGGGGCAGGAGCTTGTATTGTGGTCATTGTTGCATAGGGAGTCAGCATAGTTCCCTTAGGTGGGGTATGCTGAGATCATCATGGGAGGTTTAGGACCAGACTGGCAGCTTCGTTTTGGATGGCCTGAAGTAGTTACATGATTTGGTTGGTGAGCCATGCATTAAGGGTGTTCCTGCAGTCTAGTTTGCTGGTGATGAGACCCTGGTTGATGGTTTTCCTGGTGTTTTTAGGTAGCCACTTGAATATCTTGTTTAGCATCCTCAGAATATGGAAGCAAGCCAATGTGACAGCATTTAATTGGGTGGACATGTCCAGCTTGTTGTTAAGGATGATTCAGAGGATTTTTGCTTTTGAGCTGGGGGTGGGTCCTAAGTCCGTGGGCCTACAGGCTGAGTACTACGGCAAGGTATCCTTTTTAAAAATTACCACATCGGTCTTGTCTGATGTGAGTCTGAGGCAGTTTGACTTCATCCACGTGCCCACTTTAGTCATGCACGAGTTGAAGTTGTTTCCTGCTGTTGGGTTTTTTGTCCAAGAGGGACAAGATCAGCTGTAGATGGCGTATGTGAGTATGTCAATGTTGTGTACGTGGATAACATCTGCCAGCAGCGTCATGTAGATGTTAAAAAGGGTTAGGCTGAGGTAGGAACCAGGTGGGCCTCAGCAATCAGCTCCCGGGCTTCTGAGTAGTAGGGAAGCAAGTTGACTGTTTGTGCTCATCCAGTAACAAAACTGCATATCCATCTGAGGGCGGTTCCTTGGATGCCAGCTAGTAAAGTTGTCTGATCATGATGGGATGGAAGACTGTGTTGAATGCTGCAGATAGGTCGAGTAGCATGAGGGCTATGGTCTCTCCTCTGTCAAGGCTCATCCAAATGCTGTCTGTTGCTGCTATGATTTCTGTCTCTGTGCTGTGGTTAGGTCTGGGACCTGATTGTGTGGTGTTGATGTGAGGTGGTCTGCGAGGTGTCTGTTGATGGCTTACTGTAGGACCTTGACCTGATATGGAAAGAGGGAGACCGGTCACACGTCCTACTTTTTAAATACTATGCACTCTGCCTTATGAGGCCTAAAGGCCTACCTTAGGGGGTGACCTTTAAGTGTTAAAAATGAAGTTCCCATCTTGGCAAAAGGGTTATTTTGACAGGATAAATGGCAGTTATAAAATACACTAGAGGCTGCACTAGCCTGAGACATATTTTGCAGGGCAACTTTAGTGTGTGGCACAATGGGCGTTCCTTCCCAGTGGAGCCTTTTAATTTACTGGCCTGGGTACATGTAGTATCATTTACTATGTACCTATAAATTAAGTATGACAATTGGGTGGAGGACAATTTTACCATGTTTTAGGAAGAGAGCACTAGCACGTTACCACTGGTTAGCAGGGGTAACATGCACATAGTCATAATGTTAACAAAACAAATTTTTCAAAATAGGGGGTGAATGCAAAAGGTCTGGGGGAATACCATGCCAACGATGTCAGGTCTAACAGTGTATGTTGCTAGTTGGCTCCTCGCTTTTTGCCATCAGGTGTTAAATGGGTGCTACCAGATAGTTCATTGAGAACAGGGGCTTAGAACATGCTACAAAAAAATGTTCTTTTGGGGATAAATGTATTCCTATTCAAAGCTGTAACTCATTTATGTGAATACCACTTTTTCATTTTCATAAGTAGTTTATACTCCATGTTATTGTTTGATTGACATGCTTCGGACATTAAAACATTTTTAAATCAAATTGTTATTCAAGTTATTCCATCCTTATTGAAGAGAAATTGTACCAAAAATCAAAGCATATTAAAAATATTCAGAGAATCTGAAGTGCATGAAAGTCCTTGAATGATTTTGAAAGCATAACACCATTATTTTAAGCAAATGGCAATTTAACTGGCTGCTGGACAAATAATACATAATCTCTGCTGTTTAGCTGGTCACAGGTTAAATACAAGACATGATGTACAATTTGACCAGCAGCGGGATAAATAGTGTGAAGGAGCCCTTTATTTAGCTGGCTACGAGGAAAAAAGGGCCAACAAGCAGTGGTACGGTGGTGGCCAACTTGTAATGGGGGTGCAACATATGTGAGGCATTTGAAAGTAACTAAATATACAAATGTACAATAGGTTGTGCAAAGGTAAGTGCATGAATTGAGCTAAGCTGTTTACAGTTGAAAAACAGTCAAATCGATTTTGAATCAAAAATATTTGTTATTTTTATATTAAAATAAGAAATGTAGAAACTTCTTTTTCAGGAGCTTCAGCATATGGTACACAGATAAATTGTGCTGCATTTTAGGAGTATTTGCTGTCTGCAAAGAATAACGAGTATAACTTAAAATCATGTTGCATGAATGTTTTATTCAATCATGAGAATATGTTTTTAATGTTCATGATGCTTCTTTTGATGATTTTTGTAGGCTTGGCTGTTTTTAAGCTTCTAATGGAAGGCCCTATGCTGGTTTTAGGCTTTTTTTAGGGGTTGGGGAGTGCTTGTTTAGTATTTCAAACCTGCCAGACAACAGCAATTGACAAGCAGCTAAGCAGCAGCAAACAAGGAATGCAGAGAGGTTGGTGGTATGTGGGTCCCAGATGAAGGGAAACGTACATTGGTACATGAGGGTACGGTGCCTTGGGACACTTGCAGGAGATAAATTGAGTGAGACACAGTAATAGGGATTCTGTGGAATGGGTAAGTGAAACCAGGAAACAGGTAAGCAATGCATCTGGTAATTCACAGGAGAACTTCAGACATGGCTACTTATTGATTCCATGTCCTGAGTGACCCCTTCAGTCACACTAACATTTTAGTCCTCTGCACAATGTACCTTTAGAATGGTAGTTTTGTTTTTTGACATGCTAATCAGTATTTTAAGTGGGCAAGGTTCTGTCTCTATGGAGCCCTCATTTCTGTCCTTTCCATTGTTTAGACCTGGCACCCCTGGCATGGTAGTTCCCTCTAAAGTTTTGCCTTCACACCTCCTGTTTGCTGACTTTGTTTTTGCTGGTTTTAGGACTGTGCACACTTTACCAGTGCAAACCTCTCCTGATGTGTTTATGCTATCTCCTTAAAACATGGTAGAATTGACTTATTTAATGTACTTGTGAGTCCCTAGTAACGTAGCACTACCTGTGCCCAAGGCCTGTAAATGAAATGCTACTAGTGGGCCTGCAGAACTCAGGGTGCCACACTGATGGTGCCACCCATTTAGTTAGAACTTTAAACATCTCTCAGCCTTACCATTGCAGACCGTGTGTGCATTATTAAAAGGTCATTTCAACCTGGCAAAATAGTCCTTTTGCCAGGGCCAAACCTTCCTTTGTAATACATGTATCACCCCTAAAGCAGCTTAGACAGCCAGAGGGCAGGGTGCCATGTATTTAAAAAGTAGGACATGTGCTTTTTAGTTTTACATTTCCTTGTACTGAAATACTTTAAAATGTGTTTTGCACTACTGCGAGGCAGTACCTCTCCCATAGGATACCATTGGAGTTACCTTATTACATTTAATAAGCTGTAATTTCCAAATAGCAGGTAAACCAGTTCATGTTGTAATGAAAAATCCTAACTTATGGTGAAGTCTGTGTTTAAATAACAATTTTGAAAATGAGACTTTTAGAAAGTTGGTGTTTTCCTGCCTACAGCCAATTGGTGCCTTCAGCCTGTCTCTTGGTCACATGACTTGGTGTAGCTGATTGTTGGGCTTTGTGTATCCCTACTAGACAGCCACACACAATAGGGAGCTTAGATGTACCTGGGTGGGCCATCATTGCCAGGCCTGGAGGGAGAAGCTGGACACAGCTGCACTTACACTTGAATAGAGTGTGTCCTTCAACAACACAGAGGGCTGCATACCCCAATAGAAAGCCTGGAGCCAGAGCAGGGAGGGCATAGCTCCTGAGCACTTTAAAGGCATGCCTCTAGCAGATTCTCCCCACTTCAAAGGTACAATTGGGTATACATACTGGACCTCAGACACCAACTCTTCAGTACACTTCTGGGCCTATGGATACTCTGCCAGGAAGATGGACTGTTGTGCTTCTAAAAGGACTACTACTCTGTTGGACTGCTGACCCGAAGGAACTGCTGCGCTGCTGTACTGACCAGGTGCCCTCTTACCCGGGTGAGAAGGACTGGGCCTGCATCTCTGGAACCCAGTACCCCAGAGTGACTCCAGAGGCTAGTTGGCTGGCCTCCTGATATAAAGCCTCAGGAACATAAAAGCTTCCAACAAACCTGCACCTGAATTCTGCCATCTGTGAGTCTACCCTGCCAGTTGGGGCCACCCCAGTCCTGGACCTGTAGATGCAGGCCTAAGGTGCTTAGCCAGCGTCTGGATATCAAGTGGAACCATCGCATTTCCTCTGCTGCACGGCTCCACCCTGATGAGAACCGACGTATTGTGCTGATGCATTGGATTGGACACATCAAAAAAGACTCGCATTGCCACCGCAGCCTCTTCAGAATCGCCGCTGCGGTACACATGCTTGGCACAGGCCCTTGAATCCCTCAGGAATGGGAGCCTCCACAACGAAACCAGACTCCACATGGCAGCTCCTCGGAATGAAAGCATCGCCCCAACTGTGCAACACATCCTCAATGCTGTATTTCGCATCACAAGCCTTCTTCAACAGAATCCTCTGACGGCGCAGGACCGCACATCGCTGCCTTACGCAACTTAGACCCAACACATCGCTTCGGCTGTGCAATGCAACTTCAACGCAGATCCTCAGAACGCTCTGCAAAACCAGGATTTAAGGTACTTTATTTAGCGGGTCTAACTGGGTCCCTGTAGCTTCCTGAACCTGTGACTTTGTAGGAGTCTGGCACAACTAGATTTCCACAGTTGGCGCTTTTTGGCACTACTTTCACAAAAATCTTTAAAATTGCACTTCTCCGGTTTTACCATTTAGATTTTTGTAGTTTTGTTCTTTTATTATTTATTAAAAATAGCTCTATATTTCTAACTTGTGGAGTCCTTTTTGTGTGGTGTTTCTCACTATATTACTGTTTGAAATGCTGCACAAATACTTTACACATTGCCTCTAATTTAAACCTTACTGCTCTGTGCCAAGCTACCAGAGGGTTGAGCAGAGGTTAATTTAGGATTGGCTTGTTCCTCACCCTGACAAGGATTATGGTTGCTGCTTAACCATGGCTCACACCTCAGTCAACCAAAACCCCAATTTCTTACACCAGTGCTGTCTCAAAAAAAAAATCTAGAAGCCAAAAAACAATCTGAGGGATGAGGGGTTTTACCCCAAAACCAGTCCCAGCATGCTTGTTTCCAGTCCAGGGAATACCTAGCTTGGCAGTTCAGGCTGGACTGTTCCACGAGGAACAGGGTCAAGACTGATTTGCATCTGGCTAGGTCTGAACTGGGGTGGCAAAGTTAACTAAAGAACAATGATGGATTCAACCCAGATTTGGAACGGGTGTGATGTGTCAAAGGTTTCAGCGCTCCGCCCATCATCTCCTTGTGTTTGATATGGGAATGATGACCCGACTGACCAGGTAGCACAGGACCACAAAGTTCTATGGTTGGCATTAACCAAAGTCAAAGAACATCAGAACTAGAAAAGGCTAAGATGATATGTGGTTGGCCAGGGTAAGTTATTGCAGTACCATGATGGCAAGGAGCTAGGGCCAGGAGGATAAGGACCACATTGAAGAGGCTTTTGAAGATCAGGACCAGGAGGGCAAGGACCAGTAGTTCCAGAAAACCAGTATAAGCACAACAGGGACTAGGAAGGGCCAGGGGACCAGTACCAAGGGTATCCAGAAGACCAGAGCAACGAGGACTAGGTAAGCTAAAAAGATCGTGACTAGGCATACCGGAAATGGGGATAGAAGGACAAAGAAAATCCGAACCTAGGGGACCAGGGCTCAGATTACCAAGTGGGGCAAAGCAAGGAGACTGGATAGTGGTGGCCAGGAGGACCAAGATCAAAATGAACAGGTCAGGTTGGCCCGAACAAGGAGAACCTGGATACACTCCAGCTCACGCTTTGCGCTCTTCCTCTACTTACCTGGCAAGAGTGAATCGGATCCATTGACTTAGAATGGGCGGCAGATCCTTCTCTTATCTAGGGCCGCTCACTTGGAATAAACTTCCGAGAGACCTTCGCTTAACCAGTGAGCATTTTTTTATGCATCCAGACTAGGTTCTAAGTTGGTACATTAAGCATTGAGCATCGGGACATCCTCTGAGTAGCTGTGCGCTGTACAAATTGTTATAACATAACAGAGAGGGCCAGGATCAATGGCTGCAGTACCAGTAGGACTAAGAGGACAAGAAACAGTAGGGCAGCACCGCAGCCCTACGACAAAAGAAAAGGTCAGGAATGCACTGTGTCTACCAGATACAGCGCATTCCTGTCCTGTTCCCCTGCGCCAGCGCACAATGGGCTGCCCTGTGCCTGGTGCAAGTGTGTCTGTGTTGCAGGGATGATAATTTTTGGGCAGGAAGGGAAACCTTACTGCACAAAAACAATCCGAGATTTTTTTCCTATTTCTATGTGTGTCAAAAAGCCATGAATGTTGCACGGAACGCCCCCAGCAACATGCATTGCACGCCCCTTTAATGCAGAAAACTGCATTAAAGGGTACAATATTTAAGAGGCAGCATTAAGCCAAAGAAAGTGCTGCCTCGTAAATATGGAGCAGACTCCTGCGCCACGGAACATCACAAGAAGTGATGTTCCAGCGGCGTAACAAGCCTCCTAAATGAGGCCTTTAAAATTGAATGAAAAATTTGCAGTCTTTAACAATTAATATACTCACAGTTATAACCCATCATTCTTGTAGCGTTCACCTATTTCAAAATCCATATTGCACATGATTTTCTACATACTTATTGACATTTATCATATTGTGCACCATCTTGGATTGCTTCAAAACTCATTACTCAATTTCGCCATTGCAGCACGTTGTGTAATTATGCTGCAGTTTGTGTCAAAATTATAGCGCATGACGGCAAGAACAACTCAAACAACCAGAACGCAAGCATCTATAGTTCGTGGTCGTTGTGTTTTTTGCACTATTTTTAAGTGAAAAGTGTGATCTCACCACAAAAATGTATGTATTTTAAGATAAAATATAGAGTTAAATGACAGATTTGCTTATTGCGTAATTACACATTGTTTTGCGTAATTTTCCCAAATTTTGCGTAATTATGCCAAAGCAACTTACAAAACTTTTGCACCACCCAATACTTATGCCCCTCTACTAAGGCGGTTCTTGTTCTCCCATGACCAGACCTACATTGTTAGAACAATTGACCTTGCGCTCGCTGCATCGCCAACTCGGCGATGCAGCTCGCGCAAGGTAAATTGTTGTATTTATTTAATTACTTACTTTACTCCTGTCTGTCGTATGTTGGACTCCACTACCCCCCCCACCCTGTCCCTCCCCGCCCCACCGTCCTACAGAACTCCTTCGATGAGCCGCCACTGATCAGAACAGGAATCGGCGCGCACGCACATACCCGCTCCATAGAAGGTTATGACTAATGCCAAAATACCTGCCAGCAGTAATAATCTATTGGAAGTACCATCCAAGATGACCAGGAGCTAGCTCTGTTGTTCACACACTATTATGTTTTAATGTGCAACCGTTTCGTTATAACCCACCTCCATAGCTAGTAAAATATTAGGCATTACGCAATCAAACTACTGATGCACAGCACACACCTAGACAACCTCTGAAAGGTCGTTTTCACCAATAACCTATGCTGTAGTTTGTCATTTGTAAGCGATGTTGTGCTGTACACGCTGTGGCTGAGAACCTCATGGCACATTATTGATAATACTGTGAACTGCATGTATACTGTTGGAGCATTCATCAGAAGTTCTCTGTAATATGCAACTACAAAATGCAAAAGCTTGAATATCTGCAAAGCTCATGTAAATGTTAAAACCTAATAAAAACAGATTTTTAAAAAAAGAATGTCTTCTGAATATTTTTTTTGTTTACATTTGTGTTTGCATTTCTCTTAATCTTTGTACACATTTATTTTCAACTGAAATAATATGTTTAAATCTTAACATTTGACTAAAAGGTAAGCTGCTGATCGTTTTTCTTGGGTGAAAACTTGTTGCATACCTCAAATTATTCCTGTTTGCTTTAATGTCCATTGATATTTGACCATCCTGTATCTCCACTATTGTATCTGGAATATTTAGAGCAGGTTGAGCTTTCGTCATTACCTATTTAATTGCAAGGTACATTTCTAATAAGTAAGGGGCATATTATCAAGCACGGTGTTAAAATTAGCGCCGCTTTAGCGGTAGAAAACTGACGCTAAAGTGGCGATAATGGGCCTGATAATATGCCCTTGAGAATTTCAATAGAAGCCCATGTTGACACCAGAACATGGGCTTCTATGGGAATTCTCTGCGGCATATTATCAAGCCCATTATCCCCGCTTTAGCGGCAGTTTTCTGTCGCTAAAGCGGCGATAATGTTAAAGCCATTTCTTGATAATATGCCCCAAAGTTTTTTAATACTTCCACTTGTTGTTTTGACTCTTGCAATATTGCAAACATACTGCTGTAACCCCTATCTTGTGCACCCTCCTTCCTTCTCACCCCTTCAGCTCAATCCAAGTATTCACCTTTCGTTATCCTTCCACCCCTCCCTTCTGCTTCCTCTATGGTTTCTCCCGTTTAGAATGTTGAGCGGGGCGTTCATGATAGCATGTTATTTGAGAACTGTAGCACGCTGCCACGAGGAACGTTGGAAGTGGCGAGATGGCGATACGTTGATCTTTCTCAATAAATAACTTTCTAACTTAAGCGTTTACCGTCCTTCTATCTTCAATACATATCATCAATAAAGTACCACTATGCTTTAATTTTCAAGTTCTGAAATTGGTGGATAGTATTAATTTCATTTCTACACTACGCATAAATATATTTGCATATGGGGTGCTTGATCGCTTCCCATTGCAGTTCCTAACGTTTTTAGATAGTGTATATTTTCAGACCTAAGGCAACTGTCATATTGTAGCACATGTAGTAATTTTAAGGCACAAATAGCTTTTGGTCTGAGAGTAAACTCGTGTTCAACAGAATTTACTTAATTCCCTCATTATGTGAAATGTTTCTCTACAAAAGTTTGGCATCACAAATAAAGATGTGATCACGTTGCATTAGATTCATAGACTAAACATGCATTTTTGTCTTGATATTACTACCTATTGCACTGTATACCAGTTATAAATCCAAACTTCCGATTCAGAGAGTAACCATTTAGGAATTTTCTTCCAAGTACTTTCGGCAAGTATGGCAGGTATTACTCAGTTCTAAAGATAGGGGTTTCAAAGGGGGAAATTCAAGGGGTGTGCACTGGAGGCCAGGCAAATGCTTTGGACATGTGCACGTTTAGACATGTTCTTGTGTTCAAAAATATTTTCTATTGCCATTCCCAACGTAGAAACACAAGGCAAATTAGTCCAACAATGGGTAGATACTAGGGTGTTTGAGTGAGTTATTCAACAGACCCATTTTTCATAGTTATATGAGAGCCGGTTATAAATATTTTCAGGCTGATAAAATAAGGTTAGATTTGCGTATATGGATGACCATTTTGTGCTCCTGAGGAATGTCCAGTCCACTCAGCTGATAATCTAAAGGAATACGTATGGGACAGTAAGGTTTTCAACTTTTTGTGAATCCTCTACAATGAGACATCTATCAAATTTGAAAGAGGAAAATTATGATGTCCAGATTTCCTAGATTCCTATTTTTTTTATTATGTTTATAACTATGCCACATAGAACAACATTCTATTAATTTACACTGGGTGTTGACTCTGAGATTTCTGACAATAGCATAGGAGTAGATTATCTGTTAAGTGCTTTTCTGCTGAAACGTAATGAAGGGCAGTTACTGTCACACAGGTAAAATAGGCTTACAATAAAAAGCAAATAAATGAGGTTTTATAACAAAATAAATAGCAAAAAGAAGCATATGTCAAATAAATGAGGTTTTATGATAAAATAAATACAAAAAGAAGCATATGTCAAATAAATGGGGTTTTATAATAAAATAAATACAAAAACAAGCATATGTCAAATAAATGGGGTTTTATAATAAAATAAATACAAAAAGAAGCATATGTCAAATAAATGAGGTTTTATAATAAAATAAATACAAAAACAAGCATATGTCAAATAAATGGGGTTTTATAATAAAATAAATACAAAAAGAAGCATGTCAAATAAATGGGGTTTTATAATAAAATAAATACAAAAAGAAGCATATGTCAAATAAATGGGGTTTTATAATAAAATAAATACAAAAACAAGCATATGTCAAATGGGGTTTTATAATAAAATAAATACAAAAACAAGCATATGTCAAATGGGGTTTTACAATAAAATAAATACAAAAAGAAGCATATGTCAAATGGGGTTTTATAATAAAATCAATACAAACAGAAGCATATGTCAAATAAATGGGGTTTTATAATAAAATAAATACAAAAACAAGCATATGTCAAATAAATGGGGTTTTATAATAAAATAAATAGCAAAGAGAAGCATAGGAAGTGACAATAAATGGTGTAGAGCAGTCTGTGGCAAATGTCCAAGCCTGATATTTTCAGCCTGTAGGTGGGAGTCGATAGAATGGACTTGTTTTCAGACTCTGCTTTTATTGTTTATGATCTCAGATTGTCAGTGCCAGAGCCGAGGCATCAACGGTGACATGTTGACAGCAGATGCTTCTGTATCCAGCATTCGCTGTCATGGAGCGGCCGTGGAGTCACAGGTCTTTGCTGTACCCAAGGAAACCCAGCAGGCAGTGCGCATTCAAATATCACAGAGTACATCTTGTCTGGATGAACGGGCCTGCGCTGTGCCATTTGTGGCCTGAAGGAATAATTCACTTCATTTACATAATATCAACTACAGTGCTTTCTTGCTGCTGGTGGCTCAGACGAAAACATTATAGGTGCAGTAAAACGAACAAAATACAACATTAAAAAAATTCACTAGAGGTGATGTCCAATTTTAGACAGTACACATTATATGCAAAAATAACTGAGCAGGGTATAGCCGAACACTATAAATACAAAATAAGGAAAACGATTCTTTCAAATAATTTAACCCAGGAAAGTATTTTTTTATGGGTTGGTGATAGGATATTTAAACAGCACTGGATACGCCAGAAGGCACTTAGGGGCATGTTCTCAAGGCAATATCGGCGCGTTATCTGCACTTTTCTGCCGCTAAAGCGTCGATATTTTTATCGCCGTATTCTCAAGCTGTCGCTACCAGCCGTTAGCCACAGCTTTCTGGCGATAGCGGCTGCTAATAACATCGCCAACAATGTTAGTGACAACTAACGCTAATCATATGCAATGTAGGCGTTCCTGTGTTAAAACGCACGCTAACCCCACTTCGCGATATTCTCAAGGATCACCTGAAACGGCGATGTGATAAAAATACACATGCTAAGGCACGTTAGCTGCTGGAACTTAAGACCAGAAAATAGGAGGTCTTAAAAATGGTGATAAATAGCAGTATATAAGGGAGACTAGCCCATAGCCTCATCTGAAGACCCACTGATGCCATGGAGGTACTAATCATGCAGCTTGGAGCACCAAGAAGGCCACAACAACCACTACCACCTTCCCCAGAACCACCACCGCGGCTGCGCCGAATAAGACAGCGGGTCCATTATCGACGCCTCAGCCTCACAGACCTAGCAGCAGAGGATGTCATTGCCCACTACAGGCTCAAAAGGACATTCATCCACCACATCCTGACTTAGATAGCCCACAGGCTGACGGCAACAACACAGCGGATAACCAACATTCCTCCGCAAACAAAGCTGCTGGCTGTGCTGCACATGTTGGCCTCAGGTACCTTCCAACCAACAATTGCCAGAGTCAGAGGAGTCTCACAGCCACCCCTATCAAAGTTCCTCACAACTGTCTTGGATGGCATCATCAGCCTCATAGCCCAGCACCTTCACTTCCCCAGCACTGCGCAGGAACAGCTGGAGACCAAGCAAACATTCTACTCCATAGCTGACTTCCCGCATGTGTTGGGGGTAATTGACTGCACATATGTCCTACTGTGCCTCTTGCCCACACTGCACACATATACCACAACAGAAAGCACACACATTCCATCAATGTGCAGGCAATAGTGGACCACCGGGGCCTGTTCACCAATGTCGTAGCCAAGTTCCCAGGCAGTGTGCATGATTCCTACATCTTTTGCCAGTCCATCATCAACCAGCGCTTTCAGGATGGCACATATGCAAATGCACTGCTCGTGGGTAAGTACTAACTGAACACACCACACACCTCAACTCCACAATCATGGAACTCACAACTGTGAGAATGCACCCGTTCCAAACTCACATACAACATGCCAATCAACATGCCCACCTACCAGACACGACAACACAAGTAACTGTGGTAACTGGGGCCAGCCATGTAGACAAACCATCCCCAAAGGCATAGCCCCTCTGCCACACAATTGCAAACGTGGGGAGAGGTGGGAACCAAGTATGTGCGATGGAGGTACTCGACCTTTGAAGAACGAATGTACACAAAGCCGAGTGTGGCGGTGGTGTGCTGGACAGTCTTGAGTGTGCAGAGCACAGACATGTCCATATGGGTATGTAGTGCGTTTCCGCTGTCCAGCCTGATCGCAATGACAGCGTTAGTGACTGACCTACCTGACGGGGAGTGGGAACCATGTGAAGGTAGCATGGAGGATGCAGAGTCTGTCGAAGCTGCTGCAGGCCATTGCGTAGACCTGTTTGTACATGGAGAGGGAGGAGTTGGGTACGATGCCTAGGTACCTAGAGTTTTTGTGGGGTGGCTGCCGAAGGAGGTGGCCCACCAGGTGTTGCCACATGCTGATGGGGTTGTCACGAGGATGAGGACTAATCTCTCCTCTTTGTAGAGCACCCCCAGCTGTTAAACATCCATGTTGCAACTTGCTGCCATCCTCCCTGGAACCCCAGTCTGGTGTGTGTAGGCACCTTGTTGAGGGAGCCTATGAGCTAGGTGTCCTGGTAGGTGGTGATGTCCAATGGTTCCCTTCATATAGCTCCAGTTCTACTCCAGGCATCTGCAGATGCATCTGTCACCTTGGATGTTGTTGGTGAGCGAGGTGACATTCATAGCATGCAGTATGTTGGAGTTGCATATTGGGGCAAGGGTGTATGCGCAGTTGGAGATACATGTGTGGAAATTCTGGACAGCGCTGTTGGCGTTGCCTGCAGCGGTGGGGGTGTTGCTGTTGATGGTGGAGTGTACTAGATCCTTGGTGACTCTGCTCCAGTAACTCTGTGTGGCGCCGGCTGTGGGTTTGGGTGTCATGGGGTTGCACGACGAGGAGGTGTACGCTGTGCTGGTCACACCATGGGCGTTGAGTGGTGTTGATGAAGTGGGTGCCGTTTCCACATGTGAAGATGGGGTCAAAGGTGTGCCCTGCCTTGTGGCTCAGTGTTGAGAAGAGTTGGCTCAGTTCGATGTTAGCAAGCATCTGCCTGAGGGTAATGGATTTGGAGTTGTTGTGGTATGTGAGGTGGAGGCTCCGCTCATGGATGAGTATGTAGTCCATGGAGTAGATGAAGTGGCGTGTTATGATGTTGATGGTTCCCGCCCTCTGTGGGCCTGCAGGTGAGGGTGTTGACTGATGCTTTGTGGCAGTTCTGGCTCGGAAAGTGCAGGTGTTGTGCATTGGGGAAGGTCTAGCGGCAGCGGCAGCAGCTGAACAGAATGTGAGCAGTGTCTGGTGTGGCCCATTGGCATCTAAATGTTCTCCTGCCGTTGACTGCGAGGAGTGCGGATGAGTGGTAGCGCTAGACATTAGAAAAAAGCCAGGGACCGTGCTGGTGTATGTGTCAGGCTTGCGGACATGTGCATACAGGCCTGACATTGGTGCGCTGTTGGAGTGCTAGTGATGCAACTGCGCACCGCACACAAGTAAATAGGCTCGAGGGAGGGACGAGCAGCTGTGAGGCAATGTAATTCGCATTGATGCTGGTCATTTTGTCAGAAGCTACACATGGCAAACATTATCCGGAAGTAGCACAAATCACACACCACAAAACTATTAACACTGCCCACACAGCATGCATAACTACTAATGGACACATTTCTCCATTACATGTTACAGGTGATCAAGGATATGCACTCATCCCATGGATAATGACACCTCTCCGAGCCACCAACACCCAGGCCCAGAGACAGTATAATTTGGCCCATGGACGCACCAGGAGCATTGTGGAGTGCACATTTGGCGTGCTAAAGTCACGTTTCCGGCACCTTGACATCACAAGTGGAAGAATGTTGTACAGCCCAGAAATAGTGTGCAAGGTTATCATAGCATGTTGTGTATTGCACAATATATGTGTATGCACCAATGCCCCATGGATCCAAGTGCCAGATGCACCGGACGATGCTCAGGATGATGAAGATGAGGCAGGTGGAAAACACCCCACATCTTCTACAGCAGGAACAGCCTGAAGGAACAGAATCATAAACCATTTCTTTACCTGAGCACGTCACATCGTGACTGTCCTTAGCAATCATGTATCAGTTCAAAATTACCCCAAGCACAGTATATGTAAATAAAAAACACTACACACATACCCTGTGCGCATGTTTCTCCTCCGCATGAGTACATCACTCTGACAAGTGTAAGTGTAACATTAAGTGGTAACTATCACAATTTTAAACTGATGGTGGATATGTCACCTCTGAACAGAGATACTGTTTAGGGTGACATTTCTTCTAAACTAGACATGTTAGGGTGTCAAATGTACGAAATTCTACTGCTCGGCATGTCATATGTGGATAAAAATTACTTGTAGGGTGTCAGTAGTGGTAAACTAAGAATATCAGGGTGTAATTTGGGGTCAAATATGACATTTTGAGGGTCATTTGGGGTCAAATCAAGCTTTTCATGGTGTTCTCTGGGTCAAGAAATGGAATTTCATCTAAGACTGTTCATCTGTGTAGGAACTTGCACTTAGCGTGCCAAACTGCCTGCAATTCCGAAAATGCAATGTGTTTTTCATACTAGCGATGGAAAATACATCACTAAACACATTGAACCATACGAAATGTTGCCCCAAAGCCTTTTTGCGTGCAGATTTTCAACGCTATGTCAAACATGCATTGGCATAGCCAATAGGTCTTGCCTTTGGGATCTTATAAGTGTTTAGCCATGCAACAGTTGATGTTATTGCACCAAGGATATTGTGCTGCATAACTAAATCCTTATAAGGTCCCAAAAGCGAGACCTATTGGCTATGCCCATGCTTGGTTTTTTTTGGTAAGGCAATGGAGATAAAGTTATTTGGCCAGAAACACAAAATGTTGAGCAGATACCAGACCCTGGTTTCCGAGCTGCTATGTCTGCAGTGGCTTTGACCGTTAGGCCATATCTCCTACAGTCTCCTTCAACTATTGTGGGATGTCCACAACTTTTGTCAACCATTTGTCTGAGTGATTTGGCAGGAGCCTATTAACCACTTTTAGCATTTGTATCATAGGGTATGGTTGGCTGACGGATAAAAATGTAATTAACAAATTTGCTTATGTACCGATATGGTTTTGTCGTCAATTTTTTTTAACTGATTCATTAAATAGATTATAGCTTTGGGGACAAGATATGTTTAAGATGTACATCCAAGCATGAAATGTTGGCAAATTACTATTAAATATTTTTCAGACTTGTTGAGCTGTGCCTGCACTCAAAACCTGATAAAAGGTTGGATTACAGTATACCTCAATTAGGCAGCAATGTTAGCGCCTGTCACAAAAGCCAAAACAATACACGGCACTACATATTCCGAATGTAAGGAGATTAATAGATACATCTGCATGGCAGTCACTTAGACAAGGGCAGAGTGAGTTCTCAGACAGCTAGCAAAATCGGACTCCGGCGATTCTCACCTGTGCTGTTCCCATCTGGCGCTGACAGGTGGGACTGAAGTCGGTGTCACCGGCGTGCAGAGTGCATAAAGCCCCTCGGATCAAGCCACGCCAGACTCCCATCATAGCAGCTGAGGCCGAGAAACACATCCTTCGAGTGCAAACACGTTGGAGTGACTGCTGCAAAATACTTCACTGAGGAGCTCCGCCCCCTCAATTCAAGTAAACATTGCAGCTGTCTCCAATTACATTTATACATATTTTTGCAGTTTTATATAGCGCAAACTCCACCCTAAGTATTGGAGTGCTTTACATGAGAACCAGATACATTACACAAAGATGCATTCTGCTTTTTTCAGACACGGGTAGATGAAGTGATTTGCTCAGATTCACAGAAAGTTGAGCAGACGCCGAGACTCGAACCGGGTTCCCACGTTCCAAATTCGTCAGCTCAGGTCGTAACGCCACACCATCTCCCAAAGACCCACGCTCTGAAGTAAACGTTAGGTAACCATGATCCGCTCTAGGTTTGCTGAAAGGGGCTCTTCAAGTTAGATGTGATCTTTTTGTCCAGGACCCCATTTTTCCCTTGACAAATCTTCGATAGACTTGACACTGATTGTGTTTATAGACAGTAATGACATCCTGCTAACACTGCCAGCCTTGAATTTACCAGCTTACACCAGACATCCCAAATTATGATCTTGTAAAAATGAAACTCCATCTTTATTTTGTCAGTTCGAATATAATATAAAGGGGATTATTATGTTGCCAGTCATGAATGTGTAACAGTTAATCATATATCATCGATCTAGTTTCTTAGAAAAGTCAAATGCTGTGTAATATCAGCTCCTTCCTTCATGATGACGAATGCTTCACAAAATAGCGCGCAAAATCAGTTTACTATATTATCCCCAGGTGCAAAACCGTATAATGGACAGCAAGGAGACTAATGAGAGCATTTTAGAATTTAAAGGACAGATAGGTGCTCAGGGATTTTTGAACCGATAAACTCTTACCTCTGTCACTTCAAGCTTTCCCGCGTGTCACTCAAATGGAAAATCACGGCACCCATGTCCCCCAGCTCTGGATGTATGCGATCACACTTCTGTCAAAGTTGGCGCTAGCTCCCGAGTCAATGGTTAACTTTGTGACGATGATTCCTATTGGTCCGTAGCATCTGAGGTAAATCTGAATAATGATATGGTGTGCAATTGCAACATGGATATCATCTGTGTGCACCAGAAAATGCCTTAAATAGTTCAATTAACTTATCTTGAAATTTAACATCCAATGGGTGCAAGACAAGTATTGAGAACTGACCTCAAGTGGCATTGGTAGGTGTGTGGTTTGTGTTCTATGCGCTTATGCTGCGGAAAATCGGTGCCGCGTCATAAGCTTCCCCAGCATAGTAGCATAATTTTAGCAACATCAGATAGGAGACAGCATGTGTTGCTTCATCTTCTAGCGACATTAGAGGACGTGGCATCCCACAACCTTTGATTTATAGTGTGGCAAGGGCAGTTTTGTTTCTTAAACTCAGACTGCAGCACAGTAAACAAGTTGGTTTTTGTTGCATATTTATTTAATGCGAACTCGCCCCAAGGGTATTGGAGCGCTTTACATGTGCACCGGTTACGATACAAAATAGAACACACTTTGTTTAAATTCCACTTCTGCACCGGAAAGTATTTTTATTGCGGTCTGCGGTTACCAAGAGGCTTAGAATGCAGATTTATTAGCATGGTTTACCGCAGATTAAACTGACTTGGAAAATAAACCACGCAATCCCCCAGCCATTAAACAGCCGCAATTACATGGATCTCTGGGAATTAAAACAAGCACAGGCGCGCCATTAACGAAAACAAACACGTGCGCGCGACTCGCACTAAAGAAGGAGGCAGCAGGGGGAGGGAAGACAGGAGGGGGCCTGCGCTTGTTGACCTTCCGGGAACAAGCAGGGGCACCATATATTTGCAAGTTAATTACAAACATATGGTGTCAAAGCTCGCTCCCGCAAGGGAATCGCCAGACGTGCACGCGTTGCCATTAAGAGCAATGTAATGCGTGCATGTTTTTAGCTGAAAAGGCGCATCGATGGCTAAAGGTCTTTCCCCTATGCAGCGCATGCGCGCTGCATAGGCGAGACCTAAAAACAGCCCGCAAACACACAGGTAGTGATGTCTGCATGCTTCCTGTATACTGGAGGAGTACTGTACACTTTCGCTTTCTCTTTTGAGCACATTGCTGGTGATTGTGGAGAGTGCTGGAGGTGTTTGGTGGTGAGTGCTGCAGATTGGTGATTTGAAGAGTGTTGCTGTGTCCTGTGTCCTGTTGATAGTATCCCTGTGAAGCGTGGTGTACTTTTTACGTGTTTTATAGTCTCTTGTCCTCAATCTTGTCGAGTGTTTGTCTTGGGGTAGTTAAATTACTTTGTAGTTGTTGGGTCTGTTATATTGGGTTTTGATTTGTGGCAGTGGGTTTAGGTGTGTGCAGGGAGATGTTGGGTGTGGGCAGGGAGGGCAGGATGTCCGAGGGGGCATTGGGGGGCTTCTTCTGGTTGATGCATTTTTTCCTGCCACGGATGGTGGAGATGGGCGGCCGTATCCTCTCCGGATATGACGTCAAGGTGCGGAAGGTCAGATGGGAGCGTGTGCGGGCGCTGATGCTGCGTGTCTTTGGGGTGGACAGGACTGTGTGCCAATGGAAGCACCGCTGGCAAGATTGCCTGGGCCGTGAGGGTGACCCACTGGACCACCTCAGTCATCGTTGGCCTACAGTGTGTAAAGTTTAAACTCCAAATTTAATTATGAACACGTATGTGACACACTGGTGTCCAAGTGCAAAAATGTGGCAGTGTGAGGTGGGAGACATAATACCTTTACGCCTTACATTGGCACATCAGAAACACAACGCTGCATCATATTGACAAGCATAGGGTGCACTTGCGCAACACTTAGCACTGTAGTGCCAAGGAATGCACCATTGTGCAATACTGCGTGCAGGACAAAGATTGTTTGTGCACAGGAAGGGTGACTGTACATGAACAATCCAAGGCATTGTTTCTGGGACCTGTGTGCTGCACAAAAGGAAGTGTAAAAATGCTGTGCACATGAATATTGGTACGTTTGCTATACTTCCGTTGTACATAGGTTACGTGTGACAATGTTTGAAACATGTACAATAGCTCAAAGGTAATAAGACATCTCCAGAGTGTCATACACCACCAACACCTGTGAAACAACCTTGTGCGATCTGCAGCTATGCAATCGTACACAGAGCATGTATAACACCATGTTGCTTGTAGAAATGGGGCCTTGTGAATGTGTCACACAACTAGAATGTGCAAGTTTGCTAGCTTTGTCGTCTTGTTTGGCCCGAATCAGCATTCACAGGTCTTGTGTGAATGGCAGGCAAAGTAGACCCAATCATTTAGCAAAAATGTTACGCAACAGTACAGTTACGGAGCATTGTCTGTAATGGTGATGACATGTATGATGAATATGACACGTGTAATTTTACGTCTGATACCAACACATATTGGGTTTTATGTCTCACAGCTGGACGACCTGACATCATGCAGGGAGACATCAACAAGTTCAAGGACCCACACGCCACAGGTGAGTTTGGACAATATATATTGGTATAGTGCGGTGTCACGAATGGCTGGCTAAAACAAGCGATGGCGTAGTATGCAGTATGGGTGTGTATCACATGAACCTTGCCTCCAGTGTGAAGATGTTTTGTTGAAATCATAAGTGTGTATGAATCACTAGGTTAAGGTGGAGCTGTGTATTTGTCTCCCAGTTGTAACTTTGCTCATGCCCAGTCAGTGATACACATGTAAATTAGGTCTATGGGTTCTGTCACTACAGCACATGCATGTGGATGACAGAGCGCACTGATAGGATAGGAGACATGTAAGTGGTGTAGCTGATGAGTATCAGCAGACATGGAACGCATGTTCATCCTTGACTGAGATGACTGTGCAAGTGTGACTGATCATGCACAAGGAGGCTGTGGTTTTCAGGCCGTGCGTGCTCAGACACAGGTCGCCAAAGTCATTTCGCAGGTATGCTGCATACCAGCTTCACAGAAGTACCAGTGCGTAGTTCTGAGCCAAGCATATCAATAGCACGTTCCATAAACACCTAGCATAGATAGCCCAAAGAATCACATAGGCATGTTTAGCCACTGCAATGGTGTTGTCATACTTCCTCCTTGGGGTAATTCCCTAGTCGACTCTGGCTCAGGTGAATTAGCCCCTCAGTACAATTTAGTGGCTGTACTTGTATATTGTCATCTCACATTTGACAAATGTGATCGGCCAGTTTATACACACAAGCGGCACCAGTTGTGTCCTCTGCTCATTTGTGAAAGTGATGCAGTTTGTCCCACATTTTAGTCAATGTTGATGAGCTCCAATTTTTATGTGTGTGCGCCGCATTGTGGGATACTCGCCCATGCAGCTTTGGTTTTACTACCCCTCATCCCTTTCAGCCAGTGAGCCTTCACTTCTGTGCATTCACAATGCTGAGATGTTGCAAGTTGGGGTAAATATGTGTCTTGGTCAGAGTTGGGACACTTGTGCATTGTTTGTCAGAAGATGCCTTGTTTATGTCAGGGGTTGTATGTACACGAGGATGTGTCAGAGTGTGACCTGCTCCTTTAAGGATGTGGTCCACACTCAGCCACCTCAGTGACATGGCCTGCACCATGTTGAGATGTTTGGGGTGCAGGCATGCTATTCCTCATGCACTGTCACTTGCCTTGTCAGTGTGGCTCACAGACCTGCACCTTTGCTGTGTACTGCAAATATGCCTGTGTTTGTTGCGAGATTAGTTATGTGTGAGAAGGGCCCCCTTTAGGCGCATTGCCTACTAAGGCCTACTTGCTGTTTCAATGTGTGCTGCACTATGCTGTACACATGTGCATCCAGGTAGCTTTGTCTATTGTGATTTTTCTTGTGTGCATGTCATCAGTCATGATTTGTCTTGCATGCATTGCTTACTGCCCTCCTGTTGGCTTATCTGTTGTGAGTATGGTGCTGCATGAGTTTCTATTGTTGTTGCTGGCTGGTCAGACAGTGTCAACACCCATTACCTTCAACATTGACCCCACGTGTGGTGTGTAAGTGGGCCTGGATTTGATGGATATGGATTTCCTAATGTGTATTTGTGGTGTTCAGGCCTTGTCATCGCCACCCTCCCAACAGATACAAATGTCAGGGCGATGTGTGTTTGTGTATGTGCCACGCAGCTGGTCCCATGGATGATACATGCTGTCATGGTTCCGAATATTCAATGCATGGCTTTGCGTTTGGGTGATAACAACCATGACTGCATATTTGTTCACTTACACAGTTGACTTACCAAACAGATAGGTTTACATGCACATAATGGTGTAATGGGCAACTCACACCAGGACTGATGTGGAATTGTGTTTTCTGTATGGCAGATGTGTACACTTGAGAGTGGAGGGGGTGCAAATTGACTTAAGGGGTGAGTGTGCCATTTGGCTAGTTGTCATTATTTGTTTCAACTTTGCTATCCTTGCTTGTTGTCATACTTTGGTTGTCTTACTTCTTTACAGGGACATTGTAGTTCTGTGAGTCTGACACACAGACAAGTCATGCATTACAGATTTGGTTGACAAAGTCCTGATATGCATTGTCCCCACACTGGTGTTGTAGGCATTGCCCCCCTGCTCATTGTATTTCATCACCTTTTGAGTGAAGTCTGCTGTTTGTGTGCATTGTGTGATATGCACCTTTGAGACAGTAGGCTGCATGATCAGTTTGTTGTGACATTGCATGTTTTTCTGGTATGCAGACTCACTAGATGATTTCTCACTTGGTGTACACAGAGTGACGGCTCACAGTGGGAATGCTGCGGGGCAGTGGTGCGGGGCAGTGGTGCGGTGCGGGGGAGGGGCTGGATGGGGGTTGTGGAGTTAGACACACGATGGGCTGGAGTTAGCTAAATAAATAAATGAATTAAACTATTTACCTTGCACTTGCTGCATCACCGAGTTTGCGATGCAGCAGGCGCAAGGTAAATAGTTAGAATTATTTATTTACTTACCTAACTCCAGTACGTCATGTGTCCAACTCTCACTACACCCATCCTTCCCCTCCCGTGCCCCGCTCCACTGCCCCGCTACACCGCCCCGCAGCACTCCCACTGCGAGCCGTCACTGTGTACACAGGACTGCATCTCATGGACAGGCTGGCGGGCACATTTACTGGAGATGTGGCAGGATGTCTACATGGCCCCGTTGCCTCAACAGCACGCATATACATATTGTCTGCACAGGGCCGCATCTCTCTGATACTAAACATGAGGATGCACTGTGTGTGTGACTGATCATGTGCATGAGTGGGCATGCCACCACCAATGTCAGCAGACATGCAGCATTGTGCATGTGTGTCTGCGTTGTGTGCAAGATTGTGTATGTGCAGTTGTGTCACCCTTAATGCACATGCACATTCTTGCACACAACTCCGACATACGGGCACATGCATAAGCGTGGTGTTGAGACAAGTGGGCCATTTTGACAGCCTGCCTGCATCTCCAATCAATGTGGGCCTTTGCTCTTTCACGTAGCCCTTATTTTGTGGTCTGATATGATACTTGGACTATATTTGTTTGACTTTTCTGTGCACATTTCCAGGTCTGTGAGCCCTCCAATATGTGTCTTGTAATGTAATGGTTGAGTAGGGTGATATGTGTCTATGCCACCAAGGCCAAGGGGATCCGGGACATGATCCGCAGTTATTGTGGGTGTGCACTGCGATATATTTAATTGTGCATGAGTGCCATTGGGCCCATCTCCCCCCGTCCCCCCAGTCCCTGGTTGGTACTCACCCTCTTGCTGTTGTGGCTTGTCGTGTTGAGCAGTATCCTATCTCAGAACTCCAACCACCGTGCCCTCACTGATGACTTGGGACACTTGTTCCTCCAACGCATCTAGCTCCTCCTGTGGCGCTGGACTCCCACCTCCAGTCTGCATTGCTGCTTTCAGGTAGGCTGCAAGTTTCTGCTTGGTCTTGTGCTTGACATCATGCCAGCGCTTCTTGCAGTCGTCAACTGTCCTCCTCACCTCTCCGACAGCATTCACCTTGGCCGCGATGGACTGCCATATTGCATTTTTGGTTGCCAATGATACAGTGGAGCTGACAAAAAGTTGTTGTTGGTGTTCTGGCACCTCCGCAATCAGGACCTGGTTTTCCTGCTGACCGAACCGCGTCTTTCTCTTCTCCTTGGCCTTACTCTGGGTCTCTGGCTGGTCCTCCTGGGTGTTTGTGGGATTGTTGTTGGCCTCTATGCTGGGTACATCTTCCTCCGTGGTTTGTCTCAAATGTTTCTTTTTATTTATTTTTAATTTTTTGTGTTTGGGCTGCATAGCGAGCGTTTTATAGTGGTTTTTCCCGCCTAACGTGAAAAAAGTTGAGCTGACGCTAATTAGCGTGCCGTTCCTGGTCACTAATTGGCCCATTGCCACTTTTTTCACATTTGCGTGATGATTTTTATCGCTGTGCCGCTAATCTTATCACCGGACATTTCACCCGGTAGGGGAAAATATCGCCTGTTAGCGGCGTGTTGTGAATACACCGCTAACACGGCGATAGTTTCCCACGGTACACGGCGATAAGAAAAAGCAAGCTAACTGAGGTTAGCGATAGTTTTCGCCATTTGTTGAGAATAAGTGAAATAAAATACTAATAATGAACTTGGAAACTCATTTTAATACTAGGTGGTAGAATGTTGACAAATAGTTTCACAAAATTTTGTTTTTTCAATCCCAAACGTTATGGTGAAAAATTGAACATTTTGATGAGTGGTTTGAATGTATTCATTTAAGCCTTCGCTTGGAATGGTAGAAAGAATTCAAACTTCAAGAAGACACAACAATTAACTCTAGAAACTGAAATCTGCAACTTACATTTAATAAAAAACGTCAATAGGATTACAAACTAACAGATCAAAGGCATACAAGAAAATAGTGGAATTGCAAAACAGGTAACGGAAAATAAATAGTATTTTAGACCTAACGCTTTGGAACCAAGTAAGGTAAGATAATTGTACGGGTAACAGATTCCAGAGTTAGCTCCTGCAACACTCAAGAGCTCCCGCCCCAGTTTATCACAATGACATTTTAAATAAACAAAATAGGAGCACAAGCCATAAACTGCTTCCAGGCAATGCCTAAAACTCAGCTGCATCAGCAGCGCGAGAGGGGAGGGGCACAGAGGGTGGGTTTGCGGCACATTAACCCATCACTGACAAATCAGAGCTGTGTGGGCGGCTGGAGGCCTAGCTTGATTTAGCTGAGCCTCAGCTCCCAGCCATTTATTAAGTCATTCTGTTTTCCTATAGCAAAGAGATCCTTGTTCACAGATTTTGTTTTTTACTCTTCATGGGGATAAATAAAACTGTTGTCAGAATCTGTATTATTAATTGAGAGGGGTTGCCTCCATCAACCTTATATAACATAACACACATCTTTGTAAAGTGCACGTTCACCCCCTGAATAGAAGGTGTTTATTGTTTTCCAACTCCATGGCCCTCGTTTTATCGACCTCGGAAGGATGAAGGCGGAATGGCCCCCAAAGATTTTGCTTGTGATCATGAGGTCAAATACAGGTTTGTGGAGTGGATGTTTAAGTCCACGGAGTCACCAAACCCATCATAACTAAAATCAGCAGTATATTTATTTTACTGCTTATATAGCACCTTTATTCAGCACCAAAAACAATTTAAAAAATACGCTCGTCAAGGTAAATTTAGAAATAAATAGCAATACATAAGTTGTGCAGTGGAAATTAAAGATAAACAATTTCTGCTTAACCCCTTGTAGTTCGTGCACAATCATCAGGCAATTCTCCACCGAAATATGTGCTAAATTCAAGAGGAATCAAACAATATGAAATTTAAGAACATAAGACAATAACATTCCTAAACCAATTTAGACAAATCAAGAAAATGAACTGCGCAAAAAGACAAAACAATTGGTTTATTCGGATAATGGGAACCAGAGTTCTGCATTTTTAATGTTTTGAGGCGAAAAGCTTGAAGAAAGAAAATGGCAAATCACAGATAATATTCAGTATAAACCGGAACCAAGACACACATTCAGGTTGACCACTTTGAAGTGGGGTTGTGGAAACCTAGAAGGTCACACCGGCAAAACCTTTTACATTTGGACTTTGTTACTTATCTGGGTTTCAAAATACTTCAGCAGAACAGGGCAGGATGCGGATGCAGCAGGGGTCCCTCACAGTCAGGCTGTCACCATGCTGTTGCTGAAGCCTTCAGTTTTATTGACAAAAGCTTTGAGTAGAATAAAGCTGCATTTCAAAGCCACTGAGGGTGCTCTGCTGAGTTCTTAATATTGCGCTCACCTGTTGGTCACAAGCTGTACCTTCAGACTCCTCCACTGTTTCAGTTCTTAGCATCCTCCCGTTGGGCAAGGAAGAACACTGAAGCCAGACGGGTCTCCATGAAGCCAGATGCAATCCCTGGAGAATCCAGATGAAGGTTGTGTCTTTGCAGCAAAAGAGTGTGGCAAACCTGGAAATGTTTCCATCCATGGCTGCACTCTCCATGGGGTAACCCCAGTACCCTGTGCCTGTCCACCAGTCAGGAAAATGGCCAAAATCCAAAAGTTTCTTGCTGCTTGGAAAGTCATTTCTGTTTCCTTCCACAGCTCCCATGTCCTCAGGGGAGGCTCTAGGCACTAGGGTCTGGTTTATGATAAGGGCACACTTTTCCTGCTTGCACTATGGCACACCTTCAAATAGCTAAGCTGTGTGCAAAGCAGGGACGGTGCTCCATATTATGTTGAATGTGCTGCCTCAGGGCAGCTGCAAACTTGTGCTTTCCTGGGGGCAGCACATCCAAGTGACATACGGAACGGCTTCTTCAAAGCCGCTCCCTGTTTCACAGTACAGGGGGCAACCCACCTGCACTTTCAAGAGGGATTAGAGATACCCTTGCCGGTGGGTGAAGGGAGTGAGGGACTCCTCCAAGAGGATGTCTGGGGGGGTCCATGGGATCCCCTTTCATCCCTCGAGAGGGTTGCCCCCAGTGGGCACACTGACAGTGCAGCACCTTTTTGCGGCACACTTTCAGTGCACCTCTAGAAAGCTGCTTTGCCTTTGCACCCACTTCCATAATATGGTGCAGGTGCAGAGGCAAAGAGATTTCCTCATTTGATTGGGGCCATGCCCCAATGAAAATGAATGAATACCCTCTTGAGAAAGCACTGGTGCTACATGTGTGCCAGCACTATTAGTATTACAGAAGGGGCTACACAAGTGCCTGGGGCCCCTTCTGAAATACCAAAGTGCCCCAGGGGTGCAGAAAGTCCCCAGGGGGGCACTTTCTGCATTATGGCCCCAGGCACGTTTCAGCTACTATTCTCTCACACTGCACTCCACCTATACCTGGCCAGCTGGAAGCCCTTCTGTATTTTGTGTCCTGCTGACCGCAAATTAAGTTGACTCCTGTCCCCTTATGTTGTTGGACTTCTGAATCCCTTTTGACACCATCACCCATCTCACCCTCAACCACACTCTCAAGTCTAGAATGGGATTCACTGGCCCTTATACCGAGCTCTGCTATCCTTTGGATAGGTAATACTGTGCAAATATCACAAACAAACATACATACATATATACAAAACAAATATCACATATAAGATGAAGGCTGATATTGGAAATGCTAATTTAATAACTTGAAAATGGAAAAAGCTCCAGGCTAAAAATCAGATAAATGACTATAGCATTTTAATATAAATGTTCAAAAATCTCTAGCATAAAAAAAATGCAATTGGTATAAAGATCCCTGAACTCTCTCCAGAAACAGCCTTAAAGGTAAAAGCAGGTAACTGTAAATTGAAACTGTATTCGTTGAAAAGGTTAAGGCATTTATTCTTTCTCCCACGGCAAATGTATATGGTAATACTGTAGCCAGAATGAACCAACCTGGGGGTTTGGTATATTACCAGATATAGTATTGCCACATAATTTGGATTTCCAAACTTCTGTGGATTACCTCATTACCACCTCATAGGTCCTCCTTGTCCTGGTTTACTAAGTGAGGTCAAATTATAACATTAGTGTTTCTTTTATTTTTATTCTAAAAGCCCCTCCCACCCACGCTATGTCTGTTTTATTTACTGTCCGACACAGCGGTCGGAGCGTTGGTGTTTGCTGTGCCGTGATTTTTTGCCTGCTGCTACCAGTTCGTGCAGGGGGGCTACGGTGCAGTGAGTTTTGTTTTCTTTGCCTACTTACTATGTATTCTGCTGTATGCACGCTGACCTTACTGGTGTTCTGTTCGGTCACGAACCTGCTCCGTTGCCCGAACTTGCTCCCCTCGCATGTGCATGACTGGGAGCTTTCTTTTGCGTTCTGGCTTTGGGTCGTTCCGGTGCTGGGGTTTTCTAGCAGCATTCGGCTCTTCCGGCCGTGGTTTTGTTTCTGTGGCTGTGGGGGAGGTGGCAGGGCTGTCCTTATGACATTACCTAAATCTCGTGTTACTCGTGATTTGGTTGCTTGGTGACAGTATTTAGTGGGCGTTGCTGGGCACTTCCTGGTTTGTTCTGTGGCTTCCTGTGTGGTATTTGCACTTCCTGCTTCTGCCAGGGGGGATGAGGATTCTTCTCCGGTGCCTGCTAAGTCTTTGTCTAAAAAGAATAATGTACAGGAGCTGCAGGAGGATGACCTGTTGCAGATTTCCAGGTTGGATTTGCAGGATTTAATTAATTCTGTTGTGCAGGCTGTGCTGCTTGAACCTTCTGCTAAAAAGTCTAAGGTTGAGGATGACGAGGACATGAACAATTCCCCTAAGGGGAAGTATATCCAAGGGAAGGTTTTTTCGGATATGTTGGTCCAGATTCGTGAGGTGGTGTTCCTAATTCGTTAATTGATGAGGGGTTTTACTACCAGTATTATTCCTCAGTGGTGGATGACCTGCCCTTTCATGATGTCACCAAGGGCATTCAGGCTAAGGAATGGCTTGAGGTCGACAAGCAAGGGATTCCTCGCTTTTGGGAAAACTGTATCACCTGGCTGAGTTTGATGCCCAGTTTCCTCAAGTCCCTAAAGTCAATTCTATTTTGTGCTCCATGGCTTCTTCTTCATCGTTGTCTTCCAGCAAGCACTTACTCGGCCTATGCCTCGCAGGTCCTTATCAAGGATTTTGAGGCATTGTTTGACTGTCTTCACGATCAAAGGGATCACACTCCAATCTTGGCGCAGATGGAGGTCTTGGCTCAGTTTCAGTGTGATGTGACTCTTGATACTCTGTGGGCCTTCACCTCAGCTGCTAGGGCAGCGGTAGCTGGTCGGAGGTCTCTCTGGACCAAGCCTTGGCATCTTGACGCTGCTCAGAAGGCCTTGATTCATACACTGCCTTTTGATGGTCCCCGGCTTTTTGGGGACAATTTCAACACGATGGTGCAGCGGTCTGCGGAAGAGAAGAAGCTGCTGAAACCCTTTCAGAATGTGCAGAAGAAGAAATCCTTTTTCCATAAACATGGATTTCAGGATGCTCTGTCTTCTTCTCAGCCCTTTCGTGGTCTGGCCCATGGCCAGGGGGCTGCGTTCCATTATAAATCCCGGCCTCAGCAGCAGCCCCATGGTGCTGGACAAAAGCGACTATGCCAGGGTGGGGGCTCACCTCCATTTGTTCCTAGATCGTTGGTCAAGTCTGATTTCTGACCAGTGGGTCCTGTCGGTCATCGATCTGGGTTACCGGATTCTGTTCCAGGGCCTGCCCCCTTTGGACTGTTTTCAGGTTACCCCATTGTCAAGAGACTTCGTGAGGTCTGCCATGTTGTCAGGTGTGGCCCTCCTGCTGTCAAAAGGCACTGTTCTCATTCCAGAGGCAGAGCGGGCCGGAGGTTCTATTTAACTCTGTTCCTGGCCCCAAAACCCAATGGTTCCTTCCGGCCGATTCTGAATCTCGTGTCTTTGAACAAATTGGCGCGGCTGGATCATTTTCAGATGATCACATTGCATGCTGTCATTTCCCTAATCAATGAGGGTGATATTTTTGGCTTCCCTGGACTTAGAAGACACCTATTTTCATGTTCCAGTCCTTCCGGGAAGTCAGTGGTTCCTGAGGTTTGCAGTGGACGGGGTCCATTACCAGTTTCAGGTATTGCCTTTTGGCCTCTCTACTGCTCCTCAGACTTTTACCAAGGTATTGGCTGCTGCTGTGGGGGTTTTCAGCTTCAGGGTTTCTCTGTGTTTTCCTATATTGATGTTTGCTCGGTCTCTGCTTCCTACCTTCCTAAGGCTCTTCTGGCAGTGGAGGCAACAATGGCCATGTTCCAGGGTCTGGGGTTCAAGCTGAATCTGGGGAAGTCTCTTCTGGTCCCTGTGCAGACTTCAGTTTATCGGGGGACTTTTTGACGCCTTGTTGGGGGCGGTGTTTCTCCCTCCTGCTCGGATCTCTACCCTACAGGCTCTTCAGTGGGACCTGCTGAGTCGGCCTTCTGCCCCGGCTCGGGTTTGGTTGCAGCTCCATGGGTTGATGGCTGCCAACACCGATTTGGTTCCTTGGGCTCGCCTGCACCCCTCCTGTGCGGATTATGATACTCTGCCTCTTCTATTCCCTGTTCTGGTTCAGGATTTGAACTGGTGGCTTTGCACTCACAATCTGGAGAACGGGGTGCGTTTCCAGCTTCCTCCTTCCATCTTGTCGACCACGGATGCCAGTCTTTGGGGATGAGGGGCCAGGTTGGGGTCCTTGGAGGCCATGGGTTGGTGGTCTTGGGAGGACAACATCTGTTTCTCGGATTGGCGGGCAGGGCTGGCTTTACCACTGGTGGCGCCCAGTGCGACAATGGTTTTTGGAGCCCCCCCTCCCAATGAACACCTCCGCCACGGATTCCCTCCCTACTACCCTCTAACAGTCTCCATAACCACTCTCTCTCAGATGCATTTAATACATTTTATAGCGTCACTCATAAAAGTGAAGGTTGTCAGAGCACTGTACATAACGCACACATTACACAGAGACTATCAATCATAGGTGTGCAAATCAGTGTATAGGACATGTTACATAAGACAAAGGATAACAAGGGGTGAATTCACATGTCATCCATATTGGTAGGCATTATAGTTGAAGAGTACTTGGTCTGGAGAAGCACAAACTCTGAATTTAAAATGTAACACAATGGATTGGGGCTCTCTTTAATGACAAGAACAGCTTTGTACCCAAGTGAACCCTTTTCGCAACATTAGAATAATGAAAGTCTGGGGGGAAAAAACCATATGTTCTAATCTATACCTTGAAGTCTGTATGCAGTTCTTTGATGACAGTTATTAGCTCACTGTAAACTGCAGCTAACAAAAGGAAGTCTCTGACAAACGCAGTAACCCACTGACCTGTTTACGTTACATTCACTTTGTGATCTGCACGGTACATGTTCTGTGCAGCAGGCATATCAACCCTCTGCACTACCTAACCAAGAATAACAACTTCCTGGAGTCAAAACTTCTATTAGACAAAACTCCGATCTCGCCTGGAAGAACATTAATCTCCGGAGTTTTATTGACATTTTAATTGCTGCCTGAACACTGCTAGAGGCCAGGAACGTGGCAGCAGGTGCTTTTACACCCCTGTGCGAAGTCAGCACCCGGTGCGGTGGCATCGGTTGCACCACCCTAGAGCTGGCCCAGTTGGCGGGAGTTGGTGGCCATTTGGCAGGCGATGCTGTTCTTTCAGGTTTCTCTTCAAGGGGCGAGTCTGTTGGTTAGTACAGACAATCAGGTGGCTCGTTGTTACTTGAACCGCTAGGGGAGGACCTGGTGCGCACCTGAATCTGCTGGCTTCCATGATTTGTGCCTGGGCAGAATCTCACCTGTTGGTGTTGAGTGCTATTTAGATTCAGGGGCACCTGAACTTTCATGTGGACAGCTTGAGCCACACTTATCTGTCCTCGGTTCTATTCCATCTGTCTGTTCCTCTGTTCCATGACATTTGTCTTCGGTTCGGGACTGCCTGGATCATTCTTTTTTGCTTCCCCTCACAACGCTTTTCTCCCTTTGTTCTGTTCCGAGGTAGTTTGTCCCCAGGTTTGGGAGGTGGATGCACTCTTGATTCCTTGGCCCTCTGTATGCCTTCCCTCCAATTCCCCTCCTCCCAAGGGTGCTGCAGAAGATTCGGGGAGAGAGGGTGTCTGTTCTCCTGCTACTGATGCAGCTGGTGGGGGCAGGTTTGTCCGGCTTCCATTGGTTCCATCTCCACTACAGTTTCCTCTTCTGCCTTTGCCCCATCTTTGTCGCTTGAATCTGACGGTCTGGCTCTTGAACGGCTATCATTGGAATTGTTGGGTTGTTCATCTTTGTTGGTCTTAGGCATTCAACAGTTGCGTAGGCCTTCAACCCTTAAGACCTATGTTAAGCTTTGGGGCTCTTTTGTCTCTTGGTACTCTTCTCATGGTGTGGATCCTGTGGTTGGGGATCTGGCTTCTATTCTTGATTTTCTCCGAGATGAGTTTTTTAAAGACCTTTCCCCTCCTACTTTGTCTGCTCAATGGGCTGTGGTTCGGGCATGTCAAGGTCCGGGGGCCTCCTTGGAGGTTATTGCTCCTTTGGAGTTTCGGCTTCTGCAAAAAGTTCGGCTTCGTCGTCTGGTCACTCCTGTGATTGTAGCTTCTTGGGATTTGCTGACTGTTTTGAGGGGTCTGCAGTTGCCCCCTTTTGAGTCTTTGTTGGGAGAAGTTTTGTTGTAGTTATCTGCTAAGGTGGCTTTACTGTTGGCCATCACCTCCGCTCGCCGGTTGGGTGAGTTGGGTGTTTTGCTTGTCTCCTTTCCTTATTTGCAGTTTCTGCAGAACAGGGTGGTTTTGCGGCTTGACCCGGCTTTCCTCCCTAAAGTCTCCTCCAAATTTCATTTGCAGCAGGAGGTGGTCCTTCCTGATTTGCCTGGGGATGGGGATTCACTTGTTCCTTCTACCTTGGATGTTCACAGGGCACTTAAGGTTTACCTCCAACGTACCCTGGGGTTTCATCTTTCTCCTGCCCTGTTTGTGTCCTGTAGGGGTGTGGCCAAGGGGAAGAAGGTTTCTAATTCCACCATCAGTCGGTGGGAGCATTTGGTGGTCTGCCAATCCTAGAAATCTCTGGGTCTGCCTCCTCCATCTCAGGTGCAGGGACGTTCAACACGTTCTGTGTCCACTAGGCTGAGGCAGCGGGGGTTTCTATCCAAGCGAATCGTAGGGCGGCCACTTGGCAGTCCCATCATATGTTTGTGCGGCATTATCGCGTTTATGTTTTGCATGCCTCTGTGGACAATGTTGCTGTTGGCTTCTTGAACGCTGCTGTACCTTAATCATTTGTTGGATTAAACATTTGTACTTTTACAAGGATCCCTGGTGTCCTGCGGTTTTCTTCATTGTTTTTCTGCTTGTGAGGTCCTCACATAGTGAGGACTGGGACGAGGAGAACCTATGAGGTGCAATGTCTCGTTACTTACTGGTAATCTTCATTACCCTGATTAGGGTCCTCCTCGTCCCAGTCCTGTCCCCCCCCCCTCCCTTCCGCTGTGTTTGTGTCTTGACTTGTTGATAACAGATACAGTTTTGAGTGGGAGTAGCTTTTATAATAAAAATAAGAGAAACACTCGCGTTATAATTTGACTGCCGTGAGGCAGGATTGCTTCACATGGTAACGACTGGGACGAGGAGGACCCTAATCGGGGTAATGAAGATTACCGGTAAGTAACGAGACCTTAATATTCTTAAAATTTTCATATTCCAAGATGGGGGAAAACCTACAATGATGTAGATTTTCAACACACAATTTCTGCCAGGTTTGACCTGTTGGAAACTATATGGAAAAAACAGTGAGTGCAGGAATGACCATGTAATTCAAAACCAGGCACAAAATGACTGAAAATGGCCCTAAATGTCACCGAGAAGACTTCAATGAGTTAAGGTCTTCAGAGCCTCTCTCTGAGCTGGAGAGAGGCAAAACCCAGCACAGCATCAGAATACTGGCATGAAAAGGAAGGCTACCATGAGGCATAACATGAGGGTCCCTCTTTTTCATGGAGATATGCAAGTCCAGGTTTTCAGACAGACCAAAAGGGTTGCTTTAACATCAGCTAGAAGAAAGCTTTCATTGATAAAAAAAAACATACACTTCGTATTTTATCCTAGTGCCTGCCTACCGTAGCTTCACTTGATCTTTTCATTTTCTGTATGCTTTGACTATTGATTCACATTCACTACTGTCCATATATTTGTTGGTCTTAATTCATGTGTACCTATATGCCTGTTGGACTACACTATAAGTGTTTCTGAAAGTAGCACTTGCTTGCTGACATTCATGTATGTTCTATGCATGTGCATATTCTGGGTTCCTGTGTTTGCAAACACTAGTGCTTCACAAACTTTCTAGAGCCACAACCCAATTTTTAGAAACACAAACTTTCACAGCCCACCTAGCTTTCAACCTTCTAGTTTGGAGGATGACCCATTGATGTCCTCCACACTGCCTCCACAGTGCAGAGAACGCCAACGGATTGTCCTCCTGGGGGGCTCACGGGCAAAGCTCCGGTGGTCCCACTGGAGGCTTACCCTCATGGCAGCTTCTGTACAGGCTGGCGTTGAATAATTTCTGTCACCCCACCAACTCATCAGTGACCAACGTGCTGCATGATGTGCAGATGTCACTGATGCTACCGGACTATGCGAGTAGGTAAGGAAGCTCCCTGCACATCGTGGGTTTTTGCCCCTCCAGCCTGCCTCTGCCAATTTAAGAGAGGTTTCCCTTTTCAGTGATGCCTTTTTCACATCTATTCTTACTCGTGGATCGCACATGCACTGCAATCCTTGAGCAGGGACCACCAGACACCAAGGATTACATTTTAGAAGGGGCAGGGTCACCCCCCCCCCCCCCCCCCCCCCCCCCCAGCAATGGTCGAGCTCGCCAGGGGAATATACTTATATTATCCCTTCCCTGGGTGGGGAGAGAATGGCTCCCAAGCGGGGCACGATCTGCCCCCTTCCCTGGGGTGGCCAGTTGCCTCCCAAGCGGGGTGCGATCCGCACCAAGCCTAGCCACACAAGTGGGACAGCGTTTGTATCAAGACAAGTGGGGCATTGCTCGGTTTTAGAAATTTTGTGGATTACTCCTGATTCCAGAAATTTCTATCACAGAAATGTAAAGAAAATGCTTGAATTTAGTAAGTTTGAGGTTTGCAAAGCATTTGTCTGTGGTTGGTAGGGTTACATGGGTAGCGCCACAGCACGGCCCTAAAAACAGCAGCTACTCCTATCATTGATCTCTTCGCGTATTGCTTTAGGGCTTTTTGTGTGTTGGTCTCTTGGTCCACTCACACAAGTGGCATATCGGTGATATCAGGAGAGGTGTGGAAACTATAGGTGGTACAAAATCTGTGGATCGTTACATATTCTGTAACATTCCTGCACAGGAATGTGAGGAACGTGTGTGTTTTACTCAAAGTTTGAGGTTTGCAAAGACTTCTGGGTAAGAAAACCTGATGTGAGGTCATGCAGGTCACCCCACCCTGGATTCCCCTATGTGTCTATTTTTAAAAATGTACAGGTGTTCTAGGTTTCCCTAGGTACCAGCAGGGTTAGGGCTCAAATCCACAGCTACCGACATTGCAAAAAAAGAGTCAGTGTTCAGTGGAAAAATGTGATGTGTCTATGTTGCATTTTGGGCTCTTTCCTGGTGTGAGCACTAGGCCTACCCCCACAGGTACAATTTTTATTGGGAAACTTGTGGGAATGCTGGGTTGTTGAAAATGTGTGGCTCTCTACAGGTTACAGAAGTTTTCCTCACAGAAACGGGAGGAAAATGTGTTTTCAGGCAAAGTTTGAGGTTTGCAAAGGCTTCTAGTTAAATAACCCTGGAGAGAGCAATGCAAGTCACAACACCCTGGATTCCCCCTAGTGTCTAATTTTCAAATATGTGCATGCTTGCTAGGTTTCCTTAGTTGCCACCTGAGCTAGGGCCCAAAATCCACAGCTACCCATTTTCCAAAAAAGGGTCCATTTTCAGTGGAAAAATGTGATGTGCCCAAGTTACATTTTGGCCCGTTAACTGTTGCGGGTACTAGACCTACCCACACAAGTGAAGTACCATTTTTAACAGAAGACATGTGAGAGAATGGAATAGTAGAACATTTGTTATGACCAATTGTATTTCACTGCATTTGTGCCTTCCAAATGTAAACAAGTGTGTAAAAAAGTAGACATTTTGAAAAATTCCCTCTGAATCACATGGTAGTATAGGTACCTACAAATTCAAAGAGGTTCAAATCATCACTGTTCCTAAACTCCATATCTTGTGCCCATTTCAGAAATATATAGGGTTCCTTGACACCTCTTTTTCACTCTATATATTTCACCATATGAACTGTCTGTATCTGGTACACAATGAAAAACTATTGTACGGTTGAGCTCAGTTGTTGGGTCTGGGTACCTCGGGTTCTTAAAGAACCTGCAAACCCTATACATCCCTGCATACAGAAGGGTCTAGTGGACATAATGGCATATTGCTTTTGTAAATCGGCTATCGTGACAAAAAGATACAGATGAAAACGTTATCACAAATGGCTGTTTTTGTCTGACTCATTTTTAATATTTCTTTATTTCAACAGTTAGTTTCTTGGGGAAAACCTTTCAGGAATCAACACATATGCCCCCTAGATGAATTCCAAATGTTGTCTACGTTTTAGAAATCTATAATGTTTGAGGATTACCCATGGGTTTCACACCGGTTTCTACCACAAACTGAAAGTAGGTTGAAAGCACAAAAAATAGGACACCTTTGTTGAAAAATACCAAAAACTGTGGTGAAAAATAGTTTTTTTGATTCAGCTATACATGCTCTTGAAAGCTTGGAAGATAATGACTTTAGTATAGCACACTTTTTATTGATGCAATTTTTTGTGGGAAAAAGCACACTTTTTTGCAGAGCATTTGTTTCCTCTTTTTACCAAAAAAACAAAATGTAACTATATTTCCCCAATTTCACTGTCCTCCCAGTGGAATCCATAAACACTGGGTATTTTTAGAATCCCCAGGATGTTGAAAAAACAGGACAAAGCCCTAAGCGTGAACTACCACAAATAGCCAAAAAAAGGATGAGCACTGTGAGCGGAAAAGCCTCAGCAGCAAAGGGGTTAATGGACATGATTCGTTTTTTTGTAACTAAAGCATTGTGTCATTTACAGGCAGCACATTTTTCATTGAATTGGACACTAAATTTGCACAGCCATACAGTGTTACTGATAAAAATGTATTGCACTCAAATGATAATGTGTGGAAATCGGGTTTCAATGAATATTTATAATGTGTGAAACACCAAGCGACTTGATGAGTTTTGATCCTATTAAAGTCTTCACTTCCATCACACGTCAAAATTACAAAAAAAGTGCTTCATTTATGCATTCCAAACTGTTGAGTGTGTACTGTTCATTTAAAAGTTGTTACATTTTATTGTGTTATTAAATGACATCCTCTCAGTTCACACTTCTGTTCCAGTCACACTCCCTGTACCCCAGTAAGATAGTCACACAATTGACTTTACTTTTCTTTCTCTGACTGCAAAGTGAGAGGAGTTTGTAAACACCAATCCCTGTATTACAAGAATTTGCACTAATTTGTCAAAAGGCAAAGCCTGATATTTGACCTCGGTATTTTAAGCACAGCAAAAATGGCTGGACAAATACTGTATTTAAAGGCATCTATATTTATTGCATAGACATTTGGGACCCAACAAAAATTGGATAGCGACCCACCAGTAGGTTGAGACCAACAGTTTGGGAAACACTGGTATACACAATAAAAAATGTAAACCTATTAACTTTTTCAAAGCTCATTTACCTTACACTTGATTTGAGTGAGGATTTGCTCAGCCATTAACAAGGTTGCCCTCAAACAAAGTTTTAGAAATCTAAATCAGTACCTACCACATGAATGTAAAAATCATATTTTTATATAACGAGATGTGGGGATGAGTGCATGTAAAATGAAACTGCATTCCTACAGTGTTAGGAAGTGGGTTATTAGTAGTGCTAAATATGCGTCTATCACTGGCAATAAGGCCACTAACACAGTCTAGGGCTCAGAATAGGTCTCAATAAATTATGCCCATGCTCAAACCTTGGTAGCTTGGCTACGAGCAGGCAGGCTTAACTTAAGAGACAGGTATGAAGAGCATTTAAAACCACCAATTCAGTAAATAATTAAAACACAATACAAATATCAAAGTATAAAAACAGGAAATATTTTTATCTTTAAAATGACACCAAAATGACTAAAATCCCATCTAGGGAACCAGGGATATGATTTTGTAAAGATTTAACACAATATAGCACTTAGAAACCTATAGTACCACCTTGGGGCATCTGGTCGCGATTGACCAGGACAAAGTCAAAGTTTCAGGCTGACTGTGATGGAGCCCTGCTCGGATACCCCTGGCGGTAGGCCTTTGTCAAGATTTTACCTTCCGACTTAGAAACATTTCTGGAGGTTTTTCTGCAGGGGTCCCTCGATGCTCTTCACCAGTCTGGGTTGGGTGAGGGTTCGGCAGGCTTGCTTTCCAGGGAGCTCCCGATCAAACTCTGGAAGTTGGATCACAAGAGCATTTCAGTGGGACAAACCAGCAGGGCAGGCCGGCTCGCAATTGAAGGTGGGTGGCTTGGCTCTCTCATTTGAGTTGGTCCCCTTACGGAGCTTATTTCCAAAGTTGCTCCAAACTTCTGGATCTTCTTCCTGAAGTTCCTCTTGAAGGTCCAAAGTGTCCAACACAATATAAGGGTCTGAAATTTCCAAGATGGTACTTGAAAGTTTGGAACCACAATTCCCACAATGCACCTTGACAAAACCCGTACAAACCCACTTGATGCACTCCAGGCAGGATATTCTTAGCTCTCACATATTTAGTCAGTGTTCTCTGGGGTCAAGCAGGAGTGCACTCCTGTCCAATGAGGTGCAGGGCAACACCCCAGAGCATGACCACTTCCTCCAAAGTGTGGCATAATCTTCTCCCAGAAAGCACTATTCCTCAAATTCAGTATGGCTGAAATCCCAGCAAAGGACCAAGAACTAGTTAAACCAACCTCCAGTATGGCTCATTTCCATAGCTCTCCCACCCATACCATCTGAACATTCCTGCCTTACGCCTGCGATCTGGCTGGGGCAGAGGGGCCGCGGGGTAGACAGACCTGGGATTCACTGCCTGTTCCATTCCTCCTTTGAAGCTCATGCTTACAACCCCTTCCCGTTGCTCTGCCATTCCTGTGTAGCAGTGGTCTCTTTATCAGATAGCCTCTCTCTGGATGAGCCACTTATCCCTTCATCAAAGCAGCCAGACTAATCTTGGTAACTCTGAACAATCACGGTAGACCACAGGAAGGCTGGATTTCGGCTTACAGACAAGAAAGTTGTATAACTTGTTTTCTGCATACTTTAGGATAAATTAAAAAAATAGCATATTGTTGGATTTATCAGTGCCATTCTCCTAAGTTCTTGAATGAGATTTTCCACTAATTGGTTGCAAAATGTATGCATTCAAAAACTATTGCCATGTCATATGTGGCTGGGGATCTACAATGGGAACAATTAAATGTGCAATTTCTCCAACACCAGGGCATACAAAACATATTTTATAAGGACCCTGCTTATAACTACATGACCCCTCACCCTTGGGACACCAAGGGGATACTTTAGGGGTCCTGAATATGGGACACATAGTGTATATTCACACTCCACACTGCTCCTAGCACAAACGTCGATTTAGGGAAGCACTTTACTACAATGGGGAAAGTTAAATGTGCAATTTCTCTATCCATAGGGCATATAAATCCACTTTTATAAGCCCCCCCCTTATAAGTACATGACCCCCAACCCGGGGACACCTAGGGGAGACCCTGAGGGTACCTAATATTCCAAATTGTTGCAAATATCACAGTTCAAATGCCTGTACCATCAAAGAAGGGTTTGGGCACAATTTACATTTAAAAGCAGTGCCGCAACACTGGGCTGCTTTTAAAATGACTTCAGGCTCTCAGCTGTGTACACAAGCAAGTGCAGAAAGGGCTGCTGGCCTCTAAACTGCCATGCCTCATTGTATACTTTGAACTTATATGTTGTTTTAACCGCCCTGCCCTATTCTGCACTAGGGACTTATAGGTCAGGCCATGTCACCCATAGGTGTACCCTAACACACAGTGTACCCTAATGTAGGTGTGTGTTTTCACTGTATTTTCAAGATAGCACTGGCCCTGGGCCGGGTTAGACAGAGCCCAGGGACAGTCAGAGTCAGTTGCCACCAGTAGCAGTCAGCAAAACATGGGGGTGCACAGGGCAGAGGATGACTTTGCAACATACAGATATAAGTTATGTGAGGACGCTGTGCTTCATCTCTTCTTATCCTTGCAATGATAGTACATCTCTGGAGCAAATTGCTTGCAATCATTGGGGCATACTTAATGAGGGCTGGGACACCCATGGATTTGTAAACCAAAGATGAAAGGATTTCAGGATTCAATCCTATTTCGACTCACTTGGCTTCAATATTTCATGATCATTGATGGATGTTGTGGAGATTTAAAAGGTCACTCCAGGGGGCAGATAATACATATTTAACAAAAAATGGGTTCCATGCTGTTTTAAAATATTTCTATTCTGAAAACAATAGATAATTCATGACTATCCTCAGACTAAAAGAGAAATGCATTCTTTCTTTACCTGCCACACTATTATTGAAAGTCAAGACACATATTGCAAATGTTTAAAATGCCCGACTAGACGATGCAATAATGCAAAATAGTCAGTTCAAATCATATTTCTTCATCATATTACTGCTCTGTTTATTTAAAAGTATATAGATTCTAATTTTACTGACCACTCAAACTGTTTGAAACCGTTTAAAGATATGAGATATTTCTGTAACGTTTGCTGCATGTGTATGTTCAGCCAAACGCTTTCAGTTCAACAATGTAAATGTTTAAGCAGATGACATCAGACACAAAATAGGCAATGTAATTATTCTATAAATAGCCTCGGAAACTTGATATAGCGAATTAAGAGATAATAATTGGCAATGATCTGGTTGACAATATTTCTGAAATACTCTAAAAAAATTGTTTGCTCATTTTCCATTCATAACTTTAATCCAGTTATTGATAACTGATATATTGATTTTGTTTGATACTGCTGCCCTGTGACGTGGCTGTGTAGGTGTATTGCAACTTCCTAATCGTCCACATATATCTCAAATATTTCTAAAGAAACATTCCAGTGGAAGTGTGACGACATTAGGGGCCATATGTAGGTAGCTAAATACCGGTCGTTAATGGCCGAAATTCGGTAAATATCACGTTACCGACCGGTATTTAGGCGATTTAGATGTAGGAGGCCAAAAAGCAGGATTCGGTAATTATGAATCGGTAAATACCTATTCATCTTTACCGAATTCTAAATTACCAAATCGGAATTACCGAATTCTTATTTACCGAATCGGTAAATAGGAAATGGTAAAACGAGAAAAGAGATGTAGGTAAATTCGGTATTACCGAATTGCATGAAATTCGGTATTTAAGAATCGGTATTTAACACTGAGTGAAAGCAGGTGGTAATCAGCTACAGTGCATAGAAGCAATCCCAAAATGCAACAGCGTGATCACCATGGCGGCTCTCTATGTGATTGCAAGGCGCCTACGTCTACAGGCAGCAGGAATGAGGATTTGGAGACGGGAGGAGCGCATTTACAGACAGCGCATCACACTCTTCCAACAGACTGAGGCTGAGATACATGAAAGGTACAGGCTACACCCCCAAACCATCATGGACCTGATAAGGGACTTGCACCCACTCCTGGACCATCCAACAACAAGGGCGCACGCCATACCACCACATGTGCAGGTGCTGTGTAGCCTCCATCTACTCGCATCTGGCAGTTACCAGGGGGTGATAGCTGCGGTAGGCGGGGTATCCCAGAGTTGCCTGTCCCGTTTCTTCAGGAAGTTCCTGGATGCCATGATGCAGAGAATGCAACACTACATTAGCTTCCCAAACACACAGGCTGAACTGCTGAAAACCAAGACAAACTTCTACCAGATGGCACAGTTCCCGCATGTCATAGGCAGCATCGATGGCACACACATTCCAATCTGCCCACCAGCAGCCACTGAGTATATCTTCAGGAACAGAAAGTCCACCCACTCCATAAATGTGCAGGTAATCTGCGATGCTGCCAACATAATTACTGACATCGTAGCCAAATTTCCTGGGAGCACCCACGACTCCTACATCTTCCAGAACAGTGGGATCTACACACGCCTGGTTGCGGGCGAATTTGGAGAAGGATACCTGCTAGGTAAATCACTGTGACACTCCCTTATACTTACCGCAGATGAATGTGTATTGGTGTATGTGACTAATGGCACCCTCTTTCTCACCTAGGCGATAGTGCATATGCCGTGCGGTCATTTATCCTCACTCCCTACCTACACCCATCAACCCTGAGTGAGAGACGATACAATGTGGCACACAGATCAACACGCAACGTGGTGGAGCGCACGTTTGGACTATTGAAAAGCAGGTTCCGCTGCCTCCACAAGAGCGGAGGCGCACGCCAGTACACACCCATCATCTGCTGCAAGATCATTGCTACTTGTGCAATGCTGCACAACCTTGCCACAAAGAAAAGTACAGAAGTGGAAATAACAAATTTTGAGGAGGATGATGATGATTTTGCACAGCCAGAGCCCAACGCAGCAGGAGTGGCAGCAGCAACAGATGGGAGAGAGAGACGGGCAGAGATCACATGCAACTATTTCTAAGTAAGTAAGGAGACACAGCCAGTTGTTGGATGCAATGACGTAGTTTTAATTTGTGGGCACTACGCCACAACACAAACAGCCAAACTGGGCTTTCAAATTGGTGACATCCATTGTAGGAAGTCATGGGTTACTTCACCCAACTCTGTCCTGGCAGCGTGGCCTGCATCAGCGTCTGTGGCCACGCACTACAGTGTGGGATGCCAGTGACGGACTGTCCTCACTGGCTGTGGGACCAGTGGCAGCCCCATGCCGTCTGCTGCTCCTCCATGTGTCTGTGACAGGGGGGGTAATGCTGCTCCGACTAGTCGTGTCCTCGCTGTCCACAACATCCACAGCACCAGTATTGGCAGACTGGCTCGTCAGCAGCACCTCAAGAGCAGTGGTCACCTTAACCAGCCCCCTAGATACATCAGTGCTGCAGTGCGCAAGCCCCTCCTGCATGGCCACGGAGCGCCTGCAGAGCAGAGAAGTGGCAGTAGCTAGTCGGTTCACTGCCCTCGTATGGTGCTCCATTTTCTGCCTCTCCCTTCGCCGTGTTGCTCTGTCCTCCTCCATTTTACTGCACAGCAGCATCACAGACTGGGACATGTCCCGCATACCCGCAGCCATCTCCCTCATGCCCTCAGCCATTGAGGAAATTCCCCTGTCAATGTTGCTCATTTTATCATTGAGGCACTTCATTTGTCATTGTACCGACTGTATTGCCTTGCCTTGTAGGCGCTGCACCTTCACCATGGTTGCCTCCAGCCCTCCGAAGACACCATGGCTCTCACCCTGTGGAGGCGGACTGCTCACACGAGCCCTGCAGCGGCATCTGGCACCTGTGTGTGCTCCCTCAACGGTGGACAGCACCCCAGCATTGCTATCATCCAGTGGCACAGTGGTTGATTCATCCCCCCTCGAGTCTTCTGAGGAGGACTCGGACACATGCAGTCTGGCAACAGCACGCCTCCTAGGTCTCACCACTGCAGGTGGTGTTGATGCTGGTGAGGCTAGCAGTAGTGGCGATGCTGGCTGTGGTGGCGTGGGTGGCGGTGAGGCTGGCTGTGGTGGTGAGGCTGGCTGTGGTGGTGAGGCTGGCATTGGTGGTGTTGTGTGCCCTGCACTCGTGGTGGCCTGCTCAGTGATGTGCTTCCGGAGTGCCCTCTCTCCCTTCTCCTGCGCAGTCCTGCGCGATGTGTCGCCTGTGGACAGAAAATTTACATTAGCTCAGTGTACCTGCAGCCCTGCATTGTTCACATCATAATACATTTCTGCAACACTATCTCATTGTCCTGTGCCTGATTATCGCAGATGTGTGTCACATGCCTTGTTGTTCGGTACGATTCCTGTCATGATAGGGGTTTCCCTGACTACATCACCCATAATGCATTGCTGGTCTGAACAAAAACCTGTACTGGAGTGGGAATCACATTGCCCAATTGGGGATTTGGGATAGGGGAAGGGGGGGCACAATGCTGCGCATGCTTCTTACCTTTTTTGGTAGCAGCTCTGGCTGAGCTGTCTGCATCACCAATCCCAACGACACTTTCAGGCTCTATCGTGGACTCCACGAGCTGCTCCAGTTCTGTCAGGGCAGGTGCCCTGTTCCTTCCTCCTCCTGTCTGGCTGGCCTGTTTTTTAAGATCAGCCATCTTCCTCTTGGTGATGATCCGGATGTCATACTACCGCTTCTTCAGCACATCAATGTCCCGGGGGGTCACTCCAATGGCATTTACCTGCGACTGGATTACTTGCCAGATCCTTCTTTTTTCAGACTCTGCAACTTGCAGGGACTGCTTTCCAAAAAGCTTATTGTGCTGCTTCACCACCTCCTCCACAAGTACCTGCAGGTCCTTCTGGCTGAATTTCATTTTCCTCTTCCTTTCACCTCCATCTGTGTCCTGGCTGGCCATTGTGCTGGATCAGTTAACAATGTTCAGGCATTGGCTCTGTTGCACTCCTCAGCACTCCCAGCCTCTTCAGAGGGTTCTGATTGTGTGCACCTGCCTGGGTGTGGCCACTTCCTGGTTGGGAGGGGTGTTGGTTGCACATGATTGGCTGATTCCTCAATTGATGTGTTTTTGAAATTCCGATTCGGTAAATTCTGAATCGGTAAATACCGATTCAGGAATACCGGTCGGTATTGTGGAATCGGTAACCATTTTACCGAATCAGTAATCTTTACCGAATAATTAGGTACATACGAAATACCGATTTCTAAATACCGATTCGGTAAAATTCGGTATTTATGAATCGGTAAATTTCACTTACCTATATATGGCCCTATGTCGCTTAATGTAAAAATAATGAGCATTATGTGTGTAAAGAAATCAATGCCACAATTAACTTTTTATGTGCTTGCCCCTGAGTCGAACATCTTTAGGAGGGGGAGTAAGGAAGTGAGCAGGTCTATTTCTGATCCTGGGTCCCATCTTTGTGACCTTGAAGTGGTGTCTTGATGACGAGAAGACTGCTTTATGTATGCAGGTATACACATAAGTAGGAATGTTAGGTATGCACAGTTGTTTGCTCTCAAACAACCTTTGCAGCATTTTTGCAGGACTATTGCATTATTGAAGGCTTCTGTTGCTGTTTTTGCTCCTTGACGGCCCCTTCATACAAGAGTATTTTGAAAGTCACTGAGAGAACATGGATGAACCCACAAGTGTGAGCCCAAGTTCTCTGAATGAGCACCTCAAATACTGGTGAAGGTACTAATCAATCAGAACTAGTTCTGTTTGATGCCAACATACACCCAAAAATAATGTAAATTAATACAGGGTCGGACTGAGCTAAAGGGCTAGCAGGCAGTGCCCAATGGGCGGGTCTGATAGAGCAGTATATGGGCCGGTTTTTTAACAGTTTGTGGGCCTTTTTTATGGCAAGGTGGGCTGGTTATTGTTATTGATTTTCCTGCTATTGCCACAAACATTGCCTGCAGCAAACAAAAATGCATGCAGTCTCACATAACTTGCAAAAAAAATACAGATGTGTTGTGTTCAATCTGTGGGCTTCAGCTGGCCCATAGGCTTCTCATTTGCTCGCTCCATCGTCGCTCTCAAATCCTTTGTCCCCGTATGTCCATGGTATGAATGCATCATGCCTTTTCCTGTGTTTGGACCTCCCCCAGTGTATGGACCAAGTACTTGTGCCCATCCACTGCTCCCATTTTGGGAGCTACTTTTTTCTTGTCTTGGAGCACAACATACGAGTGCTTGTGTTTTCACTAGCTCAGTGCTCAGTCCTGTTTTTTTTTTTCTGTGGTTTTATATCGCTCGTAAACGAGCCATATGTATTATAGTAGCGCTTTACATGAGCACCAGTTCCTTTACACAAGGACACGTTCATTTAACCAGGGGGCATATTTACGAGTAAGTGGCGGAGCACGGCGTTAGCCTCCTTGGCTAAACACCACGCTCCGCCACTTCTGAAATGCAGGTCTGCACTGTATTTACAAGGATATGGTGCAGCCCCGTGTTTCCTCCTGCACTGTTGCTAATTTAGCTGCCTAGCGCCAATGCAGACACCATAGTGCAAGGGTGCCTGCTTTGCAGGGGAAGATTGTTTATGTGCAGGAAGGGCTGCCCATAAACAATCTGAAATGGTGTTTTGTAATTTCTATGTGTTCTGCTAAATGCAGCACACATTGAAACATCAAAAACAAGGAGAAATTAAACATTTCTCCTAATTTAATTTCTCCTCGTTGCGCCAGGCTAAGACCAAGTTTTCCCTGGTCTTAATTTTGGCGCTGTCCCATATCTACACCACCCTTGTAAATACGGGGTAGCGTCAAAATCAATGAGTGTTGCGGTGGAACACCTACCACAACACCCATTGCCCGCCCTAGTCACGCTAAGCACAGCATGAAAGGGTGCCTTATTTAAAAGGCAGCGTTAAGCCACGTTAGGTGGCTTACGCTGCCTTGTAAATAGGCCAAAGCCCCTGTCACAACCACAACATCAGGAAAAGTGATTCTGTGGTGGCGATAGGGGCTTGTAAATAGGCCCCCAGGTTTCCCAGATCCCTAGTCAGCATCTCTGGCCATAACACAACATCCTCTCCCCTGCTACTGGAGAGGTTAGGGATTGTATCCCCAGTGTTGATTTCTGCTTTCTTTAACAATGTCACTGCTTGTTGCTCTCTCTATGCACTGTTTTCTGCCCCACGAGAACAACAAAACTAAAATACATTATGATTTATATTCTTACTTTGAGTGTTTCTAACTCATGAACTGTTGCTCAATTGTGCAGACTTTGTTTTCTCTAGCTCTGTCCTCCGTATCCTGTTTTTCTTTTTTTTAATGTTATGTTAATTTAATTTGATATTGTGCACGAATCACCCCAGGAGGGGTATCTTGGCGCTAAAGCAGTTCACAAGCAGGAGACATGCAGAGTTAGAACAATATAACAAAATCTTCCCCGAGCACTCAAACAAATATCAAATAACAGTTGGCAAAATAGTGTAATTCCACAGCATTCAAGTTTCAATGTCCATAGATTTATTCAATTTTCATTCGATCAGGAATTCTTCTCTTGGTACAGGAGATATCCGTATCCAAGTATCCAAAACATTCAATTTGATAATTCTTCAGTATATGTAAATTGCAAAGTAACCACGCAGCCAGCACGTGTTTCGTCATGCAAAGTAAATCATCCTTGACTTCTTCAGGGCTGCAAACCCTAATATAAAAAATTAATTCTAAAGTTTAATAAATACATATATATCCACCTAAATTCAGATGAAGGATATTCCCATTACGCTGAACAATGATTAGGAAACAGACGAGATATAAGAGTAAAACATCACCCAAAGTGCAATAAGACAAAGTATCGTAGAGGTATTTGATAGAAAAAAAGTATAAGATAAAGCACAAAGTATCCCCAGCATAAACACCGGAGAATGTGAAAGCCCAAGAGCAAAGGTTAAGTATAAACTCAATGCACTTAAATAATCAAATAACCTGTAGTACAAATAACAAAGTATAGAAACCAAATGTCTCCGCCTGTATAAAACGCCACACTCAATATCTGTAAAATCAAAAATACATGATTTACAAACGTACGAATCAATAGTACGTCTCCAATTATGCTTAAAAAGCCTCCAATACCACAATACCGTCCCATAATCGTTTTGCAAATTGAATGGAATGCAACACATAACATCCACTCAAACTCCATCTAAATTACATAAACTAAATACCTCATGTACTATCAGAGCATCCCCCAAAGATTTAAACTCCGTACCACTCCAAAGAACAGATGAAAAATCCCCAATTTGATTAATGAACTGAACAAAACATTACCGTTTCTATCTTCCAAGTCAACGTAATGTACTGTATTACAATATTTCAAGTATGAGCAGTCATCAGTACATGTTCATAAAAGTATATCTCACTTCTCACATGTGTCCGTATACTGGAAGTTTCTCCCAGGAATCTAAAAGTAACAGGCACCAGACGGTATACTCAAACGTCCCCAATTCTTATGTAGTTTAGTCCATCATATTTCAGTAGAGTACATCTCACCGTTCTTCACAAGTCAATCGTAATTATTATCCAAAATCAAGAGCGTACGTGATCTATAATCAAAAGAAACCATGCTATATTGGTTACGATGTCCCTCATTCACCGCTAGTAATGTAATAAAAAAATTATGTGGAGTATTCTAATCTCCCACTTACCAGTCATAGGTCTTATCCCTCTATCTCATAACTGAAAATCGGCGTTCTACACTACCCTGATTAAGAGTTGAGCGCCCTTTCAGTAACCTGGTTACCTAGTGTCTTAATTTATCAGAGTTAGAACATCATTGTCTTGAGCATTTTTCTGAATTTGATGTTATCTGTACATGTGCGGCTGTAGTGAGGCAGTTCTTTCCAGTATGAGAAGGCCAGATGGGAAAATTACCTATCACCTGTTCCTAACTTTCTGATGTGTGGGTCAGCAAGCCTAAATGGACAGTACCTGGGGCCTTTCTTATTAGCGGCTTGTGAGTGAGGCAGCAGCTTTGAAAAATTATTATTATCCTTACGGGCAATCAATGTAAAGATCTCAGAAGAGGTATTGAGGCGGTACCAGAAGGAAGATTGCAAATGAGACAGGTTGCTGTGTTTTGCACAACTTTAAGTTTAGAAAGTAGTGTCTCATTAGCAGAAGCTAGTAAGGCATTGCCATGATCTAATCTCCTGATAATGAGCGCATGTACCAAGGTTTTTGTAGTAAAGTACTTGTCAGCTATTCTCTACTGTACTGCTCTGTTAGAATGTTGCATGACATCATAGAATGCCTGGGTGCCTCTCTGGGTGAGATTGTCAGTTGGTCTACTCAGGCTGAGCTGTAAGGAGCTTGCTCCTGGTGGGCCTATCTTTGTACCATCTACCTTATCCTACTATCCTGACCACCTATGCTGGAACCAAGCTACTAATAAAGAAGTAACCTACATGTACAGATGGACTCTGTATCTTTCTTTACAACAATTTTGGCGACGATTTTGAACCTACGTGTGCAGTAAGGAGAGGGTCAACCAAGGAACTAAAGGACTAGCATTTAAAGACTTTAAGGACTTTAAGGACTTTCTCAACGTCAATTGAAAGTCGGAGATAACGCCCTGGCCAGCCCCACCAGTGTCTTGTTCCATCTGGACAGCCTGCAGCCCGGGCGTTTAGTCTACTGTCACCCATCTGTCTGCTGTCACCTGGGAGTTTTCAACAGTGCTTTCAACAGTGCCCAGCTACACACTTCTCACAAGCGCAACGTGTTTCTCTGTTGGACACTCTCTCCAAAACAGATAGATAGACGTTACTTAGTGGTCTGCCTGTGAAGCTTGCTCGAGAGCAACCGTCAGAGCTGCAGAGGACCGGAAAGCGTCCAGAAAGCGGCACCGTTGGTAAGCCCATGCGCATTCTTGGACAAGCTATCCAGTGTCTCGGGGTACTTTACTAGCGGTCCCAGCGTATTGTAGTGTGCTGTTGTGCTACAAGGAGTATCTTTGATAAGCTGACGCACATGTGTGGAGAAGCAAAGACCGGTGCTGCGTTGTACCGTTGGGTGGGTACTTTGCGTTGCTGTTTTGGGATGTTTGGACATGGTCTTTGCTTCATGGCAGTTTAACCACTGCCTTTCAAATGCCCCACGAGCTTCACCGCACGCATACACTTGACGCGTGCAACCTTACCGTCATGCCTGCAATCTTGCTTCTGTGACGTCTCTCTCTCTCTCCTCCCAGTGACTTTCTGCGGTGGACGTTTTGGTGCACGCTCCTGCCGTAAGCCACCCTGCACAGCGTCAGGATTGCATGCCGCCATTTTCTGTTTGGAAAATGTTCCTCCCTCTTGGAAATCTGCATTGAGGTGTACTCTTTTCGCCAACCGTGTTGCCAATAAAGTTTCGAGGACAAAAATTACCCGGTCGGCCTGATTCACACGTGGTCAACGAGCAGAGCGGCACAACATTGTATGCTGGCAGCTGTGGGAGGTCTTGTGTGGAGTTCTCGGGTGAAAAACCGATCACCGCTTCATGACGTTTTCTCCCTGGTTATAATGCCTTTGACATTTCCTCTTTGGTTACATTGCCTTTACTCATGTGGAAATTCTTGTATTGGTGTGTAAGTTGTGGGGGAATTCATTACTTCAATTCTCTGTATAACGTTGTGTACTGAGCGGGCGATTAGTGCCTCCATGCTACAACTTTGTTTGGGAGGAATGTGTGTTGTGTGACTAAACATTGCATGCTCTCTTTTCTTTGGGGAGGTTGTGGGTGTGTATTCCTGTGTAGCGTGCCATTAGAAGGTGGGTGTCCTGATTTAGTCGCAGTACATAGTGTACCCATTGCTTTGGGGAGGTCGTGGGTGTAGTCAAGGCCTTCAATTTCATAGTCTTTGTACATAGAGTGTACCCATTTCTCTGGGGAGGTTGTGAGGGGAGTCAATGCCTTTAATTTTGTAGTCTCTGTACTTGGAGTGTACCCATTTCTTTGGGGAGGTTGTGGGGGTAGGCAATGCCTCTAGTCTAGTTTTCAGTTTTCCAGGGTTGTTACCCTGTGGTGTGCCCTATTTAGGGGAGGTTGTGTTATTTTCCGGAGCCATTACTCTGTGGTGTACTCTATTTAGGGGAGGTGTTGTTGTTTTCCAGGGTGTCTACCCTGCGGTGTACCCTACATAGGGGAAGTCGTGTTGTTTTCCGGAGTGTTTACCTTGTTGTGTGCCTGTCTCTTTGGGGGTAATTAATGTCTCTAATTTAGTTTTTCAGTTTTCCAGGGTTAGTACTCTGTGGTGTACCCTTCTAGGTTTAAACTAGTAAGGGGAAGTTGTGTTTGTGGGTAGTCAATGCCTCATGTCAGTACTCTATATAGGGGAAGTCGTGTTGTTTTGTAAAGTGTTTAACTCGTAGTGTACCCATCTCTTTGGGGAGGTTGTGGGGGGTAATCAACGCCTCTATTTTAGTTTTCAGTTTTCTTGGGTGTGTGTACCCTATGGTGTACCCTATCTAGGGGAGGTTGTTTTGTTTTCTTGGGTTAGTACCCTGTCGTGTTCCTTGGTGAAGTGTTTGGTTGGTTCCTAATGTTATCTTGGGTCTTCCTTTCATGTGGACACCATGTTCCGGTCGAAGTCTACCTGCGTGGAATTCGTGGCCAAGGGTTTCACGCTTGTACAACTTTGAGTGGGAAGTTTTTTTGTTAGTGTTTAGACCTCTTTAAGTGTCAGCATGCCTTCTACCAAGGGACCTCGTGTTTCTTTACAGAGTGTTTCTCTCTGGAGTATATTTGTTGTTGTGGTGGCACTCTTCTTGTTATCTAGAGTGTTTAGCCACTATTGTATCTCTTTGTTGGGGATGTTGTTATCTCCCAAGGGTCTGTGTTTTACACCCACTTTTGTTTAACAGGGTGTCTACCCTGTGGTGTACCCGAGTATGGGGAGGTTGTGTGGGTGACCGCCCTTCTTTGTTGCAGTGTTTTTATCTAAGCTGCTGTGTTTTCCCTAAGGGAGGGGGATGGGGCGTGTAGTAATGTTGTTTGCGATTTTAATGTTTAACATCTTAACACATTTCTGTTCATGCCAGTGGAATTCATGATACCTCATGTAATACACCTGTGGATATGTGCACCTCATTGTTGCACCTTCTTGCTAAAGATTTATTGGGGTATCTCATTTGTCTTTACTTTTACTTCTGTTGTTCCCTAAGGAAAGAGGATGTGTAGTAAAGTACTTGTCAGCTATTCTCTACTGTACTGCTCTGTTGGAATGTTGCATGACATCATAGAATGCCTGGGTGCCTCTCTGGGTGAGATTGTCAGTTGGTCTACTCAGGCTGAGCTGTAAGGAGCTTGCTCCTGGTGGGGCTATCTTTGTACCATCTACCTTATCCTACTATCCTGACCACCTATGCTGGAACCAAGCTACTAATAAAGATATAACCTACATGTACAGATGGACTCTGTATCTTCCTTTACAACAGTTTTCCTTGTTGAAATTGGAAGAAAAGGGAGAGCTTTCCTCAACAGACACATGTCTCGGTGTCCGACTGGACCAAATCTTAATTACGAAAGAGCAGGTGGTTCTGTCTTCCACTGAGGCTCTTCACTATTTGTTTAGGTGTGGCAGCGCCAAGTTCTGCAGGCCACCAGTCAGCCGACCAAAGCTGTTGGGACTTACCGAATAGAATGATCTCGTTTTTTTCTGAATACAATTTTAGGGAGTTGGAGGACATCCAGGCTGCAATCGCTTTCATCCCTGTTGCAAGAGGCTGTTTTGCTTTAGCCAAGTCTTTGCCAAAGGTGCCCCCCCCTCAGCAAAACTTGCAGGTGGTGTGCTGGGGGGAGGGGGCCAGCGCTGGACTGGCACTACCGGGCATTTCTACGGGAGGTGGAATGGTGGGGGCCAGTTTTTGCTGTTGTGGGCTGATTTTGTAACTGTGACCAATTTTGCAGCAGTGCTTTACTATCGGCCCACAGTAACTACATCAGCAGGCCAGCAGCAGCAAGTCCAAAATCCATTAGTCCTCCTGTCCGCTCACACACTTTCCAGCCTCCCTGGGACGGCGCTCCTTCACGCGCGGACTTCTCTGCTGCTGTTTTGAAAACATTATAGAATGTAACACTACCCCTAGACTGGGCTGGTGTTAAATGTTATAACGTTTTCAAAGCAGCAGCAGTGGTATGTGTTTACTTTTACTCAGGGTCATTAATCTGCAGCGCAGGAAAGTTCTACCAATGACTGCTCTTTTATTAACTACACTGGCCTGCCCCTGAGCTCCCTGCCTTTTTGTGCCTTGCTTTGTCACCACGTGACGTGATGTCGCACAGTCATGAGTGAGTCCTACTCTGAACTCATCGTGCAGAAGGGCAGAGAGCTGCAGTGAGGCCGGCAGCTGCTCGAGAGACTAGTAGTAGTAAACTAGTAGTCCACCACCTGCAGCCACTATCCTGCCATTACTACCACAGCACCCCAGTGGCAGCCTGACAGATACCTTGGTAAGTGGCTATGAGATTGATTAACAGACACTGTATTGATGATCTTTGTGATCGCCAGTAGTTAGGTCCCTCGCAATGACCCCTCTCCTATGAAATGTCCACCATCGCAGAACGGCGTCACTGTAGGTTGCATTTACCAGTGAAAACATTGACCAGTCACCTGAAGATCGGTTTATGCGGAGGCCCCGGGTGTTAGTTCCCCATGTCTCCACTTTTTGGTGTCTTTTGGGAATGGATGAAGGCCGCGTCCCTGTTAACAAAGGTAACCAGATGCGCTGATAATAGAGGCCACCAATGGCTGTTTCTTTTTGGAATGTGTTTATTGACGTAAAAAAGTCAAGGTGCTCTGACTTTTAAATCACCTGGTTATTGGTTAGTTATGAACCTGAAGGTGAGGGGAGTGCACTCTGTAAGCAATTAGAATTCTCAGTATTTAAAAAAACCCATCTCATTTAGACTTTGGACAACACATGACCAATATTTCTTTGCAGGCCTTTGCTGCAATTTCCAGTAATCAAATAAAGCTGTCTTAACCCAGGCACTCTATTCCCACCCTGCTCCTTCTTTTCTCAATGTACAGTCTGTATACAAGCCTCGCTTACTTCCCCAAACATTGGCACAGCAGGGGTCTATGCCCCACGAACACCAATGTAATGAAAATACTGAGTAGATTTTGCAGAATTCGCAGCAGGGGGAGTAAACTAACTGTGGTTCCCTGGTCACTGTCAGAATACACAGCATTGGCTTGATGAAAAGCACATCTTTGTGAAGGTGGTGAATATCATGCTACTGTGAGTGGTGGGGGCAGTGGGGATGGAGATTGAGGCATGTCAACTTGTAGTCTGTTATTTGCTGTACCCGGGAGCCCTCTGCACCTTTAAACACATATTTTATGAATACAGGCCTCACCGCAAGTGACGTTGTTTCTCAGCACTTTCTGTAATGTATGTATATTGTATCTAGCCTGTGATGTGTGCTGTTTTCATTCCTCTCCAAAGGATGAAAGGCTGAGTCGGTGCTGTTGGGATTAAATCCATGACCTGCAATTTATACATATATATTTGTGCAAGAGGCATTAACCTGCTGTTTATTTTTTCTGTCACTTAAAGCAAGAGGCCTGCAGGTTGCACAGGTCTCTGCAGCAGGCACATTGACACAGTGCTACCTGGGAAAGAGTACTGTGGAGTGTATATGTGACTGCTTCCAGCCATGTCTTTCTATGTATCAGGATGGTGATGTCCGAGGGCAGCTAAAATATGTGGGTCCACTCTAATGACCCCTATGGGGATATAGAAACGCATATGGCGGCTAAGGCCTACAGTCCCATGCAAGCTACAACCCCTTGCCTTCTGGAAAACGGGCCAAGATTCCTGTAAAGTGCATTAGGATACAAGGCAGGTTAAACATGCTTACAGTGATCAGGTGTGCACTGTATCTGAAATGGTTTAATAGTGTTCTGGGTACAGAATCACAGTGGGTTCTAACATGGTTTTTGTTAAAGTTTATATTTAGGATTTGTAATGTGCTTTTAGATGCATTTTAGCTGCGAGGCTTGAAACGTTTTCTGAGATCTTTGAGTAGTTTCTAAACTGCTTCGCCAAAGTGTATGGTTAAAGCTTGTGAAGTGCTCCGTCACCCAGTGTATATATTGGAGGCTGGGTTTTAAAGTGTTCTGTGGTGTAGAAATGTCCGAAGGGCTTTGTTGGAAAGCCGGAGTCCCAGTCCAGCACTACTGTCACCAAGTGCGCTCCCCACGTTAGGCCAAGTAAGGACACCGTTTGAGATAGCTCTGCTCACCCCTTTAGTAGCTTGGCACGAGCAGCCAGGCCTATCTCCAAGGCACGAGTGTTCAGTATGTGCAACCACGCCCACAGCAACCCCCTGGTGACACTACAAATGGACTCCACACGAGTTTGATAAAAACTAGTATAAACTTTATGTAAAAGATATACGATCAGACCACAAAAATACAGAAGCCAACATAGAATAAAGGGTAATATTTGTTCCGGCTGGCTGGTAGTTTCAAATCCCAACCACCACTTTCAACATGCTATGCTGGTCGCAATGCTAGAATCACACACGTTGCAATAGACAAACAATAGTGCACTGCGTAACAATATAATCCTGTGCTGGACAAAGGAGATATAATACAATGTGAAACGATACACCCCGGTACCTGCAATGGGAGAAATAATGCAATGCGTACCGCTACCTTTATGTACTGCGCAATGAAGGAATAATGCAATGCGTCACACCCCAATCACGTACGTTGCAATGAAGAAACAATACAATACGCGCCGCTACAATCATGTACTTTGCAATTAAGGAATAATGCAATGCGTAACGACAATCATGTACCTTGCAATAAAGAAATAATGCAATGCGGGCCGCTACAACCATGTACTTGGCAAGGGAGAAATGCAATGCGTAGCGCTACAATCGTGTACTTCGTTAGGCAATAATAATGTCAGGCGTCCTAAGACAGTCCGGCAGTTCATTAGTAGCAATATTGGCAATGTGTTTTGCGACAATCAGCCTCTTGATAACAGTTCCCCCCCCACACGGTTCAACGATGATACAGAGTACAGCTTATTACTCTGGCCCCTGTACTGTCACTCCTTTCGTCAGTGCGGGCCTTACTCTGAGCCGAAGCAAAAGGCTCACGTCGTCAGAAGGACTGAGAGGCCGAGAGACTGTCCCTCCGAACTCGCACCCCACCCATGTAGTAATCCACATTACCTGTGGGCATGACCCCACTCTCTTCTCCTCCTTCCTTGAACTAGGCCGGTCGTGCAGAACTCTCTCAACGGGCCTCAGCGTCTCGGCCTGGCAGCTTAGTTCTTCCGGGGCTGCCAGTCCAGGCCGCGACTGTTAGGAAGGTCTCAGGTAGCCGCAGGGCACACATACCCCATGCCCCTGAGATTATTTTAACTCCGTGTGCACGTTGACCACCGCACTCTTCAGATCTCCTCTGGCAAGCCACACACACAACGCTGATGTGACTTCACGTCGACTCTGAGTGCACGCTCACCAGGCACTCCTCCTTGCGGTCTCAGTTGGCTTGCTCACCGCGCTGCAGAGACCCACTTTCTTCCGGTGCACACGATGATCAGCCGATCACCTCCACAGTCCCAGGTTGCACCAAAGCACGCCTGCTGCTTCACTGAGACTTACTCCAACTCCAGTGCCCCGATATCCAGATGCTCTTCACCAATGCCTTTGGCCGCACCTCGACACACCGTGTCCGAGCCTCACTTCTCCTCCTGTGCACTCGATCACCAGGCGCTCTTCACCAATGCCTTCGATGCAACCCGACACGCACCCTGCGCGTCCGAGGCTCACTCCACTTCCGATGCACACGTTGGTCAGGTGCTCCTCACCAATGCCTCCTGTGCACCAAGACATGCACCCTGCGCCTCTGAGAGACTCACTCTACCTCCGATGCACACGCCGACCAGACGATCCTCACCAGCGCCTGCGGTGCACCTTGTCACACACCCTGCGCATCCGAGTCTCCCTCCAGCTTCGGTGCACATGCTGACCAGGCGCTCTTCACTAATACCTGCGGTGCACCACGATACACACCAAGCGCATCTGAGTTTCACTTCAGCTTCGGTGCACATCTTGACCAGGCGCTCTTCCTATCGCCCCCTGTGCACCACGACATGCACCACGTGCATCTGAATCTCACTTCTCCGTGTGTCCATGATCAAAGGGCACATCTTCCGAGGGTCTCAAGCTGCCACAACATGCGCCCACCGCGTTGCTTAAAACGTCTCCGGAAACTTTTATGTTCCTGTGTTTCCAAAGAGGGAGCCAGCTCACCTTGGGGTTACAAGACACAGCACAAAGCATAGTCTTCATCAAGCAGGGGGACCAAGCACCTCCAAGCACTATCCCAACAGCCTCTTCCTTGGTTAGAGCAGCAAACTGCAGACCAGCCCCAGATCAAGAAGCAAGGATTGGTTTTTCCCCAGCAGTCTCTTCAGTTACTCCTTCTTTAGCAGAGGTTTCTCTTGACCACAGAAATGGGTCCAAGCCTTTTCAGTCTCAATCCATTTCTGTTTCATTCCAATGTTCAGGGGTTTCAGCTCTCCTAGTAATACCCCTTAAGGTCTTCGTAGTTTGTTGTGCTCAAGGGTCCCTAACCCCTCCCTAAATCAGTTCTGGGTATCTCCCTCCCAGTGTCACCTTTCTCCATTTGATACTGGGGGTCTGGATCCTTAATCACTCAGCAGGAGATGGGTCAATTGGTTTATAGCACCAGCCTAGGCCTTTTCACCTCCCGGTCCAGACCTCTCCCAGCTCCTCACACCTCTCAGATCCAGACAGTCAATCCACATTCAGCAGAGACACACAGAAATGCTTAAAGCACAAAACTCGGTCACTTTCTAAAAGAGTGGCAAACCCACCTTCATAGAAAGATGGGTGATGACACTGTGAGTTCATACATACTAAACTCCACCTCTCCATTATAAACTTACAGGAAACTAGGCAAACAAAATACAAAACCCAGCCTTCCCCATTCTGTCCTATGGGCAGAATGGCCTTTCACCAGTGAAAACGAAATGGAGTGTTTTTCACGGTCAGGACATAACACACACCTCAGTATATGTCCTGCCTTTTACTTACACTGCACCCTGCCCAGGGGTTACCTCGGATCTACCACAGGGGTGCCCAGTGTGTATGAAAAAGGGAAAGTAAGGCCTGACAAGTGGTTACACTTGTCCGGACAACATGCTAACTTAGCACTCTGCGCGCAGGCCCTACAGTGAAGACCTGAGTACCCTGTGGGATTCATTGACAGCTGGTCATCATTAAGATGACCTGCTGTCAGATGGGGGTGAGTAAGGTAAGAAAATCAGTTATTGATTTTAAGCCTGACAAATTAAGCAGGCCAGGATGTTCGACTCTGAGCTGTAGGTTAAGTAATTGCGCATCACTGCTCATTTATATATGCTATTGTAATTTGTCTATGCTTTCTGTGCATGGTATACTGATGGCTTGGCATATGTATTTTTATTTTATATATGTTTTGTTTTTGTGTCGTATTGACAATTCTATTTTTATACTAATACAAGTTCTCCTGTGCGGTACAGGGATGGTCGTGACGACGTCAAGCCCTGCGCAGCAGTTGGCTGGAACTTGTTCAAAATTACTAAATTCCACAGACATGATATTATCATTATCATGCTGCCACAATAGCAGACAACACGTTATCAGTGTATGTCTAATTGGTATTGGAGATGAATAAAACAAGAAAAGTTATGCAAGACTAAAATATGTGTCACCTGTGGATAGCAATGACTGCCCTTCTCTTATAGACAGGCCGCCGTCGGTCATATGTTTCCAGATTGGATATTAGGGAACCATTATGATTTGTAGCCCCTGCCAAAAGGTGACAAATGGCACAGGAATGTTTACTTAGTTAAGACTTCCTCAGAGTGAAAACTCTGCATTTTAGAATGCTGTAAAGGGTTTCCACAAATGAGGTTCAGTATTTTGGGTAATGAGAAAAATATCTGACAGGCTTTCCTTTTCTTAAAAGTTTTCTTCTTATAAGCTCATTCTTGTAAATGGTGGCGCAAGCTAAGGCAATGAGATTTGTACATTTGCTAGAAGGATTTCTCGCCATTTCATAGTGCTATGTATCTCCTATACTTTTGCTTATGCCCAGTTGCTACACACAGGGATTGATAGTGTTGACAGCATTGAAATCTGTTTTAGCTTTCCTCCTGTCAAACCGGGGGGGAGGAGGTAAGCTTCCCGCTAGCCCCCTTAGAAGTTAAGCCTAGGTAATTATGTGTGTTGCTCTCCCCTTTTCTCATGTTTTCTTGTGATCTTTAAGGGGAATTAGGTGTGGGTAGTTTTTGTTCTACTAATCTTAGGCGACATGGCTAGTTCTTCATTAACTAGTCTGTGTGAATACACACTTTACTAGAAGCTGATGTTGAGTAATTTGGATTAGGGAAAAGCAGTTTTTGTCTTCTTGCAGCCCTTGTACGTTGTTCATGTATGCATTCCCAGGCTATGTACCATGGACCCCCATATACCAGATGGGTTTATGTCCACTTGGACTATAGTAGACCAGTTCTTCACCTCAATAGAGAATACCTTACGCTTATTTCTGGAACATGGCATAATTACAATGCCTAGTTTCAGTTGATTCTTACCTGTATGTTCCTGCTGTTTTGAATGTTGGTAGGATCAGATGGGTTTCAATAGTGGAAATACCAGGACTCTCTAGTCCTTGTCTTTTGTTCCCACATTTCTGATCATCAGTCTGCATTACATCATGCACCTAATACGCTATTATTTAAGAAAGGTATCTGTATGCCTCTAAGTCGTTTCATACGTTTCCTTTTTGATATATTCCAGATAAGAACTATAGGAGCACACAGATCTAGTATTTCAAGAGATGTTTACCCCATTATACGATGCTATTATGTGTGAAGACATACATACAGATAGAATTCCCCTGTAGCTATCTACCCCTAGATGACAGAAGATAATAGAAAGTGCCCAATTGAAAAACAGTACATTTTTAGAGTAGTCCCATGGCGTATGGCCACTCCCTCAAAGGTTGCAGGCCACCTGCTTGCAGTCACCTTGTTAAATACTAGGAATTATTTTTCTGTACTTGGAAGAAAATTAACAACTATGTTACATTTCCTGCATCATTAGGTTCTGCGGGATCTTCCAGAGTAAAAGGGAGAATGATACCCTGCAGAACGGTGATAAAGATGAGTCCTAATTTCCCATCAGTGTCAGCTACAGATGAGGGCTACATGTCCTGGCCCTACAGTCTCAACACCCAGAAAGTAGTAAAATTGGACCGCGATTGCCAATGCTTCATCAACTACAGCATCGTGCTTGCCTCATTGGATAGCGTCGGACATCAGAGAAGGAGGAGGCCTGTTGGCCACAGAACTTCAGTGCAAAAGTGCAAAGGAGAGGAATCCCTGTTGATGGCAGGGCCGTCGTTCAGTTTCTTCAGTTCTCTTCCTGTCATGTGCTAGTAACCTCTGACAGCGCGCGATCCCCTGACCCCCTTGGCCTGAGTTTTGGCCACCCCCCTTTTCCTTTGTATCAATGGAAAGGCAGTGCACCAGAGAATCTACGATTGGCAAAAGGCACTATATTTGTGGTGCCCATGAACCAGCATCCCGAATGTCCTCTGACACTGAATGACGAGTGTTGGAGCCTGAGGGTGTAGCTGAACTTGAAACTTTCTGCACAATATGATCTGTGTCTATGATAGTGCCTGCCACAGAGGAAAGATGTTGGTGCACTGCCTCGAGACATTGAGACTTTCGAGTGAGCTGTGAGTGTTTGCCAGGAGGGCACTCCAACGGATACTACGAAGAACTATTTTCATGGAGGGCCTGATCAAAGAGGCCAAATATGACGATGGAAGCAGACTTGATGAACAATAGAAGCCTGCCAGAGAGGCTTCGAACGGACTCTGGGCATAGTCGTATTTGCACGAGCAGTTGGGTGTTATAAGACTGATTCTTACTGTCTTTTCTGGCACTGTTTTAGAATAGTATTCTGATTAGTGGAAGTAGCGTCAAATTAATCCTATGATGAAACGTACCCCCGAGACTGACACAGATGGAGTAATGATAGTATCTATTAGTTGTAGGGTCCACGGATCGCTTCCCACTCTGTCTAGTAAAGGATGATCTGGTTTTGTCCCTATTTTTGTTATAAGTGTATAGGTAGATGGGCCTAATTATGGTAATGTAAATATTTATCGCGCTCCAAAGTGAAGTAAATTGGGTTATGAAGATGTCCTGAGGTACAGTGTATTGCATCAGAGGTAGATCTTGAGAGAATAGTAACAAGGTACTATGCATCTAAATGCCTGTCCAAATGTAATGAGGGAAGCATGAATTTTCCTTAACAGATAAGAAAATGAGGTGTAGGATTCCAATGGTTCGACCTCACTGAGTATGCTAGTTCTTTCCCTTGAGCAGAATGTTTCATTATTAGAAAATGTATCTGAGTACCTGTATATAATAATGCAGAACATATCATTCCATATATGTCATCCAAGAGTATAGGTTGGCCTAGGCTTTAGGCCTCAATTTGAATTTTCCTCATGCCATCTCTTTGGCTTTCAGAGGCATGATTAATTAAATGAATGTTGGTTTAGTGCAAAGTAGTGGTGCTCTTACCCTCTGCAGACAATGGATGTCCGATTCTTAGTTTCAGTGGCACTTACGGATGAGGGAGTGTTCTCTGTTTAGTTTTTGTTTGAATACTGGCTACATCAAGCCAAAAAGGGCCGATCCCATTCAAAGGCTGCACTGACTAGTATCTGAAATTCATGCAGATACAGATACCTGGTCCATTTCTGGTTGGTTTTGGGGTCTCCTTACCACTTGGGAATGGAAGATATTCATGACTCTCTTAGGAATAACAGGTGTCCTTTTCACCTGTTGTGTCTGCATACAATGTGGACCTGCCTGCGGTTCTTATTGTACTGATCGAATTCGTCTTGCCCTCCCTGAACCTAAAATAAACCCAGCAAAGATAGGTACTCAATTAGCACAGAAGGAAATATACGACATGATGCAGATAGATGAAGGTATCTTTGGAGATTAATTTGGTATGTTAGCTACATTGTGCAAAAAGGGCCGTTCTGTGGGATTCATATGTCTTATTCTGTTTGTTCGTACAATGTAATGTTAGCACAATGTATCTCTGATGTTTAGCTCTGTGCAGGGCACAGTTTCCCCTCCCTCTTGGAGTCTGATTTACTGAGAGCAGCTGAAAGTGAACTGTCTTTACATTCTATTTGAGGCCCAAGGTCACATCTGCAGAAGGGAGTATTGAGCGAAATTCCTCTGTGCCGAGACGAAAGGGAGTCACCCGGCCGACCTTCTCTGAAGAAGATAGTAACCTTATACGGGCAGATGGTATGAGCTCATTTAGGAGCTCTAGGGCTAACTGGTGTTTTTCCACTTACAATGCTTTGTATGCTGAATCTGTTATGTATATAAGTGTGACTCTGTCAAGGGGCCAGCAGTCTTCCTCGGCGCACCTGATGGGTGAGGATCGATGAGGCTCCTCTATATAGAGTTCTGTTATGGCCAATAAACGCTTGAACCTTCTACGTTGCCAACTGCTTATTATTGACCTGATATTGCGGGCCACTGGTAAGTGTGGCCCTTGGGATTACTATTAGATTACTACAACCCTTCTCTGCGTGCCGTTGCATTACTAGCCGCTGCACACACAGTGCGCATCACTAGGGACTTTACTAGTAAGGCAAACATACCAATCATGGCCAACCAATTACCATTACACTTTACATAGGGAAGACTTGAACTTTGACACTGATCAGCAGTGGCAAAGTACCCAAAGCATCTAAAAACAAAGGAGGTAGAGGCAAAAAGTCACGGGTAATCACGCCAAGATATGCCAGGTCTACCAGGCATGTAAAGTGCTCAGTTTTGCAGTACATGATTGGTTTGTACCAGGCTTTGGCATACAGTGCTTGAGAGGCTTGTGGTATTATCTACGTTGCACGTTATCAATGGCCTCAGAGTGCAAGCACCTCATATGCACTCAAAGACAAAGCACTTTTCAAGCCTGTCATGTGCAGTATGCCCGGTGCACTCTGCAGGCTCCTCATATTCTCTGTACAGAAGAAAGTCTAGGTGGCAGACTTATAAAGTGCTCTCAGTGGTAGTGTAGTCCATCAGCAGCCAGCAATTACCACAGCATATGAATCGCAGCTACCTTTAGTAAGTGGCTATGACATTGACATATAATCTTACTGTGAGTAGTAAAGCCCTTCACAATGTCTCCTAGCCCTTAAAACATGCCCAGGAATACACGGTGCAGCAAGTGCATTATGCATTGTCTTTGCTTCTCATAGTAATGAATGTGCAGATGGTATGAAGTAACTTTTGCTACTTTTGGTATTTTTGTCCCTCAGAATCCATAAGTAAATCAAACATTTGGTTGGTTTATCAGCCCTTCAGACCACTGTTTGGAGTCACATTAGTGTTCTGATAATACACTTGACAAGCTCCACAAACCACCTGCCATCAAGTAATACGACTGATGTGCGCTGACGTCAGTAACCGAAAACAAATAGTTCATCAAAAGTGGTTTATCTGAATTTGAATGATATCTCCAGTTTTTACTTTGAGTTTGTTTGCAGGTGCTTGTTAAACTCAAAAAAGGTTTTTGATCAAAACATATTAATTCAAACCATCCACTGGATCAAAGTCCAATGCACTGCATAATTTAAAAGGAAATAGCATAATTTTTAAGGTCTGGCTTGGCAGCACAGCTAAGTGCCAGACTGTTTGTCACTACTTTTTTTTTTTTTTTTTTATGTCCTCATTTGCCATTACCTCCAACCACAAAAGAGACACCATCCACCAAACAAGACTGCCTTAAGGTTTTTTAACGATCTGTCCTCCTTGATAACCTTTACCAAGCAGAATTGACTTAATAGACGGGAAATTAACCTCTTGAGTAGAAAAAGAAGGAGCTCCAGTCAATGGTATTCCACCTGACAGACCCGGAAAAGCATATGGGAGAGACCAGTTCCCGGGGTCTTCTGGAGGCTAGTTAGCATAATCATAGGACGCGGGGGAAAAAAAAAAAAAAACCCCGGTCGTCCTATCTCCAATTTATTAACAAATCCCAAAAGGACAGATTTCTCTTGCTGCATGATCTGGCCAAGTCAGTTTTGGAGGTTTCATACATTGATGTTAGCCAAGCTGCATGTGATGGGGCTTTAGCTTCCACCCAAAATTTGCATATTTGTCGTCTTGCCAAAATAATGGAGTAAAAGAGAAAAGATTTTGCCTGTCCGCTTACGTTTTCCTCCAATCCAAAAATTATTAACGGGAGAGTAAGATTCAATGAAGTACTTAAAATCGAATCCAAAGTAACCTTTACTTCTTCCCAAAACAGCCTAATGGCAGGACAATCCCTAAACATGTGGGTGTCTGTGGCTGCAACCAGATTACACTTATTACATTTCTTCCCTGGCAAGAACTTGGAAAGCCTTTGGGGTGAAAGGTAAGCCCGATGCAAGGTAAACAAATGGTTACGTCTTAACCAAGCTGGTTTAACTGTTTTATAAAGAAAAGAAAAAGATCTCATCCATAAGTCCTCACATTGGAGGCCCAACTCATTTCCCCATAGCTTATCTGGCAAGGCAGAATCTCCCATCTGCCTCCTCCACCATGCACCAATACCAGATAGCCACTTCTTTACCCCCTTGTAAGATGGGGAGAGCTTTTGGTGGATGGAAGGGTACAAGACTGGGAGGTGCTGAGGGAAAAGGTGGGTATGGCCTTTTCTAGGTTCAAATATATACAGTTGGATAGTTGGGCTCGAGCAGTTAATAGGAAAGGATCTCAACCGGGGAAATATAGCCAGTTCGAACAACAACTGGCAGACTGTTTGTCACTACTGTTCAGAGAATTATGCATACAGTGGCCTTCAAAGGATTGAGCATCTCTTATCTAATACCATTGGCTGTTTCATGGATTATCCGCCCCTCCACCCCAGAAAGCTTCCTAGTGCAGTGCATTTTTTACAGCAAATGGCAGGGTTTTTTTCATGAAAAGAAATATCATTTGGAAAAATGGTTTCCCCACTAAAAGCAACACATTCTGCATTGTAAGCAAGCACTTACTTGAGATATAGTCTAGATAACTACGCAAATGCATTTCCACATGTGTGTGCAAGTGTAAAAATGCTACTTTAAAAATACTAAAAAAATATTTGACTGAAATGTGACTCAACAAGTATTATTGTTTATTTACATATGTTTCTAATTTATACTTCAAATTAACAATTATTTGGCGTGCAGCTTGAGCCAGTTTCACAAGCAGGGCTGGACTGGCAAGCTGGGCTAGCGGGCAATCTCCTGGGAGTCTGGATCGCCAGGAGGCTTGCTTTGACACTCGGTGGCCGGTTTATGCCTCCAAGAGTGGTGGTGCACGGCTGGATCCCCAGGAGTCTTGCTTCATTTATTTTGAAGGTTTTATATAGCGCGAACAAGACCCTTGCAGGTATCAGAGCGCTTTACAAAGTAAATGTAGGAGATACATAGGCAAATTGTAACTAACTTAGAGTTCCATAAAAATCCAGGGTTGTATAGGTATATAGGCAAATTGTAACAGGCATAGAATTCCATACACATCCAGGGTCCTATAGACACATATAAGTCTGGCTCAAGTGAATTTAGCCAGGCTTGAGAAGAGATTTGACTTATTTTTTAAAAGCTGCAATAGAAGGATTTAGTCTGGTTTCAGAGGGCAATGCATTCCAGATCCTGGGCGCCATCCCTGAGAAGGTACGGTTGTATGTTTTCTTCTTGTTGAATCTTTGTGGTTTCTGTAAAAGGTTACTGGCACTTCTAGAGGATCTGTTACCACATGAGAGCACCAATTTCTGAGCTAGATAGCTGGGAGTGTTATGATGAATGGCTCTATGCGTCAGGCATGCAATTTTTAGATGAATTCTGGCTTCGAAGGAGAGCCAGTTAAGGGATCTGAGGTCTGGGGAGATGTGAGGTTTTTTTGGAGCCGGTAATGAGTCGAGCTGCTGCTTTGATTGAAGCTCTTAGAGGGGCTGTTGAGGATCTGGGAAGGCCGCAAAGAGAAACACTCCCATATTCCACTCTTGGAATAACTAGTGCTTGAACTGCTAGTTTGAAGTCCTTTTCGGGCAGGAAGGGTTTTAGTTTTCTCAAGGTGTTGATCTGAAAGTTTGCTCTTTTTGTTGCTGCGCTGATGTGTTTTTGCAGATCTAGATTTCTGTCCAAAGATAGTCCCAGCGATTTTGCTGATTCGATAATAAGAGGTTGGCTGTTAGGTGTTTCAGCCAGTCCTGAATTATGATTACTTTGGAGGGAGGAGCGATTAGGAGGAATTCCGTTTTGAGGGTGTTTAGTTTTAGGTGGCTTTCGGCCAACCAGGTCAGAGTTTTTGCTAGCGTTGAATTAAGAGATCTGATATCTTCTAGGGAATGTATCTTTAAGTATAGTTGTGTATCATCTGCGTACATATGATACTGTATGTTACAGGAGTTGAGGATTTCGGTGAGCGGTTCCATGAACTAATTGAAAAGTGTAGGAGAGAGGGATGATCCTTGTGGGACTCCTAAAGTGACAGGGACGGGTTTGGAGAGGGAGTGATTAACCTTGAATCTTTGCGAACGGTTTTGGAGGAACGAGGTGAACCAGTCTAGAACGGACCCGGATAGTCCCATTCTGTGTTTCAGAAGGTCTAGCAGATTGTCATGTTTGACGGTATCAAAAGCCGAGGAAAGGTCGAGCAGGATTAGCAAACAGGCTTCATTTTGGTCAGAAATTTGTAGTGCGTCATCTATTATGTGGGTCATGGATGATTCAGTGCTGTGTCCTGCCCGGAAGCCGGATTGGTATTGGTTGAGAAGGTTGAAATAGTCTATGTGTTTGCCAAGCTGCGTGAGTACGCATTAATCTAAGAGTTTGGCCAGGATGGGAATGCTGAATATTGGGCAGTAATTGTTTAGATCCGCGGGGTCAATCGTCGGCTTCTTTAGGTTAGGGAATACCTGACCAGATTTAAGGATTTCAGGGATGATTCCTTGAAGGAGAGAGGTATTTATTATATTGGTCCAAAGAGGTAGTAGCAATGGGGTGAAGTATTTTTTGCAGTTTGCGGGAAGAGGGGCTGTGAAGTGATTGGCAGGATTCAACGTCATGAGCATGTTGAATTTAGCGTCTTCGCTATAAGTATTGAAGTAGGACCAGGATGCATTGTTTTTGAGGTCGAACTTTGGTGAACTCTGGGGTGAGATTCCTGGGAGGGATTCTGAAGAGTCACTGTGTGTGATACTATGTGTTATTAGATCATTAAGTAAGTCCTTCTTTATGTTTTCGGTCTTCAGAGTGAAGAAGGAGGCAAACGCTTCGCAATTGGGTGTTGGGCCTGAGTGAGCGTGGGGGGGTTGAGGTGCATCCTTCGATTGTCTTTTGATTAGATCGATTAGTTTTTTGGGACGATTCTTGGCTTTAGCTAATTGATAGCTGAAATAGTCTGCTTTTGATCCTCCGATCTTTCTGTAATAGGCATTTCTCTTCATTCTTAGTAACTTGAGGTGGTTGGCGGATGGAGACGATCTCCATCTTCGTTCTATTAGTCTTTGGGATCATCTGTCCTCATTGAGTCTACCATCATACCAGGGTTTTGAGTCTTTTATGAAGACTCTCTTCAACTGTAGGGGGGCGACTTTGTCTAATACCATGTTCATGGAGTGGAAGTAGTGATTGGTAAGATTTTAAACATTGGATAATCCTACTGGGGGAAGAAGGATGTTGGAGCTGGAAATTGTGAGTATGTTCGTCTCAATATTTTTCAGATCCCTTTTCCATATTTTAGTTCTTGTGGGTTGAACAGAGTTTAGTTTTACTGTTTCGTTGATGTAAAAGGTGACGATGTGAGTGTCAGACCAATCACATGGGATGATCGAATCAAGATGAATGGATTCGGCCTTAGAGATGACTAAATCTAGGATTGACCCTTTATCATGTGTGGAGCTGTTACAGATTTGGGTTAGGTCAAGGTCCGAAAGGAAGGTTTTGAGGCTATTGGCCGCTGGTTCCTAAGAGTCATTCCAGTGGAGATTGAGGTCTCTGAGAAATATTTGGGTGTTATGTTGACCGGTGTTAAGAGAAACAATGTCCATGAGATGTTCGACGACGGTGAGGTTATCGTCTGGTGGATGATAGAAAGTGTGCAGAGTGCAAACTGGGTTGTTATTGCTTGTGATGTCTAAGCATAGGTATTCACAAGAGGGGAATATTGGAGATTGGCAACGGTTCACTGAGAGATTGTTCCGGTGTATGCAGGCAATACCGCCCCCTGGCTTATCGCTTCTATCTAGTCTGATGATCTCATGGTTTGGAGGTACCAGTATGTCGAGTATGGGCATAGAAGAATCAGTTAACCAGGTTTCGGTCAGAATTAGAAGGTCAGGTTCCTGTGTGAGCATGAGGTCAGCTAAATCGGAAGAATGTATTGAGGCGGATCTGCAATTTAGCAGTATGCATTTAAGACGTGGCTTGTGTGTGGTTTGACACTTAAAGGCCGGTGTCGCCCTCGCTGGACCCCCAGGAGGCTTGTTTTGACACTCGGAGGCTTGCTTTGACACTCGGAAGCTGCTGTCAGCCTCGCTGGACCCCCAGGAGGCTTGCTTTGACACTCGGAGGCTTGCTTTGACACTCAGAGGCCGGTTTATGCCTCCAAGAGTGGTGGTGCATGGCTGGATCCCCAGGAGTCTTGCTTTGACACTCGGAGACCGGTATCGGACTCGCTGGACCCCCAGGAGGCTTGCTTTGACACTCACAGGCTTGTTTTGACACTCAGAGGCCGGTGTCAGCCTCGCTGGACCCCCAGGAGGCTTGCTTCGACACTCAGAGGCTTGCTTTGACACTCGGAGGCCGGTGTCGGCCTTGCTGGACCCCCAGGAGGCTTGCCTTGACACTCGGAGGCCGAAACGGCCTCCAAGAGTGGTGGTGCACGTCACTGGTTCTAGCGCGCATTAGCACATGGGGGCTACATTTATTATTTTTGCCAGGACTGTTTTAAATTCACAGCCCGGCCCTGTTCACAAGGGAGAGAAACATTTCTGAGATGGCTTTGTTTGATTTTCGTACTTCCAGCTGTGCTTGTCTACTTTTGTTTGTACTACAGTTTTACCAGCTTTATGTAGCTCAAGGGTGGGTTCTGGCTGCACACATAAGGGGCTGAGATGGGACTGCAGGTCACTGAGCCTCACAACACTGGCACAGTGAGTGGGACTAGCATAACATAGAATGGCAATTACATACAATTCATACTATTCCTATTAAAATGTGTCCAGCAGTGATGATAGCACGTGGGAATGTTACCTAGAGGGAGTGTTGCAGTGTGAGTGAACAGCAGACGTTTCTGTTTAGACACCCATTTCCTAATGTAGAAGTGCTCGGGCGCCTTATTTTCCTTCTGCAAACGTTTTGGCGCAGTGCAGAGTCCTCAGAATCCATCACATGGTAATACTGATCTCCATGAGCTTTAGGAAAGTATGCTTTGCTTAAACGTCCTTGTGTTTGCCACTGCTTCACTCCTGCTTCGAGTTGACACACCTCTCAGGTATCACTTCTGCAAACACCACTGGGAACTTTCACCTGATGACATCAAGGGCAGATGACACCCTCTGAAGTGCCTGAATCTTCTCTTGGATTCCTCTTTTGTGTTTGGCATCAATCAGTTTGCTGCAAGCAGTACAATAACTGGACAAATAGTGAAATCAGACATATCTGCTTTCCTTATATTTTTCGTTTGTAACTTATTTTCAGAGCAAGGACATAATTATGTGGCATAACTTCCCATAACCTACTATGCGACTGCATTCTCCAACTTTTTGAGAGGATCCATGAGCTGACATCATAGGTCATCTGTAGTGGTCATATATACCGATAGCTTCATGTAGCACAGGATACAGTGTGAAACCCAGCCCCAACCTGGGAGGGGTAGCATTTAAAACTGCGATGTGAAGCTGAGCAGAGCCTGGAGAAGGGCTGGGGTGTGTTTCATTTAATTTATCCAAGTTTGGCCCTCGGATCAGAGGTTCACAGATAAATGGAACGGTCAGACAGTGGAATACATGCTTCCATCTACAACAATTTAAAACCATTATTATATAGTCTGTATAGTTTGTATACACAAGCTTTCAGTTTAAATTTACATTTCGAACATCACAACTCATAAATACATTAATTTACATTCCAAAATTTCAGACGAGACACATTCACACTTATTGTAAACTCAATTCATTATACAGTATATGCTGCTGAAAACCCAATTAAAATCACTGATTTAAAAGATAGAGATTGCATATGCCTAAAAACAAGTAAATACTGTTTTCGTTGCTACAACAATGAAACAACTGCAGTGGAAATTATCCCAAATACTTTACATATACAAGGAACAATAAGAGGTTTTCCCTCGAGGCAGAGGGAGTCTTTGCTTGTCAGCATGTTCTTAATTGTTTTGTAACTTGCACACCCACTGCAGATGGCCTCACCCTTGATCTGACAGATGCAATCACAAGTGTCAGAAATGATCTTACAGGTCAGTTTACACATGAGATGACCATGAACACTATCAATGGCATCCTTAGGTGTAGTATTGACTGCTTTGAGTGTATGTTGTGATGTATGGACATTGTTCTTTTGGGTGGTGTTATATTTGTATGAAGATTGTGAGGTCACAGGCATTGCATTTGGGGTGTGAGGGAAGGGATGGCGGTTCGGGCAGGGCTCTCCCTAGTGGAGCAGGACCAGGGCTGGTTTGCAGATGGCTGGGTTGTGTCTGAGGTGGCACAGGGCAAAACATGATGGGATAGAGTGTGGCCCGATGAATTAGCAGCAGATGACATTCATTTAAGCAATTCAATCTTTACATTTTGTTATCCTCAGGGCCTCTAGGTGCAGCAAAAACAGTAAGAACGGTTGAGCAAAAACAACAAAGGATGGCACAGGAAAGGAAAGTACTCAGCAGGCAAAGTAAAAGCTCAGCTGCATTTTCGCAGTAGTTCCTTCAGGCGGTCGTTCTGCGGTGTGCTGTGAGTAGTACATAGGGACTCTAGACATGAAGTCCAATGACTCTGGACTGCTTGGACTGTGTGCTTCTATGCGACCAAGCGCAGCTTCAGGGAGGCAGGTATAGCTTCTACAGGGCTTGAAGCTGAGATGGGACATCCGAATTCTGGAAGCTTAAGTACTGCAGAGGGGATGTGTCCAAGTGGAGATCAAGCTCCTATATCCTAAGCCTAGCAGTCGGGTCATGACCTACAGATGATCGACGTCAAGTTCTACTCCATGTTTAAAAGGACTGTGCAGTCAGACTTGGGCAGAGCGTACCTCCTTGGAGAAGAGCCTAAAAAGACCCTATATCCCAAGTGCATTGCAGAGGTCACGTCTTACATGCAGAGGACCAGAGTTCTCTTCCAGAGGGCCACTCTGACTGGGAGCCTTGTGTATTCCTTCCAGACACCCAGACAACAAGGAAAACAGAGGAGGAAGAAGTGGTGGATGCGGTTGTCCTCGTCAGTCAGCATCCCTCCTCCACCTTTTCCATGTAAACAGTTCTGATAATTGCAATCAATGCTCCCATAAAATACCAAAAATCCAAAACACAAACAACAAATATACACAAAGGGGCCATTATCAAACACAGCGGAGGACTAAATGTACAGCGGAGCCACTAGGCTTCGACCCTGGGAGCAGCTACTAAACCGGAACAAATATAAGCAACACACACTCGTATGCACACAGATACACACGCAAACACATACATGCAAAATGACTCTCTCTCTGGTATGATTTTCGTATACGCGTATTTAATTTCAATATGATGGTTTAAGACTGGACTTTTTAAAACAAATTTGCATAACTGAATTCCAGGAAATCGTTCGCAGAGATGTTATCTTCTCTTTCTCATATTGTTTCTCTCTGAGGCACCACAAACCCAAATTGCTTTTTTGTCAAAGAGACCCTGAGGTTTTCTTAGAGTGTGACAATTCAATCTGCTCTGTCGCATATGATGTGCTGGCAGCTGTGCTCGCTGCCACTCATCACGAGGAAAGTTTGACAGATGAGAGAGCGGCGTGAAAGACGCCGCAGCCTTCTATGTGCTTTGAAAAACACCGGCACCGTTTCATTCTTTTTCTACTGATGAGAGGAGAAAACTCACCATTGTAAGAGAAATCCGTGTATTTAGTTAGTACATACAAGAAATGGGTGCACGCATGATTTAGTATCTAAATACTGAAGCTTTAATGTACACAAAATATTTCTTTAATGGCAGCAATATCAGATGCGAGGAGAGGGGGGCAGGATGCATGGTGCTGACAACGTGCATACTTAACACAACAAGAAGGGTGCTTGAAGAAGGGTAGACGGTTGTTAGCTAAACCGGCTTTGACGACATCTGCTTAGTTCACCTTTTTGCAGCGATAAGAGTAACTATCACCGCCAACAACTAGCGTTTCGGGTTGGAAGGTTTGGAAGAGATTTCCGACTTTAAATGCTACCTGAGACCATAGAAATAAAATTAATAGGAATGGAGGATTTTCAATAGTACATTTAGGTTGAGGGGTGTCCTCGGGGGTGGTCACTGAATGGGTGGTGAAAACCCACTGAGAGTTTGCTTTGTCCCACTGCTAGTCCCGATGGTATTTCATAATTATCGTTGCACGCACATACCCGTATTGTTAAAAATGATCCTGCCAGTGTGCACACATGGTATGAAAAGCACATCCATATTATCAGGAGCATAAGGAAGTCTTTTATCTGTATGAACACGTGAATTCTATGTGGACAGAAACAAGTTAAGAAAAAGCAAAACAGTGCAGATGCACTCTTCAGCCAGACTCACTCCTGTGACATGTGCACAGCGGACAAACTGCAGGGGTAATTGCCGGAGAGTAGGAGTATGCTTTCCTGGAAATCTGTGGATTCTATATACTTCTGAGGTGTGCTCCTTCGAATTCTGCGAGAATCAAAAAAAGGAGGAAATCTATGTTTTTGTGTGTGGAAATCTGTAATGCATAACTCTCCTCGCTTTGTCAATAGCATCCTGTGCGACTATGTGTAAGTTACTTACTTTATGGAAAGGAGGCATCCCTGTTGAAAAGCTTCTTCCCCTGCACCCCTCTTAGATATGGGGTTGGTCTCTCCTCTGCCCCACCTGTATACAGGACTCACAACTGCTTTCCTATGGAAAACCACCTTTAAGAGCATGTGACTCCCATGGGTTTGGGGGTGTTTACCTACTTTTTGCAACAAGACCAACCCACTCTGCCTCATGCCTGTCTAGCTCACAAAGGCCATTTGTTAGGTTTGTCCTAGAGAGAGTTTCACCTGTCTTCGCCACCTCATGTAGTCAAAAATGATAAATAAAAAATGGAATAAATGTATAGATGTACAGAGGAGCGTTAGGCCAGCCCTCTTCACCTGTCCTGTTCAACTGTCATTTACATTTTGCTTCCACCCGCTGCAGAATATAGCATGACGCAATGGGTCAGCCCACTTCAGCCATTGGCTCGCTTGCGCCATGAGTGACGGCATTTAATCTGAACATTTCGTCAATGCCTTTTACTTTCCTGTGAGAAAGTGGTTTATTAGTTGGTGTGGGTTGGTGTCCACTAAAAGTAATAAAGCAGCTGTCTTGCTAGATCCAGTCATTGATTGAAGTAATTTTAACCTCAGCTCAAACCCATAGTAGCCGTAGCACAGAGCAGGCAAGCTGTACATAGAGAAAATGTGTAAAGCATTTAGAATTACCAAAACAGTTAAAAAATTGAAAACACATTATAAAAATACCAATTTAATTTAGAAAAATAGAGCAAAATTGAATTAAAAAAATGACAAATATATTCAGATGAACTGGAGATATACATTTTTAAATATTTAAGTGACAAAAGTTGAAAGCGCTAGTGGTAGTCAATGGTCACGATAGACCAGGACCTATGCACGATTTGAGGCCAACCGTGATGGAGCGCAGGTTGGAGAAATGAAGTAGATTGGCCACAGTAGAACCTGAAAGTAGGGAAGCTCGAAAAAGTTTCTAAGTGCAAATGTGAAAAGGAATTTTGTTGTTTTATGAAGAAAAACTCTTCTTCACGTGTTACAAACCTGAAACAGTCCGATGCCGTTCAACTGGTGGTCAGATACTTTTGCAGTCAGTACCCTTGAAGATCTGGAGCAAAAAGTTTTGAACAAGATCCCAAAGTGTTTTTGGTTCCCAAACAACCACAGGAATACATATCCAAGGCCCCAGGACCCCAGACGGGCACTTAGAGACTCACAGGGTGTCAAAGGGCAACAGGAAGGTCCAGTCCAGCTGGCACTAGTCAGGTGAGATTCTTTACAGGAATGTCCTCTTCAGCTTTTTAATGCGCCTTGAGCCTTGTGATCCCTGGAGATCTTTTGTCCCTTGAATTTCAAGTGGAAAGGGGGCCAACCTCCTCAAGTCCTTCTCACAGATGCCTGGTGCAGCAGGTTGAGTCCATCTGGTATCCTTTTGCAAGTCCAGCAGTGTTCTGAGGAAGACTGAGTGGGAGTCCAGCTATGTAGGGTTCACAAGTCTGTGGAGAGGGACACTCAATACACTGCAAGTCCTGCTCTGACCATTGAAGTACATTTTTTCAGGCGCTAGCCTACCTACTTTTTCAGTAGCTCTTGCATTCTTTAATACAGAGACGCCCAAAATGCCATGTGCCAGAGCATCTTCAAGATGACGAATGTCTTCTGCCACAGTAAACTTGGGCTCTGTAGGCTGTGTGTGTAGGGGAGGGGAGTTTCTATGTTAATCCTAAAGTCCTCCTATACCTAACACTAAAATCCAGTTTGAAGCTGGAACGGTACACACAATAGACCCAAAGGCAAAAGTCTGGTAGGTCACAAGCAGGGCCCTTGAGCAACTAGACACCAAATCTACAAAAAATTGTCTTGGCATCCTGTTGTCTCCCTTTGAAGTGTGCTCCAAGAGTTGCATGTGGCTCACTAGAAGTGCCAAGCAGGATTTGACAATGTGGTGTAACAGGATGACCACAGCCCCCCTCTGAATTTTCTGTGGAGTTGAAAGGAATCATCGCTGCCCATTTAGGATTATGTTATGCCATGTTATGCAGATTTTTAGAGCATACTATCACCTGGCAGAGTACCCTGGCGCCAACCAGGTGTGAATCTAACCAAACCTAGGACCTAGTGCAGGGTTCTTCAAAGTTGGTCTTGGAGGGCCGGATCCATGCCAGTTTTTTTGTATATCCCCGTTTAGTCATATGTAATTATCTTAAAAATCTGGCATGGATCCGGCCTTGCAGATCCGACTTTGGAGAACCCTGCACTAGGCCCTCAGTTTGGTGAGAATACTCAAGAAGTCCTAATCCTAATCCTAATTTTAAGACTTTCGGTATTCACAGAAGACATTTAGGAATCCTAAAGTTAGGACTCCTAACTTCTATGAATACCGAAGTGAGTAAGTGTCTTCTGTGAATACCAAAATGAGTAAGTGCCTTCTGTGAATACCAAAATGGTAGTAAGTTTAGGATTTTGTCTTAAGTTAGTTCTGTGAATCGGGCCCATTATATATACTTACTGTTGGAAAGTGGGTTATTGGTAGGGGCAAATGTAGGTCTGCCACTGGCAATAAGGCCACTAACACATGGTAGGACTCAGCATAGGTCTTAGAAAATTATTCCTATGCTCAAACCTTGGTAACGTGGCTGCGAGCAGACAGGCTTAACTTCAAAGACAGGTATGTAAAGCATTTAAAAACACAATTTCAGTAAATAATTAAGACACACCACATAATAAAAATCCAAAGCCAATTTATAAAAATAGGGAATATTTTTATCTTTAAAATGACACCAAAACAAAAATCCAATGTAGGGAACCGGAGATATGAATTTTCAAAGATTTAATTAAATATAGCACTTAGAAGATTATAGCACCATATTGTGATACCTGCTCAAGATAGACCGGGCCAAAGTTAAAGTTTCAGGCCAGGCGCGATGGAGCCCTGAGCGGCTGCAGCTCGCGACAGGTCCCGGTCTCAGTTTCTACCTTCACACTTAGAAACTTTTCTGGAGCTTTTCTTCATGAGGCCCCTCGAAGCTCCCAGCCAGTACAGATTCGATGAGGGTTCAGCGGCTTGACTTGTGACGAGGTCCCGGTCAACTTCCCTGGAGCGGCCTTGGAAAATTTCTCAAGATCGCTTCAGAGGGGCAACCCAGGAATCCAGGCCGGCACGTGATGGAAGGCAGGCGGCTTGACTTTCGCGGTTGCTCCCGGTCACCTTTTCTACGAGTGGACTTAGAAACTTTTCTGGAGCTTTTTCTCGCGGTGTCTCTCGATGCTCCTCATGTAGCCGGATCCGGTGAGGGTTCGCCGGCTTCAGATTTCTTCTAGTCCTGGTGTATCTCTGGAAGTTGGAGTGATGGAGATTTTAGCGGGACAAACCTGGTTGGCTTGGCCAGCTCGTGGTTGAAGGCAGGCGGCCTGGCTGGCCAGGTTGAGTCGGTCCCTCTATGGAGCTTTTTTTTAAAGTTGCTCCAAAGTTCTCCAAAGTTCTTGAACTTATTCCTGACGTTCCTCAAGGGGTCCCAAAGTGTCTCAAACTCACTCCAAGGATCCGGAAGCTCCAAGATGGTCCTTGAAAGTTGACGACGTCAGTTCCCACAATACACTGGTACAAAACCCTTACAAACCCACTGATGGTTCTCCAAGGTGTAGATTTAGTTGGTGATGTTACATATGAGCTCTTTTAACCTGTAGCTTTCAGGGAGTCCTCTCTTTAGTTCTTTTTCAGCAAGATAATCCACAGGGCTGGAGTTTTCAGATGGTGCAGTCTTCAGAGGTCAGGCCTTAGAAATCTTTGCTCAGAAAAACTTCTCAACAGGGCACGTCTTGCTTCAGTACGTTTCAAACAGCAGATCTGTAGGGCTCTGCCCCTCTCAGATACTTATTCCAAGTTCTCTGGGTCAACCAGGAGGTCACTTCTGACCAATGGGAGCATGGTAACTCATCCAAGATATGACCACATCCTATAGAGTGTGGCATTATTTTGTCCCAGAGTGTATCAAATCTTCCAAATCCATAATGGCTGAATTTCCAGCAAGGAGGTAAGAGCTGGCTAAACACACATCCAGGATGGCTAATTTACTTAGACTCCCCCCCCCCCCCCCCCTTGCATCTGCTCATACCTTCCTTAATCCTACCATCTGCCTAAGGTGGGAAGTTCAGAGCTGTAAATGACACTGGTCTCTCCTCTCCTCTTTGAAGAACATAGTTTACGACTCTTCCCCCTGGCCTGGCATTCCTATGAAACAGCACACTGCCCTGCAAGCAGAGCTGGTTAACCGCAGGGGCTCTTTATCACCTCTTCAAGGCAGCCTGGCTAATCCACTTAACTCTGACCAATCAGGGCAGACCACTGGAAGGCTTAATTTGGACTTACAAACAAGAAAGTCTTATAACTTCTTGTATGTACACTTTAGGAGAAATTCAACAATATGATATTGTTGGTTTTATGGATACCATTCTGGGAAGTCTTTGAATGACAATTCTAGCCCTCTCCTATCAAGAGATATTAATCAATAACTTCCTACCATGTTAACCTATGTAACGGGATTTGCAATGGGAAAAATGACTTGGGCCATTTTTCCAGCACCAGGACTTACAAAAACATATTTTATAAGTACTTGTCTTATATCTACAGGAACCCACCCCATGTGCAACTTGGGGAGACTTTAGGGGTTCTGAATCTGTAGAAATATTGCAGATTCTCCCTCCACAGGGCTCTTAGCATCAAAGTCGAATTTGAGCAGCACTTTACCACAATGTGGGGAGTGAAATGTGAAATCACTCTTTACCCAGACATATAAAAACTAAGTCGAGTTTGGGCAAAATGTACTTTTTAAAAGCAGTCCTGGCACCCAGTGCTGCATTTAAACTGACCTCAGGCTTCAGCGGTGCACACATGCAAGTGCAAAAAGAGCTGCTGGCCTCTAAACTGCCATGCCCCAGGGTACTAGGGACTTCTAGGTAGTTTCAATCCCCCTGCCCTATTATATACTAGGGGCCTATAGGGTAGGTCATGCCAATCACAGGGGTACCCCACCATACCATTGTGTACCCTAGTGTATGTAGGTGTTTTAACTGTATTCTAATGTGTCCCTTTCACCATAGCACTGGCCCTTTGCCTGGTTAGGCAGAGCCCATGGTCAGTCAGAGTCCGTTACCACCAGTATCAGTTAGCAAAAGTTGGGGGGTGCCCATGGCACAGGATGACTTTGCAACACTTACTTAATAACTTATAAATTGTTAAAAAAAATATAAAAAATTATAAATACATATATATATACAGATACACCAATAATATAAATGAAAATTAAAATATATATATAACAGATTAAAATATTACAATATGTTTAATCTTTTTAAAATACATTTTACACTACATTAACTTAAACAGTAGAGAAAATATTGGATAGCGGAGGGTATAAAATTACTATTCCTACTCCAGAGAGTGCAACAGTAGGGAAAGTGTTGGACAGCGTAAGGGTAAAAATTACTATTCCCACTCCAGTGAGTGCAACAGCAGGGAAAGTGTTGGATAGCAGAGGGTTAAAATTAACATACTTATCAACTAAATAATTATTAAAATTAAATAACCAATTAATGATTAATTAATAATAAATTATATATACTAACAAATAAATATTACTAATTACTTTTTTGTAATTAAATTACTTCCCACCATATTCCCTATAAACCCACAACCCGCTCCTAAAAAACACAATTAATATAATTATCAATTAATTAGTTAATAAAAATGAATAACTATTTTTTAAATTAAATAATAAACCTACAACTCGCTACACTACAGAACTAAAATACGCAAAAATTAATTTACATAAAAGTATTTACTGCTAAAAATTTAAAATCTACATTTAAAAAAACGACACTTATACCAAAAAATTACATCACATACTTTTAACACATACTAAAATACAGAACACTAATATAAATATCGATATTATTAACAACAATATGTTTACAAACGATATTACTGTCTTCGATATTAAAAAAACACAATATTTCTTACCTTACTGTCGATATTCTGTTCCACGATATTCTTGCAGTATGTTTTATGGACCTACGATATTTAAAACTCGATATTATGAAAGGTCGAAATTAAAAACTTGATATTTTGTGCACCATTGTTCATTCTATGTTTAAGGAGGCTCCACAGCTGGATCTGGTTTTACGGATGAATGGGATGTGTGCACAAAGGAGTCTGGACAAGCAGAGGGGTCTGGAAGGTTTGTGAAAGAAGGTGTGATTGTTGAGGTATACTGGGCCAGTGTTATATAATGCTTTGAAAGTGTTGGTGAGGAGTTTGGATTGTGTTTATTTGTGGATAGGGAGGCAATGGAGCTCCGTCAGGTGTGGTAGGATGTGAGTGAGGCGTCGGAGATTGAGAGTAATTCTGTCAGCCGAGTTCTGGATGGTTGACAGACTTCTGGTGACTTTTGTGTTAATCCCAGCATAGGGGATGTTAAGTAGTCCAGGTTGCTTTTGACGATGGCATGCATGACGGTTTTTCGGTTGCTGATTGGGAGCCATTTGAAAATGTTCCTTCTTCAGCATCTTCTGAGGTATGGAAGCAGGAGGCGGTGGCAGCGTTGATTAGGGTTGTCATGTCAATTTGGTCCATGCTCTGTTGGCCAGCAGGTGGAGTCCCACCATGAAATACTCCATCCGAAGATTACGATTCTGGTCTTGTCACTGTTCAGCTTCAGACAGTTGGTCTTCATCCATTGGGCGATTTCAGTCATGCAAGCACTGAAGTAGATCCAGGTACTGGGCATCTTGTCCTTGAAGAAGAGAAACAATTGTATATCATCAGCATAGGAGAAGACGTTGATGTTGTGAGAGAGGATGATGCTGGCTGGATGGATCATGTATGTGTTGAAGAAGGTCGAGCTCAGGGAAGGATCTTTGCAGAACACTGCAGATGAGGTTGCAACATCCAAGGTGTACAGTGCCTGACTGACTGTGTTCTTCCAGTCAGGAAGGAACATATCAATCAGAGTACGAGTTTTTGGACTTTGATGTTGCGTAGGCATTGGATGAGGGTGGGGTGGTGGACCTTGTCAAACACTACGAAGAGGTCCAGGGGAACTACCGTCGCGGTGCCTTCTCCATCCAGATTCATGAAGATATCATTCATGGTGGCGATGAGGGAGACTTCTGTGTTGTGATTGGGTGTGAAACCGGTTTTGAAGAGTTGGTGGTTGTTGAGGTATTCAACAAGGTGTCTGTTGATGATTTTCTGTAAGATCTTTTCCGGGAATGGTAGCAGGGAGATATGTCTGTAGTTGTTGAGCCTTGAAGATTCTGCAGTGGGTTTCTTCAGCAAAGGGAGGGCAGTTTCATGTCTCTTAGAATCTAAGAAGGCCACAGAACAGCTGGAGTCATTCAGAATGGTGTGGGCATGGTACTGATGGGTTGCATTCCTCTGCAGTAGGTCTGGTGGGAACAGGGACCCAATGGGCCCCTGAGTGGATGGACTTCATGGTGGGAGCGGTTTCTTTGGGGGAGATGATGGGCCATGTGGTTAGCATTGGTACTTTCTGTAAGATCAGGATGGGAGATCTGTTGGGTCTAGTTGTGGGCCAAATTTGCTGTAACTGTGGGTGATTTTGTTGCTAAAGCATTGAGACAGATTGTTGCAGAGGTTCTGCAAGGGGGTGATTGAGCAGGAGGCGGCTCGAGTGAAGTGAAATTCTTCACAAAGGCAAAGATTTATTTTCTTCTGTTGGCTCAGGCAAACGGCGTGTTTGGTGGTTCATATCATTTGGTGGTAGTGTCTCAGGGTAGATTTGAATGTTCTCCTTTATGCATTGTCCTGGCTCATCTCGATTTGCGCTCCAGTTGTTTGCAGTGGCATTTCATCACTCGCATTGTTTACTCCTGGGAGGCATTTCACACCTATTCAAGTATGAGCACAGGCTGAGATCTGACAAAGGCTTATGTTAATTAGGCAGGTTTGACACTACAGCAGTCAGGCTACAATGGCAGGCCCAAATCCATGTTTTCCTTGTCACATGATTAGATGGCACAATATGTGCTGCAGTCCACAGGTGGCATTTAACTTTTCATACATCATAGCAACAATGGTTATTATTGGCATCATTAATCATCATTTACGGATAATGATCAACAATTACTGACAAAAGTTAAAGTAAACAGCTTAGAAAGAAACCATCACTCCAATCCCTTAATTTATATTAGTTTATACAACAAGGGTCATTAATCAAACCCACCCATACAGTGCATTGTATCCGAAGTGAACAGAACCATGAAGAAACAATAGTATATGTAGGTGCCAATGGGTGTCTGGGTTGCCCTTGTACGATAGGGTATCTTTAACTTTTCTTCACCATATACTATAACCTTATAGAAATGTTAAATAAGCCAATCTCATATTGACGCAGTTCTGCATGTTTTAGGGGTCTATTAATTTTACCAATGCTACCTCCCCATTGTCAATGCACTTTGCAGATGTAAAATTCAACAAAGTTTGATTCAATGAAGTAAGGTGTGAGATTTGTGGTCAGAATTTTTAATTTAGTTTATCAAAATGCTGCATAGCACAGCTCTCGCAAGCTGCGGTATGTAGCACTTAGAAAAACACAATAGCACCACTCTAGCATCACCGCTAATGCACGTAGTACATGCAACTACTGAAAGTGACTGTGTTTTAAAAAGACATCAAAGAAGCCTTGAAGAAAAAACCTCAGCTGTGGGAGTGGTGCTCCACTAGTGACCTGCCTTGGGGTTTAAAACAGTGAATAGCAGATTTACCTTGGCTTGTAGTACACCCTTTTAGTTTTTCTCATTACTGTAACTTCATTCATCTCCTGGCTTGTATGGGGTATAAACGAGTGGCTGAATCACACTTGTATGTTCTTGAGTATGCAAAACGAAAGCAGTAGTGAGGCACTTTTTTTTTTAATCCTCATTTACAATAGTAGGTAGGAGCTCAGGTGGACAACAAAAGGGGAAATTTAACAGCAAAAGCTGCAATTCCCCAGTTCCTGGTCCAGACCCTCGTACAAACGTCTACAGGACGTTTCGTGGTGGCCCCGGTATTCCTCCTTTTGTTGGCTGTAATTGATTCTTAATCATTTGACATTTAAACATTACAACACTAATGGAAACTTAAATATACCTATACCAATGCTCCCAAAGCTCCCACACATCTGCTCTGTTAACGAGATGGCTGCTACAATCCAGCCTATTCGTCCACTGAGCTGAGATTACCCAATTTATAGACTGGGGGAGATGATGAAACCCATTTCAGACAGATCTCCCTTGGTGCAAGCAGTATTAGTAAAAACAGAAGTGATGACTGCTTTTTCTGTAGCTTTATCAAAGACCCACCACCTTCTAAAGTGCAACAAATCACCAGTGCAAGGTTTACCCCATTTCTTTTCCTACTAAACCTGACAGTGCCTTACCCACTTCTGGCCAGAATGCCTGTATAGCGGGACACTGCCAAAACATATGGACATCGTCTGCTTTCTCCATACCAAACCTGAGGCAAGCCTTGCTTTCTCAGCCTTCTAGGCTGGACAGCTTCTTTGGCGTCCAGTATGCCCTGTGTAATGTAAATAGATGATTTGTTTCTGAGAGGTGCAGATCTTACAGAGGCCCTTAAAGTAGACATTGACACTTGCCTTAAGTATGCTAACTCTGGCGTTGGCATGTCCCTCTTCCACATTTCATCTGGCAAAGTAAAGACTCCATCCCAGTTTTGCACTAGCACCCAATGCCATTAAGAAACTTATTTTTTTCTACTCCGCAGGCCCAACTTGCCAATTTGATAAAACTTGAATTTCGATTATTTATTGTTCGTCAACCTTGACAGAGTTTCCCAGAGGAACCAGACGGTTTTCCACGATAATTTGTCCCCACTTATTCACACCTGCATCTATCAGCCATCCTGCTAGGTTATCCTGCAGATATTTCGGTGTTCCAGGTGACTTCCATATTGGTGCAAAGTCACTACAGTAAGGTATCCCCAGTACCCATCTGACCTGCGACCCAGCTTGCAGGCTGTGGCCAAAATCTTCAGTCTATTCTTTTTATAGAACTTAAACAGAAAATGATCGCTGACCTGTGCAGATTATTCGTTGGAGCTTGAAATGAAGGAGTGTAGGAGAGACCTTCAGAAGGTAATATTCTTACATTCTCTACCTGAAAGGCTCAGCAATACAGCTGAAAATCAGTGCCCGCTATACATCCTTCCCGCTCACTTCTATGGAGTTTCCTCCAAGCAATTCTCACTCCCCTACATGATCAAAGGAAACTGCTTATCTCCCCCTATAGCTTCTTAAACCACTCTGGTTTAAAGGCTAATGGTTTTGTATTAAATTAAAAGTACATGTGTGAAGTATCGTCATTGTTATTATATTAGTCCTTCCTTTAATCGACGGTGGAGGCAACCCCATGATCTCAATAGTTTCTTGGTTTCTGTCATTATTTTTTCAAAATTTATCTGGGCCATCTTATGCAGGTCCTGTACTACCTGGACTCGTAAGTATCTTATTTCCTTTTTTACAAGCAGGTTGTCACAGTGGATGTTCCATGTCATTATTTCCATTTTTTGTTGGTTGACCAGATATACGTAAACCCTCCCAAAGTCATTGAAAGCATGCGCTATCACTGCAAGAAAGAAAAACTAGATTAAGAGATCTAGAAGCCAGGATTGAAAGACTTCAGAGAAGAGCAGAGATTACAAAAAATCTTAGCATGTTGCTTGCTTGTTATGCATTTAATCTCATTAAAAGGTTTTATAATGTTTATATCTATTCCTGTCTCAGTGAAACTTAAAATCTAATTACCATTTGCGTCAGATTTGGTGTTTTGTAAGCAATGTCAGATTTTCGTGTAAGTATATACTTTAGAAAAAAGGAGGCTTGGGAAAGCCTTAAATAATTAGGATACTAGTTATAATGCCTAGTAATTGAATGCCCATATTTTGTGGTGCTTTGGATCATTGGCTGGCAGTGGCTTAAGTACCCAGTAGAAAAATTAGTATTTGAATAGTAGTTAGAGAGCACCCCATAAACTTTTTAAGTTAGTAATTCTGTGTCCAGTAGCATAAATAACTCTTAAATTGCACTATACTTCTAACATTATGGTATATTTTGTAAGGATTTCCATCAGCTACTTGTAATGCATTCTTATGTGATTTGCATTTCCATCACATTCAACTACATTAATTAGTTGACCGTCTCTGCTGAACATTGAATACACATTATCAGATTGGTATCAGTGACCATTTTTCTGATTCAAGTTTTTTTTTTGACTACTCTTAAGTGCGCGTAGCAAACACAAGGAGATGATGGACGGAGCGCTGAAACTTTTCAGACACCCACCCCCAGTCACAGATCTGGGTTGAATCCATCATCGTTCTTTAACTCACTTCGCCACCCCAGTTCAGACCCAGCTATATGCAAATCAGTCTTAACCCTGTGCCTCATGGTAACAGTCCAACCCGAACTGCCAGGCCAGGTCCTCCCTAGACCGGAAACAAGCATCTTGGGACCAGTTTTGGGGTAACACCCCCCATCAGCCAGGCTAGCTTGAACCCAGAAGCAAAGTGAGCAAGGGACCCACGTCTGGACATACCCTAGCAACATAGGCTGAAGAAAACACACACAAGGAGATGATGGACGGAGCGCTGGGGAGCAAACAAATCCGATAGATTTAGGCCCAGATCTCTGTACTGGGGTGAATGTTTGACATTGTGCAGCATTCTGTCCATCATTTGTTCTTTTTGTATTTTTAAACTCTTAAGTGAGAAAAGTCACATTTGTAGGTCTAGGCTAATGACAGTTTTTCTGTTTGCTCAGAGATATTGCTAATAATACATATAAATAGTACATAAACTACATTGAGGGCCAACCCCCTGCATTCATTGCTTTCTACAACTGTCATTCACATATCAGTTCAGCGTATAGTTGGCAAAGTGTAAACAGTGTGGCACAATGGGTTAGATGCTTTCAGCCATTGCCCTGCTGGAAGCATCAGTCACGTTTTGGTTCATCTCAGAGGATAAGCATTCGTTTTTTGGGCTGTCAGTCACCTTGAGCGATGGCATTTTGCAGCATCATGTCTACATGCTCATTAGGAATGGCAAAGACGTCTGCCTCCAGCCACCACCACTTTGCGCTGCGCAACAGGCACACAGGGAGTTTTTGTGTGCAGTGATAGTGATTGGGGAGAGCAGTGCAGCCACTGTGCATGAGGCTGCTTGCAGCAGTCAAAATTTTAAAACCGCGTCTTGAGCACAATATTGCAATATGGGCTTGAGCCCAAGCTATGATGGCCACCATAGAGTACTACATGTGCATTTTTTTCCCCTTACTTTTTAATGTATATATATTTTTTTTAAACTAGTTTTGTAACAAAAGGTACTAACCTGCAGGGCTTTTTATCAACACTTATTAGCATTCAGCTATGTCATCAGCAGCTCATACACTCCAGAGTGTCAGCGCGCATGCGGCTGAGCCATTCACCCGGAGAAGGGTGAGCATGTCTCTTCCAGTGCAGAGGTGACATGCATCAGCGCCCCCACAGTAGGCTGCAAACTAATGAGTTCTCATCCCAGACAAGGAGCTCCATACGGATTCACGCTTCCCAAAAACACATTTGCTTGTTTCTCCACAGCAAAATTCGCTTACTGCCTGGAAACCGTTGCACACTCCCAGAGGCGCAATGATGTTTGAGGGGGCCCTCATGTAAAGAACATGGAGGGCCCCCCCCCCCAGGGCTGGACTGGGAACTCAAAGCAGCGTTGGCAAATTTTGTTAGACCAGGCCCCTAAGCTGCACAGTGAGTAATCATAGCGAGTGAGCCTGACCCTGCATGTGGGGTTTGGGGGGTTTCCCCTCAAGAAAATGATAGAACAAAAAGGCAACAATTGTGCATATTACAACACATTTTTCATTATATATTCAAATGTAAAAACATATATAACATAGTACATGATGACCCTACATTGCATCAGGATACTCAGTCATACCCATAGACATTCTTACAGAGAACACAAAAAATAAGACACCAGTCCCATACGGTGCACAGCGAGCATGTCTGACCTTGCGAGGAGAGCTTGGGGAGGGGGGGCTTTCTCACCCCAAGAAAAGTTCGAAAAATATGGTACATTTTGCAACACATTTATCATTATATATTCAAATGTATTAACTTTAAAAGCATATTAAAAGATGTACCTGCAGTGCACAAAGATACCCAGTCATACCCACAGGCATATTTACAGTAAAGCAATACTGTCTTCTTGTGCCACACAGCACTCACGTAATTTGTGCGAGGACACACCGCATGCCCACCCCAGACAGGCCGGACCATTCTTCTTTAACTTAAAATATTTGGTAGGGGGGCGTGGCCAGCGCCCGGAGAAGATGGCGGCAATTCCCTGACTCTGCGTGGACAGCTCTCACTGAAGTCGCGGACCCGATGCGGTAACCAGCACACAGGTGAATCTTCAATTTCAGGTTTCGCTATTTTAAGCAAAACGCCATGCATTGAGACGATCCATGTCTTCATGCGATACCCGTAAGCTGCATTTCTCTTCATAACGCGCATGAAGCGGCTCTGTCATATATACGGCCGACATTTTGTTTTAGTCGTGCTGAGGAAAATCTCTGCATGACGCCTCAGAGAGCGTGCATCTGCAGTTTTTTATTGCCGTTTTTTCACTCCACTTCATTTGTGCAGTTTTAAAAGCTTCATTATATAGCCACATGCTGCATGTTTACAAAGACACCATGGCTGGTGTCTTTTCTACACTGACTGTATTCTCTTCCTAACTTCTCAATTAAGAAGGTCATTTTGCCTGCCAACCTTCAGCTTCTCCTTATATGAATGTTTTGACCTTTCTTATCTTATTATTAGAGCATAAATGTGAAGCCACTTCCTCTATCTGCACATTATCACTGAAGAAAACATCATTTTCATTTTCTCCATGAGATGGTATTCATTAATTCCAAAGTGGTTTTGCCTGGTTTGTTGTCTCATACTACGCACCATTAAGGTCTCTTTTTGGAATTTTACAGCCTGCAACTAATACTATATATCTTACGGGTAAGATTGTTTGCTGATGAGAGATACTGTGTCTTATCACATCTTTTATGGGGAGGTTAAGAAATCTTAAACTTAGGCCGACCTCTAAGGTTTCTAAAGTATCTGCTTGCTCAGATTCCGACTCAAATCCTAACGGCACAGAAATGGAAGACTTTCCCTTCCAGAAACCTGATATTTCTTCAGGCGCCATTTAAAAAATGCAGCTCTCTAGTAAACTACCTGCAATCTCTACTAAAAGACCCAAAAAAGATCCTCCTTCCCCTGAAAGAACGTCTTTGTCCGTTATGGAGGTCATTCTTGAAGAGGTCCGAGCTCTAAGACCTTTTATAGAGGAAACCAATAAAACATTACAAATCTTGAATGACAAATGGTCTTCTTTGGAGTCACGTGTCCTCATTGTGGAACAACGTACAGAATCCTTTGACTCTTCGTGCTTACGCATCTCTTCTTTGGAGTCTGAGGTGTCCCTTCTGAAAAAGCAAGCAAAAGATTTGGAAAACAGGAATTGGAGAAATACTCTCAGACTTTATGTACTTCCTGAAAACATCGAGGGTTCCAATCCCACCACCTTTTTTCAAGCCTTCCTGCCCAAGCTCCTGGATTTACCTGCTACCACTTCGCTCAATATTCAAAGGGCTCATAGACTTGGTCCAAAAATCTCAGCGAAACCTTGTGGTGTCATTATGCTTTTCCTACAATATACGGATCTTTTTCAAGTCCTTTCAATGGTCAAGACTAAGAAACAGGTTTTTTAGGAAGGCCATCGTCTCTTCTTTTCCCAGGATGTAACTAGGATTACAGCAGACCGTCGGAAACAATTTCTTGATCTGCGTCCCCAGCTGCATTCACTCAACGCCAAATATGGCCTCCTACATCCTTGACTCTTCAAAGTTACGTATAAAGACAAGTCTACAACTTTTGAGGACCCGGCAGTACTCCAAAAGTTTCTTGCTTCTCATGGAGCCGATACTATGGACACCTCGAAACCTGCCTGAATACTTTATTTGTGTTTCATGTTATGCTAATGTTCTCTCTTTACTCGTTCTCAATTTGTTCGGTGATGCTAATTCTGTTTTTGCATGTGTAATGCCGCTATAATGTTATATTGTTATTGCTCTTTCTTCATTCTCATTTCTTCATAATATTCTTATATCCTTCATCTTGTTATATACCTTTCCATAAATTCTTCTTTTTTCTTTTTCTCTCACAGGTGTTTTTTCTTCAACAGTTTTGTTACCTCCTGTTCCTCCTGTAATGTTGACATCTTTGATTGTGGTCCTTTCTGGATTCGATGGATCTTCAAAGCTGTCGTTGTCTTCTCCTGGTGTAGTCTCCTCCCCAGTTGTGTTGTTTTGTAGGTATGATGTTCAGTCGTCTTTGTAAGACATGTACTGTCCTTTCATTCTCTATTCTCTTCTTTTTTCTTTCTTGTCTTCCCCTTTCCGCCTGCGCCGACTTTCCTTCTTTCTTTTCCTCTCTATCTTTTTTATTTGGCTCTTCTTCCTCCTCTTCTCTTTTCTTTAAATTCAGTACCCTATATATTTTTTACGTTTTTCATATTTCTAATTTCTCGTTCATATTGCGAATATTTTTTTCCTTTCCATTTATTTTTCTCTGCGATTGTAAAGCTAATTGAATTGTTTTTCTTGTAAGCATAGTGTTTGTTCATACTTCTCCCAATAAATTACATTTCGGGTTACTACCTGGAATATTAAAGGATTGCATAATCCTATTAAAAGGCAACGGGTGCTCTCCCACCTCGCTAAATTGAAAACTGACATTGCATTACTTTAAGAATCTCATATTACTGAGAATGAAGCCTCTAAGTTAAAAAGATGCTGGGTGGGTCATGTGTTTAAGTCCCCAGCCCTAGGTAAGAAAATGGTGTTTTAATTTTATGCCACAAGAAGTTGAATGTTTCTGTAGTTCATCAAGAAGCTGATGCTGAGGGTCGTTGGGATATTGTTAAGTTACTTATAGATAGGATTCCCATTGTTATATTCAATGTATATGGCCCTACTTCAATAGATACACTTTTTTGATCTAACTTATCAGACAAATTGCTTACATTTGATGATGACTATGTTACACTTGGTGGAGATTGCAACCAAATTCTAGACCCCATTTTAGATCGTCATTCTTCAGTTAAGTTTACTCCTTCTAAAATGCACGCTCAATTTGTTTCCTCCATCTGACGTAAAGCATTAGTTGATATTTGGAGATTGTGCCACCCTGACCTTAGAGAATACAGTTTTTATTCAGCTGCTCACCACTCACAATCCCGTATTGACTACCTTTTTTTAAGTAAATCCCTGTCCCAACACGCCATTCACTCAGAGATTGGTTCAATCCTAATATCTGACCATGCCCCTGTTTTTGTTGACATCGATTTGGTCCCTTTTTCGCCTCATTCTGGTAGATGGCGTTTTAATAATTCCTTATTACTCGACCCTAATTTTTGTCAAAAATTTAACTCCTTTGCCTTGGAGTTTTTTGCCATCAACAATACTTGTGAATCTCCTTTTGTGATGGTATGAGATTGTTTTAAAGCATCCGCCAGAGGTTTTATAATGAGTTTTGTATCACAAAAGAAAAAGTCCATTGAAGCTCAATCTTCTCAATTACTCAGTAAAATTAAACGCTTGGAATACTTATATTATCACTCTAACAATGAATCTGATCTGAAAAACCTTATTGACGCTAAATGTGCTTTTAATAAAATGTCTACTAATGCAGCTTCTAATTACCTCCTGAAAAGTAGTTCTAGCTATTATGGTGGCCAAAACAAGATGGGTAAACTATTGGCTAATTATCTAAAAGCAAGGAAGGACAGAACTAAAATAAAATCATTGCAAGGCCCTGCTGGAACCCCTATTTATAAAGATAAGTATATCTTAAATTAATTTGTTTCCTTTTATAAAACTCTCTACACTCCTGAATCCTCACCAGATAATTCTGATCTTCTTTCCTACTTTCATCCATTCCTTCTCCACCATCTAACCATATTGACTTTGAGTCTTTAGGAGCTGACATTTCTCTAGCAGATATAACTCAAGCTGTTTCAATACTTCGTCGTGGAAAAGCACCTGGTCCTGATGGCTTTACCATTGCATTTTATTCTCATTTTGAAAATATTCTTTTACCAAAACTTTTATGTCTCTTTCAATCCTTTACCATGAATGGCACCTCCAGTGGTACATTGCAGGAAGCATTAATCTGCTTAATTCCCAAAGACGATAAGGATCACTCTCTTTGCAAAAATTACTGCCCAATTTCTTTAGTTAATACTGATTACAAAATGTTTGCGAAGATTCTGGCTTTACGTATTGATCCTATTTTACCTGATTTCATTGGCCCTGAGCAAGCAGGCTTTGTCAAAGGACGACTTGCTTCTGATAATTCTCGAGTCTTTTTTAATATTCTAAGTAAAGCCTCTTCCTTGGATCACCCGATTGCAGCAATTTATCTTGATGCTGAGAAAGCTTTTGACAAGATTGGTTGGGACTTTATGTTTCAGGCTTTAAGATGGGCCGGTTTTCCTTCTAAATTATTAACTTCCATATTTGCTAATGGTAATACCTCTGATTTCTTTTCACTTCATAGGGGGGTGAGACAAGGTTGTCCTCTGTCTCCTTTATTGTTTGTTATAGCCCTAGAACCTTTCCTAACTAAAATTGGTAAAGATGACCGTATTACAGGATTTCAATCTGGTTCTCAACAGGTATCCTCTTTTTCTAAACTCTCGGGTTATCGTTTAAACGCTGATAAATGCAAAATTTTGCCTTTAAACTTTCTTTGCCAAAAACATCTCTTTAATTCTTCTGGTTTTTCCTGGCAACCCATTAAAATAAAATACCTTGGATTATGGTTCACACCTTCGTTGGCTAACACGCTTAAAGTGAATTTTGATTACATTCTTAAAAAATGAAATGATAATATTATCCGATGGCATCCTCTATTTCTTTCCTGGTGGGGTCGGTTAGACTCTATTAAGATGATGCTCTCCCCCCTATACACTATTTCAATGATTCCTATTCATATTCCTCAATATTACTTTAAAAGAATTGATTTCATCTTGATAACATTTTTATGGAAAGGTAAACCTTCGCGTATTGCTTTATCCTCTCTGAAAAAGGATAGACCTAATGGTGGCCTCAAGTTCCCTGACTAAGACTTATCACTCAGCATTCTCACTCAAACAAGCTGCTAGATGGATTTCTAAGGATCTCCCCTTACATCCACCTCTCTGGCTACAATTAGAAAAATATCTTATTACCCCTTTTAGCTTTCAAGAAATGTTTACTTTTACTGCCAACAATGCCTCTTTACGCTCTCCAGTCATTACTCACTCTCGTAAACTTTTGTCTCCTCTCCTATCTTCATCACCTCCCTCCATTACCTCCCTTCATAATCAACCTATCTGGCATAATAAATCTTTAAAGATTCGTAACCGCTCTATCTATTGGAAAACATGGCACTCTAAAGGCTTATGTTGGATTTCACAACTCAGAACTGACAACAAACCTCTTTCTTTTTTTGATCTTCAATCTACATTTTCTTTACCATCCTCCTTCAGATCACAATATAATGTTCTTTATATTTCCCTCACCCATTTCCTCCAAAATGTATCTGCCTCTCCTGACTCTCTTATACCTTCTGACTCTCTTCTCTCAGCTCTAGAAGGTTTTTCTTCAGCATCTACAATTTATAAATCTTTATTATTCTCCTCAGAAAGGCCTAAATCAAAAACTGAGAAGTTGTGGGAAAAGGACTTTACTCAAGAGTGGTCAATCGATACTTGGGACAAGATTTGGTTCAAACTCCATAAAACCTCTTGTGCTGCTAATACCACACAGACCCTTTTTTTCATTGATCACAGATTGTTATTCTCTCCTATGTCCTTTGCTTCGTTTTCATCAGACTCATCCTCAACATGCTGGTCCTGTCCCTGTCCCACTGAAGATTTATAACATATGTTATTTGAATGTCCTCCAATCCATCAGTTTTGGCAATTAGTCTGGTCTCAAATTTTAAAACATTTTAAGGTCCAAATCCCATTTTCCTTTACTAATAGATTTTTAGGTACTCTATCTCCCTAATGGCCTCATACACCACTAAGTTTTAAACTTTTGGATGTATTAATAGCTATTGCTTTTCATTTAATAACTTCTAACTGGAAGTAGGCTGATAAGGTCACATTTAGAGGATGGTGGAATGCTGTTTGTTTTCATCACAGATTAGACACTAATTATGTCTCCCCCATTTCTGTAGCAATTAAAAGAGATATTGTATGGCTCCCCTTGAAAACGTATTTATCTCATTCTGCTTCCTCTTTTGGGGCCCTTAACAACATACCTGCTGAAGTTCGAAAACCACCTTAATTTAGCCCGTTTGCCTTTTTATGCTTTTTTGGTTTGACCGATACGTCTCAAATATTGAAAGTTTTATTTCAATAATCCTTTCACTTTTTTATTCACTGATATGCTTACGCAATTATATTACCTGTATACTTATATATTGTTCTGACTATTTTATATTGATTGCTTATATCTCTTGCCTCCTTTGTTCCCCCTTCTTTTCTTTTCTTTATATTTAGATATACAGTTAATTCCTATTTTTCTTCCTATTTTTAATCATTTTATTGTTCAATAGGATGGATTTTGTTTTATTGATGTTGTTTCTTTTGTTATCCTTTAATCAATCAAACTTAAAAAAATATATATATTTGGTAGACCTCATTTCGCCCTGCTGGCGCAAACGTACCTGTTGTTATTGTGGCAAAGTGCTGTAATAAATCTCAACGCTTATGTTCATTAGCCTGAGGGGCAAAGACAATTCATAATGGACTTGCTGCACCTTGTATTCCTGGGCGTGTTTTATGGGCTAGGGGACATTGTACGGGGCTTTACTACTCACAGTAAGATTATGTATCAATGTCATAGCCACTTACTAAAGGTAGCTGCCATTTGTATGCTGTGGTAATTGCTGCTGATGGACTACAATACCACTGAGCACTTTACAAGCCTGCGACTTAGACTTTCATTCTTTACAGAGAATATGAGGAGCCTGCGGAGTGAACAGGGGCATACTGCACATGACATGCTTAAAAAGTGCTTTGTCTTTGAGTGCATATGAAGTGCTTGCACTCTGAGACCCTTGATAACGTGCAACCTAGATAACACCACAAGCCTCTCAAGCACTGTATGCCAAAGCAAGTTACAAGCCAATCATGTATCGCAAAACTGAACACTCTACAAGCCCTTCGGAAAATTCTACACCACAGAGCACTTTAAAACCAGCCTCCAATATAAACACTGTGTGACAGAGCACTTCACAAGCTTTAACCATAAACTTTGGTGAAGCAATTTGGAAACTACTCAAACATCTCCGAAAAGTTTTCAAGCCTTGCAACTACACTGCATTTATAAGCACTTTACAAATACTAAATATAAACATGTTAGAACCCACTGTTATTCTGTACCCAGGACACTTTAAAGCCATTTCACATACAGTGCACACCTGATTACTGTAAACATGTTTAATCTGCACTCTATTTCATAGCACTTTACAGGAATCTCGGCCCGTTTTCCAGAAGGCAAGGGATTGTAGCTTGCATGGGACTGTAGGCCTTAGCCGCCATACGTGTTTCTATATCCCCATAGGGGTCATTAGAGTGGACCCACCTATTTTCGCTGCCCTCGGATATCACCAGACTGATACCTAGGAAGTCATGGCTGGAAGGAGTCACATGTGCTCTCAACAAAACTCTTTCCCAGGTAGCACTGTGTCAATGTGCCTGCTGCAGAGACCTGTGCAACCTGCAGGCCGCTTGCTTTAAGTCCAGCAGGTTAATGCCTCTTGCACAAATATATATGTACACATTGCATGTCATGGATTCAGTCTCAACAGCACTGACTCAGCCATTCATCCTTTGGAGATGAATGAAAACAGCACGCATCACAGGCTAGATACAATATACATACATTACAGAAAGTGCTGAGAAACAACTTCATTTGCTGTGAGGCCTGTATTCATAACATATGTGTTTAAAGGTGCAGAGGGCTCCCAGGTACAGTAAATAACAAACAGAGACTACAAGCTGACATGCCTCAATCTTCATCCACACTGCTCCCCACCACTCACAGTAGCATGACATTCACCACCTTCACAAAAATGTGATTTTCATCAAGCCAATGCTGTGTATTCTGATAGTGACCAGGGAACCAGAGTTAGTTTACTCCCCCTGCAGCGAATTCTGCAAAATCTACTCAGTATCTTCATCTCATCGGTTGTCTTGGGGCTTAGACCGCCTGCTCCATTGTTTGTGGAAGTAAGAGACTTGTATACAGACTGTAAATTACTTCAAAAAGAAACAGCTGGGCGGGAATAGAGTACCTTGGTTAAGATAGATGTATTTGATTAATCAATATTGCAGCAAAAGCCTGCAAAAAACAACTGGGCATGTGTTGTCCAAAGTCTAAATGTGATGGGGTTTTTTAAACACAGAGATTTCCAGTTTCTACACAGTGCACCCACAGGTTCATAATTAACCAATAACCAGGTGGTTTAGAAGTCAGAGCACCTTGACTTTTTTATGGAAATAAACGCAGTCCATAAAGAAACAACCATTGGTGGCCTCTATTATCAGCGCATCTGGTTACCTTTATTAACAGGGACGCGGCCTTCATCCATTCCCAAAAGACACCAAAAAGTGGTGACATGGGGAACTAACACCCGGGGCCTCTGCATAAACCGATCTTCAGGTGACTGGGCAAGGTTTTCACTGGTTAATGCTACCTACAGTGACACCGTTCTGCGATGGTGGACATTTCATAGGAGAGGGGTCATTGTGAGGGACCTAACTACTGGCGATCACAAAGATTATCAATACAGTGACTGTTAATCAATCATCTCATAGCTACTTACCAAGGTATCTGTCAGGCTGCTGCTGGGGTGCTGGGGTAGTATTGGCAGGATAGTGGCTGCAGGTGGTGGACTACTAGTTTACTACTACTAGTCTCTCGAGCAGCTGCCTGCCTCACTGCAGCCCTGCTGCACGATGAGGATGCTGAGTTCAGAGTAGGACTCACTCAAGGCTGCGCGACATCACAAAAAGGCGGGGAGCTCAGGGGCAGGCCAGTGTAGTTAATAACAGGGCCGTTATTGGTGGCACTTTCCTGCGCTGCAGATTGACGGCCCTGTGTGAAAGCAAACAGAACATACCACTGCTGCTGCTTTGAAAACGTTATAAAATTGAACACTAGCCCGGCCTAGGGGTAGTGTTACATTTTCTAACCTTTTCAAAACAGCAACAGAGAAGTCCGCGTGTGAAGAAGCGCCGTCCCAGGGAGGCTGGAAAGTGTATGAGCGGACAGGAGGACTAATGGATTTCGGACTTGCTGCTGCTGGCCTGCTGATTTAGTTACTGTGTGTATCGATATTGCAGCAAGGCTGCATAATCAGCCCCAGTAACAAAATCAGCCCACAGAAACTGACGCCCACCCTCCAAGCCTCTCTGGGAAACGCCCGGTGCTTGGTACTGCAAGCCCAGACCTGGCCTTCTCCCCCTCCCTGGCCAACCACCAGCCACTTGTGGGATCAATAAGTAAGACTGTTCTCTGAAGCAGTTGTTCACAAAATTGACCAGTGCCTTCGCCCCCCTTTAGATATCAGTGGCCTGTTCATCTCCAACAGCTCTTCTAGGTGTCTCTTGGGATTTCTACAAGCAACAAAACTTTCAACCTAACCTTCTCTGATAACCCAAAGCTACTTAAGATGTGTTGTCACAGGAGGCTATGAGTCTGAGGTGGCCACTTGGAAGAGGGACAGTGTTGTTAAAGTACATTTTTCATAAAGTTTGCGCTGGTAAATGATGAAGAAAATGTGCCTGATATTAGAAAATGCACCTAACGTTATCATATCTGTAGATGAGAAAGCAAATACATAGAAATGATTATTTAAAATGTGAGAAATAAATCATGTAGCTTTAACCATCAGAAAAGATGCATTTTGAATGTGCAAAAAATAAATGTGTAGCTTAAATAAGTAGTCGGATCTCACACCTAATGTGCTTCAATGACTAGGCCTGAAAAATATTTTGTCGACTTCTGCTTGACATTAAAATATAATGCCTTTCAGAAACTGCTGATCTAATCCTCTAACTGTAAAATGGTTCATCACTTTAAAATGTGCTGATCTGAGAGAAATGTATTTCTTTTGCTTCTTCACACCATATGATTTTCCTCATTTCACTAAACAATGTATTCTGCTATATTTTATAATGAATATAGTATTAGCAATGTTGAACTTATTGAAGATATTTATTTGCATGATCTCGTCAAGACTTACTGATTGAAATGTTTCATTGCTTTAGACTAGCCGTTTGTCCACACAATGGGATACTGACAACAGCTAACAGAATAAGCCTGCAAGGGTTCTCATGAGAACTTTATCTCATGTATCTAGTGCAAGACATATTAGAAACTTTTAGATAACTGCTCACCAGCGTGAATGTTTACCGTGGGAAAAGGGCGGAGAGGCAGCAGACCATCAGAAGACCCGTTTCCATGGAATGAACCATGCTAAATATTGGAAATGTTTTATGCTTTCATATATATGTGTTCGCGGTTAGAGAGTATCAACCCATTCCATGCCGTTATTCCCTTTTCCATGCCACCTTACCCAGATTGCTGTGTCCTACTACTAACAGTGATTTCCTATTATCCTGATCTTTTTGCGGGGAGACTTTTTCTTACAGCTGATCATAGCTACTGCTTTAATTAATTCTCATTGATTTAATAAACAGTTGTTGCTGCAACTTGTTGTGGAACTCGGCTGAGGGTCCTCAACTACTCTTTATGGGGAATTCATTCTTTGACTAACTAGATGCTCCAGAATCTTGCTCTTTTCCAAGAGATCTCTTTATGGGTTCTTATTTAGGTTAGGACTCTTAGACTAAGATACGGACTATCAGCAACAAAACACCCCTTAGGTTGATTGTGCACATTACAATTCATGTACAATCATATTCTTAGCATTAGAGTTGAGGGTAGTAAAAGTTCCTCAGTTTCTAATCACCTCTGAGAAGCCTAACTGCACATTTTTACATCCACATTGGTGGTGCAGCCGAATAAATAGATGCAATAGGAGGCTTCCAACAAGTCTCTTCTTTTGGAGTGCACTCCATCTATCCACTGTAGCATTAAAGGATTATGTTGCCTGAACAAGCACAATTGCCATGAGTTCCTGTTCTCAATTCTATTAACAATAACACCATTCAAAAGTTGCCCAAATCAAACTGACTTCCAACCAAATCAAGCTCTAATCAAAACCAGCTTCAACCTCTACCACAAGAAGCCCATTCTACCATCTGTTCTTGTTTTACACTCAGAAAAGGCCCGAACCTAATTCTCAAATAGAAGTTTGTATGAGATTGTCTATAGCATTGTAACATGAGCATTCCATCTTTGATTACATTAACTATCACTCAGAGATCATTAAGGCAACTGCAGATTACAGATCACATTTTAAAGTACTCTCTTGATTTGACCCTTTCCTTTTCCCCCTCGACCCACATGCCCCATAATCATGGCAATGACACTACCCGACACTGCATCTCACTCGAAACACATTTCTAAATCAAGTTTCAATATTACATACCCTCCTAACCTCTCTAAATACTCGAAGGAAAATTTGAAACATAAAATGTTGAGAGACTTCTGGGAATCCCTCTTTGTAGACCAATACCACTGCATGCACAAAGGAGCCCTTAAAACAGACCTTTTCCTATTCACACACGACACTGACTCATGGTACATTTCCTTACATATTAAGGTTTGTGACGTCTCACTGTCAAACATCCCCTTTGGATGACAAAATTCTAATTACCTCCTCCCTTGTCCTGCCCGGTAACCGTGCAATTTCAATCATCGATAATGAGAAAATCATGTTTCAAGTGAACAATAAGATCCTAGCCTTGGTTGATGTTGGACTAGGCCCTTTTTGGCAGGTTCACTCCTAAACTTTCTGCCATAGTTCTGACATGTGTTGGTGGTTTTAGGCCTCTGAGCACTTTAGCACTGTGGTCCAGTGTAAAGTGCGTGGCGCTCTCTGTGTGCCTTTGGTAAGGGTGGCCTGCCCTCCCATTGGAATGCATTGGGGATTCCCTGACTAAGTGTGTCAGTGGTAATTCCTGGAATGGGAGGAGCAGCGTGGTCGAATTTAGTATGTCTGAAATTGTGAGAATAAATGCTGCACAATGGTGTGCGCAGATTTATTATGACTATGGGAGAAATGCCACTTTTAGAAGTTGGCATTTCTGTGTGGTTTGTGTTTGCCTGCCTGATGTGAATTGCATGTCTGGCTTGTGCGTGACAGGGGCTGAGAGGTGTGTGTGGCTCCAGGAGGAGCAGGGTGAGTCAGCGCTGGGCTGAATAGACATCTGTGCTGGGAGTAATGGGAGGAGTAATCCCCTGACTCTGAATAGGAGTGTGCCTGCCCTGTACAATGCTGGCTCCGTCCCCTGTGGTGCGTCTGATCACCTAGCCCCCACCGGACAAAGGGGAAGAGGCGCTTGCAAAACAAAGTGCTCCAAATCCCCCTGAACCAGTTGCATCTCGTTCCCCCATGCCCTGCACTACAGACAAAGGAAATGTTGGTATAAGTAGAGGGGCTGTGACACCATGAAATTGGTTCTCTTTCATGATGCTGGGGTGCTGTTCCTGAATCCGGCTGGGGCGTGCTGCTGCTGGGGCCCAGAAGGAACTGCCATGAGGGCTTGCCTCCCTGGGCCTAGCATTGCCCCCTTGATTTCCAGAACCTTTGCTGCACTTTGCGCCCTGTGAGCGATGTGCTTGTTTTCTTTTTATTTGCCCCGAAGAGGAGAAGAGCGCGGGGGCTGCACAGCGCTGAGCTGCAGCCCCCTTTCAGAGGGAATCCAGACGTAGGGATTTCCCCGTGATGCGGCTTTTGGAGCGGGCGCCCACCCCGCATTGGTGCGTCCTTCGAGCGGGAGCCTACCCCACTTTATGGGCATTATTTCATATGCGGGTGCCCACCCCGCTTTTAGCCTTTATTCAAAATGGGTGCCCACCGCGCATTTATGATTTAATTAGTGAGCGGGTGCCCACCCCGTGTTTTAGGGTAATTGCGGGTGCCCATCCCGCTTTACCGTGAAGATGAGAAGCGGCATCAGGCCCGACCCGAAAGCCAGGCGGCCTTGCCTGACTCCGGGCGGGGCCACTGAAGAAAGTGGCCGCGGCTGCCAATCGCAGCGCGACCAGACCCAGAAGCAGCAGGCTGGAGGTGGGGCTCCCACAGCCGCGAAGAGTGCCCCGTGTGTGGCAGAGAGATGTCACCAAGCTTTCTCCGTCCTGAGGAGAAGTAGGTCTCCCACCAACAAGGATGTCCAGAAGAGCGGAGCCCCGAGAGAGGAAACTTCCCCCATGCCTGCAAAGAGAGCCTGGTGAGTTGGGCTGCATTGGGGCTTTCCTTTGCGCCATGAAGGAGACCGGAGGAGTGAAGAGAGGCGAGCCTCCCCCACAGAGCCCGGTGAGTGAGAGCTCGAGGTTGTCCCTTTTGTTCTATTTTGCTGAGCGGACCCGCCGTTGCGGGCTGCTCCAACGAGCGGCATCTTTGTTTCTGGGGCCCGGGGCGGTGGGGTCCCAAGGGCCCGTGGTGCCCGTACCTCCCTTTGAACATTTTTCTTCAGCTGCCCCGCTTGCTAGAGGGCAGCTGCACCGATGGGGGCAATTTTAGTTAAGAGAGGCCCGGGGGGCTAAAGAGGCACAGATGTGCCAGGACCCTTTATTTTGTTTTCTTCCCAGCTGCGCCGCACCAGTGCGGGCAGCTGCAACTTTTGGCGCATATTTGCATCAGAGTCCCTGAGTGGGACAAGAGAGGGCACAGTGGTGCCAGGCCTTAGTCTTCCCAGCTCCATGGCAATTAGCGTCAGCTGCTACGTTTAGGCCAACAGTTCATTGGGGGCATGTTTTAGGAGATAGGAGTGAGATGCACTCCTCTGCACCGGCGCAATGGTGCACTTCGGATTCCGCAGCCTTGGCAGCAGCCCTGCCATTTGGGACATAGGGCATTTGAGCCCCTTTGAGAAGGCCAGTTAGCCAGGGGGGCTGTAAGGTTCATAGGACACCAGGCTCTAATGTGATTTATGTGGTACTAGGAAATGCGATTCAGGTACTATGATTTACGCACCCTGTTTTATGCCTCTAATGTGGTTTATGTTTATGAGGTCATTTGCATTCTATGATTTATGTTTAGGAGGTTGTTCCCTAATCTGAGATTTATGCTGATGAGGTTACTGCATAATGTGTTTATGCTTTTGAGGGTATTGTCTAATGTGTTTAGATTTATGAGATGATTGCATAATGTGTTTATGCTGGTGAGGTTGGCGCAGGATGTATTTCATGCCTAAATGTGATACTGCGCATAATATGGTTTATGTTGCAGGATAATTCTGAGTACAGTGTTTGCCAGTAGTTACTGGTTGTGTTCTACTTTTATGATATGTCCAACGTTTACTAAGTTCACTTTGTGATGGTTCTGACAGTGGTCCAGTTGGCCCTGTCAGGTGTATATAATCCCTTGTAGATATTACCTAGTGCCAGAGGGCACAGTGTATATTATGTGATTACTATTCTAATGTGTTATGAGAATACAAAGGCTATTTTGGATATAACCTTGTGTGGAGTTACTTTTGTGGTGTGCCTAGTAAGTTGTTGCTGTGTGCGTTCGCAAACGCTTTACAAATTGCCTCTGGGATAAGCCTGACTGCTCGTGCCAAGCTACCAAGGGGGTGAGCAGGGTTTATCTTTGGCATGTAACTCCCTCGCCCCGACTAGAGTGGTGGTCTCTGCTGGATTTGGCGCAAGCCTTAGCCAACCAGAGATCCCATTTCTAACAGTTGACAATATCTTTCCTGCTCTCAATCCCTTCCCTGCTAATTCACACCCCAACCATTCGGATCGCTCACCCTCTCACCCTTCTCTCCCTTCTTCATCTTCGCCCAACATTCAACACTTCACTTCACACCTCTGTCTTCTCCTCCACTCTACACACCTTTCATTTAATACCTCCCACTATTCCTCTTACACTCAGACGCCTCTTACTCCTCGACTTCAATAATCCACCTGCCAAACAGTCCTGCAGGATCCAGAAACCTACACCAAACCCAGCACCTTCAACTAAAGTTTGCACACCCTCCTACCTGTTGCACAAAAATAATCCTCCTTCCTTCAATTCTTTTTCCAAACATTCAATATTTGCCTCACCAACAACTCTTCAGTTCATTAACATGTCCCCCCTCACCATCACAACATCCAACAGGAGCAATCAACTTCCGAAACCTTCCCACCTTAACTCTCTACCGCAAGCATCCAATCCTTGGATCCATGAGCCCTCCCAAACACCTACCATAAATAAACATCATAAGCATCATCCCCCCCTCCCCATTTCTCTGCACTCTATATCTTATCTCATAAAGAAAACAGGCATCCTTACCCTGGCCTTCTCTTGTTTCAGCAACTCGATTTCCTCTCACAAATGCAATCCACCACAGTCCAAGAACCCCTCTCCAATAATGATCCCTATGGATAATCTCACCCTGAATCCCAAACGGACATACTACCCATTCAAAGAGTACAAAAAACAAAACTTTGGGAAAGCTATGAAAACTCCATTGTCTCCAACTCTCAGTCCCCCAGCCACACAAAATGGCCTTCCTATTCCCACCGTTATCTCAAACTGTGTGCAAGACTCACTCCTCCTCCTCACCCAAAATTGAAATGTATCCTCTATCCTAATCCATATAACCGCCCTTCCTCTCAAGTAAACTGAACACAAACCTGCCAGTTCCTCCCTTACTTGCATGCTGCTCAAGAGTTGCTTTGCAGTCAAACACTAACTTGGAATCTCAGACACGATCACCGAATACATCAACATCTTGATCCTCACCGAAACCTGGCTGAACGATAATACAAATAGTATTCTTCTGCTCATGCTGCCTCCCCCTCTACTCCATTGTGAGAAGCGACCATAATGTCAAAAATGTGGAGGCCTAGCAGTCATGTACAAAAACATTCTGAGCTGAAGACTACTTCCCAATACCCGTTTTCAATCCGTTTAGTGTTTATCACTTGGACTCATCTCACTAGCTTCCTCTAACTTCAGGTTGAATGTGATCAATGAAGAGCTTAATTTAAAACTGACTGCATCACTTATAAAGCTCTTCACTCCTTTTTATCCTTGTACCTCTCTGAGAAACTGAGAATCTCAGGCACTGTTCGAGACTCACAAAATGTTACGTTGCTCTTCCTCGAAACCCCATCTTCAAGCATCTTCAACCAATCCTTTTCCGGAAGTGCTACAAGAATATGGAACTCCCTCCCATCGAGCCTCCACCTAACCAAATGCCATAAAGACACAGGTAAGTGTAGCCCTGACTTCCACTGCAATAGTTACACAAAACCTCTACTAGTAAGGTTAAGGTTGCGATTAACAAATGTATTTGAAACTTCACAATCAAAAAGTTTTATGTAAAAACAAGAACTCAGTTTCTTGATTTTAGAGAAACAATCTTGGAGCAAGGTGCTCCTATTGGTGTAGTGGCGTAGTGAAAGTGAAAATTTGAATGAATAGTGTGCAGATGCTGTACAAAAATGCAAGTATATACATGTGACTGATAAGGACATTAAACCAACACTCCAAATGGGAATATTGAATTTGTGGATCAATTTAAAACAGTCCACCGTAATAGTTGTTGACGTTTCGACCCACATACACACTTATGTAGAGAAGGGTCATCACCAGGAGAAAATACAGGCACAAGACCCAGCTCCGGCCAGCATGTGAGGCTTTCTTCTTTGCACTGATCGGCTTACCGTGGCCTGTGTCTGGAGGATTAAAGCGTTGTTTCTTTGTTTGGCATAATTTAGGATGTGAAACCACTCCAGTTTTCCAAAGGATGACAAATGTATTCAGTCCTCACTGGGCAGATTCCAGACTTCTTCATGATTTGCTTTGAAATTACATTTGTGTGGTGAGCATTTTCAGTAAGATGGGTTTAATTTATCTGTGATAACATGTATCAATAAGTTGTCTCAACCAGTCAGAGACACTCTTATGTCTCCCCACAGCTTCCCCACTACAGATATATGATTAGTGGGCAGCTTTTTAATGAGGCAACCACAAGCATACTGAAACTTCATAAGTGCCCCACACGCACAGTATCACTTTGACACCACGTCTGATTACCTTTTAAGAAACTTAGTTCAACCTCACGGATCTTCTGACAGTGTTTGGTCCTAACCCTAACTTCTCGCCAAATCACATGTGAGCCGGGTCGATGTTTCCTTAAAAGAGTACTACACACGTCTCTGATTGTGATTGTGGGATTTTATGCCACAGTCTACTGGTGTCTCCTCTGTATATTTTCCGTCCTGATGATGACCCTTCTCTGAATAATTGTGCATTAGAGTCGAAAGGTTGACAACTACTTCAGTGGACTGTCTTAAATTGATCTAGGCATTCAATACTCCCATTGGGCATTGGGATTATTGGTTCAACATCTACATGTCCTTATCGTTCACATGTATATGCTTACATTTTGGTACAGCACCTGCGCACTATTCATTCACTTTGTCACTTTCACTGTGCCACTACACGATAGGAGCACCTTGTTCTAAGATTGTTTCTCTAAAATCAAGAAATTGTGTTCTTGTTTTTATACATAAGACTTTTCGATTGTGAATTATTGAAAAAATGTGTTCATCGCAACATAAACCTTACTAGTGAAGTTTTTTATGTACCTATTACTGTGGACATCAAGGGCTACACTTACCCCATAGAGACCACCTGTGTCTTTATTACTTGTCCTACCCAGGTCCCAGGGTTACTGGATTGCCCCTTATTTGTAAGAATGACCACGTCAAGTCACCATTCAAAAAATACCTCAAAGCTCTTCTCTTTGGATGACACGTGGCCAAACCCACTCCTACCCCTCATGCTCCCACCAAGTGCAGACCAACCTAAACCAGCACAAAAGATTGATGATCATCCTGTGGTACTCTACCACCTGCATATCAATGCTATGTCTTACAATGAATACGTATGAAGCGCTCTACCTCACAGGGAAGCTAAACAGGCGCTCTCTCCACTTTTAACGAACATACACATTTTCTGTTTGCTATTGATAGATTTTTGCTTTATTGTAAAGCACTCTGCTGCCTATGGGCCATGTTCGTATTATATAAAATCACAAAAATAAATAAATAGCTTGCCTGGAGAACACTGAGTTCCTCCTAATGGAGCATATTATCTGGAGCATCTGAATTTTTTATTGTCGATTTAAAGCCTCTTAAATATATTGCTCCAGATATGCTTCATGAAATTCAATCCTGTAATAATGTGTGTCTCGCGATCGTGCCATAAAATGAGAATTTTCCTAGCAGCCTGGAGAGAAAATTAAGATTTTGAGACAAATATCATATCCTGCCTGGAACCATCTAGAATAGAAATGGTTTATTAAGCAATCTTACTACTTGATAAGGCATGTTTAATTCTGCTTTATCTCTAATAGCAATGTATGCTACAGTGTTTCTTTGGTTGCTTACCGATGCTGTCTTGTTGAGCATCCGGATTCACCCTTTCCTTTGCAGCCGACTAAAGGAAATCATCTTCTTGCTGAAAATAATTGGCTGTGCTGTCAGATTTTCAAGTTTAGTTTAAAGTACAAGTTTCCATTTATCAAATGTTCCTTCATCATACTTCATTATATAAGAGGATGGAGAGGGAAAGCTGGTAAAATATGTAGGGCCCTATTTACGAGAAACTAACGCAGCACGGTGCCGCAAGTCATTTTGATGTGCCGCGCAACGTTATTTTCGAAGCACAAGGATGCGACATATTTACGAGAATATGTCACATCTCTGTGCATTTCCCTGCGCTGGCGCACAAACTCCTGAATGCGCCGGCGCAGGTAACCTGGCACCATGGTGGAAGGACGCCTGCGTCGAGGGGAAGATGGTTTTTGTGCAACATCTGCAAGGAGAGAAGGGGGTTCGCATAGACCCTCCCAGACATCTCCATGCAGGCAGGTGCAGTACTCACTGCACCTGCCTGCAGGGGGATCTCTGTCCCCTCTTCAAAGTGCCACCTGCACAGAGAAAGGTGGAGGGGCTGCTTCAAACAGCAGCTCTGTATTTCACTGATGTGCTCCCATCGTGTTGTATGTAACAAGATGCACTGTCCCTGATTGCACCCAGCACACCTGTTTAAAGGTGCGCTGTGCTGCAAACAGGGACAGTGAGCACATCACCTAATGTGGGACTGGTATCCTGCCACACTACCTTCACCAATCCCCATGTAATACTCTCTCATATGTTCATAGAAAACTTACCAGTTACCCTGCCCTACCCAAAAAAAACAGCCACACCACTCACTCGTTAGAGCAAACTTCCCCCACATGAGAGGGAATCTCCATGTGCAAATTAAAAAAAAAACCTAGGCTCCTGCCAACCACAAACCTATGTGCCTCCACTGTCCCTTCCCAATGAAGCCACAATCTCTGCTGTCCATGGAGCAGAGAGCCAGCGTTGGACTGACAGGTTTTCCGAGAGCCATGTCAGTGCAACTTTCCATTAATTCCCTTTTAGCGTGGGTGAGTGGAGACCCGATGCTGCCAGGGAATGTGGTGGCTGGAGGGGAACAGTGCTGCACATGTTGTCCTTCCTCCCTCATGAACGTAGAAATCTGAGAGAGGCAGAATAAGGAAAGCCACCAGCTGCCATTCTGCTCTTTCTCAGGTCTCTAGAGACCTGGGGAGGCGTAGGAACACATAGGAAGTGAGTCCTTCGCCTTAAATGTAGTAGCACTGGAAAACTGCTCTCTTGCAACCTCATAACAGTGAGAACCCAAACTCAGAATTTGGTACACATGCTAACTTCTCTCTATAAGAGCCATACATAACATCATTTGTGAAATGATAATGTCAGGAAAGGGGCTGCATAAAAACCCTCGCATAATTATTTTCTTAAGAACAAGTTCTTTAAATGCTTTAGTTATGTAGAGAGCCCTTGGCGTTATTGTTCTCCAGATTCAGCAGGTTTAATGAACTTTCATGGGATGTTTAAACATACTTTTTAGAATAATTTCTTAACGCCTCCAGCACATGCCATATTTGTAGCGCGTGCTTTGTGGCATGCAGGTGACCTTCATGAGTGTTAGTTCAGTACTTATTGTGGCCTTGATAAAGCAGTCAGTGTGCCATGCACACTGGATACCTGTGTAATGCTGCAGGTTTAAGAAGCGCAACATTTTTCTGCAAATACCCTTTAAGCGCTATGCGTGGCATATCAAGCATGACTTGTCGATTGGCACTGTTTTGGGAGGGAGTAAACTCAGCCACAGCCAGTTGTTCAACCAACAATCTATGACATGTTGGCGCAGGGTTTGCACATTAATTGCCACAATAAGATATATCACTACACGTCCAAAATAGTACTGTCTAGCAAGGGAAGAGTGGAAGTAAGACCTGTCTTTTTCAACCTCTGTGGAACATTGATCTTTGCACAAGTCTAAGAACATGTTTTCTACGACCAGAGCTCAGCCCTTCCTAGCTGATTCACTACCAGGGGGGGTTCTTGACCCGAAAGAGTTTTAATATAGGTATTGCTCCATGGCACCCTTAGTTAAAATAATAGGATTAGCTTTCAAAACCATGGAGTAAGTGCTAAAATGCATGGTAAGGATCGCCGCTTCTGCGCAGTTAGACAGATGCAGAACTTCGATCATTTCAAGTGCTTATAAAGTCAGAAAAACACAGGTAAAGTACCACTTGCAATCTATGTGCAGCAATTCATATCATGTATGTATACAGGCTGCCAACACCGGATATGAATGCAGCTGCTGCTGGTCGCAATGCCAGATGTGACAGTCACATATACATGTTTTGTCCCAGGTTTATCCGCATTGGCCAGGCTATAAAGAGTTGGAGGCGGAGCGGTATGACACTCTCTTAACACACCTATTGGCACTGGCCGGGAGGTAATCTGTAAATGATATGGTGAGTATAGACAACAATGGCCGTTTGTAACACTACTTCCGGTTCTTCCTCTGAACTCCAACTGAACTAAGGGTGTTTATGTCTGTCATGTAAGAGGATCACTACACATTCCGTAACGTTTATTGACTTACTCCTGCTGATCGGGGAAAGGGCAAAATCTTTCACAGAGAGCTAGCAGTGTTCACCTAAGTGTGACTGAAGACGTCAATAAATTGGGTGCTTGTTAGAGGTAGTGGGTGGACAGCGGAATAACTCTAGGAAAAGACTGTTTTAGTGTCCTCCAAAGCCATTTCCCATCTGATCGTTGACTTGGGAGAGATTGCTGATGTGTTGGTAATCAGAGGCCGTATTACCAGGAGCGGCCCGTGCAGGAAAGAACGGTGAGGCAGGGGTGGGGGGGTGTACTCTACAGGCGACGACGAGGGAAAATTATTTATTTATTTAATTTCCGCTCGTCGTTGTCTGTCGAGTCCCCCCCCCCCCCAACCCCCGCCTCACCGCTCTTACCTGCATGGGCCAGTCCTCCGTATTACACATGGTGTCCGTGAAGTACAACATGCTTTTGTGCCAGGATTTTGTGCCCCTGGGCACTTTAGTATTACAGAAGGTGTCACCCTCACGTGTGCGGTCCGTTCTGCGGTCCGTTCTGTCCCATGGATGACATCAGTGATAAATGTTTATTGGTGCCATCCCAAGGGTGTGTGCCCTCATTTGCATACAAGTAAGGAATCCTTTCCCTTTGTGGGTGTGCCATATTACAGATGCACACATAAAGGCAAAGACATTGTCACCAGTGCCTCCAAGACCTCCTTTTTGGAGGTGAGGCACTTGGAGAGAGGTGCAGTGATTCACCACCCCTAATTGGTAATCGCAAATTTGGTAATGCAAAGCCCAGGGGGCCTGGGTGCCTAAGGACCCCCTGAAGCACCCCCCCCCCCCAAAATAAATGTGCAGTAAAGCACAAACATGCCCTAGGAGCATGTGTGCGCTACATGGCACAATGTATTTTTGTGCATTTTTCAAAATTGGCACACGGTTACCATTGATTTGGAGTCGATGGTCATAGCCTTTTCCAAAAAAACACAGTTTGCATTTAGAAGATGCTTGGTGCCAGTGCTAAGGGAATCGCAAATTGTGGTTCCCTATTTGTAGTCGCAATTTTAGGTAATCAATATTTTTGCGATAACCTAAAATTGCAAATACAAAATCTTTCATACATCTTGAAAAGCTATTTGGCATTCGAAAACGTCCAAAATTATCAATTCACACCGTTTGTGAATAATTGCTTGATACATGAGCCCTAAGTTTCGGCAAAAATAGAATGAGCGACTCGCCCTTCATTAGCAGCTTTGTTCTGCGTGGAAAGAATCTCTCGTACTTTGGTGTCCGGTACACAGATGTTGTCACCTGAACACTCAGACTCATGGCAGGCAAAGATGAAGTATTGGACATCCTGGACCAGGAAGACATCCAATATGATTTCAAATTGTTTCTGGCTGCAGCACCATTTGCCCCTGAGTACGCTAAAAAGGTTATTTGGCAGCACCCCTTGTGCAGGGTGCCTGCTGGTATTCCACTCAGGCTTGGAGCTCCAGCGCATTCTACATGCCTGTGCAAGGCTGGGGTGCTGTGTTGGGTTTCTTCTCTGTGGCAGGTAGGTGCTGCCACCAGGTGCACTAAGAGTAAGAATATGAGACAGTGGCATAACTGCAAGGTACATGGAGGGGCTCCCATTCCGGATTTAATCAGGAGCTCTCGAGGCAGAGTCCTGTTTTGAGGGGGGGCCCCTGCAGCTTGAGGGACCCACTGTACCGCAAGGGCTGCGGGGGCCTGTGTTACGCTACTGATACGGGGGCGTCAGTACTCACCTGGGCAATAAGTCCGAGATGGAAAGTTGGCCTCACCAAGTATCCTTGATTCTGCAGAAAGACAGGGACGAGCAGTCAAGACAGTGTTGTCAGAGGAGTCGGTGTGCAGTACAACTCAAATATCATAGTGAGCGTTGAGCCGCAGTTGTGAGTACACAGCACTTTAGTAATATGCCAAAATATGAAATACATATAAATTACAAAATGGAAATCAAAATAACAGTAAGTACACCAAGCACAATGAAATAGTAATGCACAACGCAGTGCAGCTGGTAATAGTAGAAGGCACTACCCCTTGGATTTCACAGAGTGAGCTGGCCTAATCAGTTTATGGTGAGCAGTTCTGATCACCAAGCGTAGGGATATCTTACAACCCATGGGACCTAAAACCTTCAGGTCAGCGGCTACCCACTCAGGAGACATCAATGGAAATGGGGGCAGTTCCAGGAGCGGCCGCTGGTACTGTGAAGTGGTGGGGCGGGGGAGGGGGTAATAAAAAATAAAACTGCACTTACCTGCTCCGACGGCCACCGCCTATCTCCAGATCCTCGCGTCCATGTCAGGAACCTTGTGCACACTGCGCAGGCTCCCAGCTCCCAATCCCAGTGCTGCTCACATGCTGAGAGTAGAATTCCCAGCATGTGAGCAGCACTGGGATTGGTCTGAGCCCTCGGGTCGGCGCTCAGACTTGGACTGGGAGCATGTGGCGGTTTCTCCACCCAGCAGTACAACACAGCTAGTTGGAGAAAAGCTAAGTGCTCATGACGGTTTGGTTGGCCCCCTGGGTCTGACCAAACCATCATTCACATTTAGCAGTGCCCACCACTCCCCCCTCCTCCTTGGTGCTGCAGCGTCACCGTGGCTGTCCCTGCCCCTCCCTCGGCTCGGCTGGCAGGACGCGAAATAAAATGATAATTAAAAACGTTTTCTTATCATTGTATTTGTCCTTGCCTCTGCTGGCTTTCAGCAGGGGGCGACGCTCCTCCACCATAACGGAGGAGATGCCCCTGGGCGGTCCTCTGTCTAAGCCGCAAAATAGGTTTGCGAGCCCAGAGACACCAAGGGCCTTACCCAAACTACACAACCCTCTAACAGTTTGGCTGACTAGCAAGCCAGCTGGTGCTGGACCACCACAACAACTGCAGGTTCATTTAAGAGATTATTCTACTGTTAAAGACAAATGTGACAAACAATTAAATGAAACCTAAAAAATATAAGACTCTGCATCAACCTGACCCTTACCTTTTGGAGCAGTCCCTTCTACAAGTAGATCATTACCTTTCCCCATGGATGTTTGCAGATCAGCTTCACCACCTCCTGTCCTCTCCTGCTAATTTTAGTCATTAAACCCCTTCCACCTGATTAGAGACAAATATCGTTGTTGCTGGATTCTTTCAATGCTAGCTAAATAGACAGAACATGAGGAAGTGGATTGCTAAATAAATAATATATAAGTAAATAAAATATTGGAATTGCTAGGCTCCAACAATTATTTCCACAAACACGATCACAGGAAGAAAAACAAGTAAATGTCCATTAATGGATGCATGTTTATGCCAATCTAGTGATTGGATCTCTTACCCATAGAAACTTTGAAATGCCAGCTGCAATATGGTGGGCAGCCCTCTGGTCACTAACTGCAGTTTTCACTAACAGATTGAAGAAACAATTGCTGTAACTTTGTTGAGAGATTCAGTGAACATACTTTCCTTTTCAGAAGGAGAATCCATGGTGAATCCACAAATAATGTTAGAAAAATAATGAAATGCCATTGGGCAAGTGATATTTTTGTCCACTGCCATTCTGGCTCGGCAGCTCCATAGCCGGATCTGTGAATCTGAGTGCTGTCCATGGCTGGGAGCAGATTAAAAATCCTGCTGCAGGCATCACTAGTTATCTCGAAGCACAGTGGGGAAGTTGTTGCTTAGATAATCTGTCTGATAGTAGCATCCAAATTGCTTGGTGAGGGACGGTGTTGACCTCAAGAACTATAAGAGATGGTTTGCCTGGAGACAAGATTCAGATAGCATTTCAAAAATACAGTCAATAAGAAGAAAGGACTGACTCAAAAGGAAGTTAGAGATCAATAATGTAGAAAAAAACTAAGGTTTTTTAAAGTATACAATGCAAATGGCCAAAAATAGCTCACTTCAATAAAACCATCGTAGGACGTAGGAAATTAATTGGCAGAAAGGCTATCAGTAATGGAAATAATGCAATAATGAACACATCAGAACATAGACTAAGTCCCAAATGTGGAGCACGTCCACAGAGAATTGAAAAGCTTTGAAAGGAGCCTGGGTCACCCCTAAATTCAGGGTCTTTAATAATTAATTTTACCCTAGGAAATGATGTGGAACTGCACTGTACAAGTTGGATGAGCAAAAGTACTTATTCATTGTCAAATCACAGTTTTGTATTATAAATATCATATAACCCACTAAGATAGCACTATCCCCTAGTGTGACTATATTAAACTCATTATGATCTAATGTCATCAGTTATGTTATGTTATGTTATTAAATCATTTATTGAGCGCACTAACACTGATTAGTTTCTTGGCGCTAAAATTGACAGTAACACAGTCGAAGGTAGAAAAGATGGATTAAAAAGCCTGTCTGAAAAGCCAGGTCTTCAGTGCTTTCCGGAAAGGTAAGAGATCTTGGCAGGACCGGATTTCCAGGGGAAAGGTGTTCCATAGGCAGGGGGCCAATGTGGCAAATCTACGTCCACCAGAACGTTTAAGTTTAAAGGGAGGGGTCTGGAGAAGGCCTAGGTGGAGTGAACAAAGGTTACGGGAGGGAACGTATCTGGTGATTAATTGATTAATAAATTTAGGGCTTTTGCCGTGTAGTGACTTAAAGATCATACAACCTGCTTTGAAGGAACAACGTTGTATGACCGGAAGCCAATGCAGCTTGATGAGAAGAGGAGTCGCCGCCTGCCACCTTGGTTGCTTCAGGATCAACCTAGCAGCATAGTTCTGCACCATCTGGAGACGCTTGAGTAAATAGTTTGGGAGACCCAGGTAGATGGCATTCGCGTAGTCCAGATGGGACAGAACAGTGGCGATCACAACCTGGGTAATAGCTTCTGGCGTTAATAGTCGCCTGACCTTCCTGATTTTTTTTAGCTGATAAAAGCATTTGGAGACCACTTGTCCCACTTGTGCTTTTAGTGAAAGGTCACTGTCCACAATGACTCCAAGCGTTTTAGCCGATGGTGATGGTTGCGGAGCTTGACCCAGATCTGAAGGCCAATAGTGAGGACCCCAGTACTTAGCACTGTCCCCAGTCAGTACCAGTTCGGTTTTACCTGGATTTAGTTTCAGCTGATTTTGATCCATCCAGGATTTAATAAACCTCATGGTTTACTGGAAATGACTCATAGATTTTTCGGAATTATCAATGGTGAAGAGTAGCTGCAGGTCATCTGCATAATTAAAAACTCTCACCTGTTTGTCCCTCAAGGTTTGTATAAGGGGGAGTATGTATATGTTAAAAAGATGGGGTGACAGGGAGGAACCCTGTGGCACTCCACATGGGATGGACTGTTTAACACCGATCAAGTCCCCCAGACGCACCGCTTGGGAGCGATCCTCCAAGAAGGACCTCAACCAGCAGGCCGCCACGCCCTGTATGCCGGCCTGTCCGACACGGTCGACCAGGATGTTGTGGTCGACCGTGTCGAATGCGGCCGACAGGTCCAAAAGCACCAGGGCCTGGGGAGAATGTCTATCTGCGCAGTCTCGAAGTGTGTCCAAAACTGCAGTGACCACTGCCTCCGTAGAGTGTGCAGGCCGGAATCCAGCCTGATGAGGGTCAAAGCAGGAGGACTCCTCCAAAAAATTAGAGAGAGTTTTCGCCACGTGTGCCTCTAGAATTTTTGCCAAGTAAGGCAATAAGGAGATGGGCCTGTAGTTTGCCTTACATCCAGGATCCGCCCCGGGTTTTTTTAATAGAGGTATGACCGTGGCTTCTTTGAAAGCGGACGGACGGGACTATGCCCGACAAGAGGGAGTCATTTAGAAGGGCAACAACAGGGGTTGGATAGGTGGAAAAGCATTCTTTCAAGATATGAGGGGGACAGATATCCAGTGGGGAGCCAGATTTGACTCTCATCATTAATTCCAAGAGCTGGCCATGAGTTATGGGTTGAAAATTGGTAAGGGTGGCAGAGCCAGCCTTTATTGCCATGCCGGTCGTGATTGGGGTCTTTGATTGGGGAATGCTAGTTTTTATGTCAGTGATTTTGTCACTAAAGTAAGAATTCAGTGAGTCACACAGACACTGAGTGGGGATTACTTTAGGACGGACATTCTCCAAGTTGGTCAGTTCATTAAAGACAGAGAAGATATCTTTAGATTTGTTTGATGAGTCTAGAATACGAGAAGAGAAATACTCCACCTTTGCTGCAGAGATGGCATTCATATATTCCTTCCTCGCCCTAGTATATTTAATTCTTCCCTCAATGTCATAATCACGGCGCCACAAGCGTTCAAGATGATGGAGAGTCAGTTTCCTGCTTTTCAAGTCGGCGGAAAACCATCTATTGGCATCCGTGCGCCGTGCAAGTTTAATTCTTTTGTACGGGGCATGGAGATTGCTGGCCGCTAGTAGCCAGTCGGTTAGAGAAGAAACTGACAGATTTATGTCATTGTCCAAGGAGGGGACATCATTAGCTAATGACTGTAAAAAAGCAGTCTTATCCATAGCGTTCCAATTCCTGGCTAATCTGCCGGCAATTGGCACAATGGTTCTGATGTGAGTAACGCAAATCTTAAATTTAAGGATAAGATGGTCTGACGATAGACAAGGCAAGGTTAGCGGGGAGGTGACGCAAGTGTTATTAGACCACACCTGATCCAATATGTGTCCTTTATCGTGAGTGGGGGAGAGCACCATTTGCTTGAAATTGAGGTTAGACAGAAGGTCAGTCAGTTCCGCCGATTGAGAGCCCTCTGATGGGTCTTTATACCAGTAATTGAAATCACCTACTAACATAACCCTGGCGTGATCCAAAGCTAGGTTAGCAACTTGCTCACTAAAGGCCATGGGAAACAATGGCATTGAGGTGGGCGGTCTATACAAGAGGACACATGCTATAGTCATGTGAGGAGTGGCAATTTTTAGTACAAGATTATCTGTGTTGGCTAGTATCAGACAGGTAAGAGTAGTGACATCCAGGCTAGAGTGGATAATCGCCGCAACTCCACCTCCTCCTTTCACGCTGGCGCGGTCTGCCTGGATAATATAGTAGTCAGGTGGTAGAGCTGCTATGATATCGGGTGCTGAGGTAGGAGATAGCCACGTTTCTGCCAGCAGAAGGATGTCAGGTTTCTCCGTGTCGAGTAACAGGAAGATGTCCATCTGATGCTTGACAAGGGAACGGGTGTTGAGGTAAAGGATAGCGAGCGAATTGGGGGGTGGATTGGATGGAGCCAAACATGCTGCACGAGTGGAAAGGTGACAGCCTTGGCTCAGGATACCATGCTTACAGAGCTGGTGGAGTGTATCCTTTGATAGAAGTAAATGATCATTGTTCTTATTGCACTCCAAAAGGTCGGCCCTGGAGTAATGGAAAGTTTGGGTATTATGAGGTGCCCCTAGTCCCGGTCGGTCGCGGACGGGCGCAGATGGGCTTTCCTTTGGCATGCCTTTGGCGCGCAATCGTCGCGCCCGCTGCGCTCGTCCGCTGCGCTTCCGAGGAAAGCACATGATTTATAGAAGAATGGCCTCTGAAGGGGGCGTGGCCTGCGGGCTGAGCGAGGCGCTGGAAAGCGTTCCACGCCTAGTTACAGGACAGCGCTGAGTCCGCTTTACAAGCGTGAGAAGTGAGGGTAAGTGAGTTTTAAAACAGCAGAAATAATAGCAACAACAATTTTTAAAATAAGCTGCCTCCCGGCTTTCCGCCTCAGGAGTGTGTCACGACAAATGGGAGCGCTCGCAATCAGCGTCCCCTTTATAGTGACGGTCGGTGGGCGTGGCCTCTGAAGGGGGCATGGCCTGCGGGCTGAGCAAGGCGCTGGAAAGCGTTCCACGCCTAGTTACAGGACAGCGCTGAGTCCGCTTTACAAGCGTGAGAAGTGAGGGTAAGTGAGTTTTAAAACAGCAGAAATAATAGCGACAACAATTTTTAAAATAAGCTGCCTCCCGGCTTTCCGCCTCAGGAGTGTGTCACGACAAAAAGTCGTGACAATCAGTGCATGGTGTCAGAATGAGAAAATAAACACATGGTGAACATTATATAATAATATCCGTAATTTTAAAGATGGAGTTGAGGCCTGAGGTCTAGTTAAGTCTAAGGCAGAAAAACACATTAAAACACATCAACATTTTTTTATTCAATTGCAACAGCTTCATGTTACTACCCATATCTTATACAAATGTAGAATAACTTCCACATTACCATTTTGGGAAAAATAAACAAAACAACTGACCCACAGGCCCACGTGCAGAGGGGGCCAAAAGGAATCCTTTCTGACATAACATTTAATTAAAAAAAATATGTATTTAGTCACATGGTTTGCAAATCCAGTAGAGGGTACACAAATCATGAAACTTTAAAAAAAAAAAGATGTAATCAAAGTGGCGCATCGCAGCTTCCACGGTTTGGCGCAGAGCGAGGACAAAGACCAAGCCATGCAGCTAACCCCACTGCATGCAACCAAAATACCACCTGACACAGAGGCTTAGGGTACTTTGCACTCCAACAGCAGGAAGCTGAGAAGCTTCTTAGTACTATTCAGATAGCCAGGCTCAGGAAGTTAGGGATTCAGGCACAGAACATCTGGCTTCTTTATCTTATGACCTAAGGACACAGGACTACCTCAGTCAAGAACTATTTATGGAACAGCTTGTCTTAGCAATGCAAGAACAGCACGAAGGGATGAGACAGCCACTGGTCACATCAGGTATGTCCTTATTGAGGGTACTGCCAGGCACAGATTCAAGCTATTATTCAAGTAAGAGATGAGCAAACCCCCACCCAGGAACAAGGACAAACACCAAGCTCAGCCCGGATTGCTGACTGACACAGAAGAACCGACATATGGCAACGTAGTACATCTGTGGAAAGCTTTTGAGTAAAGAGAAAAATGCTGAGGGCCTTATCACAGTATTCACTCTATGCATATTCCTGGCTTCCCAACAGACTACTGACAGTATTGACCTTGGGCCAGTAGAAAAACATAGTCTAGAGAGAGCAACAAAAACATTTGAAATCATGCTGTTAAGAAAAACATACCAGAACAAATTAACAATCACATTTCCCACACACACACTGACTAACTGGGCATGACACTAAATCACTCCGATCACTTAAGAAAGAGAACACAACTTACATTCAATGCAAGTAAATCCCAAAATGGACAATCCAAAGAGGCCCCCTTGAGGTAAAGCATCAAACATTCAACAAGAAGCCAGCGGCGGCCGGTTCAGGTAAGCGCGTTGGGTGGGGCAGGTCGTGGCAGGGTGCGGCAGGGGGGAAGCCGACAGACAGAATAGGTATTATTTATGTATGTAATTATACTTATTCCGTCGACTTCCCCATCCCCCTGCCCCGCCCCCGCCTCCACCCTACCGCCTCACCATGTTTGCCTGTGCCGGCCGCCTCTGAAAGAGGCTGTACAAATAACTACACTTACCTTTGCAAGGTTGCCCACCATCAATCAAGGTTTAGTAACTATATGCACCTTTCACATGCACACAGTGTTTGCTGACGGTGTTACTTAGGACAACACACTTTCACGTATACACAACACTGCAACACACACATAAAATGCACACTTTAGGCACACGCAACATTGCAACTCATAGGGGAAGTATTAATCCCAGGCCAACACAAAACTGCTACACCTGTGTGAAGTAATACTCTTAGGCATAGACAAAAATGCAACTCATGTGCAAAACACACAGTGCCAAATGCACACAATACTGCACAATATTCAAGTACACACATCGAGGCATTTACAACTTTGCAACACAACATATTTTATGTGCATAACAAAAAATGTAAGTTGCGAGGTATGCAACTCTTTGCAAGAGCACAAAATGGATGGTTAATCGAGTCTATCTTCACATATGCACACTTGACATATATTTAAAAGCAGGAGACAACAAGCTTTCATCTGCATAAGAAAATGCTATCCGTAGGTCAAGCAGCCTTTGGGTGAAAACAGGATTCATGGAAAAATCTTGAAACCCCAACTTGACAGGAACATGTTTCTCTCTTAAATAACATATTTTTTAAACTTTTAAATATGTGTAAGATTTTGGAATATAAAAAAAACAGATGTACAGGCAAGTCATGCAAACCATACATTTGGAAATGGAAGTAGCTACCACAGTGGCCAGAGACTATGTAATCTATTTGAAGCAAAACTACATCAAATTCTTTCAAACAACAGAAAAAGATAACCCCCAATTTACAGACAGTGTTCTTTTTTGTGTTTGAAAAGCTTTATTGAAACAAAAAAAGTATTAACAAGTAAGATATCAGCATAAACAGGAGATGTGTTCACATATGGAATAAATCAATGACAATGCTAATATCAATGTTAAAGAGACAAAAAGCTATTTATGGGGATTTTAAGGATAAGGGGAAAGAGAGAGGGAGAAAGATAGGAGGGAAGGAGGGAGGAGGGGAGGGAGAGTAAGATTATATGATATCAACTCTAAAGATAATTACGGCTTACAGTCAAATGACATAAATAAACAATAAAAATGAGCAATATAAAAATTAATTTAACATGAGAAACCTATAAAAGGTAACAAGTAACAAGAAGCAGAGAGTCGAGGTCCTTCAAGGAGGTTTAAAGTTTTCCGAGGGGGCGTGGCCAAGATGGCGGGGTGAGCGGACGTCCTCTCGACCGGCTCTCGCTCCTCTAGGCCTCCGGACCTAGTTAAATCGCAGTTTCTCCCCCCAATTCTACGGGAGAACACGCAGGGGAGCCGTCGGAGCACGAAGGGAGGCTGTTTTGAGGAGCCAGGGGGCGCGACGCATGTACGCGGCACCCGCCGGACGGCGGAGACGGCATCACCGACAGGAGGCGGAGCTTCAGGCCGGGCTCCGGGAGAGCGTGCCCGGCCGCGAGACTACGGGAGCGCCGGGCCCGGCGACGCGGCCTGCAACTGCGGGACGGGGCCCGCCGACGCCAGACAGAGAAGGGCAGCATTGGCCGGGCGACGAGAGCACACCAACAGCGGCATATCGAGGGGCGAGTTGACACCGCTGGCCGCGCGCTCAGCTCTGGGCTCGCCGCGAGGAAGTTCGCACGTGGAGCGGCGGCCGGACCACAGAGCCCCAAGGTCGCGGCGGAACCCGAGAGGCAGTGTGGTGCACCGGTGAGGTGCGGCGCAGCAACGGCCAGCGCCCAGAAGGCGGCAGGCACGTGGACTTCCGGACGGCGGCCTTCCCTGGAGCGGCCAGCGGACCCAGCAGAGCGGAGCTGCCGGGACTCCATACAGGCGGCGGCGGCGGACGGACCGTGATACGGTGCACTGCGGAGGACGGGCTGGAGTGGATTGGTGGCCCCCGTTTTCCTTGCCGTCCCCCCCGGCCTCAGTCGGACACGGCGGGAGCAGAGGACCACCGAGTGGAGCACGAGCCGGGGCGGCCCGGAGGCACAAGTAAGACTGGCGGGGTAGAAGGCCTAGACTCTGCAACAGTCGGGCTCCCCCATGCGCCGGGTCGGGAGGAGGTCGACGAGGGGGAGCTGGTCCACAGCATAGAGCACCTCCAACGGCTGGGGGACGGGGCCTGAGGCGCAGCACCCACGCTAGAAGGAGGAGAAGGCCACAAGGACGGCCGAGTAGGGGTGGGTGGAGAGCACACAGACGCGCGGAGCCGGAGCAGGGACCCCGGCAGGGGCCTGGCGGCGCGGACATGGCAGGCAGTAAAGGAGGGAAGAAAGGAGAACGCACCCTCCCCAAACTGTTGAGCCGCCACCCGCAGAGAGTGGACAGGGGGCAGCAGTCGCCCCATGCCTCCGGTAGTGCCCCGGACCCCAACGGGGGAGCACCCCCACTCACCAGGTCCTTTATGGAGTCCCTCTTCGGATCCCTGCGGGAGGATTTTCAAACTCTAAAGAAAGAAGTAGCCGGCGAAGTACGGGAGATCCGCCGAGAGGTGGACGGCTTGGGCGAACGGGTGGCCACGGCGGAAGAGGCAGGCCAACGGAGGGACGAGGAGGTTGCACAACTCCAACAGGAGGTGCTGAGACTCAGAGATCAGCAGATCGACCTTCAAGCACACGCCGAGGACCTTGAGAATCGGTCTCGGCGAAACAACATACGGGTTCGCAGAGTCCCATCTGCAGAGGAGGGTACAGACGTGGCAGGCTACTTGAGAGGCCTGTTCCGAGAGGTTCTGGGGGAGCCGGAGGACTTTCCCATACACATAGACAGGGCGCACAGAGTAGGGGCACCGCGGAGAGCATCCATGCCTCCCCCGGACATTCTGGCTTACCTCCCGGACTACCCGCTCAAGGAGCGTATCATGGCAGAGGCTCGGAAGCGGCAGCCCCTGACTTTCCGGGGACACTCGGTGGCATTATATCAGGACCTGTCGGCCATCACGCTCCAGAAACGGGAGACATTTAAGATAGCCACCGACTTCCTGAGAGAACACCGAACGCCTTACGCCTGGGGCCACCCCTTTAGACTTATTTTCAGATGGAATGGAACCCTGCATCAATTACGCTCCCTTCAGGAAACATGTGGAGTCCTGGGCCTCACCGCTGGGGAGGAGGACATTGTCTCGCAGCGCCGGGGGCGCTCTGGAGAGGATGGATGGCAGCGGGTGGCTGGGCGGCGATCCCGGGAACGGCGAGCCTGGCCGGACTCTCCCACACGGGGGGCAGGTATGGCCGACGCGGTGTCGGCGGTGGCCGAGACCACTGGCTCCGGCGATGTTGCGCTGACGGCGTAAGGAAGCTCCGGGGGGAGATCACCATAGCCAACTTATAAAGCAGGTTCGGGGGCTGGGGGGGGGTGGGGGGTCGCAGGGAGGGGACAGTGGCTGGACGTCCACTTCGGAACTTCTCCATAGACTGGTTCCCTTGGGAACTCGACTTGGACTATTGAGGGATGAGGTTTGGTACTGGGGGAGGAGGGGGAGTGGAGGGGGATTCAGAGGGGTTGGAGGGTTGTTGTGGTTGGGGTTTGGGGGTAGTTTCGGGGTGTTTTGAGGGGGAGCGAGGGGAGGGAGGGAGGGAAGGGGGCCCGAGGGCGGGGGGGGCGGGGGGGGACCCAGGGAGGGAAGGGGGGGAGTCCAGTGCGTTAGCGGATCACGAGCCGCAGGGAGGGCCTCTGCGACACGGCTGCTTGGCCCACAGGTGACCTATGCTATCCCTATAGTTTCTCAACATGCCACCAGTGACTCTTAAGATTGTGACGCTCAACGTCCGGGGCCTCAATAACCCAGTTAAACGGCGCGCGGTACTGTCCCTGTTAGAAGGCACCCAGGCTGATATATGTCTCCTCCAGGAGACTCACCTCCTGCCCAGAGATTGCCACAGACTGCGCTCACATAAATTCCCGACACAATTCTTCTCATCAGGCAATACTAAGACAGTGGGGGTTGCGATTCTGGTAGCTAGGACTTTTAGGGGAGAGGTTCTCCACAAAGTAGCGGAACAAAAAGGCCGGCTGTTGGTATACCGGTGTAGAGTGGGGGATCTTCACTTCACGATGGGATCCCTCTACAGCCCGAACGATCAACAGGAGCGCTTTCTCCACGCGGCGCTGGGGGAAGTCGCGGCCACACCGGACAGGCACATTATAATAGGGGGGGACTTTAATATGTTCTTTAGCTCGGAGCTTGACAGATCGGCACACCGTTCACCTCAGGCCAGTGAATTCTCGGCCGGGTGCAAGGCGCACCTGTCCGACATGGACCTTCATGACCTATGGCGTAGCCAGCACCCTACGGCGCGGGAGTACTCATACTATTCACACGCACACAAAACTTACGCGAGACTGGACCACCTACTGGTCACGGGACCAGTTCGCACCCTGGCCATCGGGTCGGAGATGGGAGTGATCTCCTTGTCGGATCACGCCCCAGTTAGCGCTACGCTTAGCCTACCGCCGGTTTCCTGCCCCCCACGGGTGTGGCGTTTGCGCGACGCTTTACTACACAGGAGAGCGGTCGTCTCGGATATTTCTAACAAGATTCGGGAATATCAATCCCATAATGATGAATCGGACACATCTCGAGCAACCCACTGGGCTGCTCTGAAGGCGGTACTCCGGGGGGAATTTATTGCTATCTCGTCGGCGGATAACAAGGACCGGCGGCATAAACGGGAGGAACTCACTCAAAGGGTACGGGAGCTAGAACAGATGCACTGTAGAACAGGCGCTCCTAGGATATGGCGCCAGCTTAAGGAGGCGAGGAAACTCTTGACAGCCTTAGATATGGACCGCGCCGAATACGCGGCCTTGCGTTTACGGCACGCCTATTACACAGGGGGGGACAAATGCGGGCGGCTGCTGGCGACTAGGCTTCGGGTGGCCCGACAGAAACAGATAGTGAAGGAAATCTCCGTCCCTACGGGTCGGTTGGTCACGGAGGACGCGCATATAGCAGAGACTTTTCGGAGGTTGTACGCTGACCTCTACACCGGGGACCCCCTGGTCGAATCCGCGATGACGAGGTACCTAGACTCGGTCTCACTGCCTTCCTTGTCCCCTACCCAAGCGGCGGATCTAGACCGGGACATACGGGTGGAGGAAGTGATCTCCGCTATTGCCAACCTCAAGCACGGCAAATCTCCTGGGCCGGACGGCTATACGCCCCTTTTCTATAAAACGTTTTGCGGGTTGCTGGCCTCACTCCTCACGCGCCTTTTTAACTCGTTCTCGGAGCCGGGCGCCATCCCACCGGACCTGCTGCGGGCCTCCCTCACGGTCATTCCCAAGCCGGGGAAGGATCGGGCGCAGTGTGGGTCTTATCGGCCAATTTCTCTTCTAAATATAGATCTCAAACTGTATACCGGGATCCTGGCGGCCCGATTGGCCCCTCACTTACTGGGACTCGTGGACCCGGACCAGGCGGGCTTTGTCCCGGGTCGGCAGACGGTGGACAATACCAAGAGGATTGTTCATCTTATAGAGAAGGCGTCACGGATTCCGGGGGAGAGGATGCTTCTCTCGATAGACGCCGAAAAGGCGTTCGACCGAGTTCACTGGCCGTACCTGGAGCGGGTGTTATTGAAGGCGGGGCTGGGGGACCGGTTCCGACGCCAGATCCTCAATTGCTATAAACTCCCGACGGCGGTGGTACGGGTGAACGGTTACAGCTCCGGGAGCTTTGCCATCGAGAGAGGAACGAGGCAGGGATGCCCGTTGTCCCCTCTCCTCTTCGCTCTGTACATGGAGCCTTTTGCTCAACGGATACGTGACAACCCAGCTGTGAGAGGGGTGAAGTTTGGTGGCTTTACCCACGCTATTAGCCTGTATGCTGACGATGTCATCTTGTCCCTAGAGGACCCCCTCCAGGCCCTTCCGGCCAGTATTGCAGAGCTGACCGCCTTTGCGGAGGTTGCGGGCTTTAAGATGAACATGGGGAAATCGGTGGCATTGGACCTGTCTCTTAAATCGGCAACCCGCGCCCACTTGCAGGACCGGTTCCCGATAGTCTGGTCAACGGACCTGGTGCCGTATTTGGGGATCCAGCTGGCCCCCACGGTCCCCGCGGTGGTAGCGGCTAATTACCTCGCCTTGGGCAGGAAGGTCCGGGACGAGATGGGCCGATGGAGCCACGGCACCCTCTGGCTGCTGGGTAAAATAGCGGCCGTCAAAATGACGATCCTGCCCCAGATACTGTACCTGTTCCGCGCGCTCCCAGTTCAGCCACCAGTCGGCTGGATTCAGCAGATGCAATCAGACCTGGGGTGTTTTATTTGGCAGGGCAAGCAGCCTAGGATGAGGAGAGCTCTCTCAGTGCTGGCGCCGGAGGCGGGGGGTCTGGGAACTCCGGATCTCCGTAAATACTATCAAGCGGCACAACTACGGTACCTGGTAGAATGGAGCAGATGGGAATCGGACAAACACTGGCTCTTCCAGGATCAGGCGGTGGCCGGTCGACCACTACAAGAAATACCGTTCTTGCGTAGGGCTCACCGACCGGCAAACCTCTACGCCTCTTCTATTACAAGGGTGCCGTTGCGGGTATGGGATGCTACCAATGCCCTGCACGGTCTGACGACCTTCCCATCGCCGCTAACTCCCTTGATAGATAACCCCGACTTCACCCCGGGCATGGAAGGAAGAGCCTTTGGTCACTGGCGTGAGGCGGGCTGCAGGGCCCTATGCCACATGTATGATTCGGAGGGGGTTATCCCCTTCACGCACTTCCGACAGGAATACACCTTTCCGGAGACCGAGAGGCTACGCTATTTGCAGGTTCGCCACTGGGCCATGAATCCTCAGGTGCGGGAAACGGCGAATCGGAGACTCCTTCCCTACGAACTCTGGCTCCTATCCCGCACGACCGACGCAAAGCTCATAACTGACCTGTATCGATTCCTCCAGCTTCCCGCCTCGCACTTTCACAACCCAGGGAGGGAACGATGGGAGAGAGAGTTGGGAAGGCCCTTGAGCACTAAAGAGTGGGAACAAGTAGCATATAGATCCAGACACTCGGCATACCACATGGGCCTCACTGAAACCCTCACGAAAGTCTCCACGTATTGGTATTACACCCCGGAACGCATACACGACATGGACCACAGTAAAGACGCCAGCTGTTGGAGGGGGTGTGGACGAGTGGGTACATTGACACACATTCTGTGGGATTGTCCGCTCCTGGGTTCCTACTGGAAAGAGGTGATAGACGAGGTTGACCGTCATTTCGGTATTGAGCTGCCACGTTTCCCCGCCTATGTCTTATTGGGCCTCCCGAACAGCCTGATGTACCCGTTAAAATCCCGCAGAGGTAGGCAGCTAGCCATCGCACGGTTACGGGTTGGCTCCACAGACTGTGGCATGTATTGGGCATGGAGAAGATGTCACTTACGGTGGCGGGGGATGTGGAGCAGTTCCCTGAGATTTGGCAGCCGTTTCAGTCTCTACTGGTTGCGGAGTTCCGAGAGCTGACATGCCCGAGATACCTTCGACTCCTGCGGCTCACCACGCAGGAAGATTAGGCCTTCTGAATAGACGCGGAGCCGGGACCTGGAGGGAGGGGGTGACGGAAGGAGACGGGGAGATCTGACATACGCACTGGACGGAGGGAGGGTTGGAGGGGGTGGGAGTTGGGGGGGGGGTTTCTTCTCTATTCGAGTGTCGGGAGCGGCTGCTGTCCTGGGGACGGCGGCGCCGGCGAGCCCCCTACTCGGCATAGCGCACGGGCCTTCTAGCGTTGCACTCTTTGGGCCAATGACTTCAGGAGGGGGGTCTCCCCTATTCTATACTACGGACTTCCCATGAAGGAACAGTCCTCCGGCAGAGGCTACGTGGGAGTGGGTGTGTCCTTGTCCTCCTGGTTAGAAACGCGGCCGGCCCAGAAGGGTTGTAGGCGACATGCTGTGTTAGAGCTCATGCTGTTCGATATGTCCCCAACGCTGCTACCGTGCTGCAATCACTTTGTGACATTCGCCGGCCAGTTGGGTTGTAGGCGCTAAATGCTAATGCCACTCTTGACACTCTTTAATAAAAATAAAAAAGATTTAAACCTAAAGTTTTCCGAGCTGGTGTGCGTAGATTTCTTCACAAAGACAATCGATCGAGGTAGGTAGTGAGGGGTAACCAGAAAAGATCAACATTACGTATTGGTTTGGAAGAGGAGGCAAATGCAGCATCAAGTCTGTGAAAATGACATAAAGAGTTCCACCAGCCCTGTATAGAAATGTTTGTGAGAGATTTCCAATTAGATGAGAGGTGCTGGAATGCAAGAGCAGGCATGAGATCAAAAAGACCACGTGAATGTGCAGGTAATTCTAAAGAAACAGAGCGACTACCCAGAAAGAGAAGAGTAGTGGAAAAAGGGGTAGAAAATGTAAAAATGCGAGAGAGGTACAGTCAAACTTTTTCCCACAAAGAAGAAACAACAGGACAGAAAGAGAGCAGATGGAGAAGATCAGCACTAGAAACGCCACAAGTCCAGCATTTAAAATCAGAAGAGGGTAAGAAACGAGACAAGGAGAGAGGAGAAAAATAGAGTCTATGGTACAGATAAAATAAAGATTGAGTAAGAGAAGCAGAACGGGAAATTTTTAAAGATCTGGACCAAAGCTTATCCCAAAGAGCAACAGGCCAAGTACAACCAAAATCCGCTTTCCAGGAGAGCTCCACTTTAGTTTTGGCGCGGTCCGGATTAGGAGAGGCATAAAATGTATAAATAAGAGATGCCTTAGGGAGGGTAGTGAGAATGTTAAGGAGAGGAGATGGAGGTGCAGGTGATGACAAAGAAGGAAGGGAATAATAACGATCAAGAATTATTGCCATAAGAGTAGATAATTTCGACAAAAAAGAACGGGGACAGTGAAATAAGAGTTGAAATTGAGGAAAGGAGCAAGGAAGCGACCCATTAAAGACTTGGCTAACCCAAACGACGCCTTTTACTCTCCAGGATTTCCAAAAGATGGGTCTATTATTAAAGAGGATAAGTGAATTATACCAAATGGGGTTATTTTAAAAAGACTCGCGCGTAATGGTAGGGTGAACCAAAGGTCTTAAAAGAGAGAGAGTATGCTTGAATAAAGGAAATGAGGAATAAGGAGTTGTAGCAGAGAAGCGCACCACTTCATCAAAGGAAAAGGGCAATAGTAACATTTGTTCAATAAGGAGCCAAAGAGGAGGAAAAGGGGAAGAGCATGATGAGAGCCATCTCAAGGCTTGACGTAGAGAAAAGGACTTATGATAGAGACGGAAATCTGGAAAATTAACTTCACCGATGGGTTTGGGTTTACGAAGAATAGTAAGAGAGATTCTGGATTTTTTATTTTTCCAGAGAAATTTCGAAAGAAGAGAATCGATACGCTTAAAGTAGACTACGGGAACATGAACAGGTAGCATGGAAAATATATAAATTAGAATAGGGGATATCATCATCTTAATTGAGTCCAATCGACCCCACCAGGAAAGAAAAAGAGGATTCCAGGTGGAGAACAATTGTTCAATTCTGGATAAAACTGCGGACATATTTAATTTAATTGAAGAAGAAATAGAGTTAGAGAACCAAATACCCAGATATTTAATTTTTGAACTATTCCAAGCAAAACCAGTAGATGAAAAAAGATGAGGAAGACAGGTTATGGTGAGGGGCAGGATTTCAGTCTTGTCTGCATTTATCTTATAGCCTGAGACCAAGGAAAAGGAATCGAATTCAGATAATAGAGAGGGAACAGATCTTTCTGGATCGGAAATAAACAAGAGGATATCATCTGCATATGCAGAAAGTTTCAATTGATTGTTACCATAAGGAAAACCGGAAATAGAGGTATTGCTACGAATAGAAGATAGAAATAGTTCAAGAGCTAGGACAAAAAGAAGTGGGGATAAAGGACAGCCTTGACGAACGTCCCGTCGAAGAGGAAAGGACGAAGAGAGTTGACCGTTTACAAGCACCGAGGCCTTGGGGGCAGAATATAACAGAGAGATAAGGGAAATAAATTTGGGACCAAAGCCGTGCCAACGTAATGAGGCAAACAAAAAAGACCAATCAACCCTGTCAAAAGCCTTCTCTGCATCAACAGAGATAGCAGCTAAAGGAATTGAAAGGGATGAGGCTTTGTTTAAAACATTAAGAAACAGGCGAGAGTTATCAGAGGTAAGTCTGCCTTTAACAAAGCCACATTGCTCCTTACCAATAAGATGGGGCATAAAGGGATTTAAGCGCAACGCAAGGAGTTTAGCAAATAATTTATAATCCATGTTAACTAAAGAGATCGGACGATAGTTTTTACAATATTGGGGGTCCCGACCATCTTTTGGGATAAGACAAATGGTAGCATCCTGAAAAGTACCTTCCGCTTTGTCAGATGAATAAAATGACTGAAAAAGGGTCAGAAGTTTAGGAAACAAAAGATCAGAAGAGTGTAAATAAAATTCAACGGGGAAACCATCGGGACCGGGTGTTTTCCCTTTAGTAAGGGATGTCAATGCTATGGAAAGTTCGTGTAGTGAAAGATCAAGATCAAGGTCTGAGAAATGGAGCTGAGAGTTAGGAGGTTTAGGAAGTTTCTCAAAATAATTCTGAATAAGAGAAGAAGTAGGAGGAGATTCTGGGGTATAGAGTTGTTGATAAAATGATTGAAATTGGTCAAGTATTTCCTTATCTTTATGTAGGAGAATATTATCAGAAGAGTAAATAGAATCTATAAGAGTGCGTTTTTTATGAGATTTGAGATAATTAGCTAAGAGTTTGCCTGATTTATTGCGGCCTCCATAATAACGAGCACTACTACGAAGAAGAACAGAAGACGCATTGTCAGTAGTAAATTTATTAAATTCTACTTTTGCTTGTAAAAGGTCTGGTGACATACATCTATCTGAAGAGGTATAAAACTTATGCTCCAGAGATTTTATATGCGCTAGGGATGCTTTCCGTTTTTGAAGATATTGCTTCTTTTTCTTAGAAACGAAATCAATAATGAAGCCTCTTGCAGTAGCCTTAAAGGAATCCCAAAGGATATGAGGAGGGGTGCTAGGATCGCAATTAAGTAGGAAGAATTCCCTGGTAAAGGAACGAAAAGAGGAAGAGAAGTTGGGATCGGTAAGAAGTGCGCTATTGAAGCGCCAACGGGATGGTTTGGGATGTGGCGGGAGTAAGTCAAGAACCGTTACGATAGGAGCATGGTCCGAAATAACTATGGGTTCGATAGAAGAAAACAGTAAGTTTTGAGAAAGAGGTTGAGAGAGAAAAATATAGTCAAGACGAGAAAAAGATGAGTGAGGAGGAGAAAAAAAAAGAATAGTCCAAATCATCAGGATGCGAAAGTCGCCAAGAATCAATAAGGTGTGATTGCAAGAGAGTGTCGAGAAATTGTCTGTGAGATTTGTGAGGTATGAAGCGAACTGTGGATTTACGATCAAGGAATGGATCAACAATCTGGTTACAATCCCCTCCTAAAATAAATAATTCATCCTTATGTTGAATGCATTTTTTCGTGATGAGGGGCCAAAAAGAACAGTCCGGTTGCGTGGGGCCATAGACATTAAAAACAGTTAAAGGAACGGAATTAATTAGCAGTTTAATCAGTATCCATCGACCTTCAGTGTCCTTTTCCTGTGACAAAACAGTGCATTTTAGTTTTTTGTGACACAAAATGGCAACTCCATTCATCTTGTTATTGGAAGGTGAAAACAAAACTGAACCTACCCAAGTCCTCCTTAATTTAAGGGATTCAGTTTCATTAAGGTGGGTTTCTTGCAAAAGAACTATATCCGGGTTATAGGAAGCTGAATAGGAACGAACTCTCTGCTGTTTAATGGGGTTAAGAAAACCTTTTACATTTCAAGAAACAACTTTGAATTTACAGATATCCTAAGAATAATAGGAGTTGAAAGCACAAAAATGCATATATATATTATGAAGCCAAAAATAGAGAGAAAAAGAAGCAGGATAGAAAAATAGGAGAGAAAGATCAACCAAGAAAAAAGGAGTTTGATCAATAAGTAAAGAGGAAAGAGAAGGAAAGGGGGGGGAAAGAGGATAGAAATACAAAAAGAGACAGTACATATCCAAAAAGGATGACTGAAAATAACATTCCTGAGAGGGACATAAAGGAGGGTAATGGGGCAATGGTGACTCTCGACAAGACGAGCCTCCCGAGAGTTGAGAGTCCAACCGCACCAGGACGTAGAAAGGAAACCATATGGGCAGTAGATAAGAAAGACAACCAAATCTGTATAAATCAATACAAAAAATAATTACCAACAGAGAGATACATGAGGATACTTAAGCAAATAATCAACAGACAACACAAGAAAGATACAAAATCTGAGAGGACAAATAAGCCAGGTAGAACCAATTAAAAAGGAGAAGTATACAACTAAAGGAACGATAATATATCTGTTTAAGAGAACAACAAAGGCAAAAGCCAAAATAAAATAACTATATCACAAAATAAAAATTAATGCAAGATGGACCCAAAGAGAAGACCTGCAAAGAAGAAAAATATGAAACCATCAACCATTAGGGGAAGTGGAAGTATCCATGCCACTATTAGTTTGAATATGAATAAAGTTTTCAAGTTCTGCTGGATCTTGGAAAGTCCATGTTTGGTTCTGGTGAGTAACTTTGAAAATGCATGGGTGGAATAAACCATACCTAGCACCAATAGAACGTAAAGGAGCACGGAGATTTAGGAATTCTTTTCTTCTAGATGCGGTAGCATTGGAAACATCTTGAGACAAAAATACTCTCTGACCCAACCAAGAGACTTGACACTTGGATCGAGCTGCGGATAGAACAGAAAGAAGATCCGTGAACCTCAGGAAGAGAATGATGACACCTCCTGGTTTAGTTGAGGCAGATGAACAGGGGCCAAGTCGGTGCACCCTTTGGATGTTGAGAGAAGTGGTAGATGGCATATCTAGAAGTTTTGGGAGGAAAGAAGAAAAGAACGTCACAGGGTCATCACCTTCCAGGGACTCCGGCAGACCATAAATGCGTAGGTTGTTCCTTCTATTCCTGTTCTCTAAATCCTCAGTGTGTTGCTGGAGAGCAAGGACCGACTTTTCCAAAGAAGAGATACGCTGAGAGTTGACGTGCAGGTCTGAAACTTGCTGCTCCACAGACGTCACTCTGTTGTCCCTTGATGACCATTTCTCCTCAAGGAACTGCATTTTGTTATTGGTCTCCTCTACAAACGGACGTAAAGCGTGAATATCCTCTAGAAGTAGTTCCATGGAGATGGGAGATGGTGGCTTGTCAGGAGATGGCGGGTCCTGCTTCAGGCATTTAGATGACGCAGTATGTGGAGAAGCTTTGCCTGGAGGGGGCTGTGTAGAGGAAGATCTATTAGGAGCAACTCCCGCCATTTGACTTGTATTAGGAGAAGAGCTTGAAGCAGAGGATTGAGAGGATGGGGACGCAGGAACACTTTTTGTTGGAATAAAAACGAACTTCAGATGGCGCAATTTGCCCATAGGGAATAAAGTCCGCAGTTAGTAGAGTGACCAAAGGGATGTAATGATGATCAAGAGCAATGCGACCAAAATAAGTCTTTCCCAAAGCTGTGACAATTGACGTGACAGAAGCAAAGTAGCAGGCAGTCAAAACACAGAGGATCCTGAAAATAACAGGAACGGAAGCGCAGAGGCTCAGTTGAAAGACCTGTTAACTTGTCAACATAAAGGACCTCAGGAAATCACACAGCGACTGTGGTGGCAGTTATAATGAAGAAGGAGCTGCAGCGTCCTCAATGCAGAAGGCAGGAGCAAGAACAATAAGGCATTTATCTCCTCAATAGTGTGGCAGTTCATAAAAAACAAACATTGCAGGAAATGAAAAAGAATAGGAGAGCCAGCCTGTAAAGGAAATATCCAAGAGGCAATAAGACTCACACATGGAGCCGGCTCGCGGGCATACAAAATGGCGGCTGCTGTGAGGAAAAAAATTCCAATCGCTGAAAAGTCATGAAATGCAGCTCATTTGAAGTCACAGAAAAGCTCACCCAAGGGAGTCAACCTTCCGACGCATGGTGCGAGCGTCCGCGGGTGAGGAACTGCATAACGAGCGCCACAGATGTTCCGATACGCGTCTCGGCGTGGCGGAGAAAACCCTCTAGACGGCCATCTTGTGTGGCGCCTTAGCCACGCCCCCTACAGACAGTGTTCTAAAGTTGAATTCTCGCAATCAAGGCTGGAAATATATATATGCATATCTTTTCCCCTTCTCTCCAAGAGTCATCTGTACAAAGTTTTATAGCGGTCACAGACCTCCTACATTTTTGGGTTTGTGCCTATAAATATGTTTCCTACATATAGTAAATTCATTTTATGAGCCAATAAAGTCTTACTGACTCTTAAAATGGGTTTAGAAATGGGATACAAATCACTAATTGGAAAGGGCGTGTTGTAGGCATACCTTCCAAATAGTGATTTGCTGGCGTATGCATCAATGGTTTGTGACCAGAAATTCGGTCGCAAACCATTGATAAGTCTTCCAAGCTGGGTTGGTAACTTATTTGTGAAAGGAAATTGGAGTATCGGATGTAGGGGGAGTACGCTGTTGTCCAGCGGACCATTGCCAACTCTCCCTGAACTTTTTCAAAAAGAAACATTTAAAAATAAAAAAGTAGCCCTGTTTCCCATAGAGAATTGAAGAGCAATCACAGGAATGGTTGTCTGCTGAGACCTAATAGTTGTTTTTCATAGTGGAACCAGCAGGGGCAATAAATAATGGCACAGTGCTCACATTTCACTCTCTCTGGTCCCTGAATTCAGCTGAACTAGCATCCGAAGCCACTCATGTACCATTACAAAGGCCCTATTAAGAATAAGTATCATAACCCACAGCTTTTTCTAACAGTGCTTATTAAAGTGCCTGGGGGTTGCATACATCACCACAGCTTGACATTAATGAGTTGGAAATTAATGCATGCAACAGCTAGATCCTCCAAGCGGGATGTAAACAGATGAGAATTGGATGCCTTCCAGTTCCAGCTGCCTCCATCTGCATTACACCCACTTCAACCTTGTGTTACAAACTGCATTACAAATAATGGCGTTCGTTTGGTTGGTGCAGCAATGCCAAACCTCCATAGACCGACATATTACATTAAATCAGTTTAACATAGTTAGAATGGATTACTTCATATTATAGCCCGCCGTAGCGGGCTATACCGGCTGTTAAAGGCCCGCTGCAGCGTTAAAGGCCCGAGCCGAAGGCGAGGGACTTTAACAAAGCAGAGGGACTTTAAAAGCCGGTATAGCCCTGCTACGAAGGGCTATAAGGCTATTAGAACATTCTGCCACTAGAGGGCAGCATGTTCTAACAAAACAAAGCCTTCAGGGAGCGCGAGGGGATTCAAATCCCCTCAGGCTCCCTGAAGTCTTTGTTCACAGCCAGAGCTGTGAACAAAGACACATTGGAATGTTGGAGCTCCGGGCTTATACCAGCCATTATAAGCCCGGAGCGCTCCATTGTTTTCAATGGAGCTCCCAACATTCCAATGTTCTAATATACTTTCGACTCACTAAACACTTACCAGCCATCTCAACAACGCCTTCTAACACCCTGCTCCCCTCCCAACAGATAGCCTAAGTCCTTGCAGTGGTAATCTCCTCCCTGAAGTTTTGGTTCTGGATGCAAACTCTATGCAACAAGCCTCATCTCATGTATGAGCCTCTCGGTTCATATTGCCACATCAGCTGCAAACACAAACCACTGAACACGTGTGTCTACATTGAGAAACTATATACAGTGAGGCATGGAATGTGCTTTTGGAGAACGGAGCGAGGGTTAAACATGGAATCTTAGCTGTTGTCCTTAATTCTATGGAAATATGTTCTGGGGATAAGAACTAATGGGAGAAGGAAATGTACAGGAGGATGTTAGGGTTGTGCCAGGACTAAGAAGGAAGAGAGGATGAGGTCCAATAACAGCTGGAATTTTGGGAAGGCTCACTGCTTTATTTTCCACAATGTGTTTTCGGGTTGTAGAGGGTGTTAGAGATGTAGGAAATAAAGGAATGTCTAGATTAGCAAGTGGAAGATAGAGTTTGAATTTGAGGTGGTGTATTTGTGGATTGGGAAGAGTAATACAGACCAGAGATTAAAATAGATGCCGCATCCATTTAAAGCACTAGAAGAATATGAGAACAAAAGAAGATCATCGGATGGCATTTACATTGTTCTTAAGGATGGGGGCTGTTGTGATGACTGGGCAGAAGCTGTCTAAAAATGTTTTACTAGCTGCGTCCAACAACCACAATTCTCCCGCCGCAATTCATTCTGAATCTATTGGAGAGCTATTGAAACTGCTAATATGAATAAAAGAGAGTGGTGTAGCTGAGGAGGTGGACGTCTCCTAAGTGCCAATTACTTCTAGATATCATTCACAGGTTTGTATGAGTTCGAAGCAATTTTTGGGCAGATATATTAGCAACTGCTTGTCTTTGTGTCAGTAGTGGCTTTGTGCAAAATAAGCGATGGGCATTGAAAGTTAGGATTTTCAGCCACTCAAATGTGAAGCACCGGTAAGAATCAGGTAAGCATGCTCCATAAAAAGGCTATGGGAAACAACTTCTTTTAACATCTTCATTTTAATTTGTTTCTCTAGTAGCTGCTGCCCAACCATCATATGGATAACAATAACAACAGAGTGCAGATACTCTGACATACATGTCAATTTTAGCTATAGTACACGCAGTGGAAGTCCATGTTGGAGCCCCTTTGTCACTTTGCACTAATATCCCAACACTTGTGTGGCGAAATGCATCTACACTCCAGTTCAAGGGTGCCCCTCTTACCCACCTCTGATGAATGCTGACACTTCAGGTTTGTCTTCTATGTTTAGTTTGCTTACCTCTACTGCTGTCATTTCTAGTTTATCCCTTCCAGGACTTACCATTCCCACAACGTGTCAGCCAATATCTCCAAAGAGGGAGAGAGAAGGGGCAGCCCTGTCTAGCCCACCATTTACTCTCCACATGTTTGCAACATAACCCCCAGAGCAGACACAAGCTGTAGGATCTGAATATAACAGGGAGACCCAACTCAAGACTTTGGGTCCAAAGCCCATGAAGGCATAGTCCCACCAGCATGCATCCCCATTCTATAGTATGGAATGCCCTTTTGATATCTAGGGCCACCAGAACTCCTTCCATTTCTCATTTTTGCACAGTATGCATAACATGCGTGAGATGGTATTTCGTGTGGAGTTTAACCCACATTGGTTGACATGCACCAACAATCCTATTACCCCATGTAGTCTTTGTAGTTAGTGTGTTGGATATCACTTTGGTATCAACATTGATCATATATAATGGTCTGTAAGAGTGATATCTGTCGGGTTTTGATGTCATGATAATGATCATGGTCTGTGGCAATCTGCTCTGCTGCCTAGCCTCATTGTAGACTTCTAACAAGTGCTCAGGAAGTAGTTCTATATATGCCTGATAGAACTCCAGGGGTAGTCCATCCAACCCTGGTGCTGTTCTCTGAGGCATCTCTCTGTATGACCCCCATTAGTACTTCTTTCGGTATGCCACCTAACAGTGGTAAGCAAGTGTGGAACACAAAGGACAGACTGTAATGGAGAATTTAACCAACAGGAAGCCACACAGCAGGGCATCCCACAAGAGATTAGAGAGACTGATCCTTATCTATGTATAGCATTCACTCCCACTTCTGATTGTTACTCATCTTCCCAGTTTCCCAGAGCCCGTTTGTTCAGGGTTAGTCTCTCTTATCTCTTCCGGGGTGCCCTGAAGTGTGGTTTCCATTTGGGTCAAATTTCCATTTAAGTCCATCCTTAGTGTTCCACTCTTGCTTACCACTGTTTGGGGACTCTCTGACTATAGTCATGCACCACCTTCTCCTTTCCACAGATCCACTTGGTCTACTTGAGCTTTTTTGACCATTCATCACACCCTTAGATTGCTTGTACTATTGCCACTCTCCAGCATTTCACATACCTTATCTGGGTGCATGAAGGAGTAAATCTTCCCTTCCTTCCCTACACACAGTTTTTCAGGAAAAAATAGCATGTATTTAATTTTCATGTTTCTAGCTTTTTCTTTGGCCTTGCCCCTTCCTAGTATAATCTGTGAAGATCCCGATAGCACGTCATTCGCACCTGCGCTTTAGCTTAAGATGTTTACAGCTAAAGCACGAGTGCCGGGATAAATGCTTGTTTCTGGAGTAGGTTGAAAGTGTGGGGTTTCAGAATGGTCTGCGCAACCACTTTTTTTGTCAGTCGGTTTTTGCTGGAGGTAGAATTCCTATGTTGCCCAGGGCTCTTTTGTTTTGTCCGACTGTAACATGGGAAAATCGCAAAGTATCTTTCCTGCCTATAAATTCTCATTTGCGGCAAGCTGCGTCACGGCGGTGCTCCTGTCATGTTTGAAGCAGTCAATCGCGCTCTCGCGCTCCCTCTACTCGCGCACTCGGTACTTGTCACAGGACAAAAGCTATTCCTGGGCACATCTATTAAACATTGTTTTTAAATGCCCGCCACTTTTTAACATTCATTGCACCTCCGAGCTCGCTGCACCAGACTTCTGGCGGATTAATGACCGAACACGCGAAGAAACTGAACAGTAAAACATTCACTTGTGCTTGGCCCTGCCTGTGTAAACGTGACCCTGATGAAGTGTGAGTAAATTCCCAGTTAAAACAAGCTTTTGCAATGCAATCGGTCTCGCTTTTGGGACCTTATAAGTTTTTAGCTTTGTAGACAAAGAAAACAATGAGTATAAATTCGATATTTTAGAACGCCAATGGATGCCATAACTGGTTCAGTGCGATTATGATAATTTAGTCTTAGATATTACGCGGCCTCAAACACCATGATGCTATTAAAACAAGCACAGAGAAGCAGTACATCTTTCAATTGTCCTTTGTAATATGCAACTAACAGTCATTGACAAAGCCAATTGTAGGTGTAATGTTACTTGTTGTATCATATAAGTGGATGCTGACAGAACCAGCAAAATACCAGTAGTGTGTCACACTATGCTAAGCACAGATTTTTAGCTTATGTGTTTTAAGCCACGCCCTTTATTAGATTGGCCATGCCCCTTTGAGATACCTCCCCCCCCGTTTCTTCATCTCACTAGTCAGAAGTGGGCTGAGTAAAATACATTAATGACAATATACCTGACATGTTTCCACAATACACCAGTAAAAAAAGATGTCCGGGATTTGTGGGTATTGAAATGCGAATGATGTGTTGTTACTGTCTCACCTTGCTATAATTTGTAAAATGTGCCAATTATTTACAGTTATTCCGAAAGTTACATTTTCCAGATGTAAATAAAGCAGGAAAGGGTGCTAGGAACAATATATTGATGCTTCTGTCCTTTTCACTAAATTTACTACCCAGTTCTTAGGGCTTAGCTGTTGACTCAGACAATCGCTACTAACAGACACAAAAATGTGCCTTTTATTTTTCCACTGCAGCTGTTTGTAGTTGAAAGTCAAACAAATTGAGAGAGTAAGCACAATTGGTTCTTTATTTCATGGGAGTAGACTATGGCACGAAAATAGTTTGTATCATGCATTGGTCGAGGGTATATGTCTAATCTTCCATTTATGCTTAGTCAGCCTCTGTGGCACTCTATGCGTGAAATGTTCAATCTTATGTTGATCTGTTGTGTTATAACTTATAAAGCGCATAGCTGCCCAGAAACAGAAATGCCATTACGCCATTGAGTAACTGAAATTTGCTTTGGGTAAAGATTCTGTTATTGTACATGGGAACAACGCATGAATAAGCAATACAGAATGCGTACAGCTGTTTTCGTCACACACGATCCGATTTCCTCTAAATAACTCGCTCTAAAAGCCGGACTGGCTTTTCACGTAAGAATGCTTAATTTTATTTGACATTTTGTGTATTTTTCACATGAGATTCGTCCAGGCCAAAGCATAACAAGGAGATTTGGGGAAATTTGCATGAATCAAGTAATGACGCCAAGCTTTGACAGATGAAACCTTCATAAAACGAGAAGACTCGCGTTTTCAAATGTAAAATAAGTTGCAGCTCTCGTTTACATAGTTTTTATTTTTTTATCTTGGCTGCCTTCCTTCTTTTGTGTTTCTGAGGAACCCAGGGGAGTAAAAAACAACCCCGCCACCCTCGCAGTGCGGGGGGGGGGGGGGGCTCCCAGTCTTCAGTAGGTGAAGGGGCCCCCTCAGCTCTTCGGTAGAGAGCTGCGTGTCTCACTCTCTAAAGCAGCTGCGTGTGCATTCTGTTCTGAGCTCCTGCGCTGACCCAGGACTGAAGAGAAACAAAGTAACAAGTTACATTGTTTCTCTTCAGTCAGAGCGCACCAGCCCCGTAAAAAGGATGGGGGTGGTGGCCCTCAGAGTTACAGGCTTGGGTTGTGCATTTAGAGGTATCTCTGCAAGTAGGCTGTTAACCCAGTGATCAGGGACATCTTAAGAAATGTGGGGCCCCAGGGCCACGGATTTTGGGGGCCCCTGTTCAGAACAGTTTTGAGTTCCTGTTTCAGCTCTATTATGCCATCTTTGGCCAGGTCACAGAAAATGTACAGACTCACTCATCCAAATTCTAAATGTGTTTATTTCTAAAATTCAGGGACAGTGATATGTGTTTTCAATATTGTAACACAGCAGCAGCTCACTAATATTACTGCAAATAATCTCTTGAGACCCCCTCCCATTTCTCATACATGGGATCTGGTTTTGATCTAAAAGAAACATATTTATGGATGTTTGATGAAACCTAAACACGACGTTTGTCTGCAAAATGGCCGTAATAGACTCTCACACATCACCCACATTAAAAATAAATTAAAGGTAAACTGTATTTAAAAGAATTTGTTTAAAAATTAGTCAAAGTCATCAGGGCAAGACTCTGCAGAACAGAACTGGCTCTGTAAGGGGGCCACTTGAAACGCTGGGGCCCTGGGCCAGAGCCCACTTTGCCCAAGCGTTAAAACGTCTCTGTCAGTGATCTTTCTGCGTGGGGTGGAGGCGGGAGGACAAGGGGAGGTTGCATGTCCCCATGTGTCCCAGCCATGCACCTACTTGCATACATCCACGTGTCCCACCCATGCACCTACCTGCATGCACCCGTGTGTAGCATCTGTTCAACTACCTGCATGTACCCACGTGTCCCACCCATGAACTGTGAACCATGAATGTGACTGCACCCCCAGGCCACCACCTGTGGTTCAAATTTATGGCTTGTCCCCAGCCTACAGGGAGCAGGAGACACACTGTGTGCCCCAGGCTTTGCTCCACCCTCACTCCCGGGCGAGAGAGGTGCTACCCACGCACCCTATGTAGGGCCTTATCAGTAACTAGGAAGTGCCTTTGAGGAAAAACGGAAGACGGCCAATCAACAGAAGCCGCCCAGGCACCAGCTGCAGGGGCACCCAGACGCTCACTCCTCCTCATCATCCACACGGTTTAATAATCCAACGACCTTCCTGTTACTGGGTCGAAAAAGTTGTTCAGAAGACAGCCATCCAATTGTTGTCCTCTCTGTAGAGCGCACAGAGCAATTGGTCACTATTCCAGTTGCCATTTTGTGTAATGTTTGCGCAGCTGTTTAAAGGCTGATAAGGCAATAAAAAAATACAGTGTTTATAGGTAAGTGTGTTCGTTGTGTGTTTGAGCGATTAAAACCCTCTGAAGATCACTACAGCTTCCACAGGTGCCACAATTGCAGAATTAAAAAAAATCAATAGTAATTATTTACACCAAAATAATAGCTGTTACTTATTTATCTTGAAGAGCTAACGATAATTGATAAAGCCAATATACTGGCTGATTTTAGGTTGTCAGTTGTGTTATATATCTGGATACAAGAACAGAAAGCTCAGAGAGGAACCAAAATGCAGCTTGGTTGGCACACTATCAGAATCACAGAAATGTAGTTTACTTCTTTAAGTCACACCCTTAATTACATAGGCTAAACCAGATTGGTCGCACACTGCTACACCTACCAGGCGTGTTCCCCCAATGTAAATGGTCCCTGAAGGTCAGCGTCGGCGGATACACCTATGCTCGAGTGTGAATGCAAGTATGCGTGGCGTGTGCCATCCCTGGACACGTGTTTCGAGGTAGTTGCCTCTCGTCAGCAGGGAGTAGGAAAATGTGTGGGGTTGCTGTGTAAGCTGCTAAAATCGTTATCAGGTCTAGTACCTCTCGTAGCGCGCAGGTGCGTAACCATGAGTCCGTCGACTCCACCGGCTCAAGGGAGCCTGAATATAAAGTTAAACCAGATTGGTCGCACACTGCTACACCTACCAGGCGTGTTCCCCCAATGTAAATGGTCCCTGAAGGTCAGCGTCGGCGGATACACCTATGCTCGAGTGTGAATGCAAGTATGCGTGGCGTGTGCCATCCCTGGACACGTGTTTCGAGGTAGTTGCCTCTCGTCAGCAGGGAGTAGGAAAATGTGTGGGGTTGCTGTGTAAGCTGCTAAAATCGTTATCAGGTCTAGTACCTCTCGTAGCGCGCAGGTGCGTAACCATGAGTCCGTCGACTCCACCGGCTCAAGGGAGCCTGAATATAAAGTTAAACCAGATTGGTCGCACACTGCTACACCTACCAGGCGTGTTCCCCCAATGTAAATGGTCCCTGAAGGTCAGCGTCGGCGGATACACCTATGCTCGAGTGTGAATGCAAGTATGCGTGGCGTGTGCCATCCCTGGACACGTGTTTCGAGGTAGTTGCCTCTCGTCAGCAGGGAGTAGGAAAATGTGTGGGGTTGCTGTGTAAGCTGCTAAAATCGTTATCAGGTCTAGTACCTCTCGTAGCGCGCAGGTGCGTAACCATGAGTCCGTCGACTCCACCGGCTCAAGGGAGCCTGAATATAAAGTTAAACCAGATTGGTCGCACACTGCTACACCTACCAGGCGTGTTCCCCCAATGTAAATGGTCCCTGAAGGTCAGCGTCGGCGGATACACCTATGCTCGAGTGTGAATGCACGTATGCGTGGCGTGTGCCATCCCTGGACACGTGTTTCGAGGTAGTTGCCTCTCGTCAGCAGGGAGTAGGAAAATGTGTGGGGTTGCTGTGTAAGCTGCTAAAATCGTTATCAGGTCTAGTACCTCTCATAGCGCGCAGGTGCGTAACCATGAGTCCGTCGACTCCACCGGCTCAAGGGAGCCTGAATATAAAGTTAAACCAGATTGGTCGCACACTGCTACACCTACCAGGCGTGTTCCCCCAATGTAAATGGTCCCTGAAGGTCAGCGTCGGCGGATACACCTATGCTCGAGTGTGAATGCAAGTATGCGTGGCGTGTGCCATCCCTGGACACGTGTTTCGAGGTAGTTGCCTCTCGTCAGCAGGGAGTAGGAAAATGTGTGGGGTTGCTGTGTAAGCTGCTAAAATCGTTATCAGGTCTAGTACCTCTCGTAGCGCGCAGGTGCGTAACCATGAGTCCGTCGACTCCACCGGCTCAAGGGAGCCTGAATATAAAGTTAAACCAGATTGGTCGCACACTGCTACACCTACCAGGCGTGTTCCCCCAATGTAAATGGTCCCTGAAGGTCAGCGTCGGCGGATACACCTATGCTCGAGTGTGAATGCAAGTATGCGTGGCGTGTGCCATCCCTGGACACGTGTTTCGAGGTAGTTGCCTCTCGTCAGCAGGGAGTAGGAAAATGTGTGGGGTTGCTGTGTAAGCTGCTAAAATCGTTATCAGGTCTAGTACCTCTCGTAGCGCGCAGGTGCGTAACCATGAGTCCGTCGACTCCACCGGCTCAAGGGAGCCTGAATATAAAGTTAAACCAGATTGGTCGCACACTGCTACACCTACCAGGCGTGTTCCCCCAATGTAAATGGTCCCTGAAGGTCAGCGTCGGCGGATACACCTATGCTCGAGTGTGAATGCAAGTATGCGTGGCGTGTGCCATCCCTGGACACGTGTTTCGAGGTAGTTGCCTCTCGTCAGCAGGGAGTAGGAAAATGTGTGGGGTTGCTGTGTAAGCTGCTAAAATCGTTATCAGGTCTAGTACCTCTCGTAGCGCGCAGGTGCGTAACCATGAGTCCGTCGACTCCACCGGCTCAAGGGAGCCTGAATATAAAGTTAAACCAGATTGGTCGCACACTGCTACACCTACCAGGCGTGTTCCCCCAGTGTAAATGGTCCCTGAAGGTCAGCGTCGGCGGATACACCTATGCTCGAGTGTGAATGCAAGTATGCGTGGCGTGTGCCATCCCTGGACACGTGTTTCGAGGTAGTTGCCTCTCGTCAGCAGGGAGTAGGAAAATGTGTGGGGTTGCTGTGTAAGCTGCTAAAATCGTTATCAGGTCTAGTACCTCTCGTAGCGCGCAGGTGCGTAACCATGAGTCCGTCGACTCCACCGGCTCAAGGGAGCCTGAATATAAAGTTAAACCAGATTGGTCGCACACTGCTACACCTACCAGGCGTGTTCCCCCAATGTAAATGGTCCCTGAAGGTCAGCGTCGGCGGATACACCTATGCTCGAGTGTGAATGCAAGTATGCGTGGCGTGTGCCATCCCTGGACACGTGTTTCGAGGTAGTTGCCTCTCGTCAGCAGGGAGTAGGAAAATGTGTGGGGTTGCTGTGTAAGCTGCTAAAATCGTTATCAGGTCTAGTACCTCTCGTAGCGCGCAGGTGCGTAACCATGAGTCCGTCGACTCCACCGGCTCAAGGGAGCCTGAATATAAAGTTAAACCAGATTGGTCGCACACTGCTACACCTACCAGGCGTGTTCCCCCAATGTAAATGGTCCCTGAAGGTCAGCGTCGGCGGATACACCTATGCTCGAGTGTGAATGCAAGTATGCGTGGCGTGTGCCATCCCTGGACACGTGTTTCGAGGTAGTTGCCTCTCGTCAGCAGGGAGTAGGAAAATGTGTGGGGTTGCTGTGTAAGCTGCTAAAATCGTTATCAGGTCTAGTACCTCTCGTAGCGCGCAGGTGCGTAACCATGAGTCCGTCGACTCCACCGGCTCAAGGGAGCCTGAATATAAAGTTAAACCAGATTGGTCGCACACTGCTACACCTACCAGGCGTGTTCCCCCAATGTAAATGGTCCCTGAAGGTCAGCGTCGGCGGATACACCTATGCTCGAGTGTGAATGCAAGTATGCGTGGCGTGTGCCATCCCTGGACACGTGTTTCGAGGTAGTTGCCTCTCGTCAGCAGGGAGTAGGAAAATGTGTGGGGTTGCTGTGTAAGCTGCTAAAATCGTTATCAGGTCTAGTACCTCTCGTAGCGCGCAGGTGCGTAACCATGAGTCCGTCGACTCCACCGGCTCAAGGGAGCCTGAATATAAAGTTAAACCAGATTGGTCGCACACTGCTACACCTACCAGGCGTGTTCCCCCAATGTAAATGGTCCCTGAAGGTCAGCGTCGGCGGATACACCTATGCTCGAGTGTGAATGCAAGTATGCGTGGCGTGTGCCATCCCTGGACACGTGTTTCGAGGTAGTTGCCTCTCGTCAGCAGGGAGTAGGAAAATGTGTGGGGTTGCTGTGTAAGCTGCTAAAATCGTTATCAGGTCTAGTACCTCTCGTAGCGCGCAGGTGCGTAACCATGAGTCCGTCGACTCCACAGGCTCAAGGGAGCCTGAATATAAAGTTAAACCAGATTGGTCGCACACTGCTACACCTACCAGGCGTGTTCCCCCAATGTAAATGGTCCCTGAAGGTCAGCGTCGGCGGATACACCTATGCTCGAGTGTGAATGCAAGTATGCGTGGCGTGTGCCATCCCTGGACACGTGTTTCGAGGTAGTTGCCTCTCGTCAGCAGGGAGTAGGAAAATGTGTGGGGTTGCTGTGTAAGCTGCTAAAATCGTTATCAGGTCTAGTACCTCTCGTAGCGCGCAGGTGCGTAACCATGAGTCCGTCGACTCCACCGGCTCAAGGGAGCCTGAATATAAAGTTAAACCAGATTGGTCGCACACTGCTACACCTACCAGGCGTGTTCCCCCAATGTAAATGGTCCCTGAAGGTCAGCGTCGGCGGATACACCTATGCTCGAGTGTGAATGCAAGTATGCGTGGCGTGTGCCATCCCTGGACACGTGTTTCGAGGTAGTTGCCTCTCGTCAGCAGGGAGTAGGAAAATGTGTGGGGTTGCTGTGTAAGCTGCTAAAATCGTTATCAGGTCTAGTACCTCTCGTAGCGCGCAGGTGCGTAACCATGAGTCCGTCGACTCCACCGGCTCAAGGGAGCCTGAATATAAAGTTAAACCAGATTGGTCGCACACTGCTACACCTACCAGGCGTGTTCCCCCAATGTAAATGGTCCCTGAAGGTCAGCGTCGGCGGATACACCTATGCTCGAGTGTGAATGCAAGTATGCGTGGCGTGTGCCATCCCTGGACACGTGTTTCGAGGTAGTTGCCTCTCGTCAGCAGGGAGTAGGAAAATGTGTGGGGTTGCTGTGTAAGCTGCTAAAATCGTTATCAGGTCTAGTACCTCTCGTAGCGCGCAGGTGCGTAACCATGAGTCCGTCGACTCCACCGGCTCAAGGGAGCCTGAATATAAAGTTAAACCAGATTGGTCGCACACTGCTACACCTACCAGGCGTGTTCCCCCAATGTAAATGGTCCCTGAAGGTCAGCGTCGGCGGATACACCTATGCTCGAGTGTGAATGCAAGTATGCGTGGCGTGTGCCATCCCTGGACACGTGTTTCGAGGTAGTTGCCTCTCGTCAGCAGGGAGTAGGAAAATGTGTGGGGTTGCTGTGTAAGCTGCTAAAATCGTTATCAGGTCTAGTACCTCTCGTAGCGCGCAGGTGCGTAACCATGAGTCCGTCGACTCCACCGGCTCAAGGGAGCCTGAATATAAAGTTAAACCAGATTGGTCGCACACTGCTACACCTACCAGGCGTGTTCCCCCAATGTAAATGGTCCCTGAAGGTCAGCGTCGGCGGATACACCTATGCTCGAGTGTGAATGCAAGTATGCGTGGCGTGTGCCATCCCTGGACACGTGTTTCGAGGTAGTTGCCTCTCGTCAGCAGGGAGTAGGAAAATGTGTGGGGTTGCTGTGTAAGCTGCTAAAATCGTTATCAGGTCTAGTACCTCTCGTAGCGCGCAGGTGCGTAACCATGAGTCCGTCGACTCCACCGGCTCAAGGGAGCCTGAATATAAAGTTAAACCAGATTGGTCGCACACTGCTACACCTACCAGGCGTGTTCCCCCAATGTAAATGGTCCCTGAAGGTCAGCATAGGCCACCCCCGTTTCAGAGACCCCAGCTTTTTTGCATCCCACATAAAGCCCTTGTCAGTGGCGTCAAGAAGGCTCCGCATGGGACTCGCTGCATCATTCTGTATTAGGCCGGTCTCTACACATTCTTCTTCTGTATCTCGATTCTTGTACGTGAAGTCTTTTATAGCGCTTCGCAACCCAATTAATTGGCTCTAGTTAGGGTGACCAGCTGGCATGGGTGCAAATTCAGGACAGTGAGTGTGAAAATTCAGAACAATGTGTCAAAATTCAGGACAAAAATTCAGGACAGGAAGTCGAAATTCAGGACAAAAGGTACATTTTACAGACACATCAGAGGAGGTTGCGCAAAAGTATATCAGTAAGTAAATAGACAACCACTTAAGTACAAGTGAAAATAAGTTTATAATAGGTTGAGCCAATTGTGCACTTCATGGTTTTTCAGTATGTGCAGCTTTGAGCAAATGTGCAGGTCTTTTTGTGGTAACAAAACAGCCCCCACCCCACCTTTCCAGCCTCCCAGGGAAACGCATGATGCCTGGACCGGCCAGTCCGGCCTTGCTACCACCCTCCAATGGTGTCCCTAATCTCCACAAAGATCCTCTCTCATGTGTATTTAATTTCTTTTATAGTGCTACTCATCCCAAGTAAGTATACAGGGTGGTGGGTGCGTTACATCACACACCTTTTATATAGAGACAATGACTCATATAAATGTGAAAGTCAATGTATAGGAAATGTTACTTACGATAATGGGGGTTGCAAGGTGTAATCATTCCTTCATCCATCATTCAATCTTTCACCATTCATTCTGTCCTTCCATCTGTGTGCCCATCCATATCAATATTCAACCATTTGCAAACCTATCCATCATCCATCCATCCTTCCATCCATCCATCATTCCACTCATCTATCCCTCCATCCACCCTTTCACTCATCCATCCCTCCATTCATCCTTTCACCCTATCCATTTGTACACTCATCCATCCACTCTTCCACTCATCCATCCATTCACTCATCCATCTAGCCATTTAACCTTTCACCCATCCAGCCATACTTTCACTTACTCATTCATCCACCCAGTCACTCATCCTTCCACCCATTCACCCATTGTCATCCATCCATCCACCCTTTCTCTCTCCATCCCCTTTCACTTAGTCATCCATCCTTCCATCCACCCTTCCATCTACTCATCCACTCATGAATCCATCCACCCTATCACTCATCCATCCTTTCACTCATCCATCCTTTCTCTCATCCATCCACCCTTTCACGCTGTCACTCATCCATCCATCCTTTCTCTCATCCATCCACCCTTTTACTCCTTCACTCATCTATCCACCCTTTTGTTCATTTACCCTCCCTTGCACTCACTCATCCAGCCTTACATCCACCCTTTCACTCATCCATCCATCCTTTCACTTATCAATTCATCAATCCTCCCATCGGTTCACTCATCCATCCACCCATTCACTCGCCTATCATCCCCCCTTTCACTCATCCATCGATCCACTCATCCATCCATTTACCCATCTACCCTTCCACCCATACATCCATGTATTTACCTTCTCTCATCCATCTGTCTACTCACTTATCCGTCCATCCTTTTTCTCATTATCCATTCATTCACCCTTTCATTCATCCATTCACCCTTTCACTAATCCATCCAGCTATCCACCCATCCCTTCACTTACTCACTTTTTCACATTAATTATGAGCTGAGCCTTTGTCTGCAGAGTTGCAGACAGTAGAGGCCCATCAAGTGCTTCACCCCTGCTGTAATTCCTAAAGCAAAGGGTGGGATGGGGGAGGGCTCACTATACCCCTGTACATAGGCAATCCAAAAAAAGTGGAAGTCATGAGTCTTGCATAAAGCACAGTGCCACTGTGACATGGTGTTGTTTTCAGGGCTTTAAGTGGGATGAAAAAACTGGGGGTTCTCTCCAAAGGGGCTGTTCGATGTAACTAAGGGCATGGCTTAAAACAACTAAGCTAAAAATCTGTGCTTAGCATAGTGTGCTGCCCGACTGGTAATTTGCTGCTTCTTTCATTGCATCCAGATATATTGCACAACAAGTAGAGTTACACCTACAAGCCAGAACTATTGGCTTTGTCAATGGTTGTCAGTTGCATAAAATAAAAAAACAGCAACCATGGCTTTGTTGAATATAACACTGAAAATGCATCCGTTTTAAAATGTTTTTTTTAACTTATTTCACCGCCTTCTTTTCGTGAACCTGATTCTCGTGTAGCAGCATTGGCGTTTTTGTGCATTTCTTCCACCTGACTGAATGGCCTGCCCTAGACCGAGGCTGCAGGAGGCTCACCACATGCATTAGGAGTACAGACTGTCCCATTGTCATTCTGTATGTGGCAATCAGCCCCATACAGAATGACAATGGGTGGATGGGGCTTGCCTTGCGCTCAGTGTGCTCAGAGGATGAGTGCGTGGCGGCCCCATCAGGGAGGTGAGGCTTCTGGCAGGGAAACAGTGATGTTCCCCAATGCTCAAAACTATGGACAAAAGGTGTCCGTAAAAGGGATCGTCACGGACAACGGGCGTGAGATCCAAATTACGGACGGTCCGTGAAATGGTCACCCTAGCTCTAGCTGAGTCAAGCGGATCACGTTTCTCTGAAAGAAGTATATGCATTCTCTTTTTTTACAGAGCACAAAACGCAAAGCCAACCTGTTAAATGTATATAGATTCAGTAATTTGTTTGTAAAACGCAAGCACACAGCTGGTCTGCTTTTAGTTATTTAGGCTCTCTCCAAACAAAGAAGGGTGTTTGATGTATTTCTTCACTAGTTCTGATATATTGTGCCGTTTTGATTAAATTCCTAATTCATTTTGTAACTGCACTAGATTGTACCGACTCTGTTTAGGGAAATGAATAGCATCTCCAAAAATGCAACATGCTATTGGCTCGAAGGTCAGGACTGTCTGGAGTTTGTCAAACCTGGCATAGCTGACTTGGTGGGGTGTCACATAATTTATTTTTGTAAAGTTTTTATAATTGCAAAGTTTGGCTCTGCTCTCAATATCTATCAGATATACAGTCTCCTCTTCATCAGGCCCTTAGACTGGTATTAATGTATAGTAAGTTTACCAGATAGGCCATGTCACCAGGGGCACCCTATTCAGGGCCATCTATTCCTTTTACACGATGGCCCTGCAAAGCATTGTAATTTGGAATCTATCTATCTGGCCAGAATAGAGAAATAAGGCTTTACATGTTAAGGATCGCATATTGCATTAATCTTTGCAATCAAGACAACCGAGGAAAGTTTTTCAGAGCGTACATTGCCAGGATGAATATATTTATTTCACAAAACAGAAAGCGGCTGACACAAGAACGAGAAGTTTCTGAAAGTAAACAGTTCTTATCGGCATCCTGTTTGCCTTCTGCTCTTCATTTTGATCTGCCATGGGTCGCAAGGGGAGTACTATGGGTCGCAAGGGGAGTGCAATGGGTCACAAGGGGAGTGCCATTGGTAGCAAGGTGTCGCAGGTGCGATCCCTGGCGACTTCTAAATGATAGCCCATGGCTGCATCCTTCCTCTTGGTACTTTTCATTGGCTCCTGCCGCTGCTGCAGTGCCTCACTAGGAGCCCCTGCCTCGCAGCTAGCACTGACTACTAGAGAAGAGCACCAGCCACAAACCTCTGGAGGGCCTAGGATGACTAGGTGTCCTGGATTCGCCAGGACAGTCCAGGTTTTTCACCCGCTGTCCCATTATATTTCAACAATTTTAGCACATGTCTTGGTTTTCAGAGAGGGTCGACTAAAGACATAGGGAGGCACGTTTTTATGTGTTTCATGGGCAGTTTGGCGGGTCGCTGGCTTGAGAGCTCTTGACTGGCACAGAAAATGAGGGGCCCCCTCCATGTACTTTGCAGGGGGGCCCTCTCAAGGTTTGTTACGCCACTGGAGGAACCTGTAACCACCATCTCCATGTGCAATCAGATGTTAATCGGTCTTCATGAAAACAAAACGCTCGAAGAGAAGAATAGCTTCTCAAGCGAAGGTGGGGGGTAAGGAAGGGGTGTAGGGTTACTAAAACAGCAGGAAACCGGGTGAACCAGTTTTGAGACGAGGTGTGAACAGTCGCATCAAATGCAGCGACAGAAGAAGCCTACACACCATCCTGACACATTTTCTCAGTTCACAACTGTAATCAGAAGGCACAGCTGAAAACAGAGACGTGGCCATTAATATCACATTGTGCAGCATCTCACACTGCCTCAAAAGCAAATGAGCGTGACGCATTGCATGCGCCAACTTTGGTGAATGCTAATGTCATGAAAGCTGACGAACGTGCACTGCAAATGTATTGCACTGGCATCTGGGGTGCTGTTTTCTGTATTAAAAATGCACACTTGTCTTCAATGCCCAATCAGATGCATAATAAAACTTTCTCTAGTGCCGTACTTGGACGGGTAGACACCTGTTGTGAAAAGTGTTTCAGGAGTGACTCCTTGACCTCCTGGGCCAAGGCCAGCACTCTACCTAGCAGCTCCACCCGATCAGCTGCCCACGGCTCTGCTCCCCCCTGACCGGGTTCAAGCCGGCTGCAATGACTGCGCCGCAGATCCTCCGGCATCTGTGGTTCTTTCCCTAAGTGTTTTCAGCTTTTCACCTGTGTTACTGTACTTTACTTTATTTTACTTACTTCACTTTATTGTGCTTATGGTGATATAGTGCTGTATTGTTTCTTTTTCATTCTCGTGCCGCTGATCCCCCCCCGCCACCCACTCTCTCCTTTGCTGCCGCTGCTGCCCCTGCGGCCCCGCCCCCTGACCGAGCCTCCTCCCCCTTCCCGTCCGCTGCTCCCGCCCCCCTCCCCTACATATGCCGACCGCTGCCTGGGAGCGCGCGTGACTCCTTGACCTCCTGGGCCAAGGCGAGCACTCTCCCCAGCAGCTCCACCCAATCAGCTGCCCGTTGCTCTGCTCCCTCCCGACTGGGTTTGAGCCGGCTGCTGTGACTGCGCCGCACTCTCTCCTTTCCCGCCGCTACTGCCCCTGTGGCCCCGCCCCCTGACCGAGCCCACTCCCACCTCCCGTCCGCTGGCCCCTTCCCCTACATATGCCGGCCGCTGTGCAGTCGCGCAGCTGGCGCGCCAAAGGCACACCAAAGGCAAGCCCTTCTGTGCCCGTATGTGCCTGGACCGTCCCAGCGCTAGACCCCCTGGCCCCCACGACCGCCACAACACATGACACCGCTACGACACCCACACCCTCCACGCGCTCAATGCCGGCTGAATCTCCACCTGCTTCCAGGCCACCCCGAAGCTCACCCATGGACCCTTCACCTGCTGAAACTGCAACTACACCAGCCAGCGGACACCTGCACGTCCTGCCCATCCCACCACTGCAGACCACAACAACCTCAGCTGCATACTACTCAACACCCGCTCAGTCCACAAGCACGCCGTCAAACTCTGGGACCTGCTCAACTCCTCCGCCCCAGACGTCGCCTTCCTGATGGAGACTTGGATGAACACCTCCTCGGCGCCTGACATAGCCATAGCCATCCCGGATGGCTACAAGATCACCCGCAGGGACCGAAACAACAACAAACCAGGAGGAGGAATCGCCATCGTTCACAGGAACACCATCAGAGTCTCAACCAACACTGAAGACTCCCTCAGCATGGCCGAGCACCTACACTTCCAGATCCACGTCGATCACAACACAACCCTCAGAGGATCCCTCGTCTACTGACCCCCGGGACCCCGACCACAGTTCAGCGAATCCATCGCTGATCTCATCAGCACGCACGCCCTCGCCTCCATAGACTGCATCCTCCTCGGAGACCTGAACTTCCACCTCGGGAACACCAACGACAGTAACTCCACAACCCTGATCGACAACCTCGCCAATGTCGGACTCAAACAGCTTGTCACGACACCCACCCACTCCGCCGGACACACGCTCAACCCCATCTTCTCCGCCAGTGACCATGCCACCTTCAGCCACACCACCGAACTCCACTGGACCGACCACCACTGCATCCACTTCTCCTTCGAGAAACACACTGCGCACAACCAACTGTAACGTATCCAGCACCGCAGCTGGAAAAAAGTCACTGAAGACCAGCTCATCACCACACTTGCCCGAAACCCCCCACCCGAGCCCTCCGAGACCGATGCAGCAGCCCACAACTTCAGACAATGGATCAACGACTGCGCCAACACCCTTGCCCCAATCAGGAAACCCTTCAACAGGCACAGCGACACGAGAGCTATCTGGTTCAACACCGACCTCCAGAACTCCAAGCACACCTGCCAAAGACTCAAAAAGAAGCAGTGGCGCAATGACTAGACACCAGACAACCACGCAACCCTCACAAACGCCAGACGCAAACACCACCAACTGATCCGATCCACCAAAAGAACCTCCTTCAAGGAACGCATCGACATCTACGCACACAACAGCAAAGACCTCTTCAACATCGTGAAAGAACTCGCCACCCCCAGCTCCAGCTCCAACGTCGTCCAGCCGTCACAAGAACTCTGCGACTCCCTGGCTACCTGCTTCCACCGCAAGATCGCAGACACCCAGACGCCAACAACAGACGCCGACACCCCCGACTCAAGACCCACCACACACCGACCTCCTGCTCTCCTGGAACCACGTCAATGACCAAGACACCATCAAAATCATGAACACCATCCACTCCGGCTCACCTTACGACCCCTGCCCCCGCCACATCTTCAACAAGGCAAGCTCCATCATCGCCCCCCAACTCCGAAAGATCATCAACAGCTCCTTCGAGACCGCAACCTTCCCGGAGAGCTGGAAACACGCCGAGATAAAAGCCCTACTCAAGATACCCAAAGCGGACCCTAAGGACCTCAAGAACTTCCGACCCATCTCCCTGCTCCTGTTCCTGGCGAAAGTCATTGAGAAGACCGCCAACAGACTACTGACCCACTTCCTGGAGGAGAACAACGTCCTGGACCACTCCCAATCATGATTCCGCAGCAACCACAGCACCGAAACCGCCCTCATTGCCTCCACTGATGACATCAGGACCATACTAGACAACGGCGAATCCGCGGCGCTCATCCTCCTGGACCTCTCGGCTGCCTTCGACACCGTCTGCCACCACACCCTGCACACACGCCTCCGTGACGCAGGGATCCGAGACAAAACCCTGGACTGGATCACCTCCTTTCTCACCGGCAGAACCCAGAGAGTCCGCCTCCCCCTTTCCGATCCAAAGCCACCACGATCACCTGCGGCATACCCCAAGGATCATCCCTCAGCCCAACCCTTTTCAACATCTACATGGCACCGCTCGCCAACATCGTCCAAGCACACCACCTCAACATCATCTCGTACGCTGACGACACCCAGCTGATCCTCTCCCTCACCAAGGACCCGGCCACCACCAAATCCAACCTCCACGAGGGAATGAAGGCCGTCGCAGACTGGATGAAGACTAGCCATCTGAAACTGAACTCTGACAAAATGGAGGTCCTCATCCTCGGCTCCACCCCCTCCACATGGGATGACTACTGGTGGCCGGCCACGCTGGGAGCTGCCCCGACACCCACCAACCACGCACGCAACCTGGGGTTCATTCTGGACTCCATGCTCTCTATGACCCGGCAAGTAAACGCTGTTTCCTCCTCCTGCTTCAACACCCTCTGCATGCTCCGCAAGATCTACAGATGGATCCCCACCAAAACCAGAAGCAGATCACCCAAGCATTCGTCAGCAGCAAGCTGGACTACGGCAATGCCCTCTACACAGGAACCACGGCCACACTCCAGAAGAGACTCCAAAGCATACAAAATGCCTCCGCACACCTCATCCTCAGGCTCCCTCGCCACAGCCACATCACCACCCACCTGTGCGACCTGCATTGGCTCCTGGTCAACGAGGGGATCACCTTCAAGCTCCTCACCCACGCTTACAAAGCACTCCACAACGCCGGACCAGCATACCACAATGAACGACTGTCCTGCTACACCCCGAACCGCCAGCTTCGCTACGCCGACCTTGCCCTCGCCACCATACCACGCATCCGCCGAACGACCACCGGCGGCAGATCATTCTCCCACCTCGCCGCCAAGACATGGAAAACCCTCCCCGCCCACCTGCGTCAGACCCAGGACCTACTGGCCTTCAGGAGACTTCTCAAGACCTGGCTTTTCGACCAGTAGCTGCCTCCCCTACCCCCTTAGCACCTTGAGACCCTCACGGGTGAGTACCACGCTCTACAAATGTTTTGATTGATTGATTGATTGATTTACACATCCCAGCCAACACTCTCCGTCACTGCGCTAATGAGCCTGAATGGATGACAAATGTGAAAATAGGTGGTTTTAGATATGAAGCTCGAGAAGACTACATTGAAACAAAGTGGCAAAAGACACAATGGAAAAACTTCTGCAGTTTAGTGGCCCCTTGAAAATTACGGCAATATTGCCCTTTCTCTTAGGTAGCTGCCTTCAGTAAAGATAGAATGCTGTAATGTTGCAGGTACCTCCCTCAAGGAACACAAGACTCCAGGGGTTGCAGGAACAATAATTGAACTTTATTAGATACACAGGCGAGAGCGCCGGGCCAAGCACATCCTACTCGTTGCCGCGGCTCCGCTCTATCTCGTTCCGCCGTTCGCGCATGCGCATTGCCTTATTGCGCGCTCTGCCCTCGCGCGCTACGTAGCCACGTAGCGTGCGAGGACTAGAGCGCACACTACATATCTCCCTCCTTTTCCATGGCCCAATTAACATGCAGTCCTCACAGTCTCTAGGGTATACACCCTCCATCTAGCTCAAAGTCTTTGAAGCGGCTAGGCCTCACAATCACTCTGCCGGCTCGGGTACGCCTTACCAGGAATTTCCAGGATCGCTGCTTACGGCTGGGCTCCCCTCCATACCTCGGGGGTCACCTCGCCCCACTCTGTCCGGGCTGCGACCTTCCTCTGTCGGTAAGTCTTCCGACTCCATCGTCCCCTGATCTTCCTGCTCCTCACTGTACTCTCTCTCCTGTATGTCTCTTCCTTCCGGAAGTTTACTCCCTTCATTGTCTTTTGTATATGTTTCATGGGTTATTTTTTCGTTCTCTTCCTCTGGCCATTTTAGGATCTTGTTGCATTTCGCCATGCGGTCGTGGGACCACACGTTCCCATCGCTAAGTAAGGCGGCTCTCTCATACACCTCCTCCACTTGTAGAGGTGGACTGTACTAGCTGTCTCCCTTCTTCTTTCGTACCGCTAATTTGATTCTCCCCCACTCCCCTTTCTCCAGAGTGGCTTCTTTGACCTTCCGTCTCTGGTTGTAGTACTCCGTGTACACTCTCTGGGCCTTCTCCAGGTTGTGTTGTACTACCGCTGGAGACCATTTGCTGGTGATCGTCTTCTCCCTCCACATTACGTTGTCCTTGGTGAAGGGGGGTCTCCCCCGTAGGATTTGGAAGGGGCTATACCCTGTTCCTGTGGGGGTGATGCGGTAGGCCCACATCGTGTTCTGTATCTCTTTCTCCCAGTCTTTCCCCATCATGATGGCTGCTTGGATGGATCCCATTAGCACCCTGTTGAAACGTTCTACCTGTCCATTGCTCGACGGGTGGTACACTGCAGTATGTAGCAATTTAATCCCATTGCGTTCCACGTACTTGTTCCATTTTTCGGATCTAAATTGGGGTCCATTATCACTCAATATTGTTCTAGGAATCCCTTCCCTTAGGAACACCGAGGTGAGAAATGTTATCACTGTCTCTGCTTCCATTTCTTCCTGTATATGTATTTCCGGCCATTTGGAATACTTGTCGACCAGGATACAGAGGTATTGGGGCGTACCGTGGGTGTCCAGCACCGGTCCCAGGATGTCCACCGCCACGTCTTCCCACGGCCCACTTGGTAGAGGGAATTTCCCTAGTGCCGGCCGTAGGGGAACCAGTGTTTTGTCTGCTCTTTGGCACTGGTTGCACTCTCTCACTTGTCTTTCCACCTGAGCGTCCATTCCTGGCCACCAGTACATGTGCTTCGCTCTCGCCTTGGATTTTACTATTGCCAAGTGTCCTTCGTGTAGCATTGCAATTAATCGGGGGACCACTGCTGCCGGGGGAACCACTTTGTCTCTCCTGTACATTAATATTCCATCGTTCCCCACTGATAATTCTTCTCGGACTTCATAATATTTTCGGAGTGCCTCTCCTAGACGTTTCTTCACCGGCCATCCCCGTATTATGTGTTCTTTGACTTTGCGAATTTCCTCATCTTCTCCATACGCCTGTATCCAGTCTTGTTTGCTTATTACCCTTTCTGGGTCTTCCATTACTGCCACCATCTCGTCTTCCTCTGTAGCCGTGTCCGGGGCTCCTTCCATGGCTGCTGCTCTGCTAAGGTAATCTGCTACCTTGTTCCTCGTCCCCGGAATGTACTCCACGTCGTATCTGTACTCTAGCAGTTTGAGCGTCATTTTTGCTATGCGGGGTGTGGCGTCAGCGTGCCCGCTAGAGGTGAGCACCTTGACCAAGGGCTTGTGGTCCATCTCAAGTAGGAATCTTGTGCCCCATAAGAATTGGCGATATTTTCCCATAGCCCACACCACAGCTAACATCTCTTTCTCAATCACACTGTATTTCTGTTCAGTGGGCTATAGTGTTCTGGACGCGAAGCTGAGTGTTTCCACCAGTCCATCACTTCTTTCCTGCATGAGTACTGCCCCTAGTCCTTTTTGGCTGGCATCTGTCGTCAGTATTGACCGGCCGAGTGGATCATAACCTTGCAAGGGCACCGCTTGACTGATGTCTTTCTTCAGGTCTTCAAATTCCTTCTGTGTGTCCTCCGTCCATTTGTAAGCCGTTTTGTCCCTCGTTAGTTGTCTGAGGTGATGTGTCTTGGTGGCAAAGTGTGGCACGAACTTGCTGTAATACTCTGCCATCCCTAAGAAGGACCTCACTTCTTCTTTGTTGTTGGGTGCCGTCGCCTTGCATATCGCCTCCACATTTGCTCTTTTAGGGGTGATGCCGTGTCCTCCTATCTCGTGTCCTAGA